>NC_089509.1:82956910-83662410 GCF_036850995.1 Saccopteryx leptura | reverse complement strand
CGATGCTCTGCCCATCTGGGGCACCGCTCTGTTGCAACCAGAGCCATTCTAGCACCTGAGGCAGAGGCCATAGAGCCATCCTCAGCACCCGGGCCAACTCTGCTCCAATGGAGCCTTGGCTGCGGGAAGGGAAGAGAGAGACAGAGAGGAAGGAGAGGGGGAGGGGTGGAGAAGTAGATGGGCGCTTCTCCTGTGTGCCCTGGCCGGGAATCGAACCCAGGACTCCTGCATGCCAGGCCAACGCTCTACCACTGAGCCAACCGGCCAGGGCCAATTGCTTTCTTATATGTGCCTTGACCAGGGCGCTCCAGCCGAGCCAGTGACCCCTTGCTCAAGCCAAGCGACCTTGGGCTTCAAGCCAGGGACCTTTGGGCTCAAGCCAGTGGCCATGGAGTCATGTTATGACCCCGCACTCAAGCTGGCAACCCTGCTCTCAAGCTGGTAAGCCCGCGCTCAAGCCAGGTGAGCCAATGCTTAAGCAGGCAACCTCAGGGTTTCAAACCCTGGGTCCTCAACATCCCAGGTGAATGCTCTATCCACTTCGCCACCACCTGGTCAGGCTAAATATTAACTTTTAAAAAATATTATTATTATGCTCTGGCCGGTTGGCTCAGTGGTAGAGCGTCGGCCTGGCGTGCAGAAGTCCCAGGTTCGATTCCCGGCCAGGGCACACAGGAGAAGCGCCCATCTGCTTCTCCACCTCTCCCCCTCTCCTTCCTCTCTGTCTCTCTCTTCCCCTCCCGCAGCCGAGGCTCCATTGGAGCAAAGATGGCCCGGGCGCTGGGGATGGCTCCTTGGCCTCTGCCCCAGGCGCTAGAGTGGCTCTGGTCGCAACAGAGCATCGCCCCCTGGTGGGCAGAGCGTCGCCCCCTGGTGGGCGTGCCGGGTGGATCCCTGTTGGGCGCATGCGGGAGTCTGTCTGACTGTCTCTCCCTGTTTCCAGCTTCAGAAAGATCCAAAAAAAAAAAATTAAAAATATTATTAAAGAGTAATTTTAAAATTCTTCTTATATGACTTATACTTAATAATGTTTCTATCAATATACTTTGCATAACTTGCCATTAAAATTTTTAGTTTGTAGCATATTTATTAAAATATTAGAAAACACATAGTAATATACAGAAAAGATGTAAAAAATGTTAACTAGGAATTAAATATTCTGCCTCATCATAACTGTGATATACTTTAACATTAAAAGGAGGAACCATGGCCTGACCTGTGGTGGCACAGTTGATAAAGCGTCAACCTGGAAACACTGAGGTTGATGGTTCAAAACCCTGGACTTGCCTGGTCAAAGTGCATGTGGGAGTTGATGCTTCCTGCTCCTCCCCTTTCCCTCTTTTCCTCTCTCCCTCTCTCTCTACTCTCTAAAATGAATAAATTTTTAAAAATATATTAAAACAAAAAGGAGGAACCAAATAACTGGCTTAATAAATGTTCCCATCTAATTCAGTCAATAAATATTTATTGAAAACCAACTATGTGCCAATAACCCAATATAACCAATTTTAAAAAAAGTAGAAAGATACTCTACCTACTCTATTATAGCTCTAAATAAGATACCTTAATGTAGACCCATTTCACCTAAGGAAATGAGTGTGACAGACAAGGAATAGGACAGAATGCTCCTTAAGCAGTCTATTTTTTTTAACCTTAATTTTTCCTATCACATTTTATTTAACAACCCTGACCTACGGCAATGTGGGGGAAAACTAAGGGGCTTTCTTATATGTGTCTTACTCATAACATAGCAGACAGAAGTGTTACAATATTAAGTTAAAATAAATTATTTTCTTTCTTTTCAAACTTCAGAACTTTTGAGTAAGTAAAAATGGCTAACTGCCTGGCCCCTGGTGGCACAGTGGATAGAGTGTTGACCTGGAAGGCTGAGGTCACTGGTTCTGAACCTTGGGCTCCCTGGGTCAGGGCACATGCAACAAGCAAGCAATGTGCACCTAGAGTGGTAGCAACTATATGTGGATACTTCTCGTTCCTCCCTCCTCTCTCTCCTCTCTCTGTAAAATCAATAAATAGAATCTTTAGAAAAAAGAATTTTAGGCCCTGGCTGGTTGGCTCAGTGGTAGAACATCAACCTGGCATTTGGATGTCCCAGGTTTGATTCCTGGTCAGAGCACACAGGAGAAGCAACCATCTGCTTCCCCACCCCTCCCTCTGTTCTCTCTTTTCTCTTCTCTTCTCTTCTCTTCTCTTCTCTTCTCTTCTCTTTTCTTTTCTTTTCTTTTCTTCTCTCTCTCTCCCTTACTGTCACAGCTATGGCTCCATTGGTTCAAGTGCATCAGCCTCAGGCGCTGAGGATGGCTCCAAGGAGCCTCTGCCTCAGGCACTGCAAATAGCTCTGTTGAAAGCATGGCCCAAGATGGGCAGAGCACTGGCCCCAGACGAGGGTTGGCAGTGGATCCCAGTGGGGGCACAAGCAGGAGTCTGTCTCTCTACCTCCCCTCCTCTCACTTGGAAAAGAAGAAAAAAGAAGAACTTTAAAAATGGATAACGATTCTCAAAATGAGAGTAGAAAAGTCCACTTCTCAACATAAAAATATTTATATAAAAGTTGATCATATAATAAAATAAAAATAAAAAACAATGTCTCCACAGAATAAGAAGTAAAGGTATCCAAGAGAGCATTTATACTAAAGAAAGTTTGGAAAAGATAAAAAGAAAACCTAAAAAAGAAATTCCCAGTAGTACGACCATGAAACTGCCAGAGCAACTTACAGCATAATGTGACTCTAATAAGGCTTTTCAAACTCAATTTTCTAAAATTCAGTACTAGAAGCAAGCTGTTAAAGAAAAAAGGTCACCGCTGAACTAAGAATGCAAATCTATATAACCTTGAACAGTGCAGTGGATTTTCTGGGCTATGGTTTTCTTATCTGTAACATGGATCAGGGAAGGTGTCTGGATCTAAAAGATCCCTTTGAAAGGACTCCCTTTTCAAAATTCTGTGCAAGATATAAAAAGCTATTCTCTGGCATATGGTCATAGCTCCATGATTGTTTTCTGGGTTTTTTTAAAATTATTATTCGCTTACATCCTTTTTTTTTAAAACCACATTTTAAGACACCTCTTCTAATTTTAGATCATGTACTCATTCAATAGCAAGCCATTTCGGCTGGCAGACGGACCCGATCAAGTCGAAATGCCTATTGATTTTTTAAAGAACGTGAGGCATTCCTCTTTTGCAAATTCTAAGAACGAATACCTAAAAACACCAACCCACCCGATTATTATCCTGAACGCTAATAAAATTATAATCAGGTCATTCCCTAACTGCGCTTCACACCTACTAAGAAGGAAATTCACAAGGAATGATATCTAACAAGTCGCAACCTGACGATGAAAACTTGTTGGACCAGAGCACAGCTGCAGCGAGAAGTGGCCAAAGGCAAGCAGCAAGAGTAGTAAATAGTAAACGATCGCCACCCGGATCCGGCTAGACCAGCTGCATGGGAGAAGCAGGGCAGGTACGTCACAAGCCGGGTAAGAAATAGAAGCCAAGACGAGGTGGGCTGTGTTTACACGCCCTCCCAGCCCGGCAGCCCGACCCGCGGGGTCTCCACCTGGCCGGCTGAACTCCTCCGACGCAGGTCAACTGGGGTTCAGGGGAGAAGAGAGAAGCAGAGCCTGCTGACAGTGTCCCAGTCTCCGGCCTCGGCGATCACCGCCCGCGGCCCCCATTCGCCGCTCACGCCCGCCCGCCCTCCCGTTGGGGCTCCGCAGGCCTCACCGGTCGAGGCCGGCGCCGCCGCCTAAGCCTCGGCCAGACCGAGGGGCTGCGCTCCGGAAGAGCAGGCCGGGCACCAGTGCCCCCGCCTGCCGCCCCGGCCCAACCTCCTCGTAGGGGCGGCCAACTGCCAGGTGCGGCGCGGCGCGGCTCGGCTCCGACAGTCCCCCGGCAGAAAAGGGGGAAAGATGGTACCTGCGCTTTGGTGCCCGGCCTGTTCCGCCTCAGCACTGCCGTACCCTCCGCCATGACCATAGTGCCAGAGTCTAGGCGGCTGGAGACGGTACCCGGATGTAGAGGACGGCTGCCTGCACGGGGGGCGGGGCGGGGCGGGGCGGTGCTCTGGGTTCGGGAGCTGGGGAGGGGCAGCGCCTGGCGGAACAGCCGTAGTCCGCGCAGGGCAGGGCGGGAAGACCGGGAGGAGTCCCGGAAAGAGCCAATTGGCCGAAGGAGGAAAAAGAGCCGCCGGCGAGTTCCAGGCGGCGGTCTGAGGTGGGTGGCGGGGCCGATAGTGGCTAGGACGGAGTTCGCAGGCGGGCGCACAGGGCCGCTGCGGGACTGTGCTGGCTCTGCGTGTACCTCCTTAGTTACGCTGGGAGGACCGGGCTTGCACCGTGGCCGCCGTTACAGTAAAACTCTTGCTCAAACGCAAACCTAGAGAAGCATAATTCTGTCCCGAAAACCACCTAGGATCAACAGGCTGGGAAAATTCCAAAGACCTGGCATGAAATCAACCCAGTCTCAAATCAGACTGGGGCTTACTTAGCGTGTCAGATATTTTCACCATCCACTGACTTCAAAGCCAAGGACCTTTTCAATGACAAGTTTGTTTGCGTAGATAAAAGACTCAGATGCCAATTATCCGAGATAGAGTGGACATCTGGTATTGTGCGCTAGACAGACAAAATTAGCTCGTATATTTTTGAAAGTCAGAAAGCATGAGGAGAAAATGAATGCCTCTTGACAGATGGTGGGAGTTGTACATACAGGATTTCAGATTTCCTTTGTTGCGAGTTTTAAGTGTTTCCTTTAGTCATGAGATCATGGCAGTTTTGGCAAACCTTTTTCTGTTTGTTTGTTTGTTTGTTTCCTCCTTAAATCTTTGATCTGGGATGAGAGAGGACTTAGATACCAAATGGGAAGACAGTTCAGAGCAATAAAGAGTGCATACAGTAGGGTGATTTCCAAGAGAATAAAATATAAGATATCCCATCAAATACGCCTAAATGTCTATGAGAACGCTGAGAGGAGAACTATGTGAGGATTCGAGAGGCGAGATTGGTTAAATTGAGTGGGTGCAAAACTGAGTTATTATCAGATACTTGGAATTTTGCTCAAAGGGGTTTGACAATAGGAAGTTGGTTTACCTTAAGTAAGATTCCTTCTTTCTGGAATATGTCTAGACTTGTAACTTTACAAAAGCAAAGACTGAACTCTTCATTTCATCACTATCTTCTAGACGCCAAAAGTTTATTCATTCAACAAATATTTATCAAGCCCCACTATGTGTTCAGCACTTAAGTAGAAGAATGAAAAGGCCTAGTTTTTAACCATAAACTGTTTTGTGTCTAGCAATGGAGATCTGCAAATCACCAATTCTCTTACTATAAATACAATGAAAATCTAAGACAAGTGGCACCCAAATATTGCCTCCTAAGAGAGATGGGGATAGATGTGGCTAGCAGAGTCCTAAGTAGGTCTGTCAGTCTGTGGACAACCTCACCTCCCAGGATCATTTTAAAATTTCCCCTATTGTGTGCCCCTGAGCTGTAAATATTAGTTACCTATTGTTGAAGGGGCTCTCCTTAATATTTTCTTAAGTTCAGATTTATTATACTATTACAGTGCATCTGAGAAGAACAAGAGAAAAAGGGAATAAGTAGGTTTTAAATTCAGGAACAAAGTAGACATTCATCTCTTTGAAAAGTCTACTAAAGTTGCACTGTGATGTCGATTCTGGCCTTGTTCAGAGGAAGAACCTTGTTCTTTAGGGTTGAAATGTTTCTAGCTCATAACCTTCACATTTTAATTCCTCTGTCAGTTGGCTGATTATGACCTTTAAACACAAATAATTTTATAACCAGGGTTAATTTTGAGGGGGGAGAAAGTAAAGGGGGCATGATTAGTAATAATAGTCACATGTAATTGTGGGTTACTGAAATATTTTGGTTAAAGAAGAAGTAGTCTTTCAAAGGCAACATAGACAAATGGAAATACCGTAACTCTGGGCTGGGATTCAGAAAATCTCGATTCTCTTGCCTATTGACTGTAAGACTTTCAACAAGCTATCAAAGAAAAGTTTCTTTATTCATAATGAAATTATTCACTGTAGTTCTTACCCTCTATTTCATAGAGTATGAACACAAATATAAAATTATTAAATATTCCTGAAATTCTCAAAATTTTAGATGAAACTGTTTTATAAATCCAAAGTACCATAGGTAATTTCAAAAATCTAATGTGAAATTCTCCGTGGGGAATTTTTTTTTTTGTAATTTTTTTAAAACATATAAAACAAACCCTTGTGTCAAGGGCTGACTTTCAATAGATCGCAGCAAGGGAGCTGCTCTGTCCGTGGGGAATTTTTTAATCCAAATAAAATAGTGAATGCCTATTACGTGTAGTAAGGCACTGAGCAGGTGCTGAGAAACATGAGTAAGAAGTATGGACGCTTTTCCTCAAACAGCTTAAAAATGAATGGGAAAGGGGGAATGTAAACTACTATACTACAAAGCAAAAGGTATTCAGTGTTGAAGCAGCCCCTGTTGGTTGCCTATTTGCAATCCTTCTCCTTATATGTGTTCTTTCCAAATAGACTTTGATCTTGCTCAGTATCCATCTTTCCCTACCTAGCTGAGGATAGGAAACCCATCTCTAGCTGAAGTACAAATTCCTACTGGTCTGAGAAGCTAATGTTTTGTTTAAGAATAAACATGTGACTCCAATTTAGCCTAAGGAGATATGAAAGAATACCTGATAAGACACTTTGGGGAAAGGTTTTCTTGCTCTTGAGGAGATACCAAAAAAGGTGGTCCCTTTTCTCTGCCACTGAACATTGCCAAGTCTGGGACTCTGTCGACCATCTCGGCTTGAAAGAAGCCAGCATAAGAGAAAAGCGGACACACTGTGAATAATTCATGAAGTAGGTGAAATATGCCTTAAAGTAGGGGTAACATTTATATGTGGGGATACAGGAGATTACATGGCAGACCAAGCAAAGCTGAAGCAACAGGGAAGCATGGGGATGTATGTTCATAGTTGAACAAATTAGTGCCTATGTAGGGTTTCACACATTTTCAACATATTTGAAAATTATTTTATGAAAGTTGTTATAGACAAAATTATTTGGATTTAGAAAGAGTTCAAGCTTAGACAACTTTGACTACAGATGACTGTGATATTAAACTCCCATGGCACTTCATTTCTCTAAAATATTTGACCGAATCATTGATATGGTAGCCAGCCAGCAAGATGGCCCTCAATGATAATTATCTTCTGGTAGTATTTACACCCTGAGCTGACCTGTATAGCCAATAGAATACAGTGAAAATGATGTGTGACTTCCGATGTTATGTAGGTCATAAAAGACATTGTGGCCTGACCAGGTGGTGGCACAGTGGATAGAGCGTCGGACTGGGATGCAGAGGACCCAGGTTCGAGACCCCGAGGTCGCCAGCTTGAGCGCGGGCTCATCTGGTTTGAGCAAAAGCCCACCAGCTTGAACCCAAGGTCGCTGGGTCCAACAAGGGGTTACTCGGTCTGCTGAAGGCCTGCGGTCAAGGCACATATGAGAAAGCAATCAATGAACAACTAAGGTGTTGCAACACGCAATGAAAAACTAATGATTGATGCTTCTCATCTCTCTCCGTCCCTGTCTGTCCCTCTCTCTGACTCACTCTCTGTCTCTAAAAAATACATAAATAAATAAAATTTTTTAAAAAAAGACATTGTGGCTTCTGCCTTGCTCTCTTAGCTTATCTGTTCTGGATGAGAAAGCTGCCATGTGTAAGAACACTCAGGCAACCTTATGAGGGGAAAAGGTTTTGAGTAACTGAGGCTCCCGGCAAAAGCTAGCATCAACTTGTCAGCATATTAGTGAACCATCTTGGAAGTTTGACGACTGGCCCCAGTCAAGCCTTCAGATGATGGCAGCCTTATGACAACCTCCCAATCTAGGACTACCCAAATAAGCTGCTCCCAAATTTCCAACCTATGGATACTCTGAGATGTTTATCATTATGCTAAGACACTAAGTTTGGGATCATTTATTATGCAGCACTATATAACTAATATAATAGTTCCTGAACTTTCAAGAAGGAAAGGGGTGATCAGGAAAAAATTCATAATAAACTATTATCATTTCCTCTTTTCAGTAGGGCACCTAATGTTTCTCATAAAATGTTTCTATCTTTAGTTTATTGACTCTAGTGTCTACCAAAATTATGCTATTAATTTAGTTTGTTTATTTCTATCTCCTCCTATCTTATTCATTCCTGTATCCCCAGTGCCTAGAACAGGGATTGACTCGTTAAAAACAAATGGCCTGGCCTGACCTGTGGTGGCGCAGTGGATAAAGCGTCGACCTGGAAATGTTGAGGTCGTTGGTTCAAAACCCTGAGCTTGCCTGGTCAAGGCACATATGGGAGTTGATGCTTCCAGCTCCTCCCCCTTCTCTCTCTCTGTCTCTCCTCTCTTTCTCTCTCTCTGTCTCTCCCTCTCCTCTCTAAAATGAATAAATTAAATAATAATAAAAAAAAAAATGGCCTGACCTGTGGTGATGCAATGGATAAAGTGTCGACCTGGAATGCTGAGGTCGCCTGTTCAAACCCCGGGTTTGCCTGGTCAAGGCACATATGGGAGTTGATGCTTTCTGCTCCTTCCCCCTTTTCTCTCTCCTCTCTCTCTAAAAATGAATAAATAAAAAATTTTTTAAAAATGAATGACTTAAAAGTACTATAATAATTACCCTCCTACAAAGGCTTGTCTATGGTTCCTTGTCTTTGGACATGTAAGAATTGAAGGTAAAGAAATGTGGACTAGCCCTGGCCAGTTTGCTCAGTGGTAGAGCTTCGGCCTGGCGTGCAGAAGTCCCGGGTTCGATTCCCGGCCAGGGCACACAGGAGAAGCACCCACCTGCTTCTCCACCCCTCCCCCTCTCCTTCCTCTCTGTCTCTCTCTTCCCCTCCCGCAGCTGAGGCTCCATTGGGGCAAAGATGGCCCAGGCGCTGGGGATGGCTCCTCGGCCTCTGCCCCAGGCGCTAGAGTGGCTCTGGTCGCAACAGAGCGACACCCCGGAGGGGCAGAGCATCGCCCCTGGTGGGCGTGCGGGGTGGATCCCGGTCGGGCGCATGCGGGAGTCTGTCTGATTGTCTCTCCCTGTTTCCGGCTTCAGAAAAATACAGAAAAAAAAAAAAAAAGAAATGTGGACTCAGGCCCTGGCCAGTTGGCTCAGCGGTAGAGCATTGGCCAGACGTGTGGAAGTCCTGGGTTTGATTTCGGGTCAGGGCACACCGGAGAAGCAACGGTCTACTTCTCCACCCATCCTCCTCCTCCTTATCTCTATCTTCTCCCGCAGCCATGGCTCAAATGGTTTGAGCGAGTTGGCCCCAGGCACTGAGGATGGATGGCTCAGTTGCTGAGCAAATGGAGGAGCGGCCCAAGATGGGCAGAGCATTGCCCTGTGGGGGACTTGCTGGGTGGATCCCGGTTGAGGCGCATGCAGGAGTATGTCTCTCTGCCTCCCCACATCGCACTTAATTAAAAAAGAAAAAGAAAGAAATGTGGACTTGGAGAAGTCTGGAGCCAGCTTGCTCCCCTCAGGCTCAAGATCAACCATCACACACAAATAAAAAAAAAATTACTATGAGAAACTGGCCTTTGGAACTGATACTCAAGCCAAGTAAGTACCCATTGATAAATTTTCCAAGTCAAGTTTCCAGGCTAAATGACACTGAAAGAGAGTTTTGCAAGACTTCAGCTAAAGAACTAGGATTAATCTGTAAGAGGGGGCAGGGTAGACCCATTCCTTATCTCTTACAAAAGGAAAATCTCCAGATAAAGCCAAGGTTAAAGTATTTTATATAATTTTAGTTTCTGAAAATTTTTTAAAGAACAGTAAAAATACCTAAAGAAACCATGGTTGAAACTTTAAGTACAAGCGTTCCTCAGTTTGTTGTGCCTTGCTTTATTGTGCTTCACAGATGTTGCCTTAAAAAAAAAAAAAAAAGATTTATTGATTGATTTTACAAAGCGAGGTACAAGCGAGAAGTATCAAATCATAGTAGCTTCACTTTGTTCATTGCTTGCTTCTTGCTTGTTGTATGTGCCTTGACCAGGCAACCCCAGGATTTTGAACCAATGACCTCAGTCTTCCAGGTCAATGCTCTATCTACTGCGCCACCACAGGCTAGGCAATGTTGTCTTTTTTTTTACAAATTGAAAGCAAGAACCTCTACCAGCAAATGATTTATTTTTAAAAACAGCTGTTGCCTGACCAGGTGGTGGCGCAGTGGACAGAGCATCGGACTGGGATGCGGAGGACCCAGGTTCAAGACCCCAAGGTCGCCAGCTTGAGCGCAGGTTCATCTGGTTTGAGCAAAAGCTCACCAGGTAAGACCCAAGGTGCTGGCTCCAGCAAGGGGTTACTCAGTTGCTGAAGGCCCCCGGTCAAGGCACATATGAGAAAGCAATCAATGAACAACTAACGTGTCCCAATGAAAAACTGATGATTGATGCTTCTCGTCTCTCTTCGTTCCTGTCTGTCTGTCCCTATCTATCCCTCTCTCTGACTCTATCTCTGTTTCTGGAAGAAAAAAAAAACACCCAAAACCCAGCTGTATGATAATACTTTATTGTGGTGGTCTGGAACTGAACCCTCATTTTTTCGAGAATTTCCTAAATTGGAGAAGACTTTTCAGAGTTTAACATAATACCCAGAACCATAATGGAAAGCATTTATTAATTCAACTACACAAAAATGACTTCTTGCAAGTTCAAAACATAAATGAAACTAAAGCCAAAATGACAAATGGAGGGATAATCTTATCACAAATAACCAATTTCCCTAATAAATAAAGATATCATACAAATCATAAAAGGTGAATCACCCAGTAGAAAAATGGGCAAAAGATACTGACAGTCAATAAGGAACAGTTAACAGTAGAAGAAATAGAGATGGCTTTTAATCACATGAGAAGCTCACCCTGATTCATAATGACAAATTAAAAGTAAAATCCAATTGGCAAAATAAAAACTATAACTTCCTGTATTATTAAGGGTGGGAATAAATCAGCAGTCTCATATGTTACTGATAGGATGGTTAAATGGTAGTACTTTTATGAAGGGCAACTTGGAAATATATGTGTTTGTGTATCTATGATTAAAATCCATATATCCTTCAGGATAGCATTTACATGTCTAGGAATTTGCCTTACAGATATACTTGTTCACATGTGCAAAATCATTTAAGTAAAATTTTATTCATTGCAGAAGTGTTGCTAATAGCATAAGATTAGAACTTAATATTCATCAATGGGGAATGCATAGATTATATATAGTTCATCCATATCATGGAATATTATATGGCTATAAAGAGAATGAAAAAGCTCTCTATGTACTTTAAAGATTAATTTCAGAGACAAATTGTTAATACAAAAAAGCAAGGTGCCAAATGGTGTATATGAAATGTTATTATTATTATTATTTTTTTAAATTTAATTTTATTTTTTTACAGAGACAGAGAGAGAGTCAGAGTGAGGGATAGACAGGGACAGACAGACAGGAATGGAGAGATGAGAAGTATCAATCATTAGTTTTCGTTGTGCATTGCGACACCTTAGTTGCTCATTGATTGCTTTCTCATATGTGCCTTGACTATGGGCCTTCAGCAGACTAACCCCTTGCTTGAGCCAGTGACCTTGGGTCCAAGCTGGTGAATTTTTGCTCAAACCAGATGAGCCCACGCTCAAGCTGGCAACCTCAGGGTCTTGGACCTGGGTCTTCTGCATCCCAGTCTGACGCTCTATCCACTGCGCCACTGCCTGGTCAGGCTATTCTTTATTTTTTTATTATTATGTGAGAAGCAGGGAGTCAGAGACAGACTTTCGCTTGCTCCCCAACCTGGATCCACCCGGCAAGCCCACTAAGGGCAATGCTCTGCTCATCTAAAGCTGCTGCTCCATTGCTCTGCAACTGAGCCATTCTAGCACCTGAGGAAGAGGCCATGGAGCCATTCTCAGCGCCCAGGGCCAACTCGCTCAAACCTTTTGAGCTGTGGCTGTGGGAGAGGAAGAGAAAAAGAGAGAGAAGGGGGAGGGGTGGAGAAGCAGATGGTCACTTCTCCTGTGTGCCCTGACGGGAATCAAACCTGGGACTTCCACAAGTTGGGCAGACACTCTAAAACGGAGCCAAGCAGCCAGGGCCAAAATTGTTATTTTATTTTTTAAAAAAGGAAAAATAAATATATATTTCATATACATAAGATACATTTGTATACATAAACATGTATACATATATGTGTGTGTGTGTGTGTGTGTGTGTGTGTGTGTGTTTTCCCCCCCCTGAAGTTAGAAACTGGGAGGCAGACTTCCACATGCGCCCGACCAGGATCCACCCGCATGCCCACTAGGGGGCGATGCTCTGCCCATCTGGGGCGTTTCTCCGTTGCAGCCAGAGACATTCTAGCGCCTGAGGCAGAGGCCATGGAGCCATCCACAGTGCCCGGGACCAACTCTGCTCCAATGGAGCCTTGGTTGTGGGAGGGGAAGAGAGAGAGACAGAGAGGAAGGAGAGGGGGAGGGATGGAGAAGCAGATGGGTGCTTCTCCTGTGTGCCCTGGCCAGGAATCGAACCTGGGACTTCCACACACCGGGCTGATGCTCTATTGCTGAGAGCCAACCGGCCAGGGCCCAATATATATACTTCTAAATCTTTTCAGTGTACATCCTTTGGAATATTTTGTGTGTGTGTGACAGACACAGAGACAGAGACAGATAGGGACAGACAGACAGGAAAGGAGAGAGATGAGAAGTATCAATTCCTCGGTGCGGCACCTTAGTTGTTCATTGATTGCTTTTTCATATGTGCCTTGACCAGGAGTCTACAGCAGAGCAAGTCCCCTCTTGCTCAAGCTAGCGACCTTGGGCTCAAGCTGGTGAACCTTGCTTAAACCAGATGAGCCCATCCTTAAGCTGGTGACCTCAGAGTTTCAAACCTGGGTCTTCCGTGTCCCAGCCTAACGCTATATCCACTGCACCAACACCTGGTCAAGCCATCCTTTGGAATTTTAAATGACATGAACACATTATCTATTTTTAAATTCTGAAACTAAAATTTTCCCTGGCCAATTGGCTCAGTGGTAGAGCATCAATCTGGTGTGTGAATGTCCCAGGTTCAATTCCTGGTCAGGGCACACAGGATAAGTGACCATCCACTTCTCCCATACCTCTACATCCCCCTCACTCTCCCCCTTCCCCTCTCTTTCCCTCCCACAACTAGTGACTTAATTGGTTCAAGTGTGGCCCCAGGTGCAGAGGATGACTCCATGGAGCCTCTACCTCAGGCGCTAAAAATAGCTCAGTTATGAGTATTGGCCTTAGATGGGCAGAGCATCACCCCAGACTGGGGTTGCCAGGTGGATCCCAGTTGGGGAACATATGGGAATCTATCTCCCCTCCTCTCACTTAAAAATAAATTTAATTTAATTTAATTAAAAAAAATAATAACAGGCTTGATTCAAAATGTTAAGGGATAGCTAGTGCCCTTCTTTTACAGTTAATTCTTTTCTTTTTTTTTTGTATTTTTCTGAAGTTGGAAACAGGGAGGCAGTCAGACAGACTCCCGCATGCGCCCGACCGGGATCCACCCAGCATGCCAACCAGGGGGCGATGCTCTGCCCATCTGGGGCACTGCTCTGTTGCATCCAGAACCATTCTAGCGCCTGAGGCAGAGGCCATAGAGCCATCCTCAGTGCCCAGGCCAACTTTGCTCCAATGGAGCCTTGGTTGTGGGAGGGGAAGAGAGAGACAGAGAGGAAGGAGAGGGGGAGGGGTGGAGAAGCAGATGGGCACTTCTCCTGTATGCCCTGGCTGGGAATCGAACCCGGGACTCCTGCACACCAGGCCGATGCTCTACCACTGAGCCAACCAGCCAGCCAGGGCAACAGTTAATTCTTAAATTAAAATTTATTAAGGGGAGAGCCCGAACGCAGTCCCCCACTACCACAAATTATGCAGTCGAGTTTCCCACATTTGGGGAAATCATAGGGTCAGCATATCCGGGGTGCAATGGATAAGCCTCGCCCTGGGAAAACCACCTTTGTGATCATGGTATCTCCCCTGCTAGGTATTAATTCTTAAATTAAAAGTGGTTAGGGCCCTGGCCGGTTGGCTCAGCGGTAGAGCGTCAGCCTAGCGTGCGGAGGACCCGGGTTCGATTCCCGGCCAGGGCACACAGGAGAAGCGCCCATTTGCTTCTCCACCCCTCCGCCGCGCTTTCCTCTCTGTCTCTCTCCTCCCCTCCCGCAGCCGAGGCTCCATTGGAGCAAAGATGGCCCGGGCGCTGGGGATGGCTCTGTGGCCTCTGCCTCAGGCGCTAGAGTGGCTCTGGTCGCAACATGGCGATGCCCAGGATGGGCAGAGCATCGCCCCCTGGTGGGCAGAGCGTTGCCCCTGGTGGGCGTGCCGGGTGGATCCCGGTCGGGCGCATGCGGGAGTCTGTCTGACTGTCTCTCCCTGTTTCCAGCTTCAGAAAAAATGGAAAAAAAAAAAAAAAAAAAAAAAAAGTGGTTAGGTAATTTGTCAAATGTAGCAAAACTAGCATATAAGCAGCACAAGATCAAAGGCTTGTTTTGGCCTGACCAGGCTGTGGCACAGTGGATAGAGTGTCGGACTGGGATGTGGAGGACCCCGTTACAAAATCCCTGAGGTCCCTGGCTTGAGCTCAGCCTCACCAGCTTGAGTGTAAGGTCACTGGTTTGAGCATGGGGTCATAGACATGACCCTGTAGTCGCTGACTTGAGCCCAAAGGTCACTGGCTTGAAGCCCAAGGTCACTGGCTTGAGCAAGGGGTCATTCGCTCTGCTGTAGACACCCAGTCAAGGCACATATGAGAAAGCAATCACAGAACAACTAAGGTGCCGCAATGAAGAATTGATGCTTCTTATCTCTCTCTCTTCCTGTCTGTCTGTCCCTATCTGTCCCTCTCTCTTTCTCTCTGTCTCTGTCAAAAAAAAAAAAAAAAAAAGTTAACTGAATTTGACCACAAGAAGAAATAGCTCATAGCTGATATTAAAGATTAGTAATCAACTCTGGAGTAGGACTGTCTGGGTTCAAATCTTAATTCCCCTTAGTTGTTATAGCTAAATCATGCTATTTATGTTGTTGTTGTTGTTTTTTATTTATTTTTTACAGAGACAGACAGTGAGTCAGAGAGAGGGATAGACAGGGACAGACAGACAGGAACGGAGAGAGATGAGAAGCATCAATCATTAGTTTTTAAATTGATTTTATTTATTTATTTTTTTCCATTTTTCTGAAGCTGGAAACAGGGAGAGACAGTCAGACAGACTCCCGCATGCGCCCGACCGGGATCCACCCGGCACGCCCACCATGGGGCGACGCTCTGCCCACCAGGGGGCGACGCTCTGCCCATCCTGGGCGTCGCCATGTTGCGACCAGAGCCTCTCCAGCGCCTGGGGCAGAGGCCACAGAGCCATCCCCAGCGCCCGGGCCATCCCTGCTCCAATGGAGCCTTGGCTGCGGGAGGGGAAGAGAGAGACAGAGAGGAAGGCGTGGCGGAGGGGTAGAGAAGCAAATGGGCGCTTCTCCTGTGTGCCCTGGCCGGGAATCGAACCCGGGTCCTCCGCACGCTAGGCCGACGCTCTACTGCTGAGCCAACCGGCCAGGGCAATCATTAGTTTTTCATTGAGCGTTGCAACACCTTAGTTGTTTATTGATTGCTTTCTCATACGTGCCTTGACCACGGGCCTTCAGTAGACCGAGTAACCCCTTGCTGGAGCCAGCGACCTTGGGTTCAAGCTGGTGGGCTTTTGCTCAAACCAGATGAGCCCGCGCTCAAGCTGGTGACCTTGGGGTCTCGAACCTGGGTCTTCTGCATCCCAGTCCGACGCTCTATCCACTGCGCCACCGCCTGGTCAGGCTAAATCATGCTATTTATGTAGTTCTGTGATGAAGTTTAATATTTGTTAAATTCAACAAACTCTATGCTAGATAGCTACTAATTGCCAGACATATACATACATACCCCCAATGATAGTGGTTAACACCAGGATTGAAATGTGTACCAAGTGCTTAGAATTAGCTGACAAAGTAGCACAGGCCATAAAGAGTGAAGTTTATGTAGCGGTGAACTGCCTAAATCCAAATCCTGGCCTTGCCCCTTTCTACTAAGTGATCTTGGTTATTCCTTAACCCCTTTGTGCCTCACGTTCCTTATCAGCAAGATGAGAGTGACCGTTACCTAGCTCGTAGGGTTGTTTAAAGATTAAACCAATTGATACATGCAAAGTACCTACAACAGTAGCCAGTACCTAGAAAATGTCCCTTAAATATTAACTAAATTTTCACCACATAGTGCCTACAGTGGCATAAGGCACTCAACCAGTGTTTCCTATTTATATATCTTGCCTTAGACTTTTTGTTTCGCCAAGTAATTTATGTGGTAGTCTTTTGTTTTTTCTTTTCTTTTTTTTGTGACAGAGACAGAGTCAGAGAGAGGGACAGATAGGGACAGACAGGAAGGGAGAGAGATGAAAAGCATCAATTCTTTGTTGCAGCACCTTAGTTGTTCATTGATTGCTTTCTCATATGTGCCTTGATGGGGGGAGGGGGGTTACGGCAGACCGAGTGACCCCTTGCTTGAGCCAGCGACCTTGGGCTCAAGCTGGTGAGCTTTGCTCAAACCAGATGAGCCCACACTTAAGCTGGCGACCTCGGGGTCTCAAACCTGGGTCCTCAGCATCCTAGTCCAACGCTCTATCCACTGCACCACCACCTGGTCAAGAGTGTTTTCTTTAATTTTTAAAAAAATCTATTGATTTTAGAAAGAGAAAGGAATATTGATTTATGGTTTCACTTATTTATGCATTCATTGGTAAATGTGTGCCCTGACTGGGGATTGAACCTGCAACCTTGGCACATTGGGACAATCCTCTAACCAGCTGAGCTCTCTGGCCAGGGCTCTAGTGTTCAGTTTTAAAAACTGAAAATGTTCATTAAAAATTTCTAAATACAAGGCCCTGGCCCGTTGGCTCAGCGGTAGAGCATTGGCCTGACGTGTGAAAGTCCTTGGTTCGATTGCCGACCAGGACACACAGGAGAAGCGCCCATCTGCTTCTCCACCCCTCCCCCTCTCCTTCCTCTCTCTCTCTCTCTTCCCCTCCCGCAGCCAAGGCTCCATTGGAGCAAAGTTGGCCCAGGCACTGAGGATGGCTCCATGGCTTCCACCTCAGGGGCTAGAATGGCTTCAGTTGCAGCGGAACAATGGCCCCGGATGGGCAGAGCATCGCCCCTTGGTGGGCATGCCCGGTGGATCCCGGTTGGGCGCATGCGGGAGTCTGTCTCTCTGCCTCCTGGCTTCACACTTCAGAATACAAAAAAAAAAAAAAGACAAAAAATCTAAATACAAAACTCAATGTATAAGATACATGACACTAGATTGTATAAATGAACTATAGTTCAATATAGCTTTATATTAAATTAGAATGTTGCTTCTTGATTTTACTTTTTGAGTAGTACGAAAATTCATGTACGTCTTCATGCCTCCTAACCATCCAGAGTACGATTGATTTATTTTAAAAATGTGTAAGACAGGCCCTGGCTGGTTGGTTCAGTGGTAGAGTGTCGGCCTGGCGTGCAGGAGTCCTGCGTTCGATTCCCGGCCAGGGCACACAGGAGAAGCGCCCATCTGCTTCTCCACCCCTCCCCCTCTCCTTCCTCTCTGTCTCTCTCTTCCCCTCCTGCAGCCAAGGCTCCATTGGAGCAAAGATGGCCCAGGTGCTGAGGATGGCTCTGTGGCCTCTGCCTCAGGCGCTAGAATGGCTCTGGTTGCAACAGAGCATCGCCCCCTGGTGAGCATGCCAGGTGGATCCCGGTCAGGCGCATGCGGGAGTCTGACTGCCTCCCTGTTTCCAACTTCAGAAAAATATAAATAAAAAAGAAAGAAAGAAAGAAAAAAATGTGTAAGGCAACATTTAAAAAAGGCAAATGTATGTATGTCCTTGTTTCCCTAAATTGGTTATCAAACATGATTTTGTTAATAAAACTGCAACTGGACCTAATTTTTTTTTTTTTAAAGCCACACTCCCAGGGCCAGTGAGCATGAAAAAAACTCACTACTCAAAGGGTTAAAAATATTTTTGGAAGCCTGAGTGTGGTAGCACAGAATAAGCATTGACTTGGGATGTTGATGCAAAGGTCCCAGGTTCCAAGTCCTGAGGTCACTGGCTTGAGCCCAAGGTTGCTGGCTTAAGCAAGGGGACAGTCTTGGCTTAAGCAAGCCCACCCCTATCCCATCAAGGCACGTATAAGCAATCAATGAACTAAAGTGCCGCAACTATGAGTTGATGCTTCTCTTTACTTCCTCTCACTAAAAAAGTTTTTTGGGAAAAAAATGCTTTCGAGATATTTTCATTGTTCAGCCTCTCCCAGGAGGCAAATTTTGTATTTTTATTTTAATTAAAAAATATTTTATTGCCCTGGCTGGCTGGCTCAGTGGTAGAGCATCGGCCTGGCATGCAGAAGTCCCGGGTTCGATTCCCGGCCAGGGAACACAGGAGAAGCGCCTATCTGCTTCTCCACCCCTCCCCCTCTCCTTCCTCTCTGTCTCTCTCTTCCCCTCCTGCAGCCAAGGCTCCATTGGAGCAAAGATGGCCTGGGCGCTGGGGATGGCTCCTTGGCCTCTGCCCCAGGCGCTCGAGTGGCTCTGGTTGCAACAGAGCGACGCCCCGGAGGGGCAGAGCATCGCCCCCTGGTGGGCGTGCCGGGTGGATCCCGGTCGGGCGCATGCGGGAGTCTGTCTGACTGTCTCTCCCCGTGTCTAGCTTCAGAAAAATACAAAAAAAAAAAATTTATTCATTTTAGAGAGCAGAGAGGGAGAGAGAGAAGGGGCAAGAAGCAGGAAGCATCAACTCCTATGTGCCTTGACAAGGCAAGCATGGGGGTTAAAATTGGCAACCTCAGAGTTCCAGGTTGACACTTTATCTACTGCACCACCACAGGTCAGGCCAGGAGACGAATTTTAAACCAATCAGTAGGAATTTCCTGATCAACGCTAGTGAGGTACGAAATACTCCTTTTCTAGACCTGGGCTATAACATCTCATATATGATTATAAAGTGCTTCAAGCACCCAGAGGACAGTAGGGCCACAGATGGGATTCTGGGACCCAAAATTATTGTGTGCAATGGTGCCCTTCCCACCAACCTGCAGTCAGTGACTAGAACATTGTGAAAAATAATATAAATGCAGCTACTTTTTGAAGTTGGAGCTGCCATCTCAGTGAAAATACCTTGCAACTCTTACTCCTCAAACCTTTGGAATGTGAAGTCAGCAAATTAACCTTTGTGCTAGGCCTAAAGCAGCCTTGTATTCCAAAATGTTTGCAAAGCTATCTAGAAAGCAGATACGACTATCCCACTGATTAACATTCTTTTACTTTTAAATATTTAAAAATTAACTTTTAGAAGGTTCAATTTGTTGTTCCACTTACTTAAGCATTCCCTTCTTTTACGTGCCTTGACCAGTCATCGAACCTGCAACCTTGGCATATCAGGACAATACTAACCAAGCTACCAGGCCAGGGCTTCCGATTAACTTTCTTTAAAAACAGCATCAGTTAGCTTTAATGCACCTATAGAAATTCCTTCCTTCTGTTCATGTATTCATTTGCCTACCGTTTCCATAAATACCCCTTCTTTCACCTCCTAATTGGAACACTACTTAGATTTCTGCGGGCATCTGTGTACAACTTTGTGGATGAAAATACGGGATTCGATGTAAAGAAACTACAGGGTAAACTGATCATAAATTCTTAACTGGGCAGGTCACAGTGGGCAGTCACACCCCCAGCATATAATAGGAAGTTTATCTTTGCCTCAAGGAAGTCTGTTTCTGTGCACCTAAGATTAACACAACTTTGAAATGCCTTTTTAGATCCCTCCTTCTAAAGCCAACCATCCTCAAGACCAGTCTGAACTATTCTCTAATCCAGTCCCCACGTTGCTTTCTTCCACTTACTACAGGGTTGGACATTTGTCAATGGATTCTGTTCTTTTGGATCTCAAATAGATGCCTATTGCCTCTTTCAAAAAGATGAAGTGTAAGGCCTGACCTATGGTGGTGCAGTAAATGGAAGTGTAGACTTGGAACACTGAGGTCACCATTTTGAAACCCTGGGCTTGCCTGGTCAAGGCATATATGGGAATTGATGCTTCCTGATCCTCCTGTCCTCTGTCCCCCCTCTGAAATAAAATCTTAAAAAAATAAACAAGTATAGGCCCTGGCCAGTTGGCTCATTGGTATAGCATCAGCCTGGCGTGTAGGAGTCCCTGGTTTGATTCCTGGCCAGGGCACACAGAAGTGCCCATCTGCTTCTCCACCCCTCCCCCTCTCCTTCCTGTCTCTCTCTTCCCCTCCCGCAGCCTTGGCAAAGTTGGCCCAGGCGCTGAGGATGGCTCTATGGCCTCTGCCTCAGGTGCTAGAATGGCTCTGGTTGCAACAGAGCAATGCCCAATATGGGCAGAGCATTGCCCCCTGGTGGGCATGCCTGGAGGATCCTGGCCGGGCTCATGCGGGAGTCTGACTACCTCCCTGTTTCTAACTTCAGAAAAATTAAAAAAAAAAAAAAAAAGGTGTAAATTCAACCATGGCTTTGTATCAGCACCAATTATCTATGTAGTAAAGCTAAATTCAATGTGAAAATTGAAAGCCTTGTTTCCCAGAATTCTCTGCAGAATAAAAGCATCAACTAGAGAACCCTAAGACCAACTTAAATCATTAAACAAAAATTGACTGGCCCTGGCTGGTTGGCTCAGCAGTAGAGCATCAGCCTAGTGTGTGGAGGTCTTGGGTTCAATTCCTGGTCAGGGTACACAGGAGGCAACCATCTGTTTCTGCACCCCTCCCCCTATCTCACTCTCTCCCTTACTCTCACAGCCACAGCTTGAATGGTTGGAGCAAAGTTGGCCCAGACGCTGAGGATGACTCTATTGGTTTGCCTCCGTGCTAAAATAGCTCTGATGTCAAGCAATGTAGCAATGGCCCAGACAGGCAAAGCATCACCTGGTAGGGGGCTTGTCGGGCGGATACTAGTCAGGGCTCATGTGAAAGTCTGTCTCAGCCTTCCCACCTCTCACTTTAAAAAAAAAATAAAAAAAATAAAAAAATGACCATTTACTTATATTTTTTTATTTGGAAATGTTTATATCAGTACAGTGAAACTAAATTGTAAGAGACACTGGATGTCATCAGAGTTTGGGTATCATTAGTTTATTATAAAAGTGACAGAAATTATTTACATGATGAAAGATTTCAGAGCTTCAATGGAATGGGCAGCTTCACACGATGCCATTTCAACAGTGACTATTTCAGTCTACATACTTTCCAAGAATATCACCATCTCTAAATAAGAAATAATCCTGCAAATAGAGAAGCCATTAGTTAAGAAAAATATAGCAAACACTTAACTTTTAAAATTATTAAGTTAAAAAAAAATACATTAAGCTTAAGCTTACACACCTTGTCGTCTAGAACCACTTTGGTGCCTCCATATTCTGGAAGAAGAACTTTATCTCCAACTTTCACACTAACTGGTTGAATCTCTCCACCCTTAAGAAAATCGGGATATTTATTAGCAAAGATATAGAGCTCACCAAATATTTACACCTACCTTCTGTTAATCAAACGTGCTCACTCAGATCAACTGTTAGAAAAAACCCTGATTTCAGTGTAAAAGTTCAAGAAGTTACACAGGAAAAGCTAACTTTAGCTAATTTTTAAATGGTTAAATATTAACATAACCTATGGACTGTGTGAAATAAACCAGTTTTTAAAACCATGTATGTACAGTCATGTTTAACTACAAAAATGGAAGGCTCCCTAACTCCTGGCTTCTTGCTAGAGCTTCTTAGAGGTAGCTGCAACAATACAATTAACATTCTTGCCTCCCAGGGCATTAACTGCCTATTCTGGCTGACACTTTTAGTCGAGTTTGAGGTCCAACCCGTTAATTGAAGGATAGTCCAACCTGTTCTTTTCATAGGTACGCCAAGTAAGGTAAAAAAAAAAAAGTTAACAGATCAGACTAATTCTCAAAAGCCCTCACCTATTACCTGCAAGCATAATTTTTTGTTTTATCAAAAATATCAGAATTTGAACAATGGCCATACTAGACTACCAAATGGCTATTAGTTTAATATTCTCGAAGTCTCCATCATATAAAATGAGCAACTTTATTTTACAATCCTTTTCGTAAAAGAGTCAGAATACACGTGATTGAACCAGAGAAATGATCTGAAAATAATACAAGCTATTTAAAAGACTACTTTTAATAACCCACAATTTCTTTTCTCCCTCCACTTCACATAAAACAAATAGTTCCATTCCAGCTCTCATTTACCTTTCCTTTGGAGCCCGCTCCAACAGCTACTACTGTTGCTTGCAATACTTTTCCTTGAGATTTTTCTGGAAGCATAATGCCGCCTTTGGTTACAGTTTCCGCAGCACTCCTTTCAACTAGTACTCGGTCAAAGAGGGGAAGAAACTTTCTAAACGCCTGTCCCGCCTGTAGGAAGAGGAATGTTTGATATGAAACAAAAAAGCAGTATGTGATTATATTCTACACAGGCAATACCATCGTAAACGTTACATATCAAACACCACGTGTGGTTTCGAAGGTAACACCCCTAACTCGGATTATTCGTTCAGGAAACCCCTTAGAACATTCTGCTCTATATTCCGAGTTAGATCCCCCTTCCCCATGCACGCTGGGGGTCGTTTCTGCTCCTCTGATCAGCAACCAGACGATCTTTAAAGGCAACCCTATTTTATTCCAAGGTCAAATATTCTCCTTCCTTAGCTTTTTCAGGGCATTTTCAGCAAACACTCCGCCCAAGACCACCCATGCTTTCTTGACCACGTTACACACTTACAAAGGCCCTGCAGGGGAAAGCGCGTCGGCAGCGCGCGCTGCGGCCGGGTTCCCGCCCCCTCGGCCACGGGCGCCTGCGAGAAAAAGGTCAGGAGGGTCCTGGCTTCTCCGGATTCCGTGCAGGTGCGGGTCCCTGAGTGACCCCTACCCTCTCACTCTAAACGAGAACCACCCGCCTCACGCCTGCCGGGGACCGCGGGCCTCCAGCCCACGCGGGACTCACCATGACTCCGGTCGCTCGTAGTCTGCGCTCGCGCTGAGGCTGCAAGGAGACTACAGTCCGGCTCGCTGGACACGTGAACTTGGAAAAAGGCCGCCCAGCGCGCAGGCGCGCTCGCCCCCGCCACGCGCCCCTCCCCGCGAGAAAGGGCGGCTGCGGCGGCGTCCGCCGCGATTCGTCCCGAGGGCTCTGCGCCCGCGACTGACGCGACGACCGGGAGGCGGAAGAAAAGAGGAGCTCTTTCTAGGCTTTTCTATGTCGCCTGCCCAGGTGAAAGTACTATCGCTTCGCCCCCTTCCGGAAATGACGCAACTTGACCCTTGACTCGCAGAAAGCGCGGCCCTTTCCGGAAAGTTCTAGAACCGAGTGCAGCCCGGGAACCAGCCTGAGAGGGCCGGAGAGGGCTATGCCGCCGGCCTGGCTGGGCGCGGGTGAGGCGGGGCGGGGCTGCGCGCGGCGCGTGCAGATTGCCGGGCCGGCCCGGCGCGAAGGGGGCGGGCGGCGCCGGCGCACGCGGGGCGGCGGGCGGGCGGGGGAGCGCGGAGGGAGGGGACTCGAGCTCATTGCCGTGTGCGCCCTGGCTCTGTCCCTCACTCGCTGCCGTCGGCCTTCCTCGCCGCTCGCACGTCCAGCCGCTGCCCCGCAGGTACGGCGGCCCGCGCTCCCCACCCAGGCGCCAGGGCTCCGGGCGCCGTCCTCTCCCCGCTGCGGCCGTCCCGATTGCACCGGGCCGGAGAGAGCCTGGCCTTCCCCCCCGGCGCTGCAGGCCGGGATCCGCTAGCCCAGGCCTCGCTGGGCCGAGCGGCTGCCCATCACGTGCGGCGTGGAGCGCTCGCCGGGGCTGGGCGTAGGTGGGAGGGTCTGCCCCGGAGGGAGTGAAATCGGGGGAGTGGATTCACGTGGGCCCCCGGGTATAGCCTGCGCCTAGACGACTGCAGGGCTCTGGGGAGGGTGGTCGCAGCCGCGTGGGCACTGCCTTTGCTCCGCGCACTCTGCGGGGTAGGGCGCCTCCACCCTTGACCTTGCTTGGGGCGCCAGGATGGAAAGACACGTGGGGCCGGGGGAGTGGGCCTGGCCGCAGCCGCTAGTTTCTCAGCCTAGCCCGCTGCTTTGAAGGCACAACTTACTAAGCAGATTTTTGCAGTGTCAGGAATATTTTTACTACTCTGGTCACCAGTTTTAGAACCTGCCCCTTTACTGCAGACTGGATTGGTTTCTCAGGGGCATGTTTGGAGGGGATTGGCTTTGAAGGCCATTTTAGCAGTGAAAGATTAACTCGTTTTTAGCGTCAGGGGTACGTGGTCATGGGAAGGTGGGTGTGCTTTGTGCTGGTGCTATAGGTCAGGCGTGGGGGCGGCCCTTTCTTCAAACTTGAGCAGTCTCCGTTCTGAAGCTGCGGCGCCCTCAGGGGCCCAGGGGCAGTGGCTGGCACAGGTCGGCCCAGCCCACATCTAACATTTGTTGTCTTACACAGGTGTCACGTTTGTGTTTTAAGGCACCTCGGGTATTGCTAGTATTGATGTACTGATGATATTCTTGTTTCTTTCCCTCCCCAGAAATGCTTCGATTACAGAGAATCCTTCGCCAGATGAGGCCAGTGTCCAGGGCACTGGCTCCTCACCTCACTCGGGCTTATGCCAAAGATGTAAAATTTGGTGCAGATGCCCGAGCCTTAATGCTTCAAGGTGTTGATCTTTTAGCTGATGCTGTGGCCGTTACTATGGGGCCAAAGGTATTGGCATTTTTATTTTATTGTAATTTATAGTACCGTTAATTAAGGAATAATATTTTATTGATGGCTAATAGTCATGCTGAACATTACAGGGCTATCCATATATAACAGTCTTAAAACTTAAACTGCTTCTACCATAATTGTGAAACTTTTTTGTACAGTGTGTGATGATGTAATCGACTGGTAACTCATAGCTTGGGGTGGATTTTTAAACTCAATGTAGTTAATCTTGCTTGCCTGCTTTTGTTAAATTTTGGATTGTTTCCCAGTAGTTGTACCAAGCGTAGAAGGAAGGATAGCCCTTCTGTTCCAAAGCACATTTAGATTTTATTTTATTTATTTATTTTTTTTTAGTGAGGAGAGGAGGCAGAGACAGACTGACTCCTACATGCTGCCCCCACAGGGATGCATCCGGCAAACCCACTAGAGGGCAGTGCTCTGCCTGTCTGGGGCCTTTGCTCCATTGCAGCTGGAGCCACTTTTTAGCCTCAGCCAGAGGCCATGGAGCCGTCCTCAGCCTCCCAGGGCCAATTCGCTCCAATGGAGCCATAGGTGCAGTAGGGGAGGAGAAGAAAGTGAAGTGAGAGCTGTGGAGAAGCAGATGGGTGCTTCTCCTGTGTGCCCTCACTGCACTTTAGAATTTTAAGTTGCATTTAACATGAAGAGATTGGTGAATAAGAAGTACTAAACTGAAGAGGCCTTTGAAGGTTGTATACAGTATAGTGATGCTTCATTTTGTTTAAAAAGTTTAAATATCAAAGTGATCCAAAGTAGAAATACGGCGTTGACATGCTTCTCAAGTAGCAGCTTTGGTTGAAACCCAAAGCTGCTAATACTCGGGGCCATTTTTCAGATTTACTGTTGAACAATCCTGGAAGAGTAGACTTTTCTTGCCTTGTAGTTAGCATTTCAGTAACTACATTTTAAAGCAAGTTTAAAATTAAGTTTTCACATTACTTTTAAAGATAGCAGGCACTGGGAAAATCTTAAGTATAATTATATGAAGAATTATAATTTACTGAATTGGTATTGGTTTGTCTCTGTTCTTGTTGTTTTATAACATTTTTTAGTTTCTAGGATGTTTCCCATAATACCTTATCCAGAATTATGCTCTTGGCAACAAAGAGGTGATTTTGTCTGTAACCGAAGAACATCAGTGAACTTGCCCTTGAGATTCATGCTGCAGATCTGATAAAAAATGTTGAGGCTTTCAAGTAATTGCCTCATTTGAAAGACTCTTCATTCTGTTTTAATTTAAGGTAAATAGTTCTCTGAGTGTATGATTTTGTAACATTTTTTTCTTTTTGCAATTATAGGGAAGAACAGTGATTATTGAACAGAGCTGGGGAAGTCCCAAAGTAACAAAAGATGGTGTGACTGTTGCAAAGTCCATTGACTTAAAAGATAAATATAAAAATATTGGCGCTAAACTTGTGCAAGATGTTGCCAATAATACAAATGAAGAGGCTGGGGATGGCACCACCACTGCCACTGTACTGGCACGCTCTATTGCTAAGGAGGGCTTTGAAAAGATCAGTAAAGGTGCTAATCCAGTGGAAATCAGAAGAGGTAGGATTGCATCTTCATTGTCACCACATTGTTTGGAACTGTCTTTAAAATTATATTAGAAAGTTGATTTTTATTCTTCCTCTCTCCTAAAATTTTCATTCTGAGTGTTTATTAGCAAATAGTGAATCTCTGACTATGTAGTGGGCACTGTACTAGATGTTAAGGAGGAAAATGTGACTAAGATATTTCCTGTTGAGAGTCTATCGGTAGTAGATAGACTACTTAATCAGCCTCCCCTCTCCGTTGTATTGAAAGATACAGCATCTACTGTGAACCTGGAAAATAGTCAACTTGTGAGTAGTAGAGCGTGGAGAAATTATACAGTTCTGATGTTTTAACTTGAGTAAGTACGGCCTTAACAAGCATCTAGGTCACCCAGGATATCACAGGGTTTTTTAAAGCAGTTTTTTTTCTTATTTCTTAATAGCACAACTATGTTACTGGTCTGCATTTTGTTTATTTTTGCTTGTTTTGAGAAGCTAGACCACATTTTAAATATCTGCTCCCTAGCAGGAGCTTCCTGGTGATTGAGATTTAAGTCCTGTCATTGTCTTTGCCTAGATACAACTTGGTTTTCATATTTGAAAATGCAATTGCCTTGTATCTTCAGGGTCATATTAACAAAACTAGGAGACTGACAGTAAAGACCGGTCCTGTTAATTTTGTCAGAATTGCCGTCCCAAACATACTGATGTGTCTATCTATCTCAGTGTTTGAGGTCCGAACGTGAAAATGTATTGCAGTAAAAGTAGTTTGTATCACTATTGCAGTAAAAGTAGTTTGTATCACTCACAACTATTGACGTTAAGATTTTTTTCCAAAGAAGGTTTTTGCTACTACACACCTTGCTTTGAATTTTTTTCTTTAAGTAACACCTCATAAAGAGGGAAGGAGCTAGTGCTAATCCCCACTGAACAAAATGGAGATTTCATAAATCCCTATTGTGATGTTATTTAGTGTTAAAACAAAAGTATTTTATAGGTTCATAATCATTAAGTAAGGAATTTAAGGAACTGAAATGTGTGCTGGTCCTTTTTTGTGTCATTCAGTTGAGGGAGAACTGTTGGGTGACCCTATTGGAAACATGCAACATGATTGGATTGGGAATGACTTAAATAAAAAGATTCTTGCAGTTGTACACCTTCATTTTTTTAGTCCAACTTTAAAAATAACTTTATATTAAAGTTCCTGTTTTAGTGCATGCCATCCAAGTCAATGTGATTTGGAAAAGTACTGGCTAGTACCTGACCAGGTGGTGGCGCAGTGGATAGAGCGTCGGACTGGGATGCGGAAGGACCCAGGTTCGAGACCCCGAGCTCACCAGCTTGAGCGTGGGCTCATCTGGCTTGAGCAAAGAGCTCACCAGCTTGGACCCAAGGTCGCTGGCTCCAGCAGGGGGTTACTCAGTCTGCTGAAGGCCCACGGTCAAGGCACATGTGAGAAAGCAATCAATGAACAACTAAGAAGTCGCAACGCACAACTGATGATTGATGCTTCTCATCTCTCTCCGTTCCTGTCTGTCTGTCCCTGTCTATCTCTGCCTCTGTAAAAAAAAAAAAGAAAAAGAAAAGTACTAGCTAGCACTGTAGCAGTGTGTAGGCTGTTAGGCTTGAAAATATTTATATAAATCAAAATTTTTTCTGTGTCATGTGGTCATGAGAGAATGAGTATTGTAATGACATTTATTTTTGACCCAGGTGTGATGTTAGCTGTTGATGCTGTAATATCTGAACTTAAGAAGCAGTCTAAACCTGTGACAACCCCTGAAGAAATAGCTCAGGTAGGGATTTTTTTAATAATATTTTGTGGTAAAGTTTTTTTTTTTTTTAATCTTTCTGAAGTTGGAAACGGGGAGGCAGTCAGACAGACTCTTGCATGCGCCGGACCAGGATCCACCCAGCATGCCCACCAGGGGCAATGCTCTGCCATGACCAGAGCCATTCTAGCGCGTGAGGCAGAGGCCACAGAGCCATCCTCAGCGCCCAGGCCATCTTTGCTCCAATGGAGCCTTGGCTGTGGGAGGGGAAGAGAGAGACAGAGAGGAAGGAGAGGGGGAGGGGTGGAGAAGCAAATTGGTGCTTCTCCTGTGTGCCCTGGCCGGGAATCGAACCCGGGATTCCTGCACGCCAGGCTGACACTCTACCACTGAGCCAACCAGCCAGGGCTTGTGGTAAAATTTAATAACACTCCATGGAAATCATATACCAGTGTCAGAATAACAGTACTAGTCAGTCACTAATATCGGAAGCATTTCTTACTAAATGGTTGCTGAAACATTTAAAAAAAATTCAGGAATCATGATACGAGTCTTAATGCGCAGCCAGCCATTTTATTTCTGCACAACGTAGTAAAACTTATTTGTGTGTATGCAAAATGTTCTCCAGCCATTGCTATGTTTTAATACTACCATGTTTGCCAAGAGGAAACAAAATAATGGGGAGGGGCTCAGCCTTTTTTATTTACAATAATTTGGAAAAGTAACTTATTTCAGGTTGCTACAATTTCTGCAAATGGAGACAAAGAAATTGGCAACATCATTTCTGATGCGATGAAAAAGGTTGGAAGAAAGGGCGTCATTACAGTAAAGGTAAGTGTATTTTTCATGAGAGCTTAAAATGAGAAATGTCTGATGATCAAAGCTCAGTTTTCCAAACACAAAAATTCAATATGTTTGTTTTTTCTTTTTAAATTTATTATATTGGTTTTAGAGAGAAGGAGGGAGAAAGAGACAGAAACAGTGATCTGTTTCTGTATGTGCCCTGATTGGGGATCGAACTGACAACCTTTGCATGTTGGGACAATGCTCTAACCAACTGAGCTATCTGGCCAGGGCTATATGTTTCAAAAAGCATATTCTATTTTATTCCTCTGGGTGTTATATTAGTAGTTATATAGAGTACAGTAATTGTGTTTTGTGTGAGTTTTGCTTTCAGGAATAAAGTGATCCTGACTTAAATGATACTGTCTTCTAGCTGTAAAAGTTCAAATATGCGTTCCTGGAATGTTTGTAGAAGTAGTTTTTACATACTGGGACATTTCTATACTCCTACCTGGATCCCCAGAGTCGAATTGTCGGTGTGTTCTGTAGTTAGTTTTTGTGTTTCTTTGATGAAATTCATCCAACTAATTTGTTTTTCATAGGATGGAAAAACATTGAATGATGAATTAGAAATTATTGAGGGCATGAAGTTTGATCGAGGTTACATTTCTCCATACTTTATTAATACTGCAAAAGGTAATGCTAAGTTAATTGAAATATTTTTAAAGTATGTTATTTGCTATGTGTCACACTGTTGGCATTAGTGTATACCTCTGACAATATAAATTCATATGTTCTAAAACAGGGGTCCCCAAACTTTTTACACAGGGGGCCAGTTCACTGTCCCTCAGACCGTTGGGGGGCCGCCACATACAGTGCTCCTCTCACTGACCACCAGTGAAAGAGGTGCCCCTTTCCGGAAGTGCGCTGGGAGCGCTGTATAAATGGTTTCAGGGGGCCACATGCGGCCCGCGGGCCGTAGTTTGGGGATGCCTGTTCTAAAAGTTAAAATGTATATGAAAAATAGGAAAAATATGAACTTGTCAGTGACTTTTTAAAGGTACTGGGACTTTGGTTTATAGCTTTTTCAGTTGCAGAAATTTCAGTCATTTTCAGAATTGTCCTAAAGTTGGATTAAAATGTTCTTTGTTTTTTGCAGGTCAAAAATGTGAATTCCAAGATGCCTATGTTCTGTTGAGTGAAAAGAAAATTTCTAGTGTTCAGTCCATTGTACCTGCTCTTGAAATTGCCAATGCTCACCGGAAGCCCTTGGTCATAATTGCTGAAGATGTTGATGGAGAAGCTCTAAGTACACTTGTTTTGAATAGGTAATAGGCAGTGAATTTGGATTATGTATCTGGATGAATAATTTTGTTAGAAATCTTCGTTGTGTGCCTCCACCCCCTTGTGTTTGTATCCAGAATTGGTGTATAATATAGGTGTGCTTCTTGAACCCTTAGTCCCATTTCAATGGCTTTGCCTTTTTGAATGCAGCCCCATAATCCTTTTTTATAAGTATTTTACAGTTGTTTTGAGGTAAATTGAGTTTTTGGGGTTTTTTGTTTGTTTTAGTTTAGGGTTTTTTTGTTAGTTTTAAATTTTTTTTCTAGAAAAAATATTTTCACAATAATTATGTGTGGGAAAAGTAAACTACCATACTAAAAACTTTATATCTAAATATATTCAGCAGTCAGTATTTTACATAAACTATTAGAAAAAAATTTTAGTTAGCGAATAGTCCAACAGAAATTGGCACTCAAGCCAATTTCATTTTAATAAAGTGAGGTCTATTCACTTCTAAAAATCTATAATTTAATGTATTACTTTTGACTCTTAAGACAGGTAATGTTAATGCTGTGGGCAGAATCTTGGGTCATTATTAAATATACTTCCTAATGTTAAAATTGAGGAATATCGGAAGTAAGATTTTTCCAGTTTTATTATGATGGAAATGCACAAATGAAATAGATACATGCATTATAGAGTGCACGATCTGTGAAATACTTAATTGTTTTTTACACTCAAAATGTTATTAATTACTGTTTTTAACAGGCTAAAAGTTGGTCTTCAAGTTGTAGCAGTCAAAGCTCCAGGTTTTGGTGACAATAGAAAGAACCAGCTTAAAGACATGGCTATTGCTACTGGTGGTGCAGTAAGTAAAATAAATGATGTTTCTTTACTGAATGTTCTTTATACTTCTAGGTCTAAAATTAATGTTTAGAATTTAAATTTTTTACAACCAGATACTATTATCTGAACTGTTTACTTAATCTTAGTTTCTATTGATGTCTGGGAGGTGGAGGTTGGGTTAAGTAGTAAATTAAAATCAATTTTAAAAAAACTACAGTCCTTTCTCCATCTTGCAATGAATGGTCTTACTGACTAATCTCTTTTTAAGGATATAGTAAAAAGACATAGGCCTGGCCTGTGGTGGAGTAGTAGATAAAGCATAGACCTGGAATGCTGAGGTCACCAGTTTGAAACTCTGGGCTTGCCTGGTCAAGGCACATAAAAGAAGCAAATACTACCAGTTGATGCTTCTTTTTTTCTGTTCCCCTCCCCATTCTCCAAAATCAATAAGTAAAATCTTAAAAAAAAAAAAAAAAAGACAAAACATAGTACTTAAGAGTTTAGGTCTAGGGTTTAGTTCTGGTTCCACCTAAAGTGTTACCTTGGATGAGTTTCCTGAGTTTACACTTTTTTCAAATAAAGCTAATGTTAATGGAATGTTAAGTGAGAAGTTGGAAATGGAATGGAAAGCTAAATTCAGTGTTCATGAGGTCTCACGTTTCAAAGAAGTAGCTGTATTGCAAGATGTTTCTTTCATCAAAACACCTGTATGATGTATTGTAAATAAACTTTTGGTATAATTAAAAAACCGTAACTGCAATTTGTTCATTTTTTGTTTTTGTAGGTTTTTGGAGAAGAAGGATTAACTCTAAATCTTGAAGATGTTCAGCCTCATGACTTAGGAAAAGTTGGAGAGGTCATTGTGACCAAAGATGATGCCATGCTCCTGAAAGGAAAAGGTGACAAGGCTCAAATTGAAAAACGTATTCAAGAAATCATCGAGCAGTTAGATATCACAACTAGTGAATATGAAAAGGAAAAACTAAATGAGCGTCTGGCAAAACTCTCAGATGGAGTAGCTGTGCTGAAGGTAAGATTTATTCTGGCCTTCTTGGGTTCTGTTGTTCAGGGAATTAACTTTCTTACGGAGATATTGTATAAAATTTTAAGTAAGTGCTCATGACTGTTGCCTGTCAGCATCTTGAATTGGAGAAGTCATACTAATTGGGATTTTTTTAATCTTTAGGTTGGTGGGACAAGCGATGTTGAAGTCAATGAAAAGAAAGACAGAGTAACAGATGCCCTCAATGCTACAAGAGCTGCTGTTGAGGAGGGCATTGTGCTGGGAGGGGGCTGTGCCCTGCTTCGGTGCATTCCAGCCTTGGATTCATTAACTCCAACTAATGAAGATCAAAAAATTGGTAAAAAGTTATCTTACAAATGAGTTTATTTGCAGCCTGATAAGTTTTCCTGTTAGAATATTGTTGCCCATTAAATGGAACAATTCACAATTTCTAGAATAACAAAAGTACAATAGCACTGATGTATCAAAGAGAAATGAAAGCTGCATCATAACTTTCAGGAAAAATGATTGACCTTTACGTATTTCCCAATTGGAATTTTTCTACATTGTTACTCTCACAAGTAGAATTGTATTGTAACATTTATAAAAGGATTAAAGTGATTAAATTTTTTTCTTTTTATAGGTATAGAAATTATTAAAAAAGCACTCAAAATTCCTGCAATGACTATTGCTAAGAATGCAGGTGTTGAGGGATCGTTGATAGTTGAGAAAATTATGCAGAGTTCCTCAGAAGTTGGCTATGATGCTATGCTTGGAGATTTTGTGAATATGGTGGAAAAAGGAATCATTGATCCAACTAAGGTAAATAGTTGACCATTTTATAAAAATTCTTTCAATAACTCTTCAGTAAGTCTTTTTACTAAGTAAAAGATAATATTTTATCAAACTTTTTCCTTAGGTTGTAAGAACTGCTTTATTGGATGCTGCTGGAGTGGCCTCGCTGTTAACAACAGCAGAATGTGTAGTCACAGAAATCCCGAAGGAGGAGAAAGAGCCTGCAATGGGCGGGATGGGTGGAATGGGAGGTGGCATGGGAGGCGGCATGTTCTAAGCCCAGAATAGTGCTTTATCATTAGTAATGAGAACTGTGAGAGGAAGCTCGAGGCAGTGCTCCTCACCTATAACTTCAGAGAAGTCAGTGAAGGAAATGACTGAAGAAAAGGCTGGCTGATGTAAGAAAATCACTAATAACCATCAGTTACTAGTTTCCGTTGACAACATACAATGGTTTACTGCTGTCATTGTCCATGCCTACAGATAATTTATTTTGTATTTTTGAATAAAAATACATTTGTACATTCCTGATAACTAAGTGCAAGAGCCATGTACCAATGTACTGCTTTCAACTTAAATCACTGAGGCATTTTTACTACTATTCTGTTAAAATCAGGATTTTAGTGCTTGCCATCACCCGATGAGAAGTTAAGAAGCAGCCTTTCTGTGGAGAGTAAGAATAATTGTGTACAAAGTAGAGAAATATCCAATTATGTGACCTTTGTGTAATAAAAATGTTTCAAATTTAATTGTGTTAGCCTTTCCACGATCTTAGAAGAAATGAAAGCTAATTGAAGAGGAGAAGGTAGAGTTTGGTACAAATGTATGAAACAGCCTGACCAGTGGTGCGCAGTGGATAGAGTGCTGATCTGGGATGTGGAGGTCTCGGGTTCAAAGTCCTGAGGTTGCCGGCTTTAGCTTGGGATCATCTATATCAGTGGTCCCCAACCTTTCATGGACCAGTTTAACGTCAGAAAATATTTTCACGGACCGGCCTTTAGGATGGGACGGATGAATGTACCACATGACCGAGACAAGGGTCAAGAGTGAGTCTTAGACGGATGTAACGGAGGGAATCTGGTCTTTTAAAAATAAAACATCGTTCAGACTTAAATACAAATTTTTTATTGGTTGGGGGGAGAGGGTGAGAAAGGGAGGGAAAGCAAGAAGCCTATACTTGCAGTAGTTGCTTCCTGTATGTGCCTTGATCGGGCAAGCCCAGAGAGTTGAACTGGCAACCTCACTGTACCAGGTCAACGCTTTATTCACTGCACCACCATAGGTCAGGCTGCGCTTGGTTTTTATTAGATAATACAGGTCATGGCCTCTGGACTGTTGTACTAGAGAAAGCAAACCCAAGACGTAGGTATTGGAGCCAGAATGCTTGAGTTTATATCCTGTCTACCACTTACTATGACTGAGGTCTGAACATACTTGGGGAACTTCATGGGTCAAAAGGATGGCCAGATCAAGGCAACATTTGGGCACCTCACCAAAATACCATTTACATGCTACCATAATAACCCAGTTATATCCCAACCAAGATTCTGAATGTATGAACTGACCTATGGCATTCTGAAGAATAGTAAAGTGTTAAGTATGGGTTATTTCCATCAAAAGAAGTACTGCGGGGGGGGGGGGGGGGTGGGTGTTGGAGGATCTGGGTCTTGGCCACTCAAAAACTTTTTAAGTGAGGGAGATAAGACACTCCCATGTGTGCCCCACCGGGACCCAACGGACAACCCCAGAGATATTGTTAGCTCCTGAGGCTGTCTTGCTCTGAACAACGGAGCCATCCTTAGTGCCTGGGGCTGATGCTTGAACCCATCGAAACACTGGCTGCAGGAGAGGAAGAGGGAGAGAAGCAGATGGTTGCTTCTGTGTTTTTTTTTTGTTTTTTTTAATTTTTCTGAAGCTGGAAACGGGGAGAGACAGACAGACTCCCGCATGCGCCCGACCGGGATCCACCCGGCACGCCCACCAGGGGCGACGCTCTGCCTCTCCGGGGCAAGGCTCTGCCAAGACCAGAGCCACTCTAACGCCTGGGGCAGAGGCCAAAGGGCCATCCCCAGCGCCCGGGCCCTCTTTGCTCCAATGGAGCCTTGTCTGCGGGAGGGGAAGAGAGAGACAGAGGAGGGGGGCGGGTAGAGAAGCAAATGGGCGCTTCTCCTATGTACCCTGACCGGGAATCAAACCCGGGTCCCCCGCACGCCAGGCCGATGCTGTACTGCTGAGCCAACCGGCCAGGGCGCTTCTGTGTGTTCTGACCAGGATGTCCATATGCCGGCTGTTGCCATATCCACTGGGCCAGGGCTAGTAGGGACCATATAGCTTACAGGCTCTTCTTTCAAAGGCCAAAAAGACCGGCTTGAACCTGCAACTTCGGTGTATCAAGTCAATGGGTTACTAACCAACTGAGCTACCCGGCCAGGGCTAGTAGGGAATTCATTATTGAGGTCCCTTACTGATCTAAGGAAACAGTTAATAGCACGATAATTGGAAGGTAATGCAAGAGAGTTGCTGGGTATGGAGTGAAAGGAGGGAAGATCAACACTGAATAAAAGACTGAATTTTGTCCAGATTTGTTTCTTTGGAAGTATTTTTAAGACATAAGTGCTATAATTAAACTTTATCTATGTAAATATACATTCTGACATTTCAATAACCAAAATAACTACAAAAAATAAACAAATTAACTTTATTAAGTTACTTTAGTCCTTACATTGATTTGTTTACAAAAATATCAGTTTGAAATACATTATTGAAAGTGAGTACACACAATAAATAGAAAATACGGTGCATGGTGCTGGAGATATATCAACCAACTTATCTTCACCTATTGCTCACTGCTGTAGACACAATTTGATGCACAATCAGCATTATTGAAACAGCAGTCAAAATACCTGCGAGAGGGATGCAAACTAGATAAAAAAGCTCTGGACCACTCACCAAAAATTCAGTTTGTCAGGGAGCTAAATTCACTAAACCACCACTGAATTATCTCCTACTACCCATATGAACAATTTAAAAATAAAAGTGCCAGGGAACCTTCATTAACAGTACTTTTAAGTCAAAAGTTTTTACTGTTAAGTATGATTACTCAACTATCCTAACCCAATGAGGCAGGCCCTATGACAATAAGTTATAAATAGTCTGAATTTAATAACTTAAACGTGATATGGTTAATACATGAGTATCTCAACTAACCTCTTTCAGGTTAAGAGATAACTAAAGTTAAAATGTCAATTTCTGCTCAGAAGAGTGGTATCAGTATTCTAGCAGTAGTGACGGCATCCCATTATTGTAAATAGGCTAATGTACACATTACTTTGAATTATACTTGATTGAAATCTATGTACATGTGGTTCCATTTCAAGTGCAATTTTTCAATGGTGCAGGTTTATAATTAAAGCTGGGTTGAACAAATGCTTTCTGACTTCTGAAAGCAAATGATAAAAGCAGGTTCTAAAAGTGAATAAACTAAAGTTACAAATGGGTGACCAGTTCCAGTTCTCTTTTCCCCGTTACGTCTGATGAACTTCATGAAACATTAATTCCCGAGGTATGTTTGTTTCTGGACCGTATAGCTTACAGGCTCTTCTTTCAAAGGCAGCTACCATCTGCTTTACAACTTCATCAAAAAACAAAGTGGCAAGCTGAGAGTGCAGAAGTGAGCGAAACTCAAAAGAAATCTGTAGGAAAATGTTAATAATTAATCGAAGAAGATTGTTCTTTTACTAAATCTCTACACTTAGGGTAGTGCTGGGTGTTCACAATGTGAAGTGGACTACTTGGTCCAGTGTCTAAGGCAGAGCTATCTGGGTCTAGCTAGATGAGATTTTAAATACATCTCAGAAAAGTGAGTTATATTTACTGCCAGCACAACTGTTGGCATAATAACAAGACCAATGTCTCTCATTTCAAGGCAGAGCCTGCTTTTATTGAGTTAAAAAAAGTGAAAAAGGCTTTGCTGAATACTACTACATTTTTTACTCTGGCTTCTTATTAATGGGTCCCTTTTAGATCCATCCTACATCACAATAGGAAATAACAAAGGGAAGTGATCCTTCTGATAGGTTATTCCCAAGAGAAGTAGCAGCAAGAAGATGAGACTGATTCACAAAACAGATGGGGCAGGTGGTTCAATATTAAAGTAGACAGTGATCTAGAACTTTATATCCCCTCAAGATAAGAGTTCAAGACAAGGTTTGAGAAGTAGCATTTTAAGGACCAATATCCACTGTTATTTTTTGCTAGACTTACAGTCTTTATTCCTTTTTTGTTTTAATTTTTATTTAGAAAATTAAATTTAATGAGTGACATTGATCAATAAGAATACAAAGATTTCAGGTAAACATTTCTATAGCATTTGATCTGTTGATTGTGTTATGTGCCCATCACCCAAACTCAAATCATTTTCCATTACTGTATATTTGTTCCTCTTTACTCCCCTCCCCCACCAAGCTTTAAAAGTTTTATCATTTTGAAATAATTTATGGTTTATAAAAAAGTTGCAAAAATAATACAAAGATTTCTCATATGCCTGCCACCCAGATTTCCCTGTTTTAATGTGTTCTATAACCACAGTGCCATTATTTTATTTTATTTTTTTGTATTTTTCCGAAGTTGGAAATGGGGAGGCAGTCAAACAAACTCCCGCATGCGCCCGACTGGGATCCACCCGGCACGCCCACCAGGGGGCGATGCTATGCCCATCTGGGGCATCGCTCTGTTGCAACCAGAGCCATTCTAGTGCCTGAGGCAGAGGCCACAGAGACATCCTCAGCGCCCGGGCCAATTTTGCTCCAATGGAGCCCTGGCTGCAGGAGGGAAAGAGAGAGACAGAGAAGAAGGAGAGGGAGAGGGGTGGAGAAGCAGATGGGTGCTTCTCCTGTGTGCCCTGGCTGGGAATCGAACCCAGAACTCCTGCACGCCAGGCCGACGCTCTACCACTGAGCCAACCGGCCAAGGCCCACAGTGCCATTATTAAAACCAGGAAATTAACAGAGGGAGTTGATACTACTAGATAATAATGCTATTATCTAATCTACACAAATCTCCCCACTGTCCCATTAATGTCCACTAATATATATATATATATTTTTTAACAGAGACAGAGTCAGAGAGAGGGATAGATAGGGACAGACAGGAATGGAGAGAGATGAGAAGCATCAATCATCAGTTTTTTGTTGTGACACCTTAGTTGTTCATTGATTGCTTTCTCATATGTGCCTCGACCGTGGGCCTTCAGCAAGTAACCTCTTGCTCAAATAACCCCTTGCTCAAACCAGCAACCTTGGGTCCAAGCTGGTGAGCCTTGCTCAAACCAGATGAGTCCGTGCTCAAGCTGGCAACCTCAGAGTCTCGAACCTGGGTCCTCTGCATCCCAGTCCGATGTTCTATCCACTGCGCCACCGCCTGGTCAGGCAATGTCCACTAATATATATATATATTTTTAATTTTTCTTTTATTAATTTTTAGAGAGGAGAGAGAGAGAGAGAGAAAGAAAGAGAAGGGGGGAGGAGCAGGAAGCATCAACTCCCATATGTGCCTTGACCAGGCGAGCCCAGGGTTTTGAACCGGCGACCTCAGCGTTCCAGATCGATGCTTTATCCACTGCGCCACCACAGGTCAGGTATGTCCACTAATATTTTAATGAAAGCAATTCCAGACTGAAAATAGCATATAGGAATTTAATCAAAATTATGATCATTTCTTAAAATGTAATGCCTAAGTTGCAAATATAGAGAACACATATATTCTCTCGGCAAAGAAAAAGCCAAAAGTGGCTTTAAATTTTCTATAGCTAAGGTGATGTGAATAAAAAAATATCTTAGTCCCAAGATACTAATAATATATTTGCATCATAAGATACAGATCAATGTGTAAATTTCATGTGGTGTGAATAAATCATTATTAAATTGGCAGTAAAGTCATAGCATGTGTCTTATAATCTATGGCCTAGTATAAACTGGAAAAGAGAAAAGGAATGATTATTCAAGGACTCCAGAAACAACCTGACCAGGTGGTAGCGCAGTGGATAGAGTGTTAGACTGGGATGCGGAGGACCCAGGTTCCAGACCCTGAGGTGTCCAGCTTCAGTGCAGACTCATCTGGCTTGAGCAAAGCTCACCAGTTTGGACCCAAGTTCGCTGGCTTGAGCAAGGGGTTACTCGGTCTGCTGAAGGCCAACGGTCAAGGCACATATGAGAAAGCAATCAATGAACAACTAAGGTGTTGCAACGCGCAATAAAAAACTAATGATTAAGCCTGACCTGTGGTGGCACAGTGGATAAAGCGTCAACCTGGAAACACTGAGGTTGCCGGTTCGAAACCCTGGGCTTGCCTGGCCAAGGCGCATATGGGAGTTGATGCTTCCTGCTCCTCCCCGCTTCTCTCTCTCTCTCTCTCTCTCCTCTCTATAATGAATAAATAAAATCTAAAAAAACAAAACAAAACAAAACAAAAAAACCCACTAATGATTGATGCTTCTAATCTCTCCGTTCCTGTCTGTCTGTTCCCGTCTATTCCTCTGACTCTGTAAAAAAAAAAAAAAAAAGACTCAAGAAACAGAATAGAAAGATTTATTGGTATTCTTTCTTATCAAGTTAGTATAAAAAAGGTATTGAATACTCAAAAATCGGAGACTTAAAAAAAGTTTCTTTTAGTAACTGCTATATGAATAAGATTATTATTAATTATGGCATCTGGGTTCTAATAAATGGATTATTCCTCATTTACCAACTTTACCTGATTTTGGGACAAATCAAGGGCTTTATAAGAGACTTACTGAGAAATCCAAGGTACAAGTTCTTGGGTAGCCAGGAAGACCTGGGCTAAAACGCCAAACAGTCTCCAAATGATTGAAAAGCTTCCCGTCCGTACAGGATGCCTAGAACAAAATGAAAACATTAAACTGCAATAAAATACCATTCAGATTGTCCAGAATCTGTACTGACGATGACTTCTTTGAAAAGTAAATATTTTTATATTCAGAACACAGGTGATAAAAACGTCTCATTTTTAGCTTGGTACAAGGAAGTGACCTCTTGCCAATATAAGCCGTTTCTTTTCCTCTGGGATCCTCAAGATTGCCAGTTCTCTTCCACTGCTATCACCCACTGTGCTACTTAAGAGTGCTCTCCTCCAACAGCAAAACAGGGAGTGATTTCCTGGAAGTTTATTTCCAGCTCTGCCATATATAAGTGATCCTCAACAAGTTAATTCCCTGAATCATATTTCCTTAATCTGTAAAATGAGTATAATATCAATTTGATGCAGCACTATATGAGATGGCTAAAATATTTCTAAGGTTTCTAGCACAGACCCCTATGACAATTCTGTTTCTTCTTTCTTACCCAAAGATTCTTCTCTTTTCAATCACATTTCCTTAACTCATTACTCCTTCTTTCTTTTAGTGAGAGAGAGACAGACAGACAGAAAGGGAGAGAGTGAGAAGCAACAACTCATAGTTGTGGCACTTGAGTTGTTCATTGATTGCTTTCTGTTTGTTTGTTTTTGTGAGAGGGACAGAGAGCAGGACAGATAGGGATAGACATACAGGAAGGGAGAGAGATGAGAAGCATCAATTCTTCATTGCAGCATCTTAGTTGTTCATTGATTGCTTTCTCATATGTGCCTTGACCGAGGGCTACAGCAGACCGAGTGACCCCTTGCTCAAGCCAGTGACAACCTTGGGCTCAAGCCCGCGACCATAGGGTTTCAAACCTGGGTCCTCTGCGTCTCAGTCCAATGCTCTATCCACTGTGCCACTGCCTGGTCAGGCACTGATTGCTTTCTTATATAAGCCTTGACAGGAAACTCCAGCTGAGCCAGTGACCCCTTGCTCAAGCTGGCGACCTTTGGGCTCAAGCCAGTGACCTTCGGATTCAAGCCAGCAACCTTTGGGATCAAGCCAGTGACTATGGGGTTATGTCTACGATCCCACCATGCTCAAGCCCCTGACCTCAGGGTTTTGAACCTGGGTCCCCAGTGTTCCAAGTGGACGTTCTATCCACTGCGCCACCACCTGGTCAGGCCCACTCATTATTCTTTATTTCCAGTTTTCATGCAAGTCTGGCCATGACTACTGTGCCTGATCCACTGCTTTCTTTTTTTTTTTTTTTTGTATTTTTCTGAAGCTGGAAACGGGGAGAGACAGTCAGACAGACTCCTGCATGCGCCCAACCGGGATCCACCCAGCACGCCCACCAGGGGCCACGCTCTGCCCACCAGGGGGCGATTCTCTGCCCCTCCGGGGCATTGCTCTGCCGTGACCAGAGCCACTCTAGCGCCTGGGGCAGAGGCCAAGGAGCCATCCCCAGCGCCCGGGCCATCTTTGCTCCAATGGAGCCTTGGCTGCGGGAGAGGAAGAGAGAGACAGAGAGGAAGGAGGGGGTGGGGGTGGAGAAGCAAATGGGCGCTTCTCCTATGTGCCCTGGCCGGGAATCGAACCCGGGTCCCCCGCACGCCAGGCCGACGCTCTACCACTGAGCCAACTGGCCAGGGCTGATCCACTGCTTTCTGACCTCTAATCTCTTCAGTGCTTAGGTTTACTTTATATGTGTGTGTACACACTGATATACAATACTTACTGATAACGTGTAGAATATTTTATTTTCCATTCTATATCACTAAAAAAATGCTGACTGAGACCCACCAAAAAGTTGCCTTCTGCAGTGTGAAAACTTTGAATGAAGTTCAGCTTCTTTATCTACTATCCTAAAATGCTATCTGGGCCTTATTATACTAGTAGACAACTGATCTCAAGAATATATATCACTTTTCCTCATCAGCAGACAATTTTGAAAATCCTATTTCAAAGTCTACACACCCCTCCTCAATTAAACCTTAAGTTTTCAACTCTTGGCATATACTGGAGCCAATAAATGATTAAGTCCCTTTTCTCTTTGATAACTCATTCCCTTAAGAGTTTACACTGAGCCCTGGCTGGGTAGCTCAGTTGGCTGAGGCATTGTCCCAATATGCCAAGGTTGCAAGATTGATCCCCGGTCCGGGCACATGCAAGAATCAACCAATGAATGCATAAATAAAAAGTAGAACAACAAACTGAGGTTTCTCTCTCTCAAATAAAAAAAAAAAAAAAACTTACCCTTTTCCTCCCCTGATGCTATGCATTAGAGATTAGCAAAATAAGGATTTGCATAAATAAATTCATTTCCTCCAAAGTAAACAGCCACTTTTTATTTTCTAGTTACAGCCTCTCTAAACACAGAGTTTCTCTGATTATATCTGGATCTCTCCACAAATAGTTCAAATTGGGAGCCAAAGAGTTAAAAAAAAAAAAGCTATTTGCAGTTTATTACTCACTTCCTCTTCATCTATACACGTTTAAATCAATTATCAGATGGGAACATGGTAGACTCATTACATAGATCAACTACATTCATACCAACAACTATTTATAGAGAAATGCTCAGTCTGACCTGTAGTGGCGCAGTAGGTAAAGCATTCGACCAGGCTTGCCTGGTCAAGGCACATATGAGAAGCAACTACTAGGAATTGATGCTTCCCACTCATCTCTACTCCCCTTTCTCTCTCTCTCTTTCTAAAAATCAACAAATAAAATCTAAGAAAGAAGAAATGCTCTATTTACATGTTTATAAAAATATTATTTTAATTTAAAATATGGAAACCAGTGAATGTCTTAAAATTGATTTAGACATTGTAAAAGAGCACTCATTAGAATATTACTTTTTTTTTAAATGTCTAATTTTTATTTATTTTTTTACAGAGACAGAGAGACAAAGAGGGATAGACAGGGACAGACAGACAGAAACGGAGAGATGAGAAGCATCAATCATTAGTTTTTTGTTGCACATTGAGACATCTTAGTTGTTCATTGATTGCTTTCTCATATGTGCCTTGACTGTGGGCCTTCAGCAGAGTAACCCCTTGCTCGAGCCAGCGACCTTGGGTCCAAGCTGGTGAGCTTTTTGCTCTAACCAGATGAGCCCGTGCTGAAGCTGGTGACCTCGGGGTCTCGAACCTGGGTCCTCGGCATCCCAGTCTGACGCTCTATCCACTGCGCCATCTCCTGGTCAGGCTAGAATACTACTTTAATAAATGAATTTATCACACTATGTTAAGTCACTGGGGAGAAGTGAAAATTTTCTTCAAAAGGTTTGGCTTAAATATATAGTTCAGCCTGACCAGGCGGTGGCGCAGTGGATAGAGCATCGGACTGGGATGCCGAGGACCCAGGTTTGAGACCCCAAGGTTCCCAGCTTGAGCGCAGGCTCATCTGGTTTGAGCAAAAGCTCACCAGCTTGGACCCAAGGTCACTGGCTCGAGCAAGGGGTTACTCGGTCTGCTGAAGGCCCGTGGTCAAGGCACATGTGAGAAAGCAATCAATGAACAACTAAGGTGTTGCAATGCACAACGAAAAACTAATGCTTCTCATCTCGCCATTCCTATCTGTCTGTCCCTGTCTATCCCTCTCTCTGACTCTCTGTCTCTGTAAAAAAAAAAAAAAAAAAAAAAAAAAAAAAATATATATATATATATATATATATATATATATAAATAAAATTCAATAATGGGCAGCTTATTATTTTTTTTCCAGAGAAAGAGAGGAAGGAAGGGAGATGAAAAGCATCAACTCACAGTTGCGGCAGTTTTAGTTGTTTACTAATTGCTTTCTCATATGTGCCTTGATGGGGGGAGGCTCCAACTGAACCAGAGACCCCTTGCTCAAGACAGTGACTTTGAGCTCAAGCCGGTGGCCATGGGGTCATGTCTACGATCCCACACTCAAGCCAGTGACACCACACATAAGCTGGTGAACCGGCACTCAAGGCGGATAAGCCAGCCACCTCAGGGTTTCGAACCTCAGTCTTCAGCACCTGAGGTCAACACTCCATCCACTGCACCACCACCTGGTCAGCTGGGCAGCTAATTTTTAAGAGCATCAAAAGTCTGTATTAAAATCTTACTATTTCAGTTAACCAATTTTAAGATAATACATTCTACCCTTCTTACAATCACACAAGTCGCTTATAGGAAATTTAACAAAGTAGGAGAAATAGCTGCTGCTAAGACTCAATACAATATAGCTCCTTTCTCTGATTACTGTTTCACAAAATGTGGCAGTGTTGTACTTAAACTGATCATGTAGCCTCAGGATCCACAAGTTTTTACTAGTATATATAGATATTTTTTATTTTTATTTTTTACGTGCACACACGTGTGCATGAGAGAGAGAAAGAGAGACAGAGAAAGGAAGGGAGAGAGATGAGAAACATCAACTCGTAGTTGTGGCACTTAAGTTGTTTACTGATTGCTTCTCATACGTGCCTTCATGGGGATGGGGGAGTGAGCCACTGGGGATGGGAGCTCAGGCAGAGCCAGCAACCCCTTGCTCAAGCCAGCAACTTTGGGCTCAAAGCCATAGCTTTGGGCAATGAGATCATGTCCATGATCCCATAATCAAGCTGGCAACCCTGTGCTCAAGCTGTGAGCCCATACTCAAGCTGGCAACCTTGGGGTTTTGAACCTGGGTCCTCAGCATCCTAGATCAACGCTCTACACATTGAGTCAGGCTTTACTCGTATGTTTTGGTAGGGACATTACTGCCAAAGACCTCATTCCCAACAGTAGGGATACCGAACACAGTAGAGGTGCTATGATGATGACTTCCAATTGGTTGTTCTGACTGAATTGCCCTGCTCCAACCATAGAAACTATGCTGCCATCTAAAATGTTTATGTTGTGGCCTGACCGGTGGCACAGTGGATAAAGCTGCGACCTGGGAAGCTGAGGACCCTGGTTCGAAACTCCAAGGTTGCTGGCTTGAGCGTGGGCTCATCTGGCTTGAGCACAAGATCAACATGATCCCAAGGTTGCTGGCTGAAGCCCAAAGATCACTGGTTTGGGCAAAGGATCACTGATGTGTCCTGACACTTCCCCCCTCAGTTAAGGCACATATGAGAAATAATCAATGAACAAATAGCTAAAATCACACAACTACGAGTTGATGCTTCTCATGTCTCTCCCTTCCTAACTCTCCCTCTCAAGAAAAAAAGAAAATGTATTTGTTGTGAAGTAAGCGGTAAGATTCACTGAACTGTTTTATCTATTAAATCTGCACAAAACTTTCAAGGGCTTTTGGTCATTACAGATTCATGTAGCCTAACATATCATAACTGACAAATTAAGTCAAAGCACATTGGGGGAAGCTAATAATTCACAGAAAATGTCACATGGCTTCTGCTCCTCCCTTGGTTATTATTTTTAGTGTATGTTACATATATGTATTAGGGATTAAAATAAAAAACCTGAACCAAGGGATAATTGAAAACTGAGCATATATAGTTATATATTAGTGTATTTAAAAAAAATAAATTAGCACATTAAGTGAGGCGGCTTATTTTAACGGAAAAAATAGTTTTGGAATTAAACTGTGGATTTGTGTAAGGCTCTTAATTTCTCATAGCTTCATAAAATTGAACTAGCAACAGTCATCTAATACATGTTATGATTTTTTTCCCCTCATATCGTTTCATCCCTCCTCAACAGTGTTGAAAGCTTCCAAGACTTTATGAGAACCTCTAGGTCTGCAATAACCCAAGAACATAGTAGTGAGATCTTCATAAAAAAGGAGCCCTCATTACTCTCATCATTGTAGTATTGGTAATGAGGATACAGAGATGAAAAAGAGGACTTCCCTTTCTCTCACATAGCTCAATCTTGTCAAGCAGAAATCTAGATTAAGAAATAAATTATATTACAGAGTGGTAATAAGTAAAAAATGTAGAGGAATTAGAGGTAGAACTGATTATATGAAAGTAAAGGGAGAAAGCAACATCAGAGAGCTGGAATTTGACAGATTAATAGGCAAGTAATTAAGTTCATTATAGGTAGAAGAGAGTGAATATGCAGAGGCACAGAGCCATTGAATAAGCACCGTATGGTACAGTCATGGAACTTTAAGATGTATGGTACTCCCGAACATTAAATGTAGTGTGGGTGCACGTATGTGTGTGGGGGAAGCAGCGTGCGGGTGTAGATGGGCCCATGAGCAATGATAAAATGATTAACAACTCTGCTTGTATTAAGAAGCCAGGAAAGAAAAGAAAGTTGGGGAGAAAATGAGATTTTTTTTTAGAGTTCTTTTCACAATATATTAAGTTAAAAGTTATATCAAAGTTTAAATGGTAAGAAACTGAGATTAGGGAATAGAAAAAAAATTAAGATTATAGAGATATTCTTTCACTGCCATCAGAAATACTGAGCTAGAGTCTTGGCTATATAACTAACTTTGAGTAAATTATCTAATTTCAAATTATAGCTAAAAAATCAAAACTATGAGGCAAACAATGAAAACATTCGTAATAATGGCAATGTCCCAGAGTAAAACACAGTCCTTTAAATCAGTGGTCCCCAACCCCCAGGCCGCGAACCGGTACCAGTCTATGGGCCATTTGGTACTGGTCCACAGAGAAAGAATAAATAACTTACATTATTTTCGTTTTATTTATATTTAAGTCTGAACAATGTTTTATTTTTTAAAAAATGACCAGATTCCCTCTGTTATATCCATCTAAGACTCACTCTTGATGCTTGTCTCGGTCATGTGATACATTTATCCATCCCACCCTAAAGGCCGGTCTGTGAAAATATTTTCTGACATTAAACTGGTCCGTGGCCCAAAAAAGGCTGCGGACCACTGCTTTAAATAGAGTTCAAGTTTTGAAAATGAGACTAGGATGGACTTTAAATTCTTCTTTTTTGTATTTTTCTGAAGTGAGAAGCAGGGAGGCAGAGAGACAGACGCTCGCATGCGCCCAACAGGAATCCACCCAGCATGCCACTAGGGGGCGATGCTCTGCCCTTCTGGAGCATTGCTCTGTTGCAACCGGAGCCATTCTAGCACCTGAGGTGGAGGCCATGGAGCCATCCTCAGTGCCTGGGCCAACTTTGCTCCAATGGAACCTTGGCTGTGGGAGGGGAAGAGAGAGGTAGAGAGAAAGGAGAGAGGAAAGGGTGGAGAAGCAGATGGGGTCTTCTCCTGTGTGCCCTGACCAGGAATCAAACCTGGGACTTCCACACGCCTACTGAGCCAACTGGCCAGGGCCTGAACTTGAAATTCTTAGCACCACTGGACAAATATACTCTTTCTGCTGTAAGAGTTAGAATTCATTCAATGCCTGACAACTGACAAAGACATTTAGCTCTGGCCAGTTATCAAGAAATGATATCACCACTAAATCCTGTGGGCACAAAACATAACTTGTCTTTAAGAGTCTTCAGTCACCTGACCTGTGGAGGCACAGTGGATAAAGCTTCAACCTGGAATGCTGAGGTTGCTTGCCTGCTCAAGACACCTACAGGAAGCAAATACTGTGAGTTGGTTCTTCCTGCTTCTCCCCCCTTTCTCTCTCTCTTTCTAAAAATCAATAAATAAAAATTTAAAAAATGGTCTTTAGTCACCACACTCTAGTAATTCTAAAGTAATGGGTACTACTCTATGAAATTCTGCTTTTTTGTGCTGAAGTCTGGGTACCCTCTGCTGACAAGCGTAAGATGGTTAACACAATGTATGTAACAGCACCTGGCATTTCAGAACCTGGTAAAATGGCAGGACAACCACAACAATGTTTATGCTCTCCACATTTATCTTTTCTAGCTTTCTTCATCCTATAACAACTTTCCCTTCCTTCACTTAAAAAAACAGTGCAAAGCTTAACTTAAAAATATTTCTCCCCTGGCCGGTTGGCTCAGTGGTAGAGCATTGGCCTGGTGTGTAGAGGTCCCGGGTTCGATTCCCAGCCAGGGCACACAGGAGGGGCGCCCATCTGCTTCTCCACCCCTCCCCCTCTCCTTCCTCTCTGTCTCTCTCTTCCCCTCCCGCAGCCGAGGCTCCATTGGAGAAAAGATGGCCCGGGCGCTGGGGATGGCTCCTTGGCCTCTGCCCCAGGCGCTAGAATGGCTCTGGTCGCAACAGAGTGACGCCCCGGAGGGGCAGAGCATCACCCCTGGTGGGCGTGCCGGGTGGATCCCGGTTGGGCGCATGCGGGAGTCTATCTGACTGTCTCTCCCCGTTCCTAGCTTCAGAAAAATACAAAAAAAAAAAAAAAAAAAAAAAAATCTCACTTGAGTGGTCCAATATTTCCTGCAAGTCAGTAGTCTTCAACATAAGGGGAAAAAAAAAGCTTCTCAGTTCCATATTCTAGTCAAATTTTTATATGGAAAGAATAATGATAATACTGTATAAAACAGGTAATAATACTAGTATGGTTTCTTCTCGCCCCCTCCTCTTCTATTAGGTTAGGAAAATCTTTTTTTAAGTGATTACACTTTAACCCATTTTATATAATCAATACTTGGGGAATATTAAAAAAAAACAATTATTACCTTTACCAAATGTGGTTTCACCATGGTTACTACTGATGTGTAGCGCTCCAACACAGGTGGAAACCCAATTTCTAAACGTGTTTTGCAGTATCCGGATCTCTTTGATATTATTTCTGATTTTTTGCACCAAGGAACAAAATGCTTGTAATCTTCCATTCCTGATACAACATCATACATTTCCTGCATAGAGTAACTTTAAAAAAAAAGAAAAAAAGAACTGTTACCTGCATTTAGTTATATGGTATACACACACTTTTTAAAAAAATGTATTTAAAATTATTTTATTTCATGTTGCAAAATATATGCCATTATCTGATATACATATACTTTAAACTGAATATAAAAAAAAAACAAACTTATTGCCAATATGGCAATAAATCATTTGGGACACATGTTGAATCATTCATACTCTGAAATGAATGACTTCAAAGTAACACAAAATAAAAGGGAGCTAAATGCATATATAGTTAGTAGAGGTCATAATCTGGCAGACCACATGTGAATGTGGCTTTTAGACATAGTTTTTACTATTTTAATTAGTGACCAGCATTTAAAAATTGCAAGTTTGAGAGAAAACACCTAAATGTTTACCAGTTGGTAGGCATTCAATTCTGGTACACCTACACTGTGGAGCTCTGTATCAGTTACTTAAAAGATCAACTTTATACTTTAGAGCAGAGAGGTTTACAATATATATAAATATATATATATTTTTAAGAGAGACTGAGAGACAGAGGAAGGAAGAGAGATGAGAAGCATCAAATAGTAGATGTGACACTTTAGTTGTTCGTTGATTGCTTCTCCTAAGTGCCTTGACTGGGGGGCTCAAGCCAAGTCAGTGACCCCTTGCTCAAGCCAGAGACGTCTGGGCTCGAGCCAGCGACTTTGGGCTCAAAGCCAGCAACCATGAGATCATGTCCATGATCCTGTGCTCAAGCCAGCAACCTCGGGGTTTCAAACCTGGGTCCTCTGCGTCCCAGTCCAATGCTCTATCAGCGCCACCACCTGGTCAGGCTGATTTAACATTATTAAAAAAAAATTCCCACGAGGAGGAGTTGCAATGTTAAAAAAAAAAAGAAAAAAAAAGAAATAAAACATAATTCACCTCAAAATGATAAAGTAATTTAAACCACCACAATCTAAATTACAAAAGGGTATTTCTGAATATGACAGAATAGGTCTTTACATATGTGTAAATCAATTTTTATAATCATGAAATAAAGCCCACAGCAGAATGGCAGGAAGAAAAATCTACCTTCTCCAGGTTTTCATTTTGAAAGAAATGCCAAAAAAAGTCCCAGGAAGTTTGACACTTTGTAACATGGAAGCTAACTGCTATAACCGGTAGTCTACAAAGGTTAAAAACGTGGTGCAGCACGTGGCCAAAGGGATGAACTTTGCAGCAGTCAGAAAAGACTGTGTTCAAATATCCACTCTAAAACAAACTAAGCCATGTGACCCTGGGTAGATTAACTTCTCAAATTCACTTTCTTCATCCATAACTGAAAAATACCCCTACTGTGTGTGTCTCTCTCTCTTTTTTTAAGATTTCATTTATTCATTTTAGAGAGAGGAGAGAGGAGAGAGAGAGAGAGAAGGGGGGAGGAGAAGGAAGCATCAACTCCCATGTATGTGTTGACCAGGCAAGCCTAAGGGTTTCAAACCAGGGACCTCAGTGTTCCAGATCAAAATTTTATCCACTGCACCACCACAGGTCAAGAGTGTTCTTTTGAAGGTTAAATGAAATAGTTTTGGCATAGTTTAAAATGCTTAATAAGCACTTAATAAATTAAAGCTATATCATCTTTATGGTAAATATGGGGAATAAAAGATATGATGATCATCGGATAAGATCAGTTCATAATAAAAGAATTTTAGTATGAGATGCTGGGCCTGTGGTGGCGCAGTGGATAAAGCATCAACCTAGAATGTTGAGGTCGCTAGTTTGAATCCCTGGGCTTGCCTGGTCAAGGCATATATAAGGAAGCAACTACTATGAGTAGATGCTTCCTGCTTCTCCCTCCTCTTTCTCCCCTCTCCAAAAACCAAAAAGTAAAATCTAAAACAAAAAAATTTTTTTTAAAGAATTTTAGTATGAGAGCCTGACTAGGCAGTGGCGCAGTGGATGGAGTGTCGGACTGGGACGCGGAGGACCCGGGTTCAAGGCCCCAAGGTCGCCGCTTGAGCGCGGGCTTATCTGGTTTGAGCAAAAGCTCACCAGCTTAAACCCAGGGTCTCTGGCTTCAGCAAGGGGTCACTCGGTCTGCTGTGGCCCCACGGTCAAGGCACATATGAGAAAGCAATCAATGAACAACTAAGGAGCCACAACAAAGAATTGATGCTTCTCATCCCTCTCCTTTCCTGTCTGTCTGTCCCTATCTATCCCTCTCTCTGTCTCCCTCTGTCTCTTTCACAAAAAAAAAAATAATTAAATTAAATTAAAAATTTTAAAAAAAGAAATAATTTTAGTATGAGAAAAAAGAAGAAAGCACGTGAGAATAAATAAAATATGGTGGGGAGTCATGACACAATGTACATTATTATTTTGAGATTCAGTTTCCTTATCTCTAAAATGGGAATAACACCACCTAGTTCACATGCCTACTGTGAGAATTAAATGAAACAATAAATATAAAGCACTCAGCAATGCCTGTCAAATGACAGGTGCACAGTGAAAGGAAGATATTAGTGATTCGAAAGTAAAGCAGACTTAAAAAAAAAAGTAAAACAGATTATGTAACTCACTAATTCTTATCATTTTATTGTCATTTCTCTCTCTCTCTCTTTTTTGGACAGAGACAGAGAGTCAGAGAGAGAGACCCATAAGGAGACAGACAGGAAGGGGGAGAGATGAGAAGCATCAATTCTTCGTTGTGGTACCTTAGTAGTTCAATGATTGCTTTCTCATATGTGCCTTGACCAGAGCGCTACAGCAGAATGAGTGACCCCTTGCTCAGGCCAGTGACCATGGGGTCATGTCTATGATCCCATGCTCAAGCCAGCGACCCCACACTCAACCGGATGAACCCATGCTCAGGCTGGCAACCTCAGGGTCTCGAACCTGGGTTCTCTGGTCCCAGTCCAATGCTCTATCCACTGTGCCACTGCCTGGTCAGGCATATCATTATCTCTTTTTAACAAATACCAGTTGTGGCAAAGATGTCTAGCCATCCAAAGACCTGCACTTCCTTTCGGTGGTGTTGATGGGAAAAAGTTGCCCACCATGGATTACAATTCCCAGTTCCTCTACCCTTGCATTTAGATAAGGTCACACACATGACTAGCTCTTGTATATCTTTTTAAGAGAGACAAGTGGATAAAATAGTTGTGGTACATGCAGGGTGGGGCAAAAGTAGGTTTACAGTTGTTCATATGGAAAATAATACAATAATTAACAAATAATACAAGAATACTGTAAACTTTCACGTACTCATAACGAATCTAAAGAACAAAATAAACAAAGTACAACAAAATAAAAACGCACTCATAGATACAGACATCAGACTGATGGTTGACAAAGGAGCAGCGGATTGGGTGAAAAAGGTGAATGAATTAAGAACTACACATTGGGCCCTGGTCAAATAGCTCGGTGGTTAGAGCATTGTCCAGAAGAGCAGAGGTTGCTGCTGGTTTGATCCCCGGTCAGGGCACATACAGGAACACATTAATGTTTCTCTCTCTCTCTCTAAAATCAATAAAATAAACATTAATAAAAAAATTTTAAAACCCTATAAATTGTTAGTCACAAAACTGTCACAGGGGTGCAAAGTCCAGCACTGGAAATATAGTCAATAATATTGTAATAACTATGTATGGTGCCAGACAGGTACTTGAAATATTGGGGGGACCACTTTGTGAAGTATGTATATAATTGTCTAACCATTATGCTGTTGACCTGAAAGTAATAGAAAATAATACTGAATGCAAACTATAATTGAAAAATAAAATTAAAAATAAAGAAAAAGACTGATGATTAAGAAATCATAAAAGTAAAAGCTGGATAGAGTCTGGGTTTCTGAATCACTAAAGGATTGCTACCCATGGATTGAGAACACCCACTTGAACTTTACATAGGAAATAAACTTTTGGGTTTTATCTGTATAGGTCAGGGGTTGGGAACCTTTTTGGCTGAGAGAGCCATGAACACCACATATTTTAAAATGTAATTCCATGAGAGCCATACAACGACCCGTGTACGTTGCGCATTATCCAATAAAAATTTGTTGTTGTCCCGGGGGACAGCTGTGATTCGTTCCAGCCACCTGCAACCATGAACATGAGCGGTAGGAAATGAATGGATTGTAATACATGAGAATGTTTTATATATTTAATGTTATTATTATTTTTATTAAAGATTTGTCTGTGAGCCAGATGCAGCCATCAAAAGAGCCACATCTGGCTCGTGAGCCATAGGTTCCCAACCCCTGGTATAGGTAGTAGTCACTGTTTAACTAGTACAGAGACTAGCCAGTGATAAATGTAATTTAGTGATAAAGTTGAGTTAGCAGTAAGTCCTTTATTACAGAAAAATCAGAAAAAAACCCTGAATAAAATGAATAAAATATACCTTTACAAGAATTCACATATTAATTTCATTGCCTGTAGTGAATTAAGACACCTTTAGAAAAGTTCCCCTGCGAAGGGATGCTGTATTTCTAATCTGGAAGAACTGCCGAGTCTCTGTCCTATGCTATACATACCCCTAGATCAGTGGCCAAACCTGGCCCAATGCCTATTTCTGGACATAAAGATTTATCAGAACATAGTCATGCCCTTTCATTTATTACTTATTTTCTATGGCTACTTTTGGGCTACAATGAGTTAAGTGGTTGCAACAGGGACAGTATGGTTCAAAAAAAAAAAACCTAACACATTTACTACCAGGCCCTTTATACAAGAGGTCTGCCAACCTCTAGATAGTAGGAGCCTCTTATTATATTTCTATGTATTCATCTATGTATGTGTGTATTGTGAGGAAGCAATATAAACATATTTGGGCCTATATATTAGTAATGTTGCCACTATAGAAAAGAACAGTATGCCTGACCAGGCGGTGGTGCAGTGGGTAGAGTGTCGAACTGGGATGCCGAGGACCCAGGTTCGAGACCCCGAGGTCACCAGCTTGAGCGCGGGTTCATCTGGTTTGAGCAAAGCTCACCAGCTTGGACCCAAGGTCGCTGGCTCGAGCAAGGGGTTACTCGGTCTGCTGAAGGCCCGTGGTCAAGGCACATGTGAGAAAGCAATCAATGAACAATGAAAAACTGAAGATTGATGATTCTCATCTCTCTCCATTTTTGTCTGTCTGTTCCTATCTATCCGTCTCTCTGACTCTCTCTCTTTCTGTCTCTGTTAAAAAAAAAAAAAAGAACAGTATACAAAAATGTAGATCATGAACAACTCAATTATTTCCTTTACATGTTAAGGTTTCAGTGTATCCTATAAAGTAACTACATAATTATATCCACACAACAAATATTTATAAAAAGCAAGGGCTATGGAAAGGCCAACTTAGAAAAACCAGAACTTAGTCTATAAGCAGAGAATCCAAAAAAGGAGACATGATACTCTCCAGAAAATTGTGAATGTGCTCTTTTAGTAGAACTATATATTATTATATACAAACCCTATAATTCTCCTCTCTGAATATTCTTTTCTTTTGTTTATTAATGGTGCAGCAATTTTGAAGAAAGTTCTTGCATATATCTCCTTAGGCAAAATTGAGGTATGTAGAGGAAGAGTTCTGCTCATCAGTATACCACAGGAATCGAAATATCTAAAAAGACAAAAATTATGTGATTTAGAATGACATTAAAAATTAAAAAGAAAATAATTAAAAGGAAACACAAATTTTAGAGATCGTAATTATCACACTTCATTCAGAAGGCTCTGCAACTGGACAATATCCCTGAGACACACAAAAAACTTCTTAAGCACCTTTAAAAAAACTAAAATAACAGCTTATAGTTAGGGTTAGAAACTTCTGGCACAAAAGGGATCTCTCCCAAAATGTTGGTTTTCAGTCCGTAGTCATGTGTGACAACATAATCTTGCCATACACTTGTCAGAATATTCATCATATATTTTTTCATCTCATCTTATCTACCCAGGTTGTTTTCCCAGAAGTTCCTTAATTCTTGATCTACTCTATTAAGAGGTGAAATTAGGTTCACTTTGAGAGAGATCTGGAGACCCTGTCAGAACCATTGCTCTGTCATCCTTCTCCCTTCTGATCTGCATTTCTACACATGTATAAAAACATATGCCAAGCTAATTATTCTAAATTTTTTAATGTATTCATTTTAGAGAGGGGGGGGGAGGAAGGAAGAGTGGGAAGCATCAACTCCCATATGTACCTTGACCAGGCAAGGCAGAGGTTTCGAACTGGTGCCCCCCGCATTCCAGGTCGATGCTTTATCCACTGCGCCACCACAGGTCAGGCAAATGTTAATTGTTCTAGCAGGTGTCTGATATTCTCTTGTCTGCCTAAATATTTTTAGCCTTTCCTTAATAAGATTATTACTATTTTTACATTACTATTCATGCATTAGTTCACATACTTATCAATCTCCTCTCCTGTGCTAGGCAGTAGGGATATAATGGTGAATACAACAACATGATGGGGAGGAGGATTGGGGAAGGAGACTAGAGAGGGGCAAATATACAATGATGGAAAGTGATTTGACTTTGGGTGATGGGCACACAATACAAACAGTTCAAATGATATAGAAATATTTACTTGAGCCTGACCTGTGGTGGCACAGTGGGTAAAAGCATTGACCTGGAACACTGAGGTTGCTGGTTCAAAACCCTGGGCTTCCCTGGTCAAGGCACATATGGGAGTTGATCCTTTCTGCTCCTCCCTCCCTCCTCTCTCTGTCTCTCTCTCTCTCTAAAATGAATAAATAAAATCTAAAAAAAAAAAAAAATCTCTCAGATTTGGGGGATAACTTCTTAAAAAAAAAAAAGAAATATTTACTTGAAACCTATGTACTTATGATTAGTGTCCCCCATTACGTTTAATATATATTTTTTAAATAAGTGAGAGGAGGGGAGGCCGAGACAGAATCCCACTAGCGCCCCCACTGGGATCTACCCAGCAAGCCCCCATGTGGTGATACTCTGTCCATCTGGGGTATTATATTGCTCCGTGCAATCAAGCTATTCTTAGCGCCTGAGGCTGAGACCACAAAGACATCCTTAGCACCCAGTGCCAATTCACTCCAATTGAGCCATAGCTGAGGAAGGTAAAGATGGAGAGGGAGAGGGAGAGAAGTGAGAGGGGGAGCAGTGAAGAAGCAAATAGTCGCTTTTCCTATGTGCTCTGCCTAGGAATTGAACCTGGGACATCCACACACAGGGTCAATGCTCTACCTCTGAGCCAACTGGCCAGGGCCAAATTTAATATTCAAATTAAATTAAAAACAAACAAACATGAATTTTATGAAGATTACATTCTAGTGAGGTCTCCAAAACTGAAATGGTGGTGGGGACATATAATTAGAATCTTGTTTAGATACAGTGGTCTAGGAAGCCTTCTGAGGTTAAATTTCAGCTGAGACATAATACATAAGAAGGCATTAACCATGCAAAGAGAGAAAAAGGTAAACAGGTATATATGTATGTAACAAATGTGTACACCTATTCGTAAACACATACAATACAATACAATACTATACTTATATAAATGAAGAGGAGAGATATGTACATAGATAGGGGGCATTCCAGGCAGCAGCAAGTCCAGAAACTAAAAAAGTCTAATAGCAAGCCAAAGGGAGAGTACTATGAAATAATGTTAGAAAGACAGGATGAAGCTATATCATGCTGGAAATTATTGGCTGGGATAAAGCAATTTGGTATTTATTCTTAATGAGAAGCTGTTAAAGAGGTCTAAGTAATAAAATGCTTGCTATTTCATTAAATCAAGCCTTCAAATTATTTTAAAAAGGGGAACAGGGTGACCTGGTGAAATCTCTTTATGTTATCAAATATAAAACTTGATTTTTTTAAAAAATATTATTTATTTATTAATTTATTTACAGGGACAGAGAGAGAGAGTCAGAGAGAGGGATAGATAGGGACAGACAAACAGGATCGGAGAGAGATGAGAAGCATAAATCATCAGTTTTTCGTTGCGACACCTTAGTTGTTCATTGATTGCTTTCTCATATGAGCCTTGACCGCGGGCCTTCAGCAGACCGAGCAACCCCTTGCTCGAGCCAGCAAACTTGGGTCCAAGCTGGTGAGCTTTTTTTGCTCAAGCCAGCGATCTTGGGGTTTTGAAACTGGGTCCTCAGCATCCCAGCCCAACTCTCTATTCACTGTGCCACTGCCTGGTCAGGCAAAAATTTTATTTCTATAAAATGATTTATATATACATAAAATTTCTTTAAGGACAATGACACCCTATAGTTTGGCTGGGAAAGGACAGAAAATCATGTTAAACAAAGAATGGTTGAAGAAATTGGGAATATAAGGGATGATACCTGAAAATAAGGCTCCAAAATGTAAGACAAAAGACAACAAGAGGGAGACAAATTTGGGCTCCATAACACAAGAAAAACTTTGAGCAATTGAAACCGTTTTAAAAATCGAATGGGTTAGGCTCTGGCTGGTTAGCTTCCTCAGTTAGAGCGTCATCTCAAAACAACAAGGTTGTAGGTTTGATCCCTAGTCAGGGCACACACAAGAAGAAACCAACAAATACACAACTAAGTGGAACAACGAATGAATGCTTCCCTTCCCCCTACCTTCTTTCTCTCTTCTTTCTCTCTCTCCAAAAGAGAAGGAAAAGAATCAGCTAAAAAATAATATTAAGTCCTGAGCACGACAGCTCTTGGTTGGAGCATCATCCTGAAGCACAGAGGTTGCCGGTTTGAGCCCCAGCCAGGGCACAGACAAGAACAACTAGATATTCTTGTCTCTCTTTCTCCCTGCCTCACTCTCAAAAATCAATAAAATAAAAGTTGATGGGCTTATTCCAGAGGAAATGGAGATGAATAAAAATGGTTAAGCTAAATGCTGCATAACCATTTGTTAAAATGTAATGGAAAAGAACCAAACATATGAACTATATGAACTTATTGACCCCTCTTAAGATTTTAGGAGTCTTATGTATCTAGTTGTACAAAACATTTCAAGAAATAATATAATAGGGAAAACAAGATTGCTTTGTGAATTCCAAGTTTTCTAGGATATCACAAGTAATATCTGACTTTATAATAATGCTAAGAACATATTTCAAAGATATCTATCATATTCTTTTTTAATCAAGAGATTTCTGATAAATTTATCTCCTGGAGAGAGTAAGGAAAAGACAAGATCCTTGCTTCTGGAAAGGTGAATTAAGTAAGTGTCTGGTTGATTAGGTAGTTTACTTTTCACTGTATATGGTTTTGAATTTTGCAATAGATTCATGTAATACCATTCCTTCATCCAGTCAAAAGAAATCCTTACACAATCCAACTATAATCATAAGGGAAATACCTGTGTTTAGAGCAATCTTATAGTTGTTTTTCTGATCAGTTTGCATACTATAGTTACAATGCCCTGGATAGCACATCTATTTTCACATGCTATCAAGAATAATGTGTGTTGGTGGCGCAGTGGGTAAAGCATTGACCTGGAACAGTGAGGTTGCTGGTTTGAAACTCTGCGCTTGCCCAGTCAAAGCACATATGGGAGTTGATGCTTCCAGCTCCTCTCCCCCTCCTCCTCTCTAAAATGAATAAATTTTTTAAAAAAATTAAAAATAAGCCCTGGCCGGTTGGCTCAGCGGTAGAGCGTCGGCCTAGCGTGCGGAGGACCCGGGTTCGATTCCCGGCCAGGGCACACAGGAGAAGCGCCCATTTGCTTCTCCACCCCTCCGCCGCGCTTTCCTCTCTGTCTCTCTCTTCCCCTCCCGCAGCCAAGGCTCCATTGGAGCAAAGATGGCCCGGGCGCTGGGGATGGCTCCTTGGCCTCTGCCTCAGGCGCTAGAGTGGCTCTGGTCGCAATATGGCGACGCCCAGGACGCCCCTGGTGGGCGTGCCGGGTGGATCCCGGTCGGGCGCATGCGGGAGTCTGTCTGACTGTCTCTCCCCGTTTCCAGCTTCAGAAATGAAAAAAAAAAAAATAAAAAATAAAAAAAATAAAAATTAAAAATAAAAAAGAATAATGTGTCTTGGGCCCTGGCAGATTAACTAAGATTAAAAGCATCATCACAAAACAAGGTTGCAGGTTCGATCCCCAGTCAGGGCGCACAAGGGAAGTAACCAAAAAAAATGCACGACTGAATGGAATAACAAATGCTTCCCTTTCCTTTCCCCTCTCTAAAAATCAATAAAAGTTAAGCCCTGGCTAGATAGCTCAGTTTGTTGGAGCGACGTCTCAGAGTGCAGAGGTTGCTGGTTTGATTCTCAGATCAGGGCACATCTAGGAGCAGCTCAATGTTCCTGTCTCTCCCTCTCTGCTCTCTCTCTCAAAAAAAAAAAATAAAATAAAATAAATAATAATAATAATAATGTCTTCAACAGCAAAATGAGGAGCCATTCTGTCATATATATGATTAAACCATAAAATTAAAACTGGACCAGGCCTAATCTGTGGTGGTGCAGTGAATACAGCGGCAACCTGAAATTCTGGTCAAGGCACATATGGGAGTTGATGCTTCCTGCTCTTCCCCTCCTTCTCTCTCTTCTTACTAAAATAAACAAAACAAAACAAAACAGGGACCTGGCCAGTTGGCTCAGGGGTAGAGCGTCAGCCTGGCATGTGTAAGTCCTGGGTTCGATTCCTGGCCAGGGCACACAGGAGAAGCGCCCATTTGCTTCTTCACACCTCCCCTCTCCTTCCTCTCTGTCTCTCCCCCTCCCGCAGCCAAGGCTCCATGGGAGCAAAGTTGGCCCAGGCACCAAGGATGGCTCCATGGCCTCCGCCTCAGGCGCTACAATGGCTCCAGCCTTAAGGGAGCATCACTCCCTAGTGGGCATGCCGGGTGGATCCCAGTCCCGCGCATGCGGGAGTCTGTCGGACTGCCTCCCCACTTCTAATTTAGGAAAAACAAAAAACAAAAAATCCCAAGAAAAACAACAAAAAAACTGGACCAGATGGACAGCTTTTCTGTCACTAGTCTTGCAATATCACATCTCAAATACTAGAGTATATGTAATACTCTATAATTACTATATTTATTATAATTACATATAATTGTATATGTAATCCATTAATATAATTGTAATAAACGGCCAGAATCTATGTTACTATTTCTGAGTAACAATGAACTCTTTAACTCCCTCCATCTTCATTATCATAAACAATAGATATTTATCTTGAAATGTAAGCCTTAATCTTATCACTAAAACAATTGTATTTGTCTTCTTAAAAGGGACAGTTTTGTTTATTTGCAAGCCACCATTTTATAAGAGTAAAAGAAGCAGATCTAAAGCATGATAGGGTATGTTCTGCTTGGAGCTACTTCTTCAGGTAGTTTCAAAGCGGGAGTAAACAATACGAGATAATTTTCAGTTTCAACCACCATGTCTAAAAATACAAGTAGGCTGAGTTGTTGGCATTTAAAAACATTCTTCATAGAACCAAAATGTCCTGGAGCTCAACTACATGTGTGATTTCTCCCTCCATCCTGTACTGTTTACAACTGATTTCATTTGAAATAACTTTGTGGGTTTTTTTGAGCCGAATTAATTGTAATATCATTAGTAAAAAGAAACTAAGCGGTGGAAGTATGGAATTCTTCCTGGTCCACGTCCTTCTCCACCCTCACCCACCACAACGGAATCAAGCAGGAAAATCGAAGGCAGACTCTGGTTCAAGGTTACAGGACCTGTAAGTTACAGTGGAGTGGAAAAAAATCCAAGTCTCCTACGTCGGCTACATTTAGTTTTGCAAGAACCAAAGGGCGGGGGCAAAGACCTCGACCAGAAACTGGGAAGCACGTCTGGTCATCTGGCACGCAGGAGACAGGCGAAGGGGGTTCACTGCCAGACACCGACTCCCGCAAGCCCAGCAGCCCCAACCCTCGTCCGCAAAGTTCACCCTTTCCAACAGCAGCAGCAGCCGCAGCCATGGGGGAGGAGACCGGAAAAGCTCAAAGGCAGGGGAGGCTGAGTTGCTTTATCAGCTGCTTCCAAAGTTGCTTCGCTGAAGATTCACCGCCTCTCCCGAGGGCAGCGATACACAAACACAGCCGGGCGGCCGGGATAGGCTGGCGAGCCTCCCGCCCCGGGTGATGAACACGGCGTCCGAGTCCCTCCAATACAGAACGTAGGAAACCTTTTCTCTCCCGGTCTAGTGCCGCCTCATTTAATATAATCTCGGTCCTCCCAACTCAGCAGGCCCGGGCGGAAAACTACCACGGGCGGGGCCCCCTGTTGCGTATTACCTGGCGTTCCGCGCAGGCCCCTGCGCCGAAATCGGGGCTCCAGCCCCCGCCGCCGACTTTGGACGACATCCCGAGACGGAGACCACTCTCCTCAGGGTCTTCTGACCGGCCCGAGCTGCCATGGTCGTCTCTCTAAAGCCGGTAGCCACCTCCGGGACCAAACTTAAGGCACCTCCCATCTCCTGCGGGGCCAAGTCTCCCGGCTGCGGCGCCTTCCAGCCAATCGGCGGCCCTCTTAAGCCTCCAGGCCCGCCCCTTCTCCCTTCCGGATTGCACAAAGCTGACGCACGCTCCCACCACCTCACGGCCGACTGTAAATGCACTCGTCATCCAGGCGACCAATCAGAGGGGACGCCGGCCCGCCCGGACAGACCCGCCTCGGCTGACCGGCCGCTGGGTCTCGCCTCGCGCTCCGGCGCCTCACGTTAAGACTGGGTGACCGTTTACCACACCTCCCGCGCTGGAACTCTCCCCGAGATTCGCCAACCGCCGCGGTTCTCTCCGGCACTGCTTTCGTTCGCGAGGCCCAGCACGAGAGCTCATCCCAGGGGCGGGAGGAAGCGGAAGTTCTCTGTTAATTATGTAACTGTCCAGAGCGGTGAGTGCTGAGCCGGACCCGCCATCGCTGCTGGCTGCCAAGTCTGGCCGTCAGTCTTGTTGTTAATGATCGTAATGCGATACCTGACGTGCTTACCGCGCGGGGTTGTTGCGAGGGCAACATAAGGTCACGTCCTTAGGGAAGGACCTACGTTCTAAGTGCGTTCTTCCTGCGTGGACATTTTAAGAGGCGTTTGTGTGGGGTTTGGGTTTCCCTTACTCCATACAAACCAGACAAGTTTGCTTTGATTCACCCATTTCAAGAATCAGTCATCAAGTCCTGACATTTTTTTCCCTCCTTTTGATCCCAGGTCCTTATTTTACCTTTGTACATCATAGTTTTCTGTAAACCGAGGATGGCCATACTACCTACTGCATAAATGTGTTTTTAACAAATTTGGGGGGCGCTTATTCTTTTGCCGCTTTAGGTGCTGGATAAATGAACAAAAGTCTTTACCGTCAAAACTTAATTTTAGAGAAGGAAATGCATTAATTAGTATGTAATGCAATGTCATATTATCATGTGCTGTAGAAAAAGTAAAGTAGGGTAAAGAGATGGAAAGGGGTAAGGTGCAATTAATACATACGGTGGTCAGGTGGGCCTCTAAGGAGGTGATACTGAACAAAGGCCAAATGAAGTGAGGAAGTGAATTATGTGAATATTTGGGGGTGGGGGACAGTTACTTAAGGTGGAGGCAAAAAAGCAAGTGTAAAGGGCCCAGGCAGGAACAGCCTTGCTCTGTTTTATGACGACAAGTGCGTTGTATCACAGTGAGTGAAGAGAGTGGTAGCAAATGTGATCAGAGGTGGTGAGGGCTCTATCAGAGTGCCTGGGAGATCGTGGCACCAACTTTGGATTTTATTCCAAGTGTGAGGGGAAGTCATTTGAGTTTGAGGGTAGATCAGGGACATGATCTTATTTACAGACATAGAAATATTAGCTGCTGTGAATATGTGTGATTGTTATATTTTACTCTTGCTTTGTTCATTGCAGTCATCCCTTCCTTACTAGATGCTTTGTGGAGTTGAAACCCCCAGCAAAAACTTTGTCAAACACTTTTAAATACAACACAGGATGAACTTGTTGATTCAGGTGGTTCTATAGGTCTATCCAAACAATTCTATATCAGATTACCTTGAAATTCACAATCCCTGCTCTTTCTTGCCTTAAATCCTAAATATTTCCAGCAATGTCTTCCTTTAAAACACATTTTCTTTTTTTTTTTCTTTTTTTTGTATTTTTCTGAAGTTGGAAACAGGGAGGCAGTCAGACAGACTCCCACATGCGCCCGACTGGGCTCCACCCGGCATGCCTACCAGGGGGCGATGCCCTGCCCATCTGGGGCGTCACTCTGTTGCAACCAGAGCCATTCCAGCGCCTGAGGCAGAGGCCATGGAGCCATCCTCAGCGCCCAGGCCAACTTTGCTCCAATGGAGCCTCCGCTGCAGGAGGGGAAGAGAGAGACAGAGAGGAAGGAGAGGGGGAGGGGTGGAGAAGCAGATGGGCGCTTCTTCTGTGTTTCTGGCTGGGAATCGAACCTGGGACTCCTGCATGCCAGGCCGACGCTCTACCACTGAGTCAACCGGCTAGGGCTGTAAGACACATTTTCATCATATAACTTACCTGCTCAAAAACCACAGTGGTTACCAGTGCTTACAAAATATAGGCATTACACTGCCACTTGCTACTAAATTTTATTTCAAACTATTGGCATTGATAACTAGAAGGCCTGCTAAACATATTTTTAGTACATGATGTACTTTACACATACTTATATAAGGCCTCCTTTTATTAAATTCATGGAACATTTTCTCATTCACCTCTTCCTAGACATGTGAAAATACCTACTGAATTGGGCCACCCAATTGAATAGGTTCCCAATTTTTAAAAAATGTAAAAGGCAAATAAAGGAATCTTTATTTATTTTATTTTTAAAGATTTTATTTATTGATTTTAGAGAGAGGAAAAAGAGAGAGAAGTGGGGGAGGAGCCAGAAACATCAATCATAGTAGCTGCTTCCCATATGTGCCTTGACCGGGCAAGCCCAGGGCTTCAAACTGGAGACCTCAGCATTCTAGGTCACCTATTTATCCACTGTGCCACCACAGGTTGGGCTCTATTTATTTTTTAATTTATTGCTTTTTAGAGAGGAAGGGAGAAAGAGAGAGAGAAACATTGATTTATTGTTTCAGATCAATCATTGATTGATTCTTGTGTGTGCCCTGACCTCGGCAGGTGGGGTAAACCCACAACCTTGGTGCATCAGGACAACACTTTAACCAACTGAGCTACCCAGCCAGGGCTAACGGAATCTTTATAACAGATGACAGTGTATGGTACTCATTTGACTTCTTGGCACAGGAAAGAATAATATGTCATAAGCTTAAAGGTAATAATAAACTCTGGTTCATTTTCAGTAGATAACAGTACTTCTATAAACTGGGGGTTAAAAGGTCTATACAATATGGAAAGATTGGTAGTAAATTAAAACAACCCAGAGATGTGGGAAGCAGCATCTGAGAGTCTAAACCAACTATGCTGTCAGAAATATATTTGACACAACACCACGTATTAAATCTTCTTGCCAAAAGAATTGAATCTAAACTGGTCAAGCTTTTATTTATTTATTTTCAAGCTTTTAAATATACTAATTTACATAGAGAATAGAAAAACATGTTAACTGACACAAGGGGATACAATCTTCTAAATACAGAATAGGGAAATTGTGTAAGACAAATGATTTAACTTCTTCAAATAAATGCCAAGTAAAGAATGAGGAAGGGGGTACTGTTGTAGTTTTAAAGGATTTAAGGGGCACTATTTGGATTTTGTTTTGAACAAAACTATAAAAAGGCATACATTGGATTGGGAAATTTGACTGAAATTTCTTTTTTTTATTCTTTTTTAGGTGAGAGAAGGGGAAATAGTGAGGCATACTCCCACATGCTCCCTAACCTGGATCCACTTGGCAAACCCCTCTGGGGATGATGCTCAAGTACCGAGCTATTTTTAGCACCTGAGGCTGATGTGCTTGGACCAACCTGGGGCCACACTCAGTTGAGCCACTGGCTGCGGGAAGGGAAAAGGGAGAGAAGGAAGAGAGGGAGGAGGAGAGAAGCAGATGGTCACCTCTCCTGTGTGCCTGGACTAGGGATGGAACCCAGGATATCCATATGCCAGGCCAGACCTTTATTCTCTAAGTCACTGGCCAGGGCCCTGAATTTTCTACTTCAGTAGAGAATCATATTGAAGATTTTACAGGTGAAATATGTCTGCAGTTTGCTTTAAGTAATCTATTATGGGCAGAGGAATAAAGTAAATGGAACAACATCAATCATTTGTTGATAGTTATTGCACTGGATGAGGGAGAGTTTATAATAGTATATCTAATTTTTATGGATGTTTGAAATTCTCCGTAATAAAACCTATATATTGTACATATATATTTTTTCTGTCTTTCACTTTTTATTTATTTATTTTTTTGTTTTTTTGTATTTTTCTGAAGTTGGAAACGGGGAGGCAGTCAGACAGACTCCCGCATGCACCTGACCGGGATCTACCCGGCATGCCCACCAGGGGGCGATGCTCTGCCCATCTGGGGCATCGCTCTGCTGCAATCAGAGCCATTCTAGTGCCTGAGGCAGAGGCCATGGAGCCATCCTCAGCGCCTGGGCAAACTCTGCTCCAATGGAGCCTTGGCTGCGGGAGGGGAAGAGAGAGACAGAGCGGAAGGAGAGGGGGAGGGGTGGAGAAGTAGATGGGCGCTTCTCCTGTGTGCCCTGGCCGGGAATCAAACCTGGGACTCCCACACGCCAGGCTGACGCTCTACCACTGAGCTAACCAGCCAGGGCTATGTCTTTCACTTTTTAGATCAATGAATAATCTTTGTAGTATGCTCAGCAATTTTATACAGGGATTATCTTCATGAAATGTTCAGATGAAAGAACACTCTCCTTGACTGATCTGTAACTGAGTTACAAGAGATTACTAATGTTATGGATGTTAGTTTCTGATAAAAACTAGACTATCAAAGGAGATTACCTAGACAGTTTGCCCTTACTGACTGGCTTTGTCAGTCAGGGACCAGTCAGAAAAATTACGGTATTTTTTTATTTGTTGTGACAGAGACAGAGAGGGACAGATAGGGACAGACAGACAGAAAGGGAGAGAGATGAGAAGATCAATTCTTCATTGTGGCTCCTTAGTTCTTCATTGATTGCTTTCTCATATGTGCCTTGACTGGGAGGCTATAGAAGAGTGAGTGACCCCTTGCTCAAGCCAGCGATCATGGGGTCATGTCTATGATTCCACGCTCAAGCCAATGACCCTGTGCTCAAGCTGGTGAGCCCGTGCTCAAGCCAGATGAGCTGGCGCTCAAGCTGGCTACTTTGGGGTTTCGAACCTGGGTCCTCTACATCCCAGTCCGATTACTGTTATTTTATTTTATTTATTATTTAAATATATTTTTAATTTTTTTATTTTTAGAGAAAGAGAGAGAAGGGGGAGAAGCAGGAAGCATCAATTCCCATATGTGCCTTGACCAGGCGAGCCCAGGGTTTTGAACCGGTATTCTAGGTGGATGCTTTATCTGCTGCGCCACCACAGGTCAGGCTAAAATTAGTTATTTGAAAAGAAAAATTAATATAAGAATATTGTTAAACAGGGATTGGAGAAGTATGGTGACAAAAAGAGGATACTGAGATATGAAAGTAATAGTAACTGCAAGAAGTAGGTAGCACCTCATGTTTTCAAGATCACCAGTAGGTTCAACAATTTGCTAAGAGGACTCACAGGACTCAACATATAGTTGTACTCAGCTGTGATTTTTTACAGTGAGAGGATACAAAGCAAAATTAGTAAAAGGAAAGGGAACATATGGGCCCTGGCCAGATAGCTCAGTCAGTTAGAACATCAGAGGTTGCCAGTTCGATCCCTGGTCAGGGCACATACAGGAACAAATTGATGTTCCTGTCTCCCTCTCTCTCCCTCTCTCTCTCTAAAAATCAATAAAATAAACATTTAAAAAGAGGAACATACGGGATGTCTGTGGGGAACCAGGTGCAAACTTCAAGGACCCCTTCACAGTGAAGTCCTAGAATCACACAGGACCGGCTTAATTATTCTGACAAGTTCTGACATGTAAAATGTTGCCAACCAGAGACTTGCCAGCTTTAGAGTCTATGCTCAGGTTTTTTACTTGGGGCTGACGACATAGGCACCCTCTACCTGGTTCGTACCCAAATTTCAGACTCCACAAGGAAAGCTGACGTTCAGTATAAACCATATTACATGCACACTTGAGGCACAGTGAGACAGTCTTAACTGGTTCTGGGGATGATGGGGACCCTCCTGCAATCCAAGTTCCCAAATGCCAGCCAAGAGCCAACCTTGTAAGCAGGTTTTTCAGAGGACAGCAGGTAGGCCTGACTTTTCTGCACACTCCTCTAGCACTGGGGAAACAAGAAGTTGGAATTATTAGAACTTACAAACTTGGTGGAGGGGTCCCTGTAAGATATTTTTCCCCGCCGAGAAGGAAGAGGGCCGGAGCTGCAAAGTGTGGAATAGTAGACGGCTTTATTGGGTACAGAGCGCGCATTCCTCCCGGCAAGGTTCCCTGGCCCCAAGGAAAGAAAGATGGAGGAGAGATGGAGGTCAGGGAAGTTGCAAAGATTAAACCGCGTGGGAGATATTTAAAGGGTCCCTCTAGGGAAGTGGACCTACTATGACGTAGTGAAATTTCACTGGCTGGCAGACAATCGCTTCTTCCAAATGGTTCCTGGGAAGCTTCCTTTGGTGGGCTTGATTGTGGGCGGTCCTAGCCAAAGTGGGCGGGTCTGAGTTCCCCACGTGACCATCCCCCTATCCACCGACCTTACAGTCCCAAAATGCTAGAACCTAACCTAAGTGTGTGTGTGGGGGGGGGGGGGGGGGGTGAAGGAGAAGGGCACTGCTTGGCTGGTGCTAGTACCTGAGAAGGGTGGAGAAGACCCACCCTCGTATTCCCAAACCCCACAGAGCTAGGACTCAAGATGTCTAAGAAACAAGCAATGATTGATATTCGTTCATCTGAGGTGGTGCAATGAGGCCTTTTTTCCTTTCTTTTTTTTTTTTTTTTTTTTCATTTTTCTGAAGCTGGAAACAGGGAGAGACAGTCAGACAGACTCCTGCATGCGCCGGACCGGGATCCACCCGGCACGCCCACCATGGGGCGAGGCTCTGCCCATCCTGGGCGTCGCCATGTTGCTACCAGAGCCACTCTAGCGCCTGAGGCAGAGGCCACAGAGCCATCCCCAGCGCCCGGGCCATCTTTGCTCGAATGGAGCCTTGGCTGCGGGAGGGGAAGAGAGAGACAGAGAGGAAAGCGCGGCGGAGGGGTGGAGAAGCAAATGGGCGCTTCTCCTATGTGCCCTGGCCGGGAATCGAACCCAGGTCCTCCGCACGCTAGGCCGACGCTCTACCGCTGAGCCAACCGGCCAGGGCAATGAGGCCTTTTTGATTCACTCCTTTACCACATTTACTAAGACCCCAGGAAACAGGTTTAGAAATGTTAAGTACTTACATAACTAGCCAGTAAGTACACCCTTATTTTCTGTCTTCAGAATGCTTTTAAATCAAATGATTTTTTAAAAATTTATTTATTGCCTGACCTGTGGTGGCGCAGTGGGTAAAGCGTCAACCTGGAATGTTGAGGTCACTGGTTTGAAACCCCGGAATTGCCCAATCAAGTCACATGAGAGAAGCAACTATGAGTTGATACTTTCTGCTTTTCACCCCTGCCTTTCTCTCTCTCCTCTCTAAAATCAATAAATCGCCTGACCTGTGGTGGCGCAGTGGATAAAGCGTCAACCTTGAAATGCTGAGGTTGCTGGTTCAAAACCCTGGGCTTGCCTGGTCAAGGCACATATGGGAGTTGATGCTTCCTGCTCCTCCCCCTTCTCTCTCTCTCTCTCCCCTCTCTATAATGAATAAATTTTTTAAAAAATCAATAAATCTAAAAAAAAAGAAACATAGTGTTTAAAAATTATTTATTTATTTATTGACTTTAGAGAAAGAAACATCAACTTGTTCCATTCACCCATGCATTCATTGCATCCATTGCATTCATTGGTTGAATCTTTTAAAAAAAAATTTTATTTTATTGATTTTTTTTTTTGAGAGAGAGAGAGGAAGAGAGATGAGAAACATCAACTGGTAGTTGCTTCATGTTAGTTGTTCATTAATTGCTTCTCATATGTGCCTTAATGGGGTGGGGGGCTTAAGCTGAGCCAGTGACCCTTTGCTCAAGCCAGCAACGATCGAGCTCAAGCCAGCGAGCTTGGGATCGTGTTGATCCTGCGCTCAAGCCAGCAACCCCAAACTCAAGCTGTCAAGCCTGCACTCAAGCTGATGAGCCCATGCTCAAGCCAGGAACCTCGGGATTTCGAACCAGGGACCTCAGAGTTCCAGGTCGACTCTCTATCCGCTGTGCCACTACTGGTCAGGTTCATTGGTTGATGCTTGTATGTGCCCTGACCGGAGAATTGAACCCACAACTTTGGCATGTCAGGACAATGCTATAGCCAACCAAGGTACTCTGTCAGGGCTCTCTATATGACTTCTTGAAAGATGTGGCAGCAATCTTGTTACACTAAAATAGATGTTTTAAAAACAGCTCAATTAGAGTAAATCAAACTAGAAATTTGAGCAAGTGATTAAAACTAGAACGGGGGTAGTCAACCTTTTTATACCTGCCGCCCACTTTTGTATTTCTGTTAGTATTATAGTAAAATTTTCTAACCGCCCCCCGGTTCCACAGTAATGGTGATTTATAAAGTAGGGAAGTAACTTTACTTTATAAAATTTATAAAGCAGAGTTACAGCAAGTTAAAGCATATAGCCTGACCAGGCGGTGGCGCAGTGGATAGAGCGTCGGACTGGGATGCCGTGGACCCAGGTTCGAGATCCCGAGGTCACCAGCTTGAGAGCAGACTCATCTGGTTTGAGCAAAAGCTCACCAGCTTGGACCCAAGGTCGTTGGCTTGAGCAAGGGGTTACTCGGTCTGCTGAAGGCCCGCGGTCAAGGCACATATGAGAAAGCAATCAATGAACAACTAAGGTGTCACATTGCGCAACAAAAAACTAATGATTGATGCTTCTCATCTCTCCGTTCCTGTTTGTCTGTCCCTGTCTATCCCTCTCTCTGACTCTCTCTCTGTCTCCGTAAAAAAAAAAAAAAAAAAAGTTAAAGCATATAATAATAATTACTTACCAAGTACTTTATGTCGGATTTTCACTAAGTTTGGCAGAATAAATCTTTATAAAACAACTTACTGGAGTTAAATCTTTTTATTTATACTTTGGTTGCTCCGCTACCGCCCACCGTGAAAGCTGGAACGCCCACTAGTGGACGGTTGGGACCAGGTTGACCACCACTGCACTAGAAGTTTGAACAAGAGAAAAGGGGATAATTGGCTATACAGTATAGGGAGGGCTACAATGACAACATCATTTAGGGGCTCATCTCAGTTTCCCAAATCCAGAAATTATTAGTTTAGGGCAATCAGAGTTCATTTTTAAAAAATGGATTTTTCCTGGTTATATGACCAGTCTCTCATCAAAGCCTAGAATTCCCCTTTTGCTACTCCCTGCCACACATTGTGACATCCAGCCACACAGAACTGCTAGATCTTCTACAGACACTGTGGTGTTTGTTGTCCATATGATTCTCTTTTCCTGGAGGGCCCTCCTTCCTATTTGCACCCTGTCTCCTCTATGCCCTTTTACCTCGCTCTTTCAGTGTCTCCCCCACCCAGGAAATCTCACCTTAGGAATTAGCTATAGTTATAGATAGCATGGTTTGATATTTCTGTATAGTCCTAAAATACTGCAAACATGTCTATCTGTTCTAACCTCTTGTATTTTAATTGTTTCTATGTATCTTTCTCCTAGCACTGGAGTATAAAGCAGCTGAACTACAGGGGTTTCTGTGGTACTTCTGTGATTATGAAGAAAATAGGCAAAATATATTAGGGTTGTTGTTTGAAAGGTCTGAGACAGTTTTTATTCTTACATTTTTTCTTTTTGGTGTGAAACATTTTTTCTTTAGGCAGTTTGTATATAATGTGGGTTTCAGATCTTGTGTCATCCACAAGTACTACATTTTGTTGAGATGCTCTCAAAAGTGCTTTTGTTACCTTATCAAGTTCTATTGTGGCCTGGAATGTGATTGGTTTAGGCCAGGACACCTGTCCTCACTTAAAGCTGTCAGTTACTCTCTTACTGTCACCTCATTTAAACTAAGCCCATTTCCCTTTCACTCATATTTTTTACCTTTTTTAGTTTTGGGGTTATTTTTCTTAATATAAAAGAAATGAATTGGGGAGTTCATCGACCTCAAGCAACAGAACTATTTTCATTATTCCTGCTCCAAACAAAAACCTTATTTTTCTTAGTATTTTATCATAAGCCTCAGCTCATTGAGAGTTTAGCCTTTCTTACACTATTCTAATAGATTTCTGCCACTTTTAAATTTCCTTTTTCAACTCAAGAAAATTTCAGCCTGACCTGTGGTGGCGCAGTGGATAAAGTGTCAACCTGGAATACTGAGGCCACCAATTCCAAACCCCGGGCTTGCCTGGTCAAGGCACATATGAGAAGCAACCACTAGGAGTTGATGCTTCCTGCTCCTACCTCCCTTTCTCTCGCTCTCCTCTCTCTTCTCTCTAAAATCAAGAAACAAAATCTTTTTTTTAAATAAAATTTTTTTCTACTCTTCCTTAGTTGTTAAGTTTACAATGTGCTAAATATTTAACCCAAATGTGAGAAAACTGCCTGGAGATACAAAGTACAGTAAAATAATTACTTGAAAAGAACAAACAAAAATAGACATAAAAAAAAGTTATTTTAGCTGGCAGTATTTATTGTTGATAATTCGTATTTTTTTTAAAGTCGCATAGCTTAAAAAAAGAAGGTTGACCCTCGCCAGTTGGCTCAGCAGTAGAGCGTCGGCCCGACGTGTGGAAGTCCCAGGTTCGATTCCCGGCCAGGGCACACGGGAGAAGCGCCCATCTGCTTCTCTACCCTTCCCCCTCTTCTTTCTTTCTATCTCTCTCTTCCCCTCCTGCAGCCAAGGCTCCATTGGATCAGAGTTGACCCTGGCGCTGAGGATGCCTCCATGGCCTCAGCCTCAGGCGCTAGAATGGCTCTGGTTGCAACCACAACAGCCCCAGATGGGCAGAGCATCGCCCCCTGGTGGGCATGCCAGGTGGATCCGGTAGGGTGCATGCAGAGGTATGTACCCCCCCTTCTCACTTTGGAAAAAATACAAAAAAAAAAAAAAAAGGTTGCATAGCTACAAGATTATCCATTGCTGTTGAACTGTAAAGCAGTTTTATTTAAGAGGAAACAGTATGTTTAATAAATTGTAATTCAGTAGACTAACCTAGATTTGATTAATTAAATGTAATTATGTGATTTACTTTACTTTTGGGGCTGCATTCTGATATTGTTAAACCTTTAATTTAAAAATATTAACAGCCTGACCAGGTGGTGGCGCATTGAACAGAGCGTCGGACTAGGATACTGAGGACCCAGGTTCGAGACCCCGAGGTCTCCAGCTTGAGCACGGGCTCATCTGGTTTGAGCAAAGCTCACCAGCTTGGACCCAAGGTCGCTGGCTTAAGCAAGGGGTTACTCAATCTGCTGAAGGCCCAATGTCAAGGCACATATGAGAAAGCAATCAATGAACAACTAAGGTGTCACAACAAAAAACTTATGATTGATGCTTCTCATCTCTTTCCGTTCCTGTTTGTCTGTCCCCATCTGTCCCTCTCTCTGACTCTCTCTCTGACTCTGTAAAAAAAAATTTTTTTAAATAAAAATATTAACATGAGTGACATCAGAGACATGGCGCTGTGAGGGGCGCTACCGATAACTCTCCCCAAAATTTCAACAAGTTCTTCAACCAGTGACAGAAAAATCTATCCTTGGAGCATCTGGAAGTCCCACACACTGAACACAAAGTGCTATCAACAAAACCACCCTCAGATGCCATTAAGGAAAAATAAATCAAACATCATGGATACAAAAGACAGAGATGTAACACAGATAGATGAGGAAAAATCAATGGAGAAGAAATTTAATATATTGGAAACCTTGGAGGTAAATGACAGAGAATTTAAAATAGAAATCCTAAAAATACTCAGAGATATACAAGAAAACACAGAAAGGCAATTTAGGCAGCTCAGAAAACAACTCAACGAACACAAGTAATATATTACCAAGGAAATTCAAACTATAAAAACAAATCAAACAGATGAAAAACTCAATTCATGAACTGAAAAACGAGGTAACAAGCTTAGCTTATAGAACAGGCCCGATAGAAGGTAGGATTAGTGACATAGAAGACAAGCAACTTGAGGCACAACAGAGAGAAGAAGAGAGAGACTCAAGAATTAAAACAAAATGAGAAAGCCCTAAAGGAATTGTCTGACTCCATCAAAAAGATTAACATAAGAATAATAGGTATATCAGAAGGAGAAGAGAGAGAAAATGGAATGGAGAACATAATCAAACAAATAATAGACAAGAACTTCCCAAGCCTGTGGAAAGAACTAAAGCCTCAAATTCAAGAAGGAAACAGAACACTGAGTTTTCTTAACCCCAACAAACCTATTCCAAGGCACATCATAATGAAATTGGCACAAACCAACGACAAAGAAAAAATTCTCAAGGCAGTCAGGGAAAAGAAGAATACAACATATAAAGGAAGGCCTATTAGATTATCATCAGATTTCTCAGCAGAAACTCTACAAGCTAGAAGAGAGTGGACCCCAATATTTAAAGTCCTGAAAGAGTAGAACTTTCAGCCACGAATACTATACCCATCAAAGCTATCCTTCAAATATAAAGGAGAAATAAAAACATTCACAGATACAGAAAAGATGAGGGAATTTATCATCAGAAAACCCCCACTCCAGGAAATACTAAAGGGGGTTTTCCAACCAGATACAAAGAACAAAACAAAACAAAACCACAAGTAAAAGCTCCACCAAGAACACAATAAAACCAAATTTAAACTGTGACAACAAAAACAAAAAAAGGGGGGGGGAGAGAATGGAGATGAACAGTAGCAAAGGACGATGGAATGCAGAAGCACTCATAAGATAGTGTACTACACTGAACATGGTAGGTACCCTTTCCATTATTCAAAGGTAACCACCATTGAAAAAACCACCACAGAAGCACATGACTTAAAAAAGGTAGCAACAGAGGAAAGAAGTATGGAATACAACCAAACAAAAACAAATGCTAGAAAAACAAAATAAAAATAGTAACATATTTTAGCTTTCTTATATAGAAATCTATTTTCTACTCTAGCGAAGAAAATAAAAGAATGTGGTCTACATTCAAAAAATGTTTTACTGCCTGTTAACATTTCTTGGTTTCACATTTAAAATTTTAATTTATAAAAAGTAAATTTTGTGGTCTTCAGTTTAACAACGGATGAATGCAGAAACATCATATTGAGGAAAATAAACAGATCCTAAACTAAAAAGTCAAAACACAACTAGTTTTACAGTTTTAGAGAACTTAATAGTAAATGAACTTTTACGTCTGTCAACTTTGGTGTCTGAGTACAAAATATTTATCCGTGTTACCTATGTAGGTAACTACTATTAAGGGATGTGCAAAATTTTCAAAATCCCTGTGTGCCCTTTATGTGTATGTTTGGTGCACTGAGTTTTGTGGTAATTGCCCTTTCATCAGCAGGATTTTTTTTCCCCATATGATTGCCCATCTCTATATTACTGACTCTCAGAGAATTCTATTTCTGGTTGAGCATGCCTTCATTTTTGTTTGTTTTCCCAAAGATAGATCCTCATACCCTTTCAGGTTTTTTTTTTCTAAAATAATAAGGAAATTTATTATCTCTATTCATTAGAAGTTGTAAGGTAGGGCTGGCTCCAGGCATGGCACAATGACATCTGGGCAGATATAGATGAGAATGAAAAGTCAGAACTCCACATATCCTCCTGAAAGTTTCTAGTGAGCAGAGGTAACCCCTACAACCTCTCAACCAAGCTTCTCTTATTTAACATTTCAATGACTTAACCTGGGATAATGACCTCTCAAAGTATGCAGATTCTCCTTAGCATTCACCAGACTCCCTCAATGCCTTTAAGTCCCCCAGGCCCACAGAGATCTCAGCATAGCTCAGCAGTGCAAGGTCAACTTCAGGAGACAGTTAGGCATCTTGCCAATTTCCATAGGCAGGGATCTGGAGCACATGTATGGGTGAGGGCTCTAAGGGTGTCAGCCCAAGGAGGATGAAATTTTTAGATCAGGCTATATTTATTATGGGTGCACTTACCCAGGGTGCACAATTTAATGTTAGCTCAAAAGCCTGAAAAGGATATTAAAATAATGTGTTCCATTGTTAATTAAAGCCTGAAGTCAATAGCACTCCATAGGCAATAAGGATTAAAGGGCAGAATTTCCCTGGCAGTTTTAAGGAAGGAACTCAAAGGCTCAGGAAGGTTGGAACAATTTATGTCCAGATATATGCCTGTTGTCCAATTATCCAATGCCCTTTTTCCATCTCAAGTGTCCTAGTTTAGGATGGTGTGCACCTGCTCAGCCACTCTTTAACCATGCCACCCTGGAGGCCCAAGAGGGCATTTCCTTCACCAGTGCGTAAAGAAATACCCTGGCAAGGGGAGCACCGGAAGCCTCATAAAGTCCTGTAGTGTTTGTCCTCTGAAGCCTAGAGATAACTGGGTAATACTGAGATTCAACTAGGTTTCCTGGTTTCAGTGAGAGAGTTGTAGAGGCCAGTGATAGCACTTAACCATTAAAAGACACTCCTTTCTTTTTTCTCTTTATTTTCTGTAGTGCTTCATATTTGTTAAAAAGAATGCCAAGTGCTTTTCACAGGTAGTACTGAGAAGCTGGGATGAGTGCCTGTTTTTATTTTTAATATTTTTGGCCAAATGCACACATCTGTGGGAATGCTGAAATTTTTAAAGAAAAATGACAGCTATGCAAAACTGGCGCATAGGAGAAAAGAAGTGTCAACAAATTGGCTGCCAGGCACACTAGGCCCCTGCAACAATCTGGTGGGGGAGGGGAGGACTCTGGGAATAGATAGGGAACTAACCAAGGTGAAAGACTGTCCCCTTTAGGGGGTGGTGAGATGTCCAAATCAATGTCCAAGTAGGTGTAGCCAACTCAGGTATCTTCTAGGTTGGCCCTTATCTCCAAAGGCAGTGGTGGTCTGTAGCTGGAATATAGTGGATGGTGGTGTAGTGTCAGCTTAGGGCTCTGGGCAGATGTATGTAGGCCTTGCAGTTGGCAGGGCTGTGCATAGTCTAACCAGTTAATAACTGAGACTCGCCCTATAAGCTGGGGCTCAGGACACAGTTCAAATTCGCAGGGGCGCGTCCTGGATCTGACCAGAGTATCTGATGGCAGCCCGCTTCAGGGATAACCTCCAGCTCCAGCACAATAACTGGAGCACAATTCTTGGAACAAAGACAAGCACTAAGGGGGATGAAGAGAACAAGAGGGCAGGGGTAGGGAAGGAGATCAGCGGGCGAGAGGGAGCACGATGGCTCCAGAAGGGGCAAAGCTGGATATGGACGTGGGGAGAGTGGGGGGCAGTGGGGATGGCAGCGTGCAGGGCCCTGCCTCCTAGGCCCGCGGGTCTCCGAGCCTAGTAATCATCAGGTTCATCGTCATCGTCGTCGTCATCCCAGCCAAAATACTGTTTCATCTCCTTGAGGAAAGCCCGGTAATCACTTAGGATGGGGCTATCCATCTCAATGTGGGGCACAACCCACTCCTCGGCTTCCCCGGTGAGCAAGCTGATTAAGAATGCCACTTTCATGGCGTCGTTGCAGAACCGGTTCTCGCTGACAAGCATGTAAGAAGCCGTCTGCACGATAAACTCGGGGAGACGGGAACTCTCGCCGCTAAACGTTTCTGGAAAGGGCACCGGGCAGCTTGGCGGACGTACCTGGCGCAGCAGGGTGGCCCTCTCGCACACCAGCAGCCGCAGCTGTTCCTTGAGCTGGCTATTCTCGATGCTCAGGGAGCGGTGCCTCATCAGAAGAACGTGCAGAAGCAGCACCAGCTCGTCCACCATGGCGAACAGCTTGGAAAGGCCACCCTTTCAGTTTTTCAAGCATCTTCAAAAGATAAGAAAAAAAATGAAAAACAAAACCTAAAAAACAGAAATCTGATGCTTAATTTGAAGGGTGCTCATAACAAGATCTATTTACTTCAAACTATTTATCAGTGCAATCTTTATCAGTATATAGACAAGACAGTCATGTAGTAGTATCTCCCTTCTGCAGTTCAAGGCATTTGCACATTCCCCAGCATCTTTATTCAGTATGTCCTTAGATGATCAGTTTACCATAAAAGCATGTAACTCAGGGACAGCCTGACTGAAGAAATGTGCAGGGCAAGGTATGGTATGTAGGAAGGGGTTTGGAGCTTTCATATTCTCTGAACGCGCCGCTCTTCCCAGTTTCTACATGGTTGCCAACGCAGAAGCTCCTGATTTTTCTTATACAGGCCTTCTTTCATCTTTTATCTTTTTTATTAAAGTCTGATTTTTATCAGGAAGCTTCTTATTCATATTGGCTTTTTTTTTTTTTTTTTTTTTTTGACAGAGAGAGGGACAGATAGGGACAAACAGACAGGAAGGGAGAGAGATGAGAAGTATCAATTCTTTGTTGTGGCACCTTAGTTGTTCATTGAATGCTTTTCTCATATGTGCCTTGACCAGGGGGCTCCTGCAGAGCAAGTGACCTTTTGTTCAAGCCAGTGACCTTGGGCTTCAAGCCAGCGACCTTGGGGTTATGTCTTTGATCCCACGTTCAAGCTAGCGACCCCTTGCTCAAACTGGTGAACCCGCACTCAAGCCAGATGGGCCCGCGTTCTCAAGCCAGCAACCTTGGAGTTTCAAACCTGGTTCTCTGCATCCCAGTCCAATGCTCTATCCACTGTGCCACTGCCTGGTCAGACCACAGGATGTTGTTAGTCTTGTGTCAGGGGCAGAGTCAAAGACAAATATTAGAACAAGAGATGCTCCTATTGCCCTTATCACTGAGGGATTGACAAGAGTTTTAGGAGCCCTGTGCTAGGAACTGGGGGCAGAGACCATTAAAAATACATTTTTATGATCTCACATATAGAATGGGAAAAATAATTTATAAATCATATATCTGATAAGGGATTAAATATCCAAAATATATAAGAACTGCTACAACTTAACAAAAAACCCAACTCAATTAAAAAATAGGCAAAAGACTTGAATAGACATTTCTCCAGAGAAGATACACAAATGGCCAATAAGCACCTGAAAAGATGATCAATATTCTTAGCCACTATGGAATTGTAAATCAAAACTATAGTGAAATGCCATTTCATAGCTACTAGAATAGCTATTTTAAAAAAAATAGACCTGTGGTGGCGCAGTGGATAAAGCATCGACCTGGAAATGCTGAGGTCGCCAATTCAAAACCCTGGGCTTGCCTGGTCAAGGCACATATGGGAGTTGATGCTTCTAGCTCCTCCCCCTTTCTCTCTCTCTGTCTCTCCTCTCTCTCTCTCTCTCTCTCTCTCTCTCTCTCTCTCTGTCTCTCTCTGTCTCTCCCTCTCCTCTCTAAAGTGAATAAATAAAAAAAAATAAGTGTTGGTGAGGATGTGGAGAACTGGATTTTTTGTACATTGGTTGTAGGAATGTAAAGTGTTAGTACTGTTGTGGAAAACAGTTTGGTGGCTCCTCAAAAAGTTAAACATGGAATTCTATGAGTCAGAAATTCAACTCCTAGGTATTTTGTACAAAATAATTGAAAACAAAGACTCAGAGGTATTTGTACACCAGTGTTAACAGGATAGCCAAAAGGTAGAAATAATCCAAGTGTCCACCAATAGAAGAATGGATTAAAAAATGTATATACAAACAAAATTATTCAACCTTGAAAGGGAATGAAGTTCTTCTGACATATACTATAGCATGGAAGAACCTTGAAAATATTATGGTAAATGAAATAAGCCAGGTACAAAAGGACAAGTACTGTATGAGTTCATATATATGAAATGTTTTGAAAAGGCAAATTCATAGAGGTTAGATATTACTAGGGGCTTCCTGTTCCTCCCCACCCCTTTCTCTCTCTCTCTCTCTCTCTCTCTCTCTCTCTCTCTCTCCCCCCTCTCTCTAAAATCAATATATAAAATCTTGCCTGAACTGTGGTGGTGCAGTGGATAAGTTGTTTACCTGGAATGCTGAGGTCTCTGGTTCAAAACCCTGGGCTTCCCTGATTAAAGTACATATGGGAGTTGATGCTTTCTGCTCCTCAACCCCTTCTCTCTCTCTCCTCTCTCTCTAAAAATGAATAAATAAAATCTAAAAATAATCAAACAAATAAAATCTTTAAAAAAATGCCTGGCTGGTAGTGGTTCAATGGATAGAGTATCAACCTGGGACACTGAGGACCCAGGTTCAATACCCCAAGGTCACTGGCTTGAGCGCAGAATCATCAATATGATCTCATGGTTGCTGGCTTGAAGCCCAAGGTCGCTGGCTTGAGCAAGGGGTTACTGGCTTAGCTAGAGCTTCCCCCCCATTAAGGCACGTATGAGAAGCAATCAGTGAACAAATAAAGTGATGCAACTATGAGTTGATGCTTATTGCTTTCCCTTCCTGTCTCTCTTTCACTTAGAAAAAACCAAAATACCTCATTTCTCATCGATAGCTGAGTTTTGAAGAAGGCAAGCAGACCTCCAGTATTCCATGGTCAGAAGAAGAAATAAATGTACGCAAAGTATATGTGATATGTCACACCATCACCCACCCCCGCTGTTAGATAAAATGTGCTCATGGGTGAGGAAGAATGAGCAGCATAAGGGAGCTTCACAAGGGAGCCAAGATTCAGCCAAGGCAATTGTTCTCAGCCCCATAGGCTGCAACACCCTCTGTCCTCTGCGGAAATAAAAATCTCAGAGACTGTGACCTATCACAGATATTTTGGAAAATAATCAATATTATATCCTAAAAGACATATAAAAGAAATGAAAGCAAAAATGTTTACAATAAAAAATGGATTGCCTGACCAGGCGGTGGCGCAGTGGATAGAGCATTGGACTGGGATGTGGAGGACCAGGTTCGAGACCCCGAGGTCGCCAGCTTGAGTGTGGGCTCATCTGCTTTGAGCAAGGCTCACCAGCTTGAGCCCAAGGTCGCTGGCTCGAGCAAGGGGTCACTCGGTCTGCTGTAGCCACCCCCCCCCCATCAAGGCACATATAAGAAATCAATCAATGAACAACTAAGGAGCTACAACGAAGAATTGATGTTTCTCATCTCTCTCCCTTCCTGTCTGTCTTGTCCCTATCTGTCCCTCTCTCTGACTCTCTCTGTCTCTGCCACACACACACACAAAAATGGATTGAGGAGTAGAGAACTTTTGAACCACAAATTAGATGTTCCAGGACACACTAAGGAAAGGCTTAAGAGGGAAAATCAGGCCCTGGCTGGTGGCTCAGTGGATAGAGCATCAGCCTAGCATATGGACGTTCCAGGTTCGATTCCCAGTCAGGGTACATAGGATAAGTGACCATCTGATTTTCTCCCCCTCCCTTTCTCCCTTCTCTCCCTCTTTCAGTCCTGCAGCCAGTGACATGATTGGTTCAAGTGTGGGTCCAGGGCACTGAGAATAGCTCTTTTGGAGTGCATCAGCCTCAGACACTAAAAATAGCTTGGTACTGGAGCATTGGCCCCAGATGCGTGGATCTGGATCCTGGTCCGGGTGCATGCTGGAGTCTGTCCCACTACCTCTTCTCCTCTCACCTTAAAAAAAAAAGGGAAAATCAAGGGAGATGAAGCATTGAGCTGTAGAAGAATAAGGATAAAGTCAAAGGTGATTTTTAGAGGAATTTTTAGAAAGTGAGCAAATATATAACAAGCAGGGGTATCCTGCTATTTGGTTGTCAATATAAATGGTCCCAGGAATCCACAGGTGGGTGGAGAATGCAGGGTTAAGTAGACACTCAGGCCAAAATTTCCTATTCCCAAAGATAGGAAACTCTAGCCTATGGGCCATATCTTGATGCCATCCTTTTTTTTTCTTCCTTCCTTTTATTTTTGAAAATATATACAGTCATTTTATTTTGCTTTGTGGGTATTGCATTTTTTTTTTACAAACTGAAGGTAAGACCCTCCATCAGCAAAAAGATTACAAGTCACTTTATTCTGTTATTATGATGGCCTGTAACCAAACCCACAACATCTCCAAGGTATGCCTACACAACATAAAATGTGTCATTTTAATCATTTTTTTGTATCCAGTTAAGTGGCTTTAAGTACATTCAAATTGTGCAATTGTTACAAATATCTGTATTCAAACTTTTTATTACCCTAAGCAGAAACTATAACCATTAAGCAACAACGTCCCAACTGCCCTCCCTTCAAGCGCAGAATGCCCAGGTTCCTTCCTTTCTCCCCGTACTGCTGGGCGTTCTGTCAGTGGCAGCTCTCTGATGCATCCCTCTCTGGGTATTGCTTGTAGTTAAAAGAGACCTGTCTTTCCCAATGTCATACTCTCTTCCTGGGGAAGTTCACGTGCAAAATCTTGTTATGGGAGTATAAAAGCCCAACTCCTTTGCCCCCAGTTTAGGACAACTCTGAAGGACCATCCGATCTCCAGGGTTCCCCTAGAATAGGTTGAAGTCTTTGTTGCACCTGGGTGGCAGTTTGGTAGATTGGCAATTCAACACTTCCTGTGCCCACATCTGATTACTACTGTCTCCCAGATGTGTAGATCCTGAGAGGGTACCCTGCAAACTTCTTGCATGCAAATATCCATCTCAGAGTCTGCGTCTTAGGGAGCCCAAACATTAATCCAAGGAAGCGAACTCTAAAATGGGATTCAACAATATATACTTTCATTGATTTTTTGAGGGAGAGAGAAACATCGATTTATTGTTCCACTTATTTATGCATTCATTGTTTGATTCTTGTGTGTACCCTGACCAGGGATGGAACCTGCAACCTTGGTATGTAGGACAATGCTCTAGCTAACCAGCCAGGGTTAAAATGGGATTTTATATCTAGATCACCTGTAGTCTGGCTGCCAGTGAGGACCCTCTCACTGGAGGTAGGAGAAGAGCTAATAGAACTTGTTGAGATAGTGGGAGAAAGACACTGAAAGGATGAGTGATTAATCACTATTAAAGGTGAAGTGTAAAAGCTGGAGGGTATTCTTGGTAGTATATATAGAGAGAGTCTTATTTTCTGCAGCCAGAGAACAAAAAAAGCTGTTGGTCAATTACCAGACTTAACGTTAAGAGTAGCAGAGCTCCAAAGGTGGATAAAATTTTCAGCCTCAGCATGTCTCTTGGAAAAAGTGAGTGCCCTGCCTGACCTGCGGTGGTGCAGTGGATAAAGCGTCGACCTGAAATGCTGAGGTCACCAGTTTAAAACCCCGGGCTTGCCTGGTCTAGACACATATGGGAGTTGATGCTTCCAGCTCCTCTCCACTCAACTCTCTCTTTCACTCTCTTTCTCTCTCTGTCTCTCTCTCTATAAAAATGAATAAAAAAATGAATAAATAAAATCTTTAAAAAAGTGAGTGTCCTGATTGGGAAGGATAGCAATCCCAAGAAATAGGACTCGGACATTTGGGTTAGTGTGCTCAAGAGACTTGAAATCTTAGATTCCCCTGAATCGCCCTGGTTGGTTGGCTCAGCAGTAGAGCATCAGCCCAGCATGTGGAAGTCCTGGGTTCGATTCCTAGTCAGGGCACACAGGAGAAGCAACCATCTGTTTTACTATCCTTCCCTACACCCCCTCCCCTTTTGCTCTCTCCCCTACCCCCACAGCCATGGATCATTTGAGCAAATTGGCCCTGCAGCCATGGATCATTCAATCAAGTTGGCCGTGGGTGCTGAGGATGGCACCATGGCCTCAGCTCAAGAGCTAAAATAGCTCAGTTGCGAGCAACAGAACAATGGTCCAGATGGGCAGAGCATCCCCCCACAGGGTGGATCCTGGATGGATCCCGGTTGGGGGCATGCAGCAGTCTCTCTCTCTGCCTCCTCGCCTCTCACTTAATAATTAAAAATAAATAAATAAGTAGCCTGACCAGGCAGTGGCGCAGTGGATATAGTGGAACGTGGAGGACGCCGGTTCGAGACCCTGAGGTTGCCAGCTTGAGCGTGGGCTCATCTGGTTTGAGCAAGGCTCACCAGCTTGAGCCCAAGATAACTGGCTTGAGCAAGGGGTCACTCAGTCTGCTGTAGCCCCCTGGTCAAGGCACATATGAGAAAGCAATCAATGAACAACTAAGGTGCCCACAACAAAGAATTGATGTTTCTCATCACTCTCCCTATCTGTCTGTCCCTATCTGTCCCTTTCTCTGACTCTCTTTGTCTCTGTCACAATAAAGAAAGAAAGAGAGAGAGAGAGAAAGAAAGAAAAGAAAGAAAGAAAGAAAGAAAGAAAGAAAGAAAGAAAGAAAGAAAAGAAAAGAAAAAAGAAAAGAAAAGAAAAGAAAAGAAAGATTGATTCCCCTGAATCCTCTGGGCCTTCAGAAGTGGCCTAATCCTTTCGTAAAGCAAGTGCTTCCTCTTTGCTTGAAGAATACACAGAGAATGCTGACTTACAAAACAACAGGTGCCCTACTCAGGAACTTTCCTCAGTTTTTCTCCTGCACACCCAACCAATAACTAGGGTTAAGTCGTGTATCGCCTGGCCTTCAGGAAATGCTGAGTCTGCTAAGGGAGGAAAAGGACTCCTCATAGGAGCCAACGGACCTAGCCAACATGTACAATTAGGAGTTGGAAGGTGACATAAGGAACTAAATTGAGGGCCCTAAATCAAGGCACAGGGGTAGGTAGCAGAACATAATGGTGGACAGGGAGTGTTTCTCAATACGGGAGCACTATTCCATGATATGGAATACCCTAACAAGGATCTGGGAGGCAGTGTTAACACTATCTACTAGGATGGGATTTAGAAACTCAGAGAAAGCAATGGCCCACATTAAGTGGTGCAGAATGGCAGAACTACTGTGGAAGATGGTAGGAGAAGGGATCAAAGGGCTCAGAGAAGTGGATATGCTATAGTTGATATTTCATGCCAAGGCCAGAAAACCTACCTCATATCTATGCTCCATGGTATGGCTCAGAAAACACTTTGATCCCTAAAGCAGTAAGGAATATAAGAGCAGCACCAGCATCACTGAACAAGACCCAGATTAAGGTGAAGTGAGGTACTTGCCTTAGATGCAAAATTAAGTGGGTGCCAAAAAACTCGGTAACCAAGATAAATAGTATTTCACTGTGACATCTTAAAAAATCAAAATTAATGCAGAAGAATTCATGATGAACAAGATGTCAAATTTTAAGTAAAGACAGGATCAATATTACCCAGTTTTCCATATAGTCTCCAATATGGTTCAGCACAGTGCTGTTACTCATGGTGGCTGCCTTTACAGGCCTCAGGTTGATAGTAGCAGATAAAGTGACAGAGCTGAGCTTCATTATAGTGATGGGGAGGGGGAATAAAAGGGTGGGAGGGCCTGACCTCTGGTGGCTCAGTGGATCAAGCGTCGACTTGGAATGCTGGGGTTGCCAGTTCAAAACCTCAAAACCCTGGCTTGCCCGGTCAGGGCACATGTGGGAGTTGATGCTTCCTGCTCCTCCCCCCTTCTCTCTCTCTCTCTCTCTTTCTCTGTCTCTCTTCTCTAAAATGAATAAATAAATAAATAATAATTAAAAAACAAACAAACAAACAAAAAAACCGGTGGGAGGTAATGGAGTGGAGAATCCCAAAATAGAGGCTAATTGTTGATGCTTAATTGTCAGATGGAAGGTCGGCACAATTATAATTAGCACAAGGTCAGAATGGGTGCCTATGGAAAAATATAGAGGTGGTCAATACAACAGGGTGTCCTTAGAGGCAAGATTGATGGGCAGCCTAGTAGGATGTTGCTCAACCTATACATCCCAAGAGAAATCAAGAATGGATGTTCTGGAGGCTGAAGGCAGCTATTCCAGTTTAAAAAGAAAAAGGTGGTTCTTAAGTTTCCAAACTTGAACTAGTTTTCAGACCCAGAACTATTTGATTGAAAGAGTAGCTAGCTCCCAAGGACTAAGAATGATGTAATACCATGGTAAATATGTATTAGTTAATCCTGTAGTACTTCTCCCAAGCTACCTATCATTTACTCTGGTAACTACACTGAGAACAGTGGAATAACCAAATATTTTGAGGGTTGTGGATACAGTAACCAAATTGACATTGATATCCAAAGTGTCATAGCAGCCTCCTAGAGGGGGGGTATATAAGGTCACAAATGGAGTCCTGGCCTGGGTTTAGTTCATAGTGCCAAATGTCATTTCCCAAATTCCCAAATGTATAATTGGAATGAACATATTTAAAAGTTGGCCAAACTCCATGTAAGTTCCTTGGCTTGTGGAATAAGAACATATGGGGAAGGCTACTGAAAACCTTCTCTGCAAAATATTATCATATCCTAGGAAATTTGGCAGAGAAGGGTGCCCTTAAAGGCCTAAAAAATACAAAGATGGCGGTCCCCATAATATCTACACTGAAGTCTAGCCCTTTCAAATGCTAAACAGATGCTGGAGGATGACAGTGAACTATTACAAATTCAATCAAGTAGAATCTTCCATTGCAGTTGTGCCAGACTGTGGTATTTAAGCAGATTAACATGACCTAAAGTACATGGTAAGCAGGTTTTGTTCTGATGAAAGAGTTGTTTCCCTTTCCTAACAATAAGGAGGATTTAAAATTGGGCATTTTCTTGGGTTGCACAACTTTATACATGTAAAGTTTCACCATTGGGTTATGTTGATTCTCCCATAATATAGTCTGTCAGTTCAACTCTGTTATAGTCTTAAGGGACCTGGGCATCTGCACATACAGCAAAACATCATATTAGTCCACTGTATTGATGGCATTGTATTAGTCATGTTAATTAGATTAGATGACCAAGAAGTGGTAAATACATTGGAGGCCTTGGAGAGACACATATCCTCCAGAGGGTGAGAGATAAACTGAACAAATATTAAGGTTCTCCTCCATTAGTGGCATTTTTAGGGCAGGATTTCCCAGTGCTGGCATTACTGACATTATGGGCCAGGAAATTTTTTGTTGGGGGGTTTCTGTATGCCACATAGGATGTTGAGCAGTATTCTTGGCCTGTGGATGCCAGTAACTATCTAAGTTGCTTTAGTTGTTACAGTCTAGTTCAGGGAGAAGACATGTAGAAACTATTTTAATACAAAGTGGTCAGGGTAGTTAGACATGTTTGTGATGTTTTATAAGCACCACACAGAAATATCAAAGCATGCTATCTCTGAATCTCACTCATAGGGTGAGTTTCCTGGGTGGGGTGACATAGGCTTAGTCTTATAAATTGAGGAGGAGTCAGCCAGGTGAAAGTTGAGGAAATGGGGGAGTTGAGGAGAGTTAAGGAGATAGATAGGAAGTAGGACCCTTCAGGAAAAGAAGATGGAGTGTAGACATTGCCAAGTATCTCTGAGAAACAAAATCTCTTCTAGTTGAGAATCACTGTTTTAAGGTCATAGTGGCCTTGGGGCATGCCTGGACATTTCCATAGTAAAGGATAAATTATTGCAATAGTTTTGTTAGACCTCCACCACTATGAAGGAAGTACTATATTCCTTGTAGGTCTCTTTTGGTTCTGAGTAGTATCAAAAACTGCTGGCTTTGTATTGTTGCTATTGTTACTATTGCCAACTTATCTAGGTTGATTCTAGTATCTGCCTAAACAGAGTACCTGTCACTTACCCAAGGGCTCTTGTATGCCCAACATCCTTACCTATCACAATTCCTACTATTTCTCTGGTCCTGATAAATACCCATCTTCCTCTACCTTCTACCAATTTTTTAGTTCATCTAGAGACAACAGCCAGCTTTAGCTGAACCATTAGTGGCAGTACTTTCAGCTCTTGAGTTGTACATCTGTCATTGAAAATGCAGTAACAAAAATTATATGGCAGGTCTTTTTGTATCAGCAAACAGAGGCAATAAAGAACAGGGAAGTTTAGGCCCTGGCCGGTTGGCTCAGCGGTAGAGCGTCGGCCTGGCGTGCGGGGGACCCGGGTTCGATTCCCAGCCAGGGCACATAGGAGAAGCGCCCATTTGCTTCTCCACCCCCCCCTTCCTCTCTGTCTCTCTCTTCCCCTCCCGCAGCCAAGGCTCCATTGGAGCAAAGATGGCCCCGGTGCTGGGGATGGCTCCTTGGCCTCTGCCTCAGGCAGAGCGACGCCCCGGAGGGGCAGAGCATCGCCCCCTGGTGGGCAGAGCTTCGCCCCTGGTGGGCGTGCCGGGTGGATCCCAGTCGGGCACATGCGGGAGTCTGTCTGACTGTCTCTCCCCGTTTCCAGCTTCAGAAAAATACAAAAAACAAAAACAAAACAAAAAAAAAACAGGGAAGTTTGGAAAACTTCATTTAACAGTCTCTCATTCAACAATGTTGTACTGCCAACTATCACAGGTACTGGGCCTCATCTCATGCTATTTCCCTCCCCCCTTATTCCACTCAGATACACCAACCTTCTTGCCATTCTTGGAACATTCCAAGCTCCTTTCCACCTAATAATTCTTTCTTATTGTTGAATAATATTCCATCATATATATGTGTGTGTGTATATATATGTGTGTGTGTGTATGTAACACATCTTTTTTATTCATTCATCTGTCGATGAACACCTAGGTTGCTTCTCTATCTTGGCTGTTGTAAATAATGCTGCCATGAACATAGGGATGCATATATCTTTTCAAAATAGTGTTTTCCCCCCTTTGATTACATACCTAGAAATGTTATTGCTGGATCCGTATGACAGCTCTATTTTTAATTTTTTGAGGAAGCTCCATACTGTTTTCTATAGTAGCTGCACCAATTTACAGTCCCCCAACAGTGTACAAAAGCTCTCCTTTCATTGCCAGCACTTGTTCTTTGTGGGTTTTTTAAAAAATAATATTTGTTCTGACAGGTTTGAAATATCTTATTGTGTTTTTAATTTGCATTTCCCTGATTAGTGATGTTGAGCGTCTTTTTATTTATTTATTTATTTATTTTAATTTTTTTTTTGTATTTTTCTGAAGCTGGAAACGGGGAGAGACAGTCAGACAGACTCCCGCATGCGCCCGACGGGGATCCACCCGGCACGCCCACCAGAGGGCGATGCTCTGCCCATCTTGGGGCGTCGCTCTGCTGCAATCAGAGCCATTCTAGCGCCTGAGGCAGAGGCCACAGAGCCATCCTCAGTGCCCGGGCAAACTTTTGCTCCAATGGAGCCTTGGCTGCGGGAGGGGAAGAGAGAGACAGAGAGGAAGGAGAGGGGGAGGGGTGGAGAAGCAGATGGGCACTTCTCCTGTGTGCCCTGGCCGGGAATCGAACCCGGGACTCCTGCACACCAGGCTGACGCTCTACCACTTGAGCCAACCAGCCAGGGCCAACATTTTTTTGTATCTCACTATCCCATATATGCCCTTGACCTATAAAAGTAACTGAGTAGACCCGGGTTCGATTCCCGGCCAGGGCACATAGGAGAAGCGCCCATATGCTTCTCCACCCCTCCGCCGCACTTTCCTCTCTGTCTCTCTCTTCCCCTCCCGCAGCCAAGGCTCCATTGGAGCAAAGATGGCCCGGGCGCTGGGCATGGCTCTGTGGCCTCTGCCTCAGGCGCTAGAGTGGCTCTGGTCGCAATATGGCGACGCCCAGGATGGGCAGAGCACCGCCCCTGGTGGGCGTGCCGGGTGGATCCCGGTCGGGCGCATGCGGGAGTCTGTCTGACTGTCTATCCCCGTTTCCAGCTTCAGAAAAATGAAGAAAAAAAAAAAAAAAGTAACTGAGTACCTAGGAGCCTAGAGAAATATGCACATAATACAAAGTGGCCAGCCAGTGCATGCAGCTTCTATCTTGGAAGAACAAAGGACATGTGATGCCCACTTTATAGATGTTTTTCATTTCTCTTACATTTTTTCTTGTTTTTAAAAATAATACACTCTTATAGCAGAGTATATGGAAAATAGCCTGACCTGTGGTGGCGCAGTGGATAAAGCGTCGACCTGGAAATGCTGAGGTTGCCGGTTCAAAACCCTGGGCTTGCCTGGTCAAGGCACATATGGGAGTTGATGCTTCCAGCTCCTTCCCTCTTCTCTCTCTCTCCTCTCTCTCTCTCTCTCTGTCTCTCTCTCTCCCTCTCTCCTCTCTAAAAATGAATAAATAAAATAAAAATAAAAATAAATTTTAAAAGAGTATATGGAAAATACTAAAAATTATGAAGAAAACAGTCATTAATTCCATTATTCATAAACATCCCATATTAACATTTTGGTGAATTTCCTTTGCATATATTTTTACATGACTGTGGTCATCTGGTATAAGGTCTACCAGAAAGTTCTGTCCGTTTCTGTCACAACAAGTTTTGACATGTAAGCATATGTTTATTTGGCGCATGTGTGCCTCTCTATTTTTATCACTTAATGTATACATACTGATGTAGCAAATTAACTAAAACAAAGTTGATTCATGTTAGTCTTATGTGTGAAGTGATAGGGTACCCATGGCTACTGATAAAGTTCATTACGCTACTGTAATTTTTACGAATTTCAACAAGGAAGAAATGCTACAGAAGCATGTCTGTTGCATCCACCATATTCCCCAGACTTAGCACCCTCCAACTATCACTTGTTTTTGTCTTTACAAAATTTTTTAAAGGGCAAAAAATTCAAAAATGAAGAAGATATCAAACAAGCACTGGTTCAATTTTTTGCATCAAATGATAAAACATTTTTCAAAAATGGGATATACGAATTGCCCTCACGCTGGCAAGAAATCATTAATAATGGCAATTATATTATTTAATAAAGTTTATTGACGTTAGGAAAAATTTGTATTGTATTTTGTTTTATTCCAAAAATGGACAGAACTTTCCAGTACACCTTATATATATGAAGTTATCTTTTTTTTTTAACATGACTCAAGAAATGCAATGTCTTTGTCATTCTTTTTGTCAACATGGACAAATTCTTTTATTTATTTTTTTATTTTTATTTTTTGTTGTTTTTTTGTATTTTTCCGAAGTTGGAAATGGGGAGGCAGACAGACTCCCGCATGCGCCCGACCGGGATCCAACCGGCATGCCCACCAGGGGCCAATGCTCTGCCCATCTTGGGACGTCGCTCTGTTGTGACCAGAGCCACTCAAGCACCTGAGGCAGAGGCCACAGAGCCATCCCCAGTGCCCGGGCCAACTTTGCTCCAATGGAGCCTTGGCTGTGGGAGGGGAAGAGAGAGACAGAGAGGAAGGAGAGGGGGAGAGGTGGAGAAGCAGATGGGTGCTTCTCCTATGTGCCCTGGCTGGGAATTGAACCCAGGACTCCTGCACGCCAGGCCGACGCTCTACCACTGAGCCAACCGGCCAGGGCCAACATGGACAAATTCTTTTAATTTGTTGATTATTGATGGATGTCTCATTCATTTTCTTTATCATTTTATTTATTTATTTTTTTTGTATTTTTCTGAAGCTGGAAACGGGGAGGCAGTCAGACAGACTCCCGCATGCGTTCGACCGGGATCCACACGGCATGCCCACCAGGGGGCGATGCTCCGCCCATCTGAGGCGCTGCTCTGTTGCAACCAGAGCCATTCTAGCGCCTGAGGCGGAGGCCATAGAGCCATCCTCAGAGGCAGGGCCAGCTTTGCTCCCATGGAGCCTTGGCTGCTGGAGGGGAAGAGAGAAACAGAGAGGAAGGAGAGGGGGAGGGGTGGAGAAGCAGATGGGTGCCTCTCTTGTGTGCCCTGGCCGGGAATCAAACCTGGGACTCCTGCACACCAGGCCGACGCTCTACCACTGAGCCAACCGGCCAGGGCCTCTTTATCGTTTTAAAATATGCTAGTTTGTATATATAAGAGTATTGCATAATCTATGTGTAGGTTATAAACCATTCTGTATAAGGATTATCTATGGACCCTCTGCCAACCTGAGAAGTAGAATTTATCAACGATTTGTATAACAATCTACAGTTCTTCTCTTGGCATCCCTGAATGCCAACAGCTACTTCTCTTCTAACTATTGTTTAAACCCAAATTAAAATAAATCAAATAATTTTAACCCATAAAATTTTCACTGATGCTAATAAAAATCCCACTTTTTAGTTACTAAATCTCTATTTGTGTTGCGGGTCCAGCACACAACTAGGTACACTGTTTTCTGTTATGGCTCTAAACTTGATTCCTGTTATCCTAGGCTACTTCCTGTACTAAATTCCCTTCTGAAACTTTTGTTCTTTTTCAACTCCAAGGTCCAAGGCCAGAGTGACAGTACAAGGTTATGATAGTATAATTGATGTATAGGGGGGAAAGACTGCCCTATTCCTGGTTTAGGAATGACGTTTAGGATTGAGAGACATTTTATCAGTGTTAATGTTGACGACCAGTGAGTGGTTTTCTGAGAACCTATAAAATTAAAAGGCTTCAAACGGGTGGTGAAGTTCCTGTTTAATAACTGTGTCCTTGCAAATTTTATATATACCCCCTGGCTGGTTTTTCTCTCATTTAAAAATGGGACTAGCAACAATCTGCTCACTTCACTGGGATATTTGTGAGGTCAAAAAGTGGGAATATGTTGTAAACAAAACTCCTACCCAAATGATAAGAAATTATTATTATTATTATTATTATTATTTTTTGTATTTTTCTGAAGGTGGAAACGGGGAGAGACAGTCAGACAGACCCCCACATGCGCCTGACCGGGATCCACCCGGCAGGCCCACCAGGGGCGACGCTCTGTCCACCAGGGGGCGATGCTCTGCCCCTGGGGGGGGGGGGTCGCTCTGCCGCGACCAGAGCCACTCTAGCGCCTGGGGCAGAGGCCAAGGAGCCATCCCCAGCGCCCGGGCCATCTTTGCTCCAATGGAGCCTTGGCTGCGGGAGGGGAAGAGAGAGACAGAGAGGAAGGAGGGGGAGGGGTGGAGAAGCAAATGGGCGCTTCTCCTGTGTGCTCTGGCCGGGAATCAAACCCGGGTCCCCCGCACGCCAGGCCGACGCTCTACCGCTGAGCCAACCGGCCAGGGCCAAGAAATTATTATTTTTTAAACGACTTTGAATTAATGCGTGGAGACTTTTTCCATAACTAAACATTCCAACAGCTGAAAAGATGCTAAGGAAAGCTTTTGTCTGATCCCCAGACCCCTTTCCGTGAATTTGGAGAAGAGATAGAAGGTCTGAGGTCTCTCCCAGCGCTGAAAGCGTTGTTCTTTACAGTGACCGTTAACTATCCTTGTGTAATCTACTTTCCTCTACCTCAAAGTTACTCACTTAAAAGCATTGTGCTTTAAACCCGTCCTTTCCTGGATCACCACGAAAACCACCTCCCGGCCTAATCCTGGCTCCTCCTCCGACCCACAATGCACCTCTCTATCCCTTCTAGGTAGCTGCTTTGTCACGTGTCATCCGACGGAGCGCGCTCCCGCTTGGCACATGCGCAGAAAGCTGCCCACAGCTATTTTTCTCCGTGGCAGCGGCGACGAGCGGAAATTCTGGGGAGCGCCAGTTCCGTCTGTGTGTTCGAGTGGACAAAATGGCGAAGATTGCCAAGACTCACGAAGGTAAGCGGTCTTGCACTAGTTAAGGGTCTTTTCCACTGCCGAGCCTGCTAAAATTTTGTCTTAATCGGTTTCTGCCTCTTCATGCGGTTTCTTTTGTGGGGGTCGAGCCCGGCTGGAGGGCCCGGTAGCCGCCTCCGCGCCAGCGGCGCAGGCCACTGCCCCGCGTAATGGCGTCCTACTTTTACACCCCCGACAGGCGCTTTGTTCCGTGTTTGGGTGCTGCTGCTTCTGGGTTGCTTCTCTTCTCTAACCATACGGCCTTGTTCAAACGGCTCGCTAAGGAGGATTTTAGGGCAGGTGACCGGGAAAAGGATGTGGGAGCCAAGTCTCACTTGTCTCTGGGAACTGTCGTCGATATAGTTTGTGCATGGGAGAGTCAGAAAAACACTGAAATACCGCAGCCGCTTTTCAGGCAGCCCTGAGTCGAATTTACTCAAACCGAGGCCCATTACTCTTAACCTTGGCTGATTTATAATTTTTTTGGTATGAAATGATTTGGTAATGAAATCTGATGTTTTTTCCTCCCTTGATTACTTTTAGTATAATCTTTTTCCTTGGAGATTGGTTATTGGAAGGGGGAAAGACACCTTAATTTTGTTAATGGACGGTGCTTTCGAGGTTGTTGATCGTTTTATGGAATAGGGAGTATACAAAATTAGAAAAACGTTGGGAATAGGCTGAAATCCCTTAGGGAGTATCTGTAAATGAGAGGAAACAAGAGTCGCTTTTAGAAAAGACGAGACATGAGAAATTGGAGCTTTCTGACTTGCAATATGAAATTTCCATCAAAGACGAGGCTTCCAAGAGAGTCACTTTCATTTCAAACGTCGTTTCTGGGTGCCTGGCTGGATTTTATTCTGTGAGGGGTAATAAGGACTAAGAGGCCATCAAAAGTTTTACAGTCTAATGGGGAAACGTGTATACATTTTCGTTTTTTTATGAGGCAAATGAATGCTTAAATAGAAGTATAAGCAATATGTACTGGGAACCTGGGCAACAGTGACTAATTTATGTGTAGAGCTATTTCATAGAAAAGATGACCTTCCCCTGGTCTAACAGGATCAGCCGTTTTAAATTAGGGGAGGATATTTGAGTTGGAGAGAATGTCTTGTAACCAGGCAGGGTCTCGAGAAAGGTATAGTAGCGGGCTGTGGCAGGAAAAATATTGATGAATCTGGAAAGATTGATTAGGACTAGAATGTGAATGACATTGAATAGTTGTGTCATCCTCAGAAACTGAAATCCAGCCTTCTGCAGTTTATGAAACATGCTAATGAGTTGATGGTGACTTGAGTATTCTTATTGTTAGGTATTTAATAAACACTGTTTTAACCCAGAAATGTGTATAGGCACATATTTTTCTATCTTTAAACTATCTCAACAGTACCTTTTGCAAAATAATTAGAAAATTTAAAGATGTTACTGTTTTTGTTCACTCCAGAGGTTATTCATTTGGGGCATTTTATGGTTTTGATTACTTGTTTATTGGTATCTTCATCATAAGGTACTTATGGATAGGAAATCCAAGTTCTCTTACTGCATTTTAGAAACCCAAGTTCTCTTACTGCATTTTAGAAACCCAGTTAAAATATTTGGGCTATAGAAGATTGAAATTTATTGGCCAAAATTGATATTTTATTTAGGGTTATGCTTTATCAATGTAAATTAACTGAGGCTGTAAAGGAAGTATTAGGAACATTCAGTTTAACATCTGGGCACCGTGTATAAGACACTGTTTACCTCAATGGAGTTTATGATTGAGGGTGATAAATGTTTAGTAGAAGTACATAGAATCTTTAGAGTTTCTTGCTCCCTTACTGTCATTTTCCTGGAAAAATTGGTAGTCCTTCATGGCCCAGCTCTGTTTTCACTTTTTAAGCCATCTCTGATAATCTGGAGCAGAATTAGTTTTGTTGTTTATTTTTTGTGTTTTTTTTAATGCTAGTTACAACAGCACTTATAGATCTTTATTATATTGCTTAGAATATTCTATTGTGTTGAGGTTTTTTCTTTCATTTTGAGATTGTTAATGTGCAGGAGCTGGAACTGTACCTTTGTATCTCCAATATCTGGTGCATAATGGGTGCTGAATATTTTATCAACATTTATTTGGAGGTTAATTTGTACTGGAAGTATTAAAAGTTTTACAGAAAGGAGGACTTAAACTGACATTTGAACAATGAACTGGGTTTGGATACATCTGTTTGGCTGAGATAAGTGGGAAGTAGCACGTATATTGGAAACCTGAGCTGAAGAAATGTTAGCATCAAACAAGGGAAGGCTTTGAATGCTGAGGTACGTTCACTTGGCTTTCCAGTGACTATGGAAATGACTCCTTCTCTTAGGTTACAAGTTATTTCTGTGTTTTAGGAAGGTCATTGGTTGTAGTGGCCAGGATGATTTAAAGGGAATCAGAGCAACCATTCTTCCTTAAGCGTTTGAGAAGAACTTGAATGTGGGGCCACTTTTTAAATGTGTAATACATGTTTAATTTTTTTTTTCTTTTTTGTATTTTTCTGAAGTGAGAAGCAGGGAGGCAGACAGACTCCACCCTGGCATGCCCACGAGGGGGCGATGCTCTGCCCATCTGGGCTGTTGCTCCTTTGCAACTAGAGTCATTCTAGCACCTGAGGTGGAGGCCACTGAGCCATCCTCAGCTCCTGGGCCAACTTGCTCCAGTGGAGCCTTGGCTGCAAGAGGGGAAGAGAGACAGAAAGAAAGGAGAGAAGGAAGGGTGGGGAAGCAGATGGGCATTTCTCCTGTGTGCCCTGACCGGGAGTCGAACCCGGGACTTCCACACGCTGGGCCAACACTCTACCGCTGAGCGAACCGGCCAGACCCTACATGTTTAATTTTTTTTCCCCCTACGTGTTTAATTTTTAATGTAGACTTGTCTATCATCATGTTCCTTAAAGAAGATTATGTAATCTTATACTAAATAATGTTGCTGGTTTTTTCCCCCTAATTTGCTTGCAGAATGGCTAAAATAGTTATTTTTCTGCATCTTCTGAGATTTTTATTTTCCTGTGTTGAGATAGTTATTGCTTTGTAGACTTCTGTAGACTTGTATAAATGTTGCTAGTAAAAGTAAAAAGGAAAAGTTGCTTAAAAAATTTGAAAAGGGTTTTTCCTTTAGAATTATTTAGGATTTTATTTTTTTAGACCTTATTTATTTATTTATTATTTTTTACAGAGACAGAGGGATAGATAGGGATAGACAGACAGGAACAGAGAGAGATGAGAAGCATTAATCATCAGTTTTTCATTGTGGCACTTTAGTTGTTCATTGATTGCTTTTCCATATGTGCCTTAACCGTGGGGCTACAGCAGATCAAGTAACCCCTTGCTCAAGCCAGCAACCTTGGGTCCAAGCTGGTGAGCTTTTTGCTCAAACCAGATGAGCCTCGGGGTCTCGAACCTGGGTCCTCCGCATCCCAGTCCGACGCTCCATTCACTGCACCACCACCTGGTCAGGCTAGGATTTTATTTAATGAGTATTAATCAGGAGTTCATTTAGAAATTGATATTTGTAGTAGTTAGTAAAATAATTTATATTATGGTTAGTTCTATTTGGGGTTTTGTTTAAGGAAACGGCTGAGATTTGGGATATTTTTCTGGATGTCTTTTAGAAGTTACATATTTGAGAAATCCTTGCTCACCACTTGCTTCAGGCTGGTAAAGAGTAGGTGACATTTATGGACCGACTAAAAGGTGGCAGTGAGTGATTAGCATTCAGAGGCAGTGACTCTGTAACATGCAATGAACAGTGATTAAAAGATTGCAAATAATCCAAATTTAAAATGTGGAATAAAAGCACATCAAGGAGGAGGATATGCTACAAGCTAGACTTAGTGATATCCAAGGCATAGAAATAAAAGGCACAGAATTTGGTTGAATAAGGTGTGACCAGTCGTGATTAATCTCAGAGTTTATTTAGGCCTTAAGTTTAAAAATACAGACAGGTAAATTTTGTTCATCTTTTCAAAGACTCCCCTCCCCAGTTCTAGCTTATGATGGCCAACTCAAGTCCCAGATAAAACATTTGATGTATCTGTCAGAAAATTGTAATTTTAACATCACATTTCTGATTTAAAAGTAATATAGTAATTTTTAAGTAAATGAAAATGTAAATCATTTCTTGAATGAATCAAGATTTGGGCCCTGGCCAGATAGCTTGGTTGGTTAGAGCACCATCCCAAAGCACAGAGGTTGCTGGTTCAATCCCCAGTCAGGGCTCATACAGGAACAGATTGATGCCCCCCCCCCTTTCTTTCTCTAAAATTAATAAACATTTAAACAACACAACAAAAAAGACTTCAAATGGACTTGCTCACAAATTTATTAATTCACACTTAATTAACATGTCTTCTAAGGAAAGATTTTTTTCTCTGATTGTTGAAAATATTCCTAAGATCAGAATTGTCCTCCAAAAAAAGGAAGTTTTAGTTGAATAATGATTTTTTCCCCCTTATAGATCATTGGAGCAAATTTAGTTTTAGAATGTATGTTTGTATCTTAACATTTATAAGATTTTATACTACCTAATTAACAAAATTTGTAAAACCAGAAAAGAAAAAAAATGACAAAGATTCAGAAGAGTTGGAACTTTTGAAGTTAAAGATAGTTCAGAAGAGCTCAAGTGTTTTGTTTATGTGTAGCAGAAGACTCCATTTCAAAAAAGAGAGAACTTTCATTTTCTTTTGTGTTGAGATCAGAGGCCTTGGTTTAGAGCAGCTAGAAGAACCAAGAATGAGAAAAAAAGGTGAAGCTTAAGAAAACCATGCTTAAATTTTTTTTTAATTTTTTTTCTTTTTATTTATTCATTTTAGAGAGGGGGGAGAGAGAGAGAGAGAGAGAGAGAGAGAGAGAAAGAGAAGGTGGGGAGGAGCAGGAAGCATCAACTCCCATATGTGCCTTGACCAGGCAAGTGCAGGGTTTCGAACCAGCGACCTCAGCATTCCAGGTCGACGCTTTATCCACTGCGCCACCACCGGTCTAAATGTTTTTAGAACTTTTTATTGAGCACTGAAAATACATATAAACACATGTTGCACCCCTCATGTAGCTTCAGCAGTTACAAACCTTTTTGTTTAGTCTGTATACTGGTCCCTTCCACCCTTCCTGTTACTTTGAAGCAAATCTCAGGTGTATCGTTTTATCTGCACCCTGTTCAATGTGTACCTCACCTCTGAAATGTAAAGATTGAAAAAAGTCTCCTGCGTAGTCAGTCACTAGCAAAGAGTATCATTTTTCTTTATCTTTCATCTGAATGTCTCAACTGTAGGAAGTCTAAATTTATTAGGTGGTAAGAGAAGATTTTTGTTGATCAGAAATGAAGTAGGGAAAAATTAGCAAAAACATTTCCTTTCTGTGCCTCCTAATGTCTTTTATTTCATATTTTGGGCCTCTGTTGTTGTTTTTTGGTATGTTTTCTTGCATTTTTTTTCTTTTTTTGAGAGAGGCAGGGAGAGAGAGACCAGAACATCGAGCTGCTCCTATATATGCCCAGTGAGGAATTGAACTGACAACCTCCATACTCCAGGGCAGCACTCCAGCCAGCTGAGCATCTGGCCAGGGCTTAATTTTTACTGATTTTTTGAAAAACAGAGAGAGGAAAGGAGAGGCAGGAGGGGGGAAGGGAAGCATTTGTTTTTTCCACTCAGTTGTGCATTTTTTGGCTGCTTCCCTTGTGTGCCCTCATCTGGGATTGAACCTGCAACCTTATTGTTTCTGGACAACCCTCTTAACCGACTGAGCTAACTGGCCAGGGCCTCATTTCTTTCTCATACTTGCCAACAAATCTTATGCATTCATCATTTGTCAACAATTATTTATTTGCTCAATTTTAGTCAGTTCATGTTTAAGAACGTACAGAGATACCTGCATACCAACCAGCAGGTATAATTTAGTGTTAGATTTAGAAGATAACTTTTGTCTTTCCCAGAGATGTAAAATGTTTATAAAATTTGAAGCTGTGGAATTTTTTTAAACCATTGCTGTAATGAATAGGTGAGAGAAAAATTTGGAAAATTACTTTCAATGACTTCTACAGGTTTGAAGTACCTTTTTATTAAGAAATAGTGTAACATGCAGAAAAGTGTAGGAAAAAGATGTAACAAAATGTAATCATTGCCCAGCTCTTCCATTCTTAATATTTGCTATATTTGCTGCACAAATTTTATTTTTCAAATGAAACATTTTAGCCACAAAAATACCTTATTTATGAATTAATGATACCTTTGTTCATAAGTATTTGAGTGTTATATTTAGTATTTTGGCACATTTTATTAAATCTGAATATTCTATTTTTTAATCTCATTTGTGTAACTGCTAAGTTTTGTGAGATCTGTTGTCTGAATTTTGTGGATAATATGTTTGTGTAAATGTGCTGTAGTTTACAATACATAAACAAAACGCACTTTTTATCCATAGTATCAGGCAGATACAGAAACAGGATATACCTGGTTTCCATAGGAACATAGAACTATACATAACCTGTATAATGAAGTCCCCTCAAAATTAACTACAAACAGCTGCCTAGCTCCAGAGGACACTGAGCTAGCTTGCTAAATTTTGATTTAATAGGAATCCACTCATGATGTACCTAGACCAGTGGTCCCCAACCCCCTGGGCCGCGGAGCAGTACCGGTCTGGAGAGAAAGAATAAATAACTTACATTTTTTCCGTTTTATTTATATTTAAGTCTGAACGATGTTTTATTTTTTAAAAATGACCAGATTCCCTCTTGTTATATCCGTCTAAGACTCACTCTTGACACACATGATACATTTATTTGTCCCACCCTAAAGGCCGGTCCATGAAAATATTTTCTGACATTAAACCGGTCTGTGGCCCAAAAAAGGTTGGGGACCACTGACCTAGACTATACAAACACTAATTCAATAGTTTGTATGTCTTTATAATTAGACTTGCTAATCAGTAAATGCATAAAATCAGTATGTAGAATTTAGTAGATGATGGTAATTCTTGAATAATTGTGTTACTCAAATGAAGGACTAGCTGCTGCAAACTTAGGGGAAATTCTTTAGAAGGAAAATAAGCTGTCTTATGTATTGGGGGGGGCAAGCTGCCCGGTGAGAATGTATATGGTATGATGCTCTTTTTGTGAAACAGTATCCATTTCCTGTTATTTACTTAGTCTGTGAGCTAGGGGAAAAAGTGTAAAATGAAGTTTGAAATTGGAAATTTGGTAAAGGTGGACTGGGACTGGAAATTGAATGTTGGAGGGCCAAGTACGAGTTTTTGGGGTGTTATTAATGCAGAAACTTGCTCGTATGTTGGAGATTCTGACTTACTGTATATGAGGCTTTGGAGTCTGTTCTTATAATAGGTGCCTTATAGGTGGTGGATGCTGTAGAATGGAGATTGCAGACTAGTTGGCTGGCCTAATTCACCAATTTGTGTTTACTGCCTGGATCCTGATGACGGTATTATTTGTCCTTTAAAAGAACCTATTTACTTAAAAGTGATATACACACCCTGTGGTCGATAAACAAAGCCTCAAACATTTCAGAAATGAAAATGTTCATAAAGGACAAAATAAAGAGTAAATCTCTACTCACCTTTTAGCCAATTTTGCTAAGGTCTGTCTTCCAGGAGAAAAAGTGTACATGGGGGTGTGGGGTGGGGGAGGGAAGCAAATATGGATTTAAAACTAAAGAAAGAAAATTGCTTCAAACAGAGAAAGTAAAATGAACCACACAGCTCAAATAAGGATATTTGTGTTAGTGAGTAATATGGCAGAGGCCCCTGGCTGCCTGAGCTGCTGTAACCTTTTTGAGGGGAGATAACACAGGAAAAAGTAGTAACTTGGAGATGGTGGTTCCATGACACTCTTTAAGAATCTGATTACAAGCTAAAGTAATAAACCTAATTCATTATTTTGAGTTTCTGAGACTTGCTCCTGCTCTTATAGGGAAATGTTGCCCAGCTGTGCCTTGGAGTAAGTACTGTTACTACATTTTCTGCTTTTCTTTTCTTTTTTTTGTTATTTTTTTGTTATTTTTTTGTTATTTTTCTGAAGCTGGAAACGGGGAGAGACAGTCAGACAGACTCCCGCATGCGGGATCCACCCGATCCCGGCACGCCCACCAGGGGTGACGCTCTGCCCACCAGGGGGCGATGCTCTGCCCCTCCGGGGCATTGCTCTGCTGCGACCAGAGCCACTCTAGCGCCTGGGGGCAGAGGCCAAGGAGCCATCCCCAGCGCCCGGGCCATCTTTGCTCCAGTGGAGCCTCGGCTGCAGGAGGGGAAGAGAGAGACAGAGAGAAAGGAGGGGAGGGGGGTGGAGAAGCAAATGGGCGCTTCTCCTGTATGCCCTGGCTCCTGTGTGCCCTGGCCGGGAATCGAACCCGGGTCCCCCACACGCCAGGTCGACACTCTACCGCTGAGCCAACCGGCCAGGGCCCATTTTCTGCTTTTAAACCATGTGGTAAGGAGCTACAGAGGTTTTTGCTCCCTTAGCTGGGGCTGTGGGTGGTCATTTGAATCTTTTTCGTTTTGAGTCCTTGCAAACTAGTAAATGAGCTTTTTTAATTCAGTTGAAGGTAATGAGCTAGCAAAAATGGAAACATCTTTTTATTAGGCTAGGGAAAGACTTTGCTTCTTTCCACAACTATGTAATTATTTAGGTAATGAAAATGAAACATTGATTTGTAGTTTAAAGTTACCTGGTGTCAGGAAAGACTTAAAAACTTGGAAGACTACTCTATATTTGAAGGAGACTAAGGACATAACTAAATTCAGCTGGTTCTTGGATTGTGGATCAAAGAAGAGAACATCTAGAAAAGGATTACTAACACAGTTGGGTAGATTTGAAACTAGATTATATATTAGGTGATAACATTATTAAGGTTTAATTTCTTGAGAATGTTAAATTAGTTGTGGTTATTTATATAGGAGAATGTCCTAGATCTGGAAATACATGCCGAAATATAAGGAGTCTTTTATTTGTGTTTTTTTAAAGAGAGAGAGAGTCAGGAAGGGAGAGAGATGAGCATCAACTCATAGTTGTGGTACTTGATTTATTTTTTTTAGTTGTGGCACTTTAATTCTTTGATTGCTTCTCATATTTGCCTTGACCAGGGGGCTCCAGCCAAGCCAGCAACCTTGGGATCATGTCAGATCCCATGATCAAGCCAGTGACCTTGGGGTTTCGAATCTGAGTCCTCAGCATCCCAGGCCGGCACTCTGTCCACGGCACCACCACCTGATTAGGCTGAAATATTAGGAGTTTTAAACGGTTTTAGAAAGTTATAGGTACACACATATATTGCTTTATCTCATACACAGACAGTTGATGAATACAGATGAAAAGTATGTGGGTGTTCATTGTATTGTTTTAGTGATTTCTAATTTTTACAAAATTAAAAATTGAGAAGTTTGGGTGCTTGCTTTGGCAGCACATATACTAAAAATTGGAACGATACAGAGAGGATTAGCATGGCCCCTGCGCAAGGATGACACGCAAATTCGTGAAGCGTTCCATATTATTAAAAAAAAAAAAATTTGAGAAGTTTGGGATGCAACTCAGAAGGGTTGATACTTCATTCAGCAAATATGCATCTTTTAAATGTCAGACCCATGGTTGACATTTAATCCTTAAAGTTTGGGCCATTTAATTCTTTAAAATAAAACTTTATGTTTTAGGAAACTGTGACACAGAAGTTTAAATAATATTTTAATTAGTAGAGAAGAAAAACTTTCTTTGAAGGCAGGTATTTTGAGTCCAGATCTCAGACCCTTAAACATATAACTCATAAGTGTTAGAAGGGTTGCACCAAAATTGTGGGAAACTCTTGAATTCCATGGTTAAGAATTTAGACTTTATCCTTTATTGTTTTACTATTCAGAGTGTGGCCCTAGCTGTTTAGGACCTTACCTGGGAGTGTGTTAGGAATGCAGAAACTGCATTTTAACAAAATCTGTAGACAGTTTGCACATTCAAGTTTGAGAACTACTCTCCAAAGTACTATTTTTACATTTGTGGTAGTGTTAAGTTTAACCTTGAATGTTGTTCTTGTTCCTAATTAATATCCATAGTATTATATTTTAAGTTGGGGAAAGATTTAGAATTCAACAGTGATAAACTTTGGTTAACAACCATTCTTAACAGTAATTTGTAGTTAAATTGTAATCATTTTTTCTGTACGTATTGTCTGTTGAGGTAGAGGAGATATATTAAATGTATTGAAAATCAGTATATTCTACTAACCCCTTACAGAGTATAATTTGTTATAATAATAATTTTTAAGTTTCTGTATTTAGAAGTGTTTTGGTAATATCTAGCAGGAAAATTCATCGTGTTGAGTGCTCTTTGGAAAATGAAATTCAAGTCTGTGTTAACTTTATTACAGATATTGAAGCACAGATTCGAGAAATTCAAGGCAAGAAGGCAGCGCTTGATGAAGCTCAAGGAGTGGGCCTTGATTCTACAGGTTATTATGACCAGGAAATATATGGTGGAAGTGACAGCAGATTTGCTGGATATGTGACATCAATTGCTGCAACTGAACTTGAAGATGTAAGTACAAAGTATATGAGTCAAGCTTTTTTTTTTTTTTTTTTTTTTAACAGACAGACAGAGAGAGGGATAGCTAGGGACAAACAGACAGGAATGGAGAGAGATGAGAAGCATCAGTCATTAGTTTTATGTTACGACACCTTAGTTGTTCATTGATTGCTTTCTCATACGTGCCCTGACCATGGGCTTTCAGCAGACCGAGTAACCCCTTGCTGGAACCAGCGACCTTGGGTCCAAGCTGGTGAGCTTTGCTCAAACCAGATGAGCCCGCGCTCAAGCTGGCGACCTCGGGGTCTCGAACCTTAGTCCTCTGCATCCCAGTCCCATGCTCTATCCACTGTGCCACCACTTGGTCAGGTGTTTTTGTTTTTTTTTAATGGAGAACAAGAGCTATATAGGAATTTTCTGGTTGAGTCATCTACAATATTAATAGTTTAATCTGGGGAGACATTTTGGAGATTTGGAGGATAAAACTGTTAAAAGTATCCGTTCTCTCTAAAGTTCAGAAACTTTTGGAAGTACTCAATTCTGAATCTTTGTTAGAACTAGTTTGTTCATCTAGCAAAGCTCCTGCAAATCATTAATTGTAAAGTAAATCCCTGTTGTCACCTACTGAGCTCTAGCTAAAAAGTAAGTCATATGAGAAGTGATTTCATAGTAAACAGCCATCTGTCCTGGTGACCGGATTTCTGACTTGTGCTTGGTGCTTTTTGTTTTTCCCCCCTTGGCATCTTAATATGAATGAACTGTTTCTTGTTACTGATATTAATGGGCTCTTTGTGCCTCTTTCAGTTATTCTGGGGGGTGATCCCTCATTTTGACAGACATCTCTCAAAGTGTTTTTTATATATCCCATATAGCTTACATTTTGTCAGATCATCTCAAATATGCAAATTGGGCGAAAAAGCTTTCATTTTTGTGATTCAGCAACAGGCAAGCATTTTCTATATAGGTAGTCAAACTTACTGTTTTTATGACATCCAAGCTACATTTTATTTTGTAGTCGGCACTTTTTTTTAAGGTAAATTAAAAAGTGCTAAAGGTAAAATTACTAGAAGCCAATTACACATTCTGGTAAGAGATAGTGATGGCTGTATGTTCCAGAATCTGAGGGGGAAATTTGTTTCATTTTTTAAATGAGCATTGAGAGCTTGAGAATTGCCTACTGTTGTACTTCTTACCCTAGAAAATAATATATCATTTTTCTGTTTAAACATACTACTAGGGAAACAAACACATTTAAAATTGACTATGTTTTACTTATTTCTGTGGTTAAATCATGTTTTTATTAAAATGAATTTTAAAAAAATAAGGTCTGACCTATGGTGGCACAGTGGATAAATCGTTGACTTAGAATGTGCTGAGGTCACCAGTTCGAAACCCCAGGCTTGCCTGTTTTTAGGCACATATGGGAGTTAATGTTTTCTACTTCTCCCCCTCCTCTCTCTCTCTCTCCCTCCCCCTTCTAAAATGAATAAGTTAAAAGGGGGGGGGGGACTAGAAAGTTTTAAATAAACTGTAGTGTCCAAATTTGAAAAACAAATTTCATCATGCCTTCTATGAGAAAACAAAATGTTCAGGTTTTTCTAGTCCATATCTACTTTCCACAGAAAGCATTGTGTTTCACCTTTTTATTTATTTTAAAATTTTACAGATTGATTTGAGAGAGAGAGAAACATTGATTTGCTATTTTACTTATCCATGCATTCATTGATTCTTATTTATTTTTTACAGAGAGAGAGTCAGAGACAAGGATAGATAGGGACAGACAGACAGGAACGGAGAGAGATGAGAAGCATCGATCATCAGTTTTTCGTTGCGACGCCTTAGTTGTTCACTGATTGCTTTCCCATATGTGCCTTGACCGTGGGGCTACAGCAGACCGAGTAACCCCTTGCTCAAGCCAGTGATCTTGCGCTCAAGCTGGAGACTTCAGGGTCTCGAACCTGGATCCTCCACATCCCAGTCCGACGCTCTATCCACTGCACCACCGTGCAGTCAGGCTCATTGATTCTTATCTGACCAGGGATTGAACCTGTATCGGGATGACACTCTAACCCAATATTTTTCAACTGCCAGTCTGCGGACTGGTCTGTCAAGAAATTTTTGCTAGACGTTGAAAGAGTTAACCATCCTGATGTATGAATATTGTAGACCCACTGATCTTAGTCGAATTTGCTTATGCTCAGGGTGATTTCTGCCCTAATGGTACCTGAGATAATTCTATTTTCACTGGTCCCCAAGTATAAAAGAGTTGAAAACCACCTCTTTAATCAACTGTGTAACCTGGCCTGAGCCCTTGTTAAATGTTTTTAAAAGAATAAAAACTATTGCAATAAGTTTAATTTTTAATAGGTTTTTTTGAGTTGAAAAGTTGAAAACTATGTTTACAGGTGTGTTTTTTTTTACATTTTTTCCATTGAGTTGAGTGGAGAAAGGGAGTGAGGGAGAGAGAATGAGAAGCATGACCTTATTGTTCCACTTAGTTCCATTTAGTTGTGTATTCATTGGTTGCTTCTCATCTGTGCCCTGACAGGATCAAACATGTGACCTCAGTGTGGTGGGATTACGCTCTGTCCACTGAGCTACCAGGCCAGGGCAGTCTGTTTATAACTTCTATGAACAAGGCTTTAGACATAATGTTAAAAGTCTTTTGATTTCATATTGAAACTTAGTGCATTTTTCTAATTTTTAAGTTACAATGTTTTGTTTATATCCTTTTGGGGGTATTTTATTGCAGGATGACGATGACTACTCATCATCTACAAGTTTGCTTGGTCAGAAGAAGCCAGGATATCATGCGCCTGTGGCACTGCTTAATGATATACCACAGTCAACGGAACAGGTAATTTTCTTTTTCATTTAAACCAAAGTTTATTCTGCTAAGGAAAACTCAATTCCCAGGGAAAGCCCACATATTCTAGGAGTTAAGTTGTTAAAATGTTTTGAAGAGGGTTGATTTAGGAGAATCAGAAATGATACTTAGTTAATTTTATAAATGTAGTCATGAAGAATTCAACTATGGAAATACAGACATGGGTATTGTCTCATTTCTTTATTACTTTTTTTTCATATTAACATCTCTAAAATGATACAGTATATTTATTAGGCATTTATTAAACATTTTACGTGTTTTATAATCTGATTTTTGTTTATGATACTTTTTGGTTATTTAATAAAGTGAGTATTAAGTGAGACTTGCCTCTTTTCAGTATGATCCATTTGCTGAACATCGCCCTCCGAAGATTGCCGACCGGGAAGATGAGTACAAAAAGCACAGGCGGACCATGATAATTTCCCCAGAGCGTCTTGATCCCTTTGCAGATGGTAATTCTTTCCCACTTTTCTATAAGTATTCAAAAATTTGTTTGTATTGTCTTTAGCCCTTTGATTTTTTTTGGCATGCTTATGAATTTGCTTTTCTTTTTTAAAATCCCCCTTATTATAGATGTGTATAGATTTGGTTGAAGTCACAGGTGTCATATTCTTCATCTTTGTAATGCAAGTTTTCTTTCCAGGTAGAAGGACAAGAAAATAATGAGCCAATGCCATAGAAACGCAAAGGGTTAAAGGTTTTTCTTTTACTTTTGTTTTGGGTATGCTTTCTATACTTTGAACAAATGTTTTTCTGCTCAGAATACTTTCAAATTATTGGAAGTTTTCATTACAAATCCTAGAGTTTAGGATTGTTACTTTTGAGAAAATTTCTCACATTAGAGCTCCCTCCATATTGCTCTGAATATAGTTTAGTAAATGCACCTACTTTGCTTTAAGCATACTTAAAATTAAAACAACAGAAAAAAAATAAAACAAAAGTATGTATACAAAGACTTTGATATTTTTAATAGTTGGAGTCTGTTTTGCTAATTTTAGTGTGCAGGTCAGCACAAGGGGCATAGTGAACCTGATGGAAGCTTTCCTCAGGTGAGTGAGTTTCGAAATCAAAATTAGGTGCCTGTTTCTTAAAATGAGATTCTGCTGCAGGTTTACAAATTAGACTTTCAGCCTGCATGAATTAGTAGGGATATTCTTTTTTTACTTGCATAATTGTAATTGATTTAAACATGTATGTCAGAATTCACAGGCCCATACTAACTGTCCTTAATTTCTTTCCTACAGCAGTACTGCTATATGCCAGTCCTGTCTGCATTCTTAAGGGTGCAGTTCAACACATCCTCTCTAGATTATGGTGAAAAAGTATTCCAAAGGAAGTCTTATCTGAGCTAGTGTCAGAAAGAATGACACTACCAATTGGGCATGATCTTCAGCATAGGAAATGTCTTAGAATTTTATTATCTTTTTCCTAAATTGTGATGCTATACTACTGTATAGCTAATTATCACATTTCTAAAACATAGTGTGCCTCTGTGAATCTTGTTGTGTACTGTTTGGGCTTCTTTAAGATATTTTGAAGTTTTGAAAAGCAAATATTGAAACTTTAACCAAGAGACACTCTCTTTGTACACCATTTCTCTGCATCATAATAACTGGTAGAAAGTAATATATTCAAGTAATATGTTTTCAGTTACAATTTATACTTTGTAAGAAAATAAAAATGTTTCTGGGTCAACAATTTCAAAAAGCATGAAGCCCTTTTAATAACATGACATGAGAGTAATAGGTGTATTTTTAAAAATCAGATTTTCTAAACTATTAACTGTTTTAGAACATTGTATGAAGAATTTAGCTAGTTATAGTTATTTGTAGTCAGGATTTTAACAGCTTGCGACAGGTAATGTTTTGAATATAAATATCTTTCCAAAGTGTTACTAATGGTAAAGAGATAATTTTCTAGGCTTCTATTCTGCTGCTTGAAGTCAGAACTGCTGATGGAGACAAAGGCACGAAAGTGTACGTATTCCGGATTAGCAACCCAGGAACCCATCACTTCTGAAGACTAAAATTGTGCTGTCATTTTGCTTTTATATGCATTAAAATATTTGTTTTAAACTGCTGTAGATATGTTTGTGTTCAAACAGGTTAAATTGATCAGCAAACTCAATAAAAAGTAAGATGTATAATTATTAAAGTTTTCCATCAAAAATAAATTAAATGATTATGGAATAACATAATATTAGAGCAGGGCAGATAAATCAGTTGAACCTAATTATCTTTTATTTATTGTACTCTTGTCCTGTTGCTGTTCTTTTCTGCAGGAGGGAAGACCCCTGATCCTAAAATGAATGCCAGGACTTACATGGATGTAATGCGGGAACAGCATTTGACTAAGGAAGAGGTAAGAACATGCTTTTTTTTAAAAATGGAGATAAAGAAATAGGAACATTGCTCTGTTCCTATATGTGCCCCTGACCAGTGATTAAACCCACAGTCTTTGTGTATCAGGATGATGTTCTAACCACCCAAGCTATCCAGCCAGGACTGAACCTGCTTTTCTTGTAATGGTTGCGAAAGAACATAAAAAAGTTAAGATAGACTCCTATAATTCCTTCTTATTTGCTGTACAAGCAATTCAGTAGTATTAATAAAAGTTGAAAAAGAACCTTACCCAAAATTCTACCACCTCCCAAATTAAATTTTCACTTTTCTATATCCTTTTCTAGTCCCTGGCCCCTTGGCCATATATATACATATGTATCTTCTATTGAATGCGTCTGTGGGGAGGATTGACACAGTATGTCTGAAGCCAGTGTGTAAGGAAAAACCCAAATAGTTAAATCATCCCTTGAAAAACCCCTAATTCTCCCATGAATATGGATGAACAATTCCGAAGAATTTCTACTGGCCTCCATAACTTTATTAGGAATATGTAATAAATTTGTTGTATGGATTAAGTGGCGTGATGGAACTCCACTTGACAATCATAGGATAAATTAAATGCTTTTGTTAGGATGTTATATATTTTATTTTTACAGTTATACTTTAAAGTTTTTCCTTTTTTACCACTTTCTATGGTATCACATAGTCTGAAACACTGTTTATGTGACTTTTAAATAAAACTTTTTCAAAGAACGCATTTTGGTTCTCCACCACTGACTGAAGATTTACTTCACTAACTGTGTCAAGTCAGGTGCTGTGTAATCTTCTATACTTGTTTATCTGTTGTATAGAAAGACACTGTATCAAACTGGAAATACAGAGAAGAGAGGGAAAATAAGGGGCAGGGACTACCCCTTATTGAAAGGAGATTGAAGAATAAAGTGACATGAAATATATATGATTTTACTAATGATTTAAAAGTATACTGAAAATGTCTTAAAGATACTCAATATTCAAATATTTTCAGAGAGAAATTAGACAACAACTAGCAGAAAAAGCTAAAGCTGGAGAACTAAAAGTTGTCAATGGGGCAGCAGCATCCCAGCCTCCCTCAAAACGAAAACGGCGTTGGGATCAAACAGCTGATCAGACTCCTGGTGCCACTCCCAAAAAATTATCAAGTTGGGATCAAGCAGAGGTGATTTTATTTTATTTTGTCATATTATTATTATTATTATTATTATTATTATAGTTTTTATTTTCTCATATGAAATGTATTAATCTGCTCTCATGCCATAACAGGATATCACAGACTGGGTGGCTTAAACAATAGATACTTATTTTCTCACAGTTCTGGCATCTCTTAAGACCAAGGTGCCAACTGAAAATCGAGGTTTTTGTGTGTGTGTGGCAGAGACAGAGTCAGAGAGAGGGACAGATAGGGGCAGACAGGAAGGGAGAGAGAAGAGAAGCATCAGTTCTTCATTGCACTCCTTAGTTGTTCATTGATTGCTTTCTTATATGTGCCCTGACCGGGGGGCTACAACAGACCGAGGGACCCCTTGCTCAAGCCAGTGACCTTGGGTCCAAGCTGGTGAGCTGTGCTCAAACCAGATGGCGACCTTGGGGTCCCATAACCTGGGTCCTCAGCATCCCAGTCCAATGCTCTATCCACTGCGCCACCGCCTGGTCAGGCTGAAAATAGAGATTTTTTTAATTTCACTTGCCTGTGGAGACAAATCGGCAAGTATATTGCTGCGAGAGATGTCAGTGCTTACTGCCTATGTTTTCTTCTAAGATGCTTATGGTTTTACGGCTTACATTTAAGTCTTTTATCCATTTTGAGTTTATTTTTGTGAATGGTGTAAGTTGGTGGTCTAGTTTCATTTTTTTGCAGGTAGCTGTCAATTTTCCCAACACCATTTGTTGAAGAGGCTGTCTTTACTCCAATGTATGCTCTTACCTCCTTTGTCAAATATCAGTTGTCCATAGAACTGTGGGTTTATTTCTGGGTTCTCAGTTCTGTTCTATTTATCTATATGCCTGTTCTTATGCCAGTACCAGGCTGTTTTGAGTAAAATGGCCTTATAATATAACTTGATATCCAGAAGTGTGATACCTCCCACTTTATTCTTCCTTCTCAAGATTGCTGAGGCTATTCGTGTTCTCTTTTGGTTCCATATAAATTTTTGGAATATGTGTTCTATATCTTTGAAGTAAGTCATTGGTATTTTAATCGGTATTGCATTGAATTTATAGATTGCTTGGGTAATATAGACATTTTAATGATGTTTATTCTTCCTAACCATGAGCATGGTAATATGCCTCCACTTGTTTGTATCTTCCCTGATTTCTTTTATCAATGTTTTATAATTTTCCGAGTACAAGTCTTTAATCTCCCTGGTTAAATTTATTCCTAGGTGCTTTATTTTTTTGGTTGCAGTGGTAAAGGGGAATGATTCCTTAATTTCTCTTTCTGACAATTCATTGTTAGTGTATAAAAATGCCCCTTATTTCTGAGTATTGATTTTATATCCTGCCACCTTGCTGAATTCATTTATCAGATTCAGTAGTTTTTTGACTGAGACTTTAGGGTTTTCTATATACAATATCATATCATCTGCAAATAATGATAGTTTTACTTCTTCTTTTCCAACTTGAATGCCTTTTATTTCTTTTTCTTGTCTGATTGCTGTGGCTAGGACTTCGAGAACTATGTTGAATAAGAGTGGTGAAAGGGGGCACCCCTGCCTTGTTCCTGATCTTAAGGGTATTGCTTTTAATTTTTGCCCATTGAGTATGATGTTGGCTGTGGGTTTGTCATAGATGGCCTTTATCATGTTGAGGTATGTTCCCTGTATTCCCACTTTGCTGAGAGTTTTGATCATGAATGGGTGCTGGATTTTATCAAATGCTTTTTCTGCATCTATTTAAATTATCATTTGGTTTTTTTCCTTTTGTTTATGTGATGAATCACATTGATTGATTTGCGAATATTGTACCAGCCTTGCCTCCCAAGAATAAATCCCACTTGATCCTGGTGTATGATTTTTTTCATATATTGCTGGATCCAGTTTGCTAATATTTTGTTGAGGAGTTTTGCATCTAAATTCATCAGGGATATTGGCCTATAATTTTTTTTCTTTGTATTGTCTTTGCCTGGTTTTAGAATCAAAATTATGCTCGCCTCATAAAAGGAGCTTGGAAGTCTTCCTTCCTCTTGAATTTTTTGAAATATGAGATTTTTTTTAACAATATATATGCTTTACTCACCTGGAAAATTTTTCAACTTTTAAGTAATATATGTATAATCTTTTTTTTTAAATAGTGAGTCTTAAAATCTATTGTAACTATGCAAGTTTGCAAACAGCTAACTAGAACCCATATTGGATAAAGCATCCAATTTCCAAATGGATACTTATATAATACTTATGAGTCATTATTTAAATACAAATTTTGTTTTTCTTACACCAAGTCACCTACTGTTCTGATATATTGTCTGCACTGTGCATATTTTTTGCTATCGTGCGTATCTAACATCCTATATCACCTTCCACTTAGTCTCTATTCCAATTGCCATGGAACCTGTGATTATTTAGATTACACTTCTAATCTTTTTTTGTATTTTTCTGAAGTGAGAAGCGGGGAGGCAGACAGATTCCCACATATGCCTGACCGGGATCCACCCGGCATGCCCACTAGGGGCGATGTTCTGCCCATCTGGGGTGTTCTGTTACGGCCTGAGGTGGAGGTCATAAAGCCATCCTCAGTGCCCGGGCCAACTTTGTTCCAATGGAACCCTGGCTGCGGGAGGGGAAGAGATAGAGAGGAAGGAGAGGGAGAAGGGTGGAGAAGCAGATGGGCGCTTCTTCTGTGTGTCCTGGCTGGGAATTGAACCTAGGATTTCCACACTCTGGGCCAGTGCTCTACTGCTGAGCCAATGCTCTACCGCTGAGCCAACCTGCCAGGGCCTCTAATCTTTTTCCATTGATCTTGGTTGGCAGCATCAGTTAGAATAATATTACAAATGTGATTGAAAATATAAATTCATCTTATAGATTGAAATCATGGTGATATTTAGTTATAATTACTGAGGTGATCCAAAACACGCTTATGTTAATCAAATACACAGCCTGGCTAGGCGGTGGCCCAATGGATAGAGCGTCAGATTGGGACTTGGAGGACCCAGGTTCGAGACCCCAAGGTCGCCACTTGAGCCCAAGGTCACTGGCTCGAATAATGGGTCACTCAGTTTGCTGTAGCACCTCAGTAAAGGCACATATGAGAAAGCAATCAATGAACAACTATGGTGCCGCAACAAAAAATTGATGCTTCTTATCTCTCTTCTTTCCTGTCTGTCTGTCCCAATCTGTCCCTCTTTCTGACTCTGTCTTTGTCAAATAAAAATAAAATCAAATACACAACGAATTGAATGAACACACAAAAACTATAGTCTTACAACTCGATGGGCATGTGTTTTAAAGCCTCAGTTTGAGAACTACTTAAATAACTAAACCTGAAAAAAATTTTTATTTTTTATAAGTAAATTTTTATTTTAATGGGGTGACATCAATAAATCAGGGTACATATATTCAAAGAAAACCTGTCCAGGTTATCTTGTCATTCAATTCTGTTGCATACCAATCACCCAAAGTCAGATTGTCCTCCGTCATCCTCTATCTAGTTTTCTTTGTGCCCCTCCCCCTCCATCCCCCCCCCCCCCCCCAACCACCACACTCTTCTCCGTGTCTCTTAGTCTCGTTTTTATGTCCCACCAATATATGGAATCCTGCAGTTCTTGATTTTTTTCTGATTTACTTATTTCACTCAGTATAATGTTATCAAGATCCCACCATTTTGTTGTAAGGGATCCGATGTCATCATTTCTTATGGCTGAATAGTATAGCATGGTGTATATGTGCCACATCTTCTTTATCCAGTCTTCTATTTTTTTTTTTTTTTTACAGTGACTAAAGCCTTTAAGCAAACTCTTGGCCAATACTGCAAGAATCCATAAAAGAGTAGTGTCCTTAACATGTTCACCAAGTCCAAGTTGGCCCCATCACCATGCCAAATCCCTGAAAAATGCAACCCAACCCCAGTTCAGTCTGTTAGGAGCTGTCACAAGGAGCAGGAGTCCAGGAAAAGTCCACATGGCACTGGAATTGTTGTCACAATTCTATACTTTGCAGCTCACGTCCGAGTCCCAGTGACCACTGCTTCTAGCTGGTAATGATTCAGGTAGACTGGAAAGCCATCTGCAGCATGTGTGGATATGGAGCTTCTGTTCTCCTCTGCCTGAAGAGATGAGACCAGGTTGCTTTTCCCTGGAGCTCTGCGACTGTGGCTTGGTAAAGAGAACCTTGGGATACACTAAGCTGGGTGGCAAAGGTAGATTCATAATAGAAGTTGGCAAAAGGGGGAAAGAGAGCTCTAAATTAGGAGTAGGTCCCAGCCTGAAATATGAGTGGGGCACTGAGGTAGGAGGAATAAAGAAAACACTATATATTAAACAAAGCAGCAGAAAATAGGACTATCCACACCCACAACAGAGATCTTCGAGGGAAGAATAAAAAACCTGACTATTCAGGCAAAACATAGTTAAGTGGCCCTTGTGCAAATGAGATCAGTTTACCTGCTTCTTGGGAAATGAAATTTTTTAAATTGAATTCAGTGGAGTGACGTTGGTTAATAATATTGTATAGGTTTCAGGTGTACTGTTCTATTACATCACCTGTATATTGGATTATATGTTCATCACCCCAAGTGAAGTCTCCTCCCTCAGTACAATCCATACCCTCTTCTACTGCCACCTGCCCTAAAGCTGAAATCTTTATTGCAGACCAAGACACAGAAACCTTAGTGACTTTCCCAAAATCACAGAGCTAATATGGCAAAACTAAGATTCATACTCAGAATGCAGTGTTTTTACACTAAGGGTTTTCACTGCTCCAAATTAAAACTTGAATTGTTGGCCTGACCTGTGGTGGCGCAGTGGATAAAGCGTCGACCTGGAAATGCTGAGGTCACCGGTTCAAAACCCTGGGCTTGCCTGGTCAAGTCACATATGGGAGTTGATGCTTCCAGCTCCTCCCCCCTTCTCTCTCTCTGTCTCTCCTCTCTCTCTCTCTCTCTCCCTCTCCTCTCTAAAATGAATAAATAAATAAAATAAAATAAAATAAAATAAAATAAAAAATCTTGAATTGTTTATAGTTGCAAACATTTCCTAGAAAGTATGTATTTTGAAACAGAAGGATAATCTACTCTAACAATTATAGAGAATAAAACCAAAGCATTTATTTGCTTAAATTTTTTTGTTTTTGTTGAATTTACTGGGGTGACACTGGTTAATATTATAAAATGAATAGCTTTCACGCATATAATTCTTCAATCATCTATATATTGTATTGTGTGTTCACAATACAGATCAAGTCTACAAAACCTATAGATCAAATCTCCCTCCATCACCCTTTATCTCCCCTTTACCCTCTTACTGACCCCTACCCCCTTTCTCTCTAGTAATCACCATACTATTGTCTGTGTTTGAAATTTTTGATTTGTTTTTTACTTAATTTCTTGATTGTTTTCATCCAGCTCCCCAACTCTCCTTTCCTTTGACAGCTGTCAGTCTGTTCTCTGTGTTTATGAGTCAGTTTTGATTTTATGTTGTTGATTAGATTTCATCTTAGTGAAATAATATTTGAAATTTTTTGACAGATATTTTACAGTTATTTTTATGTGGATGTTTAGGTGTGCGAAATAAAATAATTTTGCTCTGTTAAGACTCCTGGACATACTCCATCCTTAAGATGGGATGAGACACCGGGTCGTGCAAAGGGAAGTGAGACGCCTGGAGCAACCCCAGGCTCAAAAATATGGGATCCTACACCTAGTCACACGCCAGCGGGAGCTGCTACTCCTGGACGAGGCGATACACCAGGCCACGCGACACCAGGCCATGGAGGTGCAACTTCCAGTGCTCGTAAAAACAGATGGGATGAGACCCCCAAAACAGAAAGAGGTACTTCTAGTGGAGTCTGGGCATGTGTTTGGGTGAATTGTTGACTTGATAAGTGGTGTGTTTCAGCCAAAATCTGTTCTTTCTAGTCCTAGCTAGATGGGCAAATTACCAACTGCTTTACAAAGAACTGAGCAGATCATATGCCTAATTCATTTCCCTTTTTGAAGAGTTTTAACATTTATTTTAGGAAAAACTTGAGAAAGAAGTAAAGTTTTTAGGTCATAACCTCTTGTTTTTTATTGTGGTAATATGTACATAACATGAAACTTACCATTCTTACCATTTTAAATGTACAGTTCCATGGCATTAGATACATTCAGTGTTGTACCACTATTCATTTCTAGAACTTTTTCATCATCCCAAACAGAAACTCGAGACCCATTAAAAAGTAACTCCCCATTTTTGTCTCCTCCCAGCTCCTGGTAAACTATTTTCTGTGTAATTTTTCTAAGTTTTATCTTTTGTGTAAACTATTTCATTAATTGTTTCTGAGATTAGCTGTGGCAAGTTAAGATTTAATAATATATCTAGTATATTAAAATTTTATAAAGAATTTTTAATGTGGGAGAGTACTTAACATGTAATGAGTGTAAAAAGCAGTGTATAACTGTACTTACAGAGCAATTTCAACTGTATAGAGAAGTGAAAAGTGGCTCAAGATACATAAAGTGGCTGTCTGTGGGTTGTGATATTATGGGTGTTTAAAGAAATAGTTTTCCTATTCCCTAATGTTTGCTGTGTATTGTTTCTGTAATCAGTGGCAAAGAAACAAATAGTGAAGGGGAAGATAAATATGAAATATTTAAACCTCAAATGGGCCTTTATATTAGGAATATCCTGTTTTTTAACTTGAACAGTTTGGGAATGTTATGTGTTTAAGAATAAAAATAAATTTTTGACACTGGTTAAAATGTTAGACTGTACACACTCACTCTTTTTCTCTACAGATACTCCTGGCCATGGAAGTGGATGGGCTGAGACACCTCGAACAGATCGAGGCGGAGATTCGATTGGTGAAACGCCCACTCCTGGAGCCAGTAAAAGAAAGTCACGTTGGGATGAAACACCAGCTAGTCAGATGGGTGGAAGCACTCCTGTTCTGACCCCTGGAAAAACACCAATTGGCACACCAGCCATGAACATGGCCACCCCTACTCCAGGTAGAAACTCTTAACTGTCTTGTATCCTGAGCATCGTGTTATGATAACTATTTGCACTGTAGATTGTTAAAATTTTTTGCTCTTCATTAGGTCACATAATGAGTATGACTCCTGAACAGCTTCAGGCTTGGCGGTGGGAGAGAGAAATTGATGAGAGAAATCGCCCACTTTCTGATGAAGAATTAGATGCTATGTTCCCAGAAGGATATAAGGTAATAACATGGAATGTGAATGTGATGGTTTTTAGGATGTGAATTTTATTTTAAATATTCTTTCAAAAAATTTATAAGTCATGTTTGCACTGGCTTTATTTCAGTTCTAAAGAGTGTAATAGGAGTGAAGAAAAATGAATGACATGCAGCTTTTTATTACTTTTGAAAGGTGAGAAATCTCAAGGACTTGTTAGGATCATATACTTTGAGAAGTTCTGCCTTGCGGGTATGAAGTAGCTTGTTTCAGTTAATAAGTAGGTCCAAGATTAAGCTCACGTTAGGTTATGGTTATTTAACTTTGTGTCTTACAAGGTTTTGTGTTTGATAAGTTCATAGATTGCCCATAAAAGAATATTCTCTTTTAGCAACCTGAGGTTTTTTTGAACTATAAAATTTGGGGGGTACCTGATATTCAAGGACCATTTGCTAGTCTGTGAGCATATAGATGATGTTATAACCAGGGTTAGACCTCTCTGATGATCTTTACAGAGAGAGCCTTTTCTGCCAATTCCTATTGCTTTTTTACAGTTTGTATATTTTTTCCCTCTTATTAGGTTTATATTAAAGTATTTGTTTCAGGTATTTGTGAATTTTTGGTTTATAACTTTTTGTAGCCTCTGCTTAAAAGCTGTCAGTATAGATACTGTGCGCCTACTATTGACTGCCTGAGTTCATACTTTTTTTCGTTCAGTGAGAGAAGGGGAGACAGAGACAGACTCCTGCATGCACCCCGACTGGGATCAACCCAGCAAGCCCACTAAGGGGCAATGTTCTGCCCATCTGGGGTATAGCTTGGTTACTAAGTAATCAATCTCTTCCTAGCATCTGAGGCTGAGGCCATGGAGCCATTCTCAGCACCCAGAGCGAACTTGCTCCAATAGAGCCATGGCTGCAGGAGGAGGAAGAGAGAGAGAAGTGAGAGGGATAGGGTGGAGAAGTCGATGAGTACTTCTGTGTGCCCTGACAGGGAATCAAACCCAGAACATCCATATGCCAGGCCAATCTCTACCACTGAGCCAACCAGCCAGGGCCCTGAGTGCATTCTTAATTGCATTCATTGATTTCTTTAATAACAACAGGAGGGAAGAATCTTCAGTGAATATTTTTTTTATTCAAATAGTGTTTATTTTACAGGTCTTTGGTAAATAAATATATTGTGGTTTTAGTTTATATGCATTTAACTGATATTTGTAAAGTGACAATAGGATTTACTTTTAGCAGAAATTTATGTGATTCTTATTTTATTATTAAAATACAACCTTTTATACATTGTTTATGTGTACTTTTGTGAGCTTAGTTCCATCTATATGACATGTTGGCTTGTCAGCATGTTTATATAGATTAATGTTTGAAAGTGATCAGAATTTTATAACTTCATTTTCCCACACTCCTAATATACTTAAATTTTATTGGCAGACAAGAAATACGAATATTTGTCATACATATTTTAAACTTATAATCAAGAATTTAAAATGGGATCGCAAATAATTTGTCTCCAAGCAAAACTTTTTCTAGCTGACAAGCTGTAAAATACTTTAAATGCAAGTATTATTTATTATGTTATTCCTTAGTTTATCAAGTCAGGAAAACCCTAATCTGTTTTTTTCAACTGTATTAGGTACTTCCTCCTCCAGCTGGTTATGTTCCCATTCGAACTCCAGCTCGAAAACTGACAGCAACTCCAACACCTTTGGGTGGTATGACTGGTTTCCACATGCAAACTGAAGATAGAACTATGAAAAGTGTTAATGACCAGCCATCTGGAAATCTTCCATTTTTAAAACCTGATGATATTCAGTACTTTGACAAGCTTTTGGTAAGTGATAGTAACAGAAATAAGATGATTTTTATTTAGGATTCAAAATGATAATGTCTTAGCCCACCTTTAAATTAATTTCTTTTTACTCTATTAGGTTGATGTTGATGAATCAACACTTAGTCCAGAAGAGCAAAAAGAAAGAAAAATAATGAAGTTGCTTTTAAAAATTAAGAATGGAACACCTCCAATGAGAAAGGTAAGTACCAGCTCATTAAATTATCGTATTCATTGTAATTTTATGTTTAGAAACCTATAATTAACCTCTTCAGCTTTACCCAAGGGCACAGTATGAGGGAATAAAAGATGTATAACATGAAGAATTTAGCTTTATAATTAAGGAATTTTATGCTAATAGGAATGTTGAAAAATGAGATTCCTTTTTTGTCCTCAAGGCCTTTAAAACATGCTAAAGACTCATTCCTAAAGTAATAGAATTATGTGAGGACTTGGAGTAGTACCATATATGGCTTGAAGATGGGCAATCCTTTAGGGCCGTGGTTCTCAACCTTTCTAATGCCGTGACCCCGCAATACAGTTCCTCATGTTGCTGTGACCCCAAACCAAAAAATAATTTTGGTGGCTACTTCATAACTGTAATTTTGCTACAGTTATGATTCGGAATGTAAATACCTGATATGCATTATGTATTCTCATTGCCTCTCCGCCTCCTAGGCTTCTGTCCTCCGGCGCTTGCTGCACCCGCCCACTGATGATGTCAGCAAGCGCTGGACACACGTAATGCGCTGCTATGGACTGTGGAGCATTCCCCGCTTCCCCCGCCCCTTAGTCCCCGGACGGACGGGTGGATGATGCAATCACATCTGTGCAGGACCGCAGGCAATATGTATTTTCCGATGGCTTTAGGCGACCCCTGTTTTGGTCATTCGACCCCCTCCGGGGTCACGACCCCACAGGTTGAGAACCGCTGCTTTAGGGGAAGTAGAGTTTTATAACCCCAGTGTGTCTATTCTGTTATCTTTTATTAACTGAAACATTGAATTTCTTTCATAGGAATTCAAACTTTGATTGAAGTGAACTTAAGCTACTCTGTAAAGTTTACAGTGAAAGTTTGATTACAGAATATCATGGAGTAAATTACTTTTTCAAAATGCTTAATTACAATGAAACAAATGTTTTACTTTTATTTTCCCTTAGGCTGCATTGCGTCAGATTACTGATAAAGCTCGGGAGTTTGGAGCTGGTCCTTTGTTTAATCAGATTCTTCCTCTACTGATGTCTCCTACACTTGAGGATCAAGAACGGCATTTACTTGTCAAAGTTATTGATAGAATATTATACAAACTTGATGACTTAGTTCGACCATATGTGCATAAGGTTTGTTATGTTTTTTTTGTTTTTTTTAATTTTTAATTTTTTTTTGTTGTTGCATTTTTCTGAAGCTGGAAATGGGGAGAGACAGTCAGACAGACTCCCGCATGCGCCCGACCGGGATCCACCTGGCACGCCCACCAGGGGGCGATGCTCTGCCCCTCTGGGGTGTCGCTCTGCCGTGACCAGAGCCACTCTAGCGCCTGGGGCAGAGGCCAAGAAGCCATCCCCAGTGCCCGGGCCATCTTTGCTCCAATGAAGCCTCGGCTGCGGGAGGGGAAGAGAGAGACAGAGAGGAAGGGGTAGGGGAGAAGCAAATGGGCGCTTCTCCTATGTGCCCTGGCCAGGAATCGAACCCGGGTCCCCCGCACGCCAGGCTGATGCTCCACCGCTGAGCCAACCGGCCAGGGCCGGTTTGTTATTTTCTTTTCTTTTTCGAGAGGCAGGGAGAGATAGGAACCAAGAACATTGAACTGTCCCTATGTGTAGTGATCAGGGAATTGAACCGGCAACCTCTGTGCTCTGGGATGACATTCAACTGACTGAACTAACTGGCCAGGGCTCATTTGCTTTATTGAGAGGAGAAGAGGAAGAGAAAAATTTATGTTCTTACAGCACGCCCTTTAGTGTTAAGAACGCCCCCCCCCCTTTTTTTTTTTTGCTGGTGGCAATTATGGATTGGAATTACAAAGTGCAGATACAGATGTATAAGTTGTTGTTTTTTTTAACAAAATATTAACTATTTGTTAGTCTGTGTAGTTAACAGTTCCAAATTTTCATCTTCATATGGGATTTGAAATTGTACAATTAAAATTCTTAATTTGTTCCTTGATTAAGAATGACCTGATAATTACAAACTTTCTAATAAAACGAGTTTTGTATATTTGTGTTTTTAGATTACATAAAGGACATGCTATAATAAAAAAATTTTCTTTCCTGTATGTATTTAATTCTGTTACATGAGTATGGCATCAGTAATTGGTGTGAAAATTCAGCTTCTTCTCTTTTTCAGATCCTTGTGGTCATTGAACCATTGTTGATTGATGAAGATTACTATGCTAGAGTGGAAGGCCGAGAGATTATTTCTAATTTGGCAAAGGTATTTTTATTCTATTTCTAAGGAAGAAAGTTTTATATCTGTTGATGGATTACTTGATTATTCAAGGAAATGGTTGAGGGTTAATTTTACTAATTTATGACTTTTTGTTTTTATTAATTTTAATGGGGTGACAATTGATAAATCAGGGTACATATGTTCAGAGAAAACATCTCCAGGTTATTTTGACATTTGATGATGTCGCATACCCCTCACCCAAAGTGAAATTGTCCTCCATCACCTTCTATCTGGTTTTCTTTGTGCCCCTCCCCTCCTGGCACCCCCTCCTTCTCTTTCCTCCCCTAACTTACGACTTTTTTCTTGACCTTTTAGGCTGCTGGCCTGGCTACTATGATTTCTACCATGAGACCTGATATAGATAACATGGATGAATATGTTCGTAACACAACAGCTAGAGCTTTTGCTGTTGTAGCTTCTGCCCTGGGCATTCCTTCATTATTGCCCTTCTTAAAAGCTGTGTGCAAAAGCAAGAAGTCCTGGCAAGCAAGACACACTGGTATTAAGATTGTACAGCAAATAGCTATTCTTATGGGTTGTGCCATCTTGCCACATTTGAGAAGTTTAGTTGAAATCATTGAACATGGTAAGTTATGTAACTTTGTCTATAATTTATAAGACAGGTGCCCTGAAATTTGGTTTACTGATTTGGGAGACATATTGAAGGACTTTAACTACATAAGCACCATATAGTTTATAATGGGATTTGTGATATTATCTGCTAATAGGCTGTGGTTTATTATGACTTTTGCCTAATTTTGTCTAATGTGAACAGATTCTGCAGTTAGATTATATTGCTAGACTCTGGATGATCTGGAAATTAGGTACTATTTTTGTTTAGTTAAAAACCTGTATTTGGATTTATAGGTCTTGTGGATGAGCAGCAGAAAGTTCGGACCATTAGTGCTTTGGCCATTGCTGCCTTGGCTGAAGCAGCAACTCCTTATGGTATCGAATCTTTTGATTCTGTGTTAAAGCCTCTATGGAAAGGTATTCGCCAACACAGAGGAAAGGTAGGTTTACCAATTGAATTTTTTTTCCTACTCATTAAATCTAAGGCAGCTTTAATTCAATTTTCTAAGTATATATATATATGTTTACTTTAAAATAGGGTCTGGCAGCCTTCTTAAAGGCTATTGGGTATCTTATTCCTCTCATGGATGCGGAATATGCCAACTACTATACTAGAGAAGTGATGTTAATTCTTATTCGAGAATTTCAATCTCCTGATGAAGAAATGAAGAAAATTGTGCTTAAGGTAATTGTTCCAAATTATTGTTGTTTTAGATTTGTTCATCTAAATTGGGTGTGTTTTACGGTTCAGAGAGAATTTTTAAAGCGTTAAAAAAACTTGTGCCTGACCTGTGGGTGGCACAGCGGATAAAGCGTCAACCTGGAAATGCTGAGGTCGTGGGTTCGAAACCCTGGGCTTGCCTGGTCAAGGCACATATGGGAGTTGATGCTTCCAGCTCCTCCCCTCTTCTCTCTCTCTCTCTCTCTCTCTCTCTCTCCTCTAAAAATGAATAAATAAAATTAAAAAAAAAATTAAAAAAAAAACAAACTTGTATATTAAACCAGTACTGTTTTCATGATTATTATTTTTTTAACCTTTTAGGTGGTAAAGCAGTGTTGTGGAACAGATGGTGTAGAAGCAAACTACATTAAAACAGAGATTCTGCCTCCTTTTTTTAAACACTTCTGGCAACACAGAATGGCTTTGGATAGAAGAAATTACCGACAGGTAAGCTTTTTTTAAAAAATATTTTTCAAAATTTTTTATAACTAATTCTTCAGTCAGTTGGAATGCATCTTACACATTATTTTTTGCCCTGTTAAACCACATGATTTGTATGTGCTTGATTGTGAAAGGAAAAGTGTTTTAATTACTCAATTAGCTTCCACTTTGATTTTGCATTTTAGAAGACATATCCTACTATATATTGATGTTTTTGTCTAGTAAATAAAAATATTTGATCTGGCTAGGTGAAACATGAATATAATCTTACCTCCTTAATCACCTTGATTCAAATTTAAATTTTTTCGGGTAGCTCAAAAATGTTCTAAAAGTAGTAGTTGAATATTCTCATGTTTTACTGGATGAATAATATCTTTAGAATTTTTGCTTTTTATGATATATCTTTATTTCCTTTTAAGAGCAATAAATTCAGTGGTTTTATTCCCCCTCTTTTTAGTTAGTTGATACTACTGTGGAGTTGGCAAACAAAGTAGGTGCAGCAGAAATTATATCCAGGATTGTGGATGATCTGAAAGATGAGGCTGAACAGTACAGAAAAATGGTGATGGAAACAATTGAGAAAATTATGGGCAACTTGGGAGCAGCTGATATTGATCATAAACTTGAAGAACAACTGATTGATGGTATTCTTTATGCTTTCCAAGAACAGACTACAGAGGTAATGATACTACTTAGTACAAGCTGCCATTGATTTACCTTTTTTTAATTTATTTTTTCCTTTTTACCCAAGTGAGGTGGGGAGATAGATTTCCACATGCACCCCGACTGGGATCCACCTGGCATCCCCTGTCTGGGGCCAATGTTCTGCCTACCACGAGCCATGTGTACAGTTGAGCTGTTTTTAATACCTGAGGCATAGGCTACATGGAGCCTCACTGCCCGTGCTAATGCACTGGAACCAATTGAGCCATGGCTTTGGGAGGAGGGGAAGAGAGAAAGAAAAAAAGAAAAATGGAGGGGAGAGGTGGAGGTTCTCCTGTGGTTCCTGACTGGGAATTGAACCTGGGACATCTACACACCAGGTTGATGCTCTACCACTGATCAGCCAGGGCCTCGCCACTGGCTTTCATATTGTAAAAAATCATGTTACTTTTCAAGCAAATATCACTAAAAAGTAATTGAATTTGAAATAATTTTTAAAATGCTTGTGTTCATTTTCAGTTAGCTATGAGGAGATATTCTTCTCATTTTTAAATTCCATTGTTAAAAAACTGAGTATCAGTATATGCCAGCCTTTCATTCATAAACTGAATTCTAGTCCCAATGAATGTAGTTTTTTTTTTTAATTTAACTTTTTTTTCTCTTTTCAGGACTCAGTCATGTTGAATGGGTTTGGCACAGTGGTCAATGCTCTGGGCAAACGGGTTAAACCTTACTTGCCTCAGATCTGTGGTACAGTTTTGTGGCGTTTAAATAATAAATCAGCAAAAGTTAGGCAGCAGGCAGCTGACTTGATCTCTCGAACTGCTGTTGTCATGAAAACTTGTCAAGAGGTAAACCTTTATGACAGATTCTTATTTCTTCATGAAACAGTTTAATGTGAAAAGTAACCGTTTAACATTGTTTCTTTTACTACAGGAAAAATTGATGGGGCACTTAGGTGTTGTTTTGTATGAGTATTTGGGTGAAGAGTACCCTGAAGTATTGGGCAGCATTCTTGGAGCACTGAAGGCCATTGTAAATGTAATAGGTATGGAATTTGCTGGTCATGTAAGAATGTTTTTGCTGTGGTGTTTAACTTTTTTTTTTTTTTTTTTTTTAAGTAAAATACAGAGTTGAGTCATGATTTCTGAAACTTTTTTTGCATACTTCAAAATTATAATTAAGTCAGGAAATACCACAATAATCTTATCTCCCAAAACCCATTTATATTTTACTTAAAAGAGAAAAAAAGGGCAATTTTGGGACCTGCAAGAGAGGTGGGAGTAGTCAATGCAAAAAGTGTCTCTCTCGAAATACATTCATGGGCGGGGGGACCACTCCGATGTTTTAATTTACTTTTAGGACAAAATATGTATTTACTCAACTTTGAATTAATAAGTGATTACGCAGTTTTTTCTCCTTTAAGTTTTAGGAACATAATCAGGGAGAAAAGTGAGTTGCTAAAGTTCTGTTCTGGTGTTTTTATTTATATCCAGTTCTATAAAACTATTCAGTTTTCTAACCCAAAATAAAAATTAGTGTATTACAAATGCTCTTGGATGTGAAGAGCAAACTTTTATTCCTTAAGGTCATTATGATGAAACAAACAGGAGGTCTCCTATGTTTAATCTCTCATTGTAATTGTGACTATTGTGAGAGTAACTTCTGCAAGGGCTAGAGGGGTGGAAATAACCTAGCAGGAGGTCATAATATATGCTGGCTGTGATGGCCACTGTTTCCTTTTATGTAACATCAGAGACCTTAACAATTGCACTTACATATAATCCCCAATTCGGCCTTGTCCCTTATACTTAAAGATAGAGATAGCTACTTGGCCAGAAATCAATTACTTGGCCACTTGTGGGGCTCTAGTTTGCAGGTAATTGTAAACCATATTGTTGGTTAGGGAAACATGGGAAAGGAAATGGAGAGAGAATCAGAGCAAGCAATTCTAGTTAGAGCAAGAGCCCCTGCCAGCTGCCTCCTTTTTTCTCTCTTCATAGGTGTAAATACCATCCAAGTATGCCCTGCATTGCAGGGAGACTGGAGATCTGTTTGTTTTGCAGTTAAAGGGTAAGGGGGCCCTTTCTGGAAAATTTTGCTTTAATTTACATGTCTACCTCTGGCTTATATTGTTGTGTATGGCCGGAACATAAGCTGTCCACATATTTAAATATCAGTGTACAAATACATTTCAGAACCAGATAAAACTTTTTTTGTTGAATATCCATCATTCTTTAAATCACTTCACTAATTTCTTTCATTTCTATGCATAATCAGAAGTTGTTAATAAAGAGTTAACGACAATTCTAAGTCTGGTCAGAATCTGGGGCTTTCTTTCCATAGGCAGCTGTAAGTTTATATTTATGCCTGGTCATGTATATTACATTGCTCAGTAAAAGGTAAAGAACAGCAGTTGCCTTTCAAATGTTAATTGATAGTGTGTTGACTCTGTTAAATAGGTATGCATAAGATGACTCCACCTATTAAAGACCTTCTGCCTAGACTCACTCCCATCTTAAAGAACAGGCACGAGAAAGTACAAGAGAATTGTATTGATCTTGTTGGACGTATTGCTGACAGGTAAGCAGATTAAACATTTTTATAAGCATTATTGGTTTTCATATTTAACCACTTTTTATTTATTTTGCAGGTTTGGCTAATGTAAGTATATATAATCAGGCTATTCAGTATTAATATTTTAGTGAAATTTCAATTTACATAGTAACGGGAGGGTTGGCAATATATTGTATTTCTTGTGTATAAGACGCACCTTAATTTTAGGACCCTAAATTTGGGGAAAAAAGTTTACATAAAGTTATTGAACTCAAATTTTATTCATCGTAAAATTCATACAACTCATCACTGTCAAAAACTCCCATCCATTAGCTTGTCCTTATCTGTGTCTGATGATGAATCACTGTCTTCATATATTAATTACCTCGTCCTCGTTTCATCTGTGGCATTTGAAATGCCACACTTCTACAACCACTGTAATAAGACGTTTCCAGTTTGTAGACCTCAAATTTTGGGAAAGGTGCGTCTTATACATGGGGAAATATGGTAGTTTTAAGACAAACTATCCCTTTGAATAATAGTATTTTTATTTAATGCTTAAGATGAGTTGGTAATTGTGTTTTCAGAACTGAAATTTGCAAATTTACCTTTTATAACTTACGGTCACAAAAAAAATTAACTTTTGTTTGTTTGTTTTTTAATTAGGGGAGCTGAATATGTGTCAGCAAGGGAGTGGATGAGGATTTGCTTTGAGCTTTTGGAGCTCTTAAAAGCTCACAAAAAAGCTATTCGTAGAGCTACAGTCAACACATTTGGTTATATTGCAAAGGCCATTGGGTGAGTACTGTTTACTTGCATACATATTTTTTTTACTTTGTAATAAACCTGTTGTGTTGAAAAATACTTCTGTTTCTTTAGACATTTCTTTTAACGAGTAAAATAAAGCAATTGTGACTTTTTTTTTTTGGTGGCAGAGAGAGAGGGACAGATAGGGACAGACAGACAGGAAGGGAGAGAGATGAGAAACATCAATTATTTGTTGTGGCTCCTTAGTTGTTCATTGATTGATTTCTCATATGTGCCTTGACTGGGGGGTTACAGCAAACCGAATGACCCCTTGCTTGAGCCAGCGACCTTGGGCTCAAGCTGGTGAGCCTTGTTCAAACCAGATGAGCCTGTGCTTAAGCTAGTGACCTTGGGGTCTCGAACCTGGGTCCTACATGTCCCAGTCCGATACTCTATCCACTGCACCACCACCTGGTCAGGCTGAAGACTTTATTTAACCACTGACCTTCAGTTATGGAAATGTTTTCTTAAATTTAAATCAAATTAATATAAATGGGAGGGGTTTTTTTGTTTTTTTGTTTTTGTATCTTTCTGAAGTTGGAAATGGGGAGGCAGTCAGACAGACTCCCGCATGCGCCCAACTGGGATCCACCCGGCATGCCCACCAGGGGGTGATGCTCTGCCCATCTGGGGTGTTGCTCTGTTGCATCCAGAGCCATTCTAGCACCTGAGGCAGAGGCCATAGAGCCATCAACGCCCGGGGCCAACTTTGCTCCAATGGAGCCTTGGCTGCGGGAGGGGAAGAGAGACAGAGAGGAAGTAGAGGGGGAGGGGTGGGAAAGCAGTTGGGCACTTCTCCTCTGTGCCCTGGCCGGGAATCGAACCCAGGACTCCTGCGCGCCAGGCTGATGCTCTACCACTGAGCCAACCGGCCAGGGCCGATGGGCGGTTTTTAAATTTTATTTAATCACATCAAATATTTTCAGAGTGGAAAGTTACTTTCTCAAAATAATTTCAAGATTTTGTAGGGCCTCTTTAGGATAGTACTTGAAATGTTTGGACCAGTTCTTAATTTAAAAATCAGCAGAATTCAAGGCTTACATTAGTGTTTCATGTGTTTTAAATTTTTTTCTTTAACCCACAGCCCTGGCCAGATGGCTCAGTTGGTTAGAGTATTGCTCTGGAGCACAGAGGTTGCTCGTTCAATCCCTGGTCAGGGCACATACAGGAACAGACCAATGTTTCTGTGTCTCTCCCTTCTCTCTCTAAAATCAATAAATAAAAAAACCCCACAGACTAGTGAATTATAGCTATTTTATTAATACATCTATGGTATTTGCTTCTATTTTGTCAGAATCGAACTATGTACATATTAGTAATAAAATGATTTTAAGCAATAAAACATAACTAAAATCAGATTGATTAAAGTCTTCCCACCATTTCCTTTTGGTAGCAGTGTTATTTATTTAGCGTTAATATAAATTTGCAATGAATAGCTGTTGTGCTTATGTTTAAAGGAGAATAGCTGTAGTAAATGTGTATGGGAGGGAAGATAAGAAAAAGAAAATAGATTTTGTAAGTTGTGGCATGGGAGATGTCAGTTTGTATACTATGATAAGGTTGCTTTACTCTGGTGGCTATGGTTTTTGTTTGTTTGTTTATTTGTTTTTTGTATCTTTCTGAAGCTGGAAACGGGGACGCAGTCAGACAGACTCCTGCATGCACCCAACCGGGATCCACCCGGCGCGCCCACCAGGGGGCGATGCTCTGCCCATCCGGGGCATCGCTCTGTCGCAACCAGAGCCACTCTAGCGCCTGGGGCAGAGGCCAAGGAGCCATCCCCAGCGCCCGGGCCATCTTTTGCTCCAATGGAGCCTCGGCTGCAGAAGGGGAAGAGAGAGAGAGAGAGAGGAAGGAGAGGGGGCGGGGTGGAGAAGCAGATGGGCGCCTCTCCTGTGTGCCCTGGCTGGGAATCGAACCCGGCACCTCCACACGCCAGGCCGACGCTCTACCACTGAGCCAACCGGCCAGGGCCTTGGTGACTATGGTTTTAATGCTCAAATAATCTAAACATTTAACTTTATGTTTCAGGAGATTATAAAGACTCCCATTACATTTGAAAGTGAATTCATATGAATTTTTTTTATTGAAATGGACACTAAATATTTTTTTTTATTTTGTTTTTTTTGTGTGATAGAGACAGAGAGAGGAACAGACAGGAAGGGGGAGAGATGAGAAGCATCAGTTCTTTGTTGCAGCACCTTAGTTGTTCATTGTTTGCTTTCTCATATGTGCCTTGAACAGGGGGCTACAGCAGAGCAAGTGACCCCTTGCTCAAGCTGGTGAGCCCACGCTCAAGCCGGGCAACCTTGGGTTTTTGAACCTGGGTCCTCTGCGTCCCAGTCCAACGCTCTATCCACTGCGCCACCACCTGGTCAGACTAAATGAAGTTCTGAAGTAGAAAAAATAATGCTAGTGACTTGAAAGTATTGTATTTTATCATAAAATTACTAAGTTCCCAGTGATTACTTACCGTGAAGTTTTTTTTAATTGATTGATTTTAGAGAGACAGAGGAACCAGAAAGAGAGAGAGAGAAAAAAGCATTCATTTGTTGTTCTACTTAGTTGTGCATTCATTGGTTGCTTCCTGTATGTGTTCTGACTGGGAATCGATCCTGCAACCTTGGTGTTTTGGGACAGTGCTCTAATCAGCCAGGTTCTACCATAAATTTTCATTCCTGTGCGTTTTTTCTTTTCCCTCTGAAAAGTTTTGACTTGTAATCTAACAGTTTACTGACATTTATTTTTTTCAGCCCTCATGATGTGTTGGCCACACTTTTAAACAACCTCAAAGTTCAGGAAAGGCAGAACAGAGTTTGTACCACTGTGGCAATAGCTATTGTCGCTGAAACATGTTCACCATTCACAGTACTACCTGCCTTAATGAATGAATACAGAGTTCCTGAACTGAATGTCCAAAATGGAGTGTTAAAATCACTTTCCTTCTTGTTCGAATATATTGGTGAAATGGGAAAGGACTACATTTATGCTGTAACACCATTACTGGAAGATGCTTTAATGGATAGGTAAGTGACTTGAATGAAGTGCAAGAAAATAGTTAAAATTCCTGCTTTATTTTAGAATTTATGGAAATAATCATTCCATGACCTGATGTACCATGTAAAGAAGGGAAATGCTAGCCTGAATTTTTATGAAACTCAACTATAACCATTGTTTTCTTCAAGTAATATAGATGCTACAAATTCTCTAATCCTTTTTAATTCTTCATATCTATTAGACTAAATACATTTTGAAAACCGGTAACAACTTTTTAAAAAAATTACTTAAAGTCAAATACTAATTAGAGAAAATGCTGAGCATGAGCTTTTGGTATGGTAGTGAGACCTTCTCTTTCTAGCTTTTGTTACTGCAGATGAAGCAAAGATTTCCGTTAGGCCTTTGAACTGAGCCTGTCAGAGACAAACTGTTGGCACTGTATGTCCCAGATTGTTCAGATGGGGACCATTGATTTACTGCTCCTTGAGTTGACAGTGGATTTCTGATACCTTTAACCATTTAGACTAATGTAACTTTTAAACACAAAAGTAACTAAAGAAAATGTAATGGAAAGTCAAGGTCCAAGTAGTAAGGGAAAAGGACTGTTTCATTTTCCATTTTTTTAGGAAAAATAAGTTACTTATGTTAGAGCCCATTCGGTTACTTTTGTTTACAGATTAAAGTTACTTTTAATTATCTTCCAAAAGGGAGATTTATCAGGACTCAACAAGATACCACAAGTAACTTGTAAGGCAGGGAGACAAAATAAGAATTATACTCCATAAAAGCCTGCCCAGCTGGAACCCAGTAAAGTAGGAATAAATCATACTTTGTATTCTTCTGCGACATGTGTCTGCACCATCATAGTGCAGTCATTGATGTAGGTGACCTACTGTTAAAAATTCTGTGTGCTAATTAGTTGAGGGTGATAAAGCCATTGAAAATTATTAAATGAAAAGAAACAATACTTTAGTTGGAAAATTTATTAATAAAAATACTAGTGAAATAAGTAAATCAGAAAAAAGCTAAAAACTGTATATGGTTTTACACAGAGGTGGGATATAAAATTGAGACTCATGGAGATAGATAAAGTGAAGTGGTTACCTGGGGGAGGGAGGTTTGGGGGAAGCTCATAAGGGAGGACACATACAAGGTGATGGAAAATGATTTAGCTTTGGGTGATGGGTATACAACATAATTGACTATTTAAATGATGGAATGATGTTTGCCTGAAATCTGTGTACACTTATTGATCATTGTCACCCTGTTAAAATTAATTTTCTAAATTAAAAAAATAAAAATAAGAATACTAGTAAGTTCAAGTATTTTCTTTCTTGTACCTTTAAGGTACTCTTACTACCTTTGAGGGCAGAGTGTGAACTAATTTTATATCCTTCACAAACCCCATTAGTCAATGTTTCTACTTAGTTAAGTAATTATGAAATTAATAATTCAATAATTTGTCACAAATGTAAATTAAGTTAGCATAGGAAATGATAGAGTTCTTTTTTTCTGTATGTTTGAAAGAAATGATTGGTCTTTCTCTTTCTCTCCCCAAATTATGTTTTGTTTGTTAGTTTTAGTGAGAGGGAGAGATGAGGAACATCAACTCATAGTTGTATCACTTTAGTTGTTCATTGAGTGTTTCTCATACGTGCTTTGATGGGAGGCTCCAGCTGAGTCATTGACCCCTTGCTCAAGCCAGTGACCTTGGGCTTCAATCTAGCAACCTCTGGGCTCAAACCAATATCCACGGGATCATGTCTATGATCCCACACTGAAGCTGACAACCCCATACTCAAGCCAGCAACCTCAAGGTTTCAAAACTGGGTGCTCAGAATCCCAGGTTGATGCTCTATCCATTGAGCCACCACCTGGTCAGGTCCCAAATGATGTTCTTGGTTTTTTTAAATTTTATTTATTTATTTATTTTAAATTTTTTGGTATTTTTCTGAAGCTGGAATCGGGGAGACAGACAGACTCCCTCATGTGCCCACCAGGGGGCGACGCTCTGTTGGGACCAGAGCCACTCTAGCGCCTGAGGCAGAGGCCACAGAGCCATCCCCAGTGCCCGGGCCATCTTTGCTCCAATGGAGCCTCGGCTGCGGGAGGGGAAGAGAGAGAGAGAGAGAAAAGAGAGGGGGAGGGGTGGAGAAGCAGATGGGCGCCTCTCCTTTGTGCCCTGGCCGGGAATCGAACCCGGGACTTCTGCACGCCAGGCCGACGCTCTACCATTGAGCCAAATGATGTTCTTGAATGAGGCCAGGGATTTATAATTTTAATTTAGTTATCTATTGTATACAGCAGGGGTAGTCAACCTTTTTATACCTGCCACTCACTTTTGTATCTCTGTTAGTAGTAAAATTTTCTAACCACCCATCAGTTCCACAGTAATGGTGATTTATAAAGTAGGGAAGTAACTTTATAAAATTTATAAAGCAGAGTTACAGCAAGTTAAAGCATATAATAATAATTACTTACCAAGTACTTTATGTTGGATTTTTTTTTTTTTTTTTTTTGCATTTTTCTGAAGCTGGAAACAGGGAGAGACAGTCAGACAGACTCCCGCATGCGCCCGACCGGGATCCACCCGGCACGCCCACCAGGGGCGATGCTCTGCCCATCCTGGGCTTCGCCATGTTGCGACCAGAGCCACTCTAGCACCTGAGGCAGAGGCCACAGAGCCATCCCCAGTGCCCGGGCCATCTTTGCTCCAATGGAGCCTTGGCTGCGGGAGGGGAAGAGAGAGACAGAGAGGAAGGTGTGGCGGAGGGGTGGAGAAGCAAATGGGCGCTTCTCCTATGTGCCCTGGCCGGGAATCGAACCCGGGTCCTCCGCACGCTAGGCCGACGCTCTACCGCTTTATGTCGGATTTTTGCTAAGTTTGGCAGAATAAATTTTTATAAAACAACTTACTATAGTTAAATCTTTTTATTTATACTTTGGTTGCTCTGCTACCGCCCACCATAAAAGCTGGAACGCCCACTAGTGGGTGGTAGGGACCAGGTTGATTACCACTGGTATACAGTATTGATTACTTTTAAAGGTTTTCAACTTACAGTTTAAAATGAGATTTTACTGTTATTCATACATAAAAGTCATGTAACCTCTCTTTAGTAGTATACTAAAATGTACACTGCACAGGGCTCTCTTGATCATATTCCTTTCAAAGATTTATTTGAAAATATGGCTTATTTTTGAGCTGTAGTGAAGTTTGAGTCATTAAAATTTCTCAAATGGACTCAGTCATTGTAAAGGCATTCTATATCAGATACCAGGTGTGAGGATGACTCCCATGTACTGAATTTGTAATTTACTTTCTAATGGGCTGGCAAATATTTCCTGTAAAACTAAGACTGAATCTTTACAAAGAACTTTTATTTCCATTGCCAGGGACCTTGTACACAGACAGACTGCTAGTGCGGTGGTGCAGCACATGTCACTTGGGGTTTATGGATTTGGTTGTGAAGATTCGCTGAATCACTTGTTGAACTACGTATGGCCCAATGTGTTTGAGACATCTCCGCATGTAATTCAAGCAGTTATGGGAGCCCTGGAGGGCTTGAGGGTTGCTATTGGACCATGTAGAATGTTGCAGTATTGTTTACAGGTAGGTTGAAGATTTTTAAAAGATTACTCAGTGAGATAAATAATTTAGTTGAATTAAGTTACTCTTACTAATTTTCAATGAGGTGTATGTGCCCTAAGGGAAAACAGTTGGGGGGAGGAGGAATTAGATTTTGTCTTTGCTTATTGCAGTTTTGTGTAATTGTCAGGTTTTTTTTCTGTCTTAAAGGGAAATGTTTGGAATATTTTTATGCTTTGTTAGTTGTGTTAAGGTTATGTATGTAATTTGAAAATGGAAATAATGTAATCTTTTCATTATTCTAGGGTTTGTTTCACCCAGCCCGGAAGGTCAGAGATGTGTATTGGAAAATTTACAACTCCATCTACATTGGTTCACAGGATGCGCTCATAGCACATTACCCGAGGATCTACAATGATGACAAGAACACCTATATTCGTTATGAACTTGACTATATCTTATAATATTGTTTATTTTGTGTTTAATGCACAGCTATTTCACAACTTAAACTTGCTTCAATTTGGTGATGTAAACTTTTAAACATTGCAGATCAGTGTAGAACTGGTCATAGAGAAAGAGCTTAGAAATCCAGTAGCATGATTTTTAAATAACCTGTCCTTGTTTTTGATGTTAAACAGTAAATGCCAGTAGTGACCAAGAACACAGTGATTACACACACTATACTGGAGGGATTTCATTTTTAATTCATCTTTATGAAGATTTAGAATTCATTCCTTGTGTTTAAAGGGAATGTTTAATCGAGAAATAAACATTTGTGTACAAAATGCTAACTTGTGTGTGTTTTTTGAACATGACTTGTAAAATGCGGAACTTTGATAAAGCATTGGTTTTATGTCGAATAAGTGACTTAATTTCTTTTTCTGTCATCTGGTTTATAGAAAGTAGCAGCATACAAACTATATCAAGTGATGGCATCTTTGTCAAAATTTCATTGTTCTGTTGAAAGTGACAATGAGAAAAGTAGCTTTGGGGGTGTTCATCTCAAACTAGCACAGCCGTTCCATCACTGTAGAAAATATATCTAGCGCCTTTGCCGAACTGTCTTGATATTATTTTGCACTTACATAGCGCCTTTCATCTCTTGATTTCTCAAAATGCTTTACGAACATGTTTAAGGGAAGTGATTCAAGTCATATCCAACTCTTGTTGAGTCTGTGCTTAGAAAGTGGGGAGATGGTATCTTTATTTCAAAACTGCTTTCTGCCTATTGGGAGTGAGGCTACCTAAGTAATGCTAATAGAATAAGACAGTCTGGGCTCTTTTCCATGTCATAAGCCACTACTCAATAGTGTATTCAGTAACTACCTGTCAAGCACCTACTGTGTACCAGCCACTGTGCTTAGTGTAGAGGATGCAAAGGTGCCTTTGACCTGCCCTGTGCCCTTAAAAAAATATAATGGCATAGGGAAGATACATCCACGTACATATTAGGTACTGTGATACACAATTGTAGCAGCTAAAATGTCTGCTTAATTTTGCATTTAGCAATTAGATAAAGAGATGTACAGGCGTCAAGCATCAACTAATGCCATTAATTAGAAAAACCAAGCATTTAGGCAGTAATTAGTACTTTTTGGCAAATATTTTAAGTATACATTTTTAGCTTTTTGTAATTTTTCTGCTGAGACTTACTTAGTTTTCGTCCTTGTACTACCCATGGCTGTTTGGTTTTGTCTCCCTATGACAGTGAATGCTGATGGGAAGTTAGTTCTGCAGCGGCATATGCGTAGAATGACTGCTACTGTAAGTAAACTCATGTTCTTGGGACTAGGAAGTTTGTGTCTTAACTGCTAATACTTAGGGCCCCCTGATTTGGAGGCTTACATGAGAAATAGTTTGTAATTGGGTGATTTATAAAATTGACATTGAGCATTAGTTGACTCTCAGGAAGAATTTGTAACTTCTTATTGTTCCTTGTGTAACTTAATTTTGTGACAACAGATCAGTATGTACTAAAACAGTTTCCCAAATCATTTTTCTACATTTTTGTAACAGCCCCCATGCAACTTTAAATCTCGCTATTCCCTGTAGTTGCTATCAGATGACCTTCACTAATTACTAATCATGAAAATTGAACAATGATATTTCAAAGGCAAAATTTGATTTGAAACCAGTCCTGAGAAAATTTTAATGTTCACTTGAAGTACTTACATAACTTCAGTTTGCTTCTGCCCATCCTGTTTATGGAAAACATGCTTTGCAGAGGCAGTGTGGGAACAGAAGGGACTGTTAAGTCACTTGCAGTGATTTTACTGGTGCACATGGGTGGAGGACAGAAAGGAAGCAAATAAGGCTATGACCTATTAGGTGGGACCAAATAGAAACTCACAGATACTTTGATTATTTTATATGCCTATTATTGAATAAGGAAAGCATTTTGTGATATGTGAAAGACGCTATGTAAAGTTTTAGCTATCTTTCAAAGATTTTTTTTTTCTTTTGCACTTTTCTTTTGGTGTTTCTTAAAGCCAAACGTAAGCAGGAAGAAATTAATGTTCTTAAGGGGAGAGTGGGTGGGTTTTTCTGTGGGCTTTTGTTGGTTTTTCTGTGGGCCCTCTAATGGAATTGATCTTTGGCTGTTCAGTTTTTTCATATTGTATTTTTAAAATTTGTTGTATGGTGCCGTGTGAGCATCAAGTACCACCAAATGAATAAAACTTATTATATCTAAAGTCTTTAGACCAGTTTTTAATCTTAGTTGACTCTTGCTATCACCCTACACTGTGTTGTGGTTGTGCCACTTTAATAATAATACCTCTGTGTTGTTTTCCAAACAAGGGAACTTAATGTTGAAATACTGAAAACCATCAAGTAAGAAACTGAAGAAAACAGTTGCAGCCTCATTGATTCAATTGTTTGGTTCATTACTTTCTGATGCCTCCCAAATCCCAAAAGGTAAAAGCAGAAGCAATTATCACAGGGATTTTCAACTGTGGCATTGACATTTTGGGCCAGCTCACATTATGGGGGTGCTGCCATGGGCATTGTAGGACGTTGGGCAGCATCATTGGTCTCTACCTGTTAGGTGACAGTGTCATCCCCACCCCAGTTGTGACAACCAAATGTATCTCAATTGTCTGGAGGGCAAAATCTCTAATAGTCTTGAGACTTGTCTAAGCATGACTCAAATAGAACTGATAAAATTAAAGCATGATAAAATAAGGCATTTCATCTAGGCAGTCATTGACTAGGAAGTAACTAGTAAAACTAGTTCACAAATACTTAAAACACACGTTGGGTACAGCTCTGCCTCAGCCCTGGGGAAAGCAAGGTAAACCAGGTAAGATGATAACCACTGGTCCTCAGCACTTTTGGGCAGCAGCACCCGTGGCTGAGCTCCACCAGAATGCAGTTCAGGCCTCAGTTGTCACTGGTGAGGGGGATGTATGACTGGAGGAGGACAAGCAGGGCATGGAGACCGTTTTCTCAAAATACAAAACAAAAACTAGGAAGCTATGAAATATAAAGTGACTTGATAGAATTTTAGAGGCCCTGGCTGGTTGGCTCAGTGATAGAGCATCAGCTTGGTGTGTGGAGGTCCCGGGTTCAATTCTTGGTCAGGGCACACAGGAGAAGCATCCATCTGCTTCTCCACCCTTCCTCTTATTTCTTTCTCTCCCTCTTCCGCAGCCAAGGTTCCATTGGAGCAAAGTTGGCCCGGGCACTGAGGATGATTCATGGCCTCTGCCTCAGGTGCTAGAATAGCTCGGATTGCAGTGTAGCAATGCCCCAGATGGGCAGAGCATCGCCTGCTCCCTGGTAGGCATACCGGGTGGATCCTGGTTGGGCACATGTGGAAGTCTGACTGCCTCCCCGCTTCTAACCTCGGAAGAATACAAAAAAATAAAAATTTTAGATTTGCAAGGCAGTTAAGATTTGTAGATGGAGTGTCAGTAAATTTGAGTATAGATCAGTGACATTTCTAGTGTTAATGCTGCAAAAAATAAGTTTTTAAAATTCTCATTACAGTCTAAAAAGATAATAAAAGGACATGCTTGCATATCCTATGGACACATAGATTTGTTTAGGGCCTAATAAAATCTTTTGGAGATTCTTTTTTTGTTCCACAGAGATAAGAGTCAGAGGGACAGAGACAGGAACGGAGAGAGATGAGAAGCATCAAGCATCAGTTTTTCGTTAGGACACCTTAGTTGTTCATTGATTGCTTTCTCATATGTGCCTTGACTGTGGGGCTGCAGCAGACTGAGTAACCCCTTGCTCGAGCCAGCGACCTTGGGTCCAAGCTGGTGAGCTTTGCTCAAGCCAGATGAGCCCTCACTCAAGCTGGCGACCTCAGGGTCTCAAACCTGGTTCCTCCGCATCCCAGTCCCATGCTCTATCCACTGCCACCGCCTGGTCAGGCACTTTTGGAGATTCTTAACATGCTAGTGAGGCTTTGGTAGGGGTTTAAGTTGAAGTGTTATCTTGAAATGATCTGTGCTAGGAGAAAAATGGTAAATCGTTCATTGTTTTTTGTTTGCTTTGAGGGGTTTATTTTTGTATTTTTCTGAAGTTAGAAGCGGGGAGGCAGTCAGACTCCCTCATGTGCCCAACCATGATACACCTGGCATGCCCATCAGGGGGCAACGCTCTGCCCATCTGGGGCGTTGTTTCATCGCGGCTGGAGCCATTCTAGCTCCTGAGGTGGAGGCCGTGGAGCCATCCTCAGTTCCCAGGCCAACTTTGCTCCAATGGAGCCTTGGCTGCAGGAGGGGAAGAGAGAGAGAGAGAAAGGAGGAGGGGAAGAGTGGAGAAGCAGATGGGCACTTCTCCTGTGTGTCCTGACTGGGAATCAAACCCAGGACTTCCACATACCAGGCTGACTCTCTACCACTGAGCCAACCAGTCAGAACCTGTTCATTGTTTTCATGTCTAACTTTTCCCAAACATTCTACAGTTTGGCTCCATTTGCTGTTTTTAAAATAGTGTAACTTAATGAAACAATTTATCATTATTACTGTAGAAGGATTTGGGACAAAAATAGAATGGTGAGCAAAAGAGAATTGCTTGAATGAGTTTTTTTTTAAATATTTTTTTTTTAATTGATTTTAGAGAGCAAGGAAGACAGGAATATGAATCCACTCCTGCATGTGCCCCGACCAGGGATCGAACCAGCAACCCTTACACTTCAGGACAAATGCTCCAACCTACTGAGCCATCTGGCCAAGGCCTCCTTTTATTTATATATATATATATATATATATATATATATTTTTTTTTTTTTTTTTTTTTTTAAGATTTTATTTATTTATTATAGAGAGGGAAGACAGAGAGAGAGAGAGAGAGAGAGAGAGAAGGGGAGGAGCAGGAAGCATCAACTCCCATATGTGCCTTGACCCGGGAAGCCAGGGTTTTGAACCAGCAACCTCAGCATTTCCAGGTTGACGCTTTATCCACTGCGCCACCACAGGTCAGGCTTGAATGAGTTTTTGATGAGGTAGAAAGACATGGAAGTCAGGCTGTATATGGAGTGATATTTTTGGACAGGAGGAGAAACACCCTTCCCTGAGTCCATAAGGAAGATAATGGGTGTAAGCACATGAAAAATTTGAATATGTCAGAGGCTATCAGATTACAAAAACAAGTTTACTACTACTTGAGACACTAGTAGACCTAAGAAAACTTGGACTTGTACAGAATATTCAAACAAAAAGGTGAAAACCTGGTAAAGTGTAAGAACTAGTGTCTGTAGTGTGTAATATGTGTAATGTGTAATATGCAACTAGACCAGTGGTTGTCAACCTGGTCCCTACTGCCCACGAATGGGCGATCCAGCTCTCATGGTGGGCGGTAGCAGAGCAACCAAAGGATAAATAAAAAAGATAGATTTAACTATAGTAAGTTGTTTTATAAAAATTTATTCTGCCAAACTCAGCGAAAATCTGACATAAAGTATTTGGTAAGTCATTATTATTATATGCTTTAACTTGCTGTAACTCTGCTTTATAAATTTTATAAAATAAAGTTACTTCCCTACTTTATAAATTACCATTACTGTGGAACCGGTGGGCGGTTAGAAAATTTTACTACTAACAGATACAAAAGTGAGCTGTAGGTATAAAAAAGGTTGACTACCCCTGAACTAGATGCTTTGTATAATTCTGTCACAAAGCTCAGAATATAATTTACACATTTGGGAAGAAAACCTCTTAGCACCAGCATGATCACCAAGGATCACGTGCCAGTGTCTAGGTCATTGCTACTCAAAGTGTGGCATCAATGTCACTGGGAGCTTTATAGAAATAAGACTCTTAGGCAACACCCCAGACCTACTGAATAAGGATCTGCATTTCAATAAATCCTCAGATTATTTATATGTACATTAAAGTTTGAGAAGTGATAGTCTAGGGCCCTGGTTGGCAAACTGTGGCTCGTGAGCCACATATGGCTCTTTGGCCCCTTGAGTGTGGCTTTTCCACAAAATACCACGTGCAGGCACTACCTCAATAAGGGAAGTACCTACCTATATAGTTTAAGTTTAAAAAAATTTGGCTTTCAAAAACTTCAATCATTGTACTGTTGACTAATGAGTTTGCTGACCACTGGTAGGGTGAAAGGCCATGCATTCCAGTGTGGTAATGATATGGTAATAAAAGTTACAGAAATACTTATTGACAAGTTGGCCTATAGATACCGATAGCCAAGAGCTGGTCAGAACCCCCGTAGGATGATACATTGATGAAACCTGAAACCCGAGTGAAATCAAAAGGGGGAGAACTAAAGGAGAGATTTTTGTTGCATAAAATCAACTGATTTCAATAAGACTATGGAATGGACTGAATGTTTGTGTCCTCCAAAATTCATATGTTGAAACCCTAATCCCTAATGTGATGGATATTAAGAGATGGGGGTGGAGACGTCATGAATGAGATTGGTGCCCTTATTAAGAAGGGATGTGAGAGCTGGTCTCTCTCTGCTTTCTGCCTTGTCAGGGTACAACGAGAAGATGGCCATCTTTAAACCAGGAAACAGGCAGGCCCTCATCAGAAAATGGATCTTGCTGGCACCTTGATCTTGGACTTCCCAGCCTCTGGAACTATGAGTAATAAATGTTTATGTCACACATTCTATGGTATTCTGTTATGGCAGCCTGAACTAAAGAGGCTGGTTAAGTCAATGTAGTTAATAAAACTCATAGGTGTATATTTATGTTGCTTCTACTACTTAACTGACATTGGTTGTAAGAGAATCTTGGACTGAAGAGACATAGGCTCACTCTTTTTTTTTTTGTATTTTTCTGAAGTTGGAAACGGGAGGCAGTCAGACAGACTCCCGCATGTGCCCGACCGGGATCCACCCGGCATGCCCACCAGGGGGCGATGCTCTGCCCATCTGGCAACCAGAGCCATTCTAGCACTTGAGGCAGAGGCCACAGAGCCATCCCCAGCTCCCCGGCCAACTTTGCTCCAATGGAGCCTTGGCAGCAGGAGGGGAAGAGAGAGAGAGGAAGGAAAGGGGAAGGGGTTGAGAAGCAGATGGGCACTTGTCCTGTGTGCCCTGGCTGGGAATCGAACCCAGGACTCCTGCACGCAAGGCCGACGCTCTACCACTGAGCCAACCGGCCAGGGCCTGGGTCACTCTCTTAAGGCCAGTTAGATACAGGCTGGAGGCTGGAGGCAGATAGCCTGTTGAGAATCCTCCCCTTGATTTTACTATGACCCAATGGAAGAGAATAGGGAGTCAATATAGTATGGGCTTAACATTTGGTTCTGTAGTTTGTCTCAACCAGGTTGATTATAAATTCAAGTCCTGAATTTATAATCTGGATATGCCAGATTATAGTGGCTTTGTGACCTTGAGCAAGTTATTTGAACTCTCTGCTTTAGTTTCCAAATTTATAGAATTTGGATAAAAATAGTACCTCCTTTAATAAGTGGTGGTCCTTGTGAAGATAACAGAGATAATGCTTATAAAATGTCTAAGCATAGTGCTTAATAAATGTAACAGCTGTTGCTATACCTTATATACTGATAGTTTTTATTATTATGAGGGAAAAGACCATTGTCACTGCTGACAAGGAGGTGGAGTTTTGATAGGAGACTTGAAGAGAAGCACTTGAAATAACAGTTGAGGTAATAAGAGGAGGTATTCATTAGGGACAGTTAGGATTGCTCAATAGTCCCATGGGATTGCAGAGTAGTCTGTGGTCTTGCTTGTGTGGCTGGGGAAGGTGTTCGATCGGACTGATCAGCAACACAGCAAAAGGAGTGGGAGGGTTAGGGCTTTGGTGATAGTGCAGTTGAAGACGTGAAAGTATAGATTTGCTGTCCAAATCTTCAATCATTTTAGAAGGAACTGGATTCACTGGTAAGATGCTTACTCCTTAAATTTTATTTCTGATATGGTTCTGTCTTAAACAGTTAACTAATGAGAGATGCAGTCTAATACATTTTCATTTTCTGGTGGGCCTTTTACATTTTCATGGCATTGAATAATCTGGAATAAATGACCTATTTGGCTTTTGAGTTTATTAAGTCAAAAGGAGATTTGTAAAGTGTGTTCTCAAGGGTGTAAACAAAGTATAATTTAAAGCATGAGAACAGGATTCATTCATTCATTCAACAAATATTCACTAAGTGCCAACTATTACAAGGCTAGCTGCTCCAAGCATAGTTGAAAAGATCCTTCCCTGAAAGATGGAGAAAATATCAAAGTAACAGTAATACAGGATATAATGCCAAAATAAAGCTGCAGGTCATGTTCTCAGTTCAGAGGACAGAGCTTCCTTCATGCAGGACAGCGGGAATAAAGTGTGATTAGGAGGGAGCTCGAAGAGGAGGGCACACGAGAGCATAACTTTTGAGGAAAACTTAGACTCGCACATAATGGAGTTGTAAAGGAAAGACGAAGGGCTTTGACAAAGCAGAAGCTTGGGTTGTGTCTAAGAAAGTGTGAGCGGGTGTGCAGCCCTAGTGATAAGAAATAGTAAAAAATCAGATGTAGCTCCAAGAAGTTAGGGCCAGTACCTGATACGTCTGTTCAAACCCAAACCTCTAGCACCAGGTCCACTGCCTTCCCTACTGGGTACCCAATACATACTTACTGAACAAATGAGTAAACGAGATGAACTTTGGCTTCAGTTTATGGAAAGCCTCTAAACCCATTTTTAAAACCTCATAGGTAACCACTGACTAGTCAATAGTCAACAAATATTTATTAAAGGTTTTAAAGTAGAGAAATGGCAGGAATAGAACTGTCAGGAAGATCAATATCTCTAGTTCATTTCCTTGATCCAGAGCATAGATTTATCGAGTTTACCCAACAAGTTCTCAGAACAGAATTAGTTCAGAGCAGACACAGACTGACTAAATCAGGGCTCCCATTCAACATCTTTCTCCCATCTCCTTAACTGGGACGCTGTGGTCATGCCAGTCACGACCCCCAGTGCCAGCCAACCATTGCAGAACATGGGCCAGGTGTGGTAGACTGCAACTGGCAAAAAGCCTTTGTAAATTTGAGGCTTAGCAAAAGGCTAAGTTTTCCCACCCCACACCTCCTTATTGGCTATGAAGCTGAGTATTTGCACCCACTTCACTTGCTTGCTTAAGTTGCTGGAAGCAATTTACATCCCCTTCCTCTCACCCTTTGTTTGTTCAGATGTTGGTTGATTTCACTTATGCATGGTGGGGGGATTCCTGTTTATGCCTTAAGAGAGTTCCTGTTTTTGCCTCAGATGTGTGACTTTGTTTGTATCAAGGACTTCCTTATTTGCATACAGCTATATAATAAAGCAAACTGGGGGCTATGAGTTCTCGGATATTGCCATCAGCATTGAAGAGGCCTCTCGATCCCATCTTTTTTTCCCAGTGAGTCTATTTTCTTAATTCTGCACCGTTCTCCCTCAGGACCCAGAATTACTAGTTGCGCTGGTCTGTGGCAGCCAGGCGTGGAAGGAATTGGTATCAAGGTGGTTTCATGTTCTTCAAATAATTTTTTGTTTGCTTCTTTCTTTATTTAAAGTCTAATCTTTAGAGGTCTGGAAGGTGTTAGAAAAATGATTTTTCATATGACCAAAGGATCTAGAATATTTTGTATTTCTCAGGAGGAAATGGTTAATAGTGAACCTTCTGAAAGACCATGGCTCATTTGACTTGCAGATTGAAGGGATTCCAGACGTTTTCCACACAGAGAATTGGGACAGATGAGCTGTCAGTTATTTTCTGGAGCTCTGGCCAGCTGCCCCAGGAGATCACGTATACATGTCATTACACGGTAAGAAGCAGGAACAGTTAGTGCTCTGCAAGTCTTAATGCTTTTCTCTGTCTCCATTCAAAATTATACATGGTCAGTGGTTTCCTTAGAAAAAGACAGCCTCTTCTTGCTCTAATAAGAAAAAGAAACTTGTATTTTATTTTATTTTATTTTATTTTATTTTATTTTATTTTATTTTATTTTATTTTAGCGGGAAAGACGGAGACAGACAGGAAGGGAGAGAAATTAAAAGCATCAACTCATAGTAGTAGCACTTTCAGTTGTTCATTGATTGCTTCTAATATGTGCCTTGACCAAGGGGCTCCAGTTGAGTCAGTGACCCCTTGCTCAAGCCAGTGACCTTGTGCTTCAAGCTAGTGACCATGGGATCATGTCTATGATCTCATGCTTCAGCCAATGTGCCTTGACCAAGGGGCTCCAGTTGAGTCAGTGACCCCTTGCTCAAGCCAGTGACCTTGTGCTTCAAGCTAGTGACCATGGGATCATGTCTATGATCTCATGCTTCAGCCAGTGACCCCAGAGTCAGCTGGTGAGCCCATGCTCAAGCTGGTGACCTCGGGGTTTCGAACCTAGGTCCTCTGCATCTCAGGTCAACACTCTCCACTGCGCCACCACTGGTCAGGTGAAGCTTGTCATTTTAGATGTTAATGTTATCAATCATCTCTGTCCAAGAAATGTAAAAGGATCAAGCTACCTCGTTCCCTTTCATGCAGTTATGAGTGCAGCCCATGGAGGTTTATCATGGCCAAACAGTTCTCTCTCCATCATTAAGGGTCACAAATGATGTGGACTTCTGTGGCGGAAAAGTGCCCTTAAAAGGGATGGATGACGATGCCCCACTCATATTTCAGGCTGGGACCTACTACTAATTTAGAGCTCTCTTTCCCCCTTTTGCCAACTTCTATTATGAATCTACCTTTGCCACCCAGCTTAGTGTATCCTAAGGTTCTCTTTACCAAGCCACAGTCGCTGAGCTCCAGGGAAAAGCACCCTGGTCTCATCTCTCCAGGCAGAGGAGAACAGAAGCTCCATCTCTACACATGCTGCAGATGGCTTTTCCAGTCTACCTGAATCATTACCAGCTAGAAGCAGCGGTCATTGGGACTTGGACATGAGCTGCAAATATAGAATTGTGACAACAATTCCAGTGCCATGCGGACTTTTCCTGGATGTGGACTTTTCCTGGACTCCTGCTCCTTGTGACAGCTCCTAACAGACTGAACTGGGGTTGGGTTGCATTTTTCAGGGATTTGGCATGGTGCTGGGGCCAACTTGGACTTGGTGAACATGTTAAGGAAACGACTCTTTTATGGATTCTTGCTGTATTGGCCAAGAGTTTGCTTAAAGTCTTTAATCACTGTAAAAAATAATAATAGAAGACTGGATAAAGAAGATGTGGCACATATACACCATGGTATACTATTCAGCCATAAGAAATGATGATATCGGATCCCTTACAACAAAATGGTGGGATCTTGATAACATTATACGGAGTGAAATAAGTAAATCAGAAAAAAACAAGAACTGCAGGATTCCATACATTGGTGGGACATAAAAACGAGTCTAAGAGACATGGACAAGAGTGTGGTAGTTATGGGGGTCGGGGGGAGGGAAGGAGGGAGAGGGGGAGGGGGTGGGGAGGGGCACAAAGAAAACTAGATAGAAGGTGACAGAGGACAATCTGACTTTGGGTGATGGGTATGCAACAGAATTGAATGACAAGATAACCTGGACATGTTTTCTTTGAATATATGTACCCTGATTTATTGATGTCACCCCATTAAAATAAAAATTTACTTATAAAAAAAAAGGGATGGATGATAGCTAATTATTATTTTATGTTTAAGAAAAAGGACCTGAAGGAAAATCGTTTTTGAATGCAATTGCTGTTTTCTTTTGTTTTGACCTCTGACCTGGCCATACTCTGAGGCAGTGCAATGCAGTGGCCCTGGACCAGCAGTCGCTGGGCAGAGTGGCAGCTGGGTTGCTAGGAGTAAGCCCACCACACAATTCAGTTCCTCTCTTGCTATGGTCTGAACTTGCCACCTGTAAGGCCAGGGGACACCACCATTGTGGCCATTCACATGCAGGTTCTCATTGAATTCGGGCAGATTAGTAAAGAAATGGCGGAGTCGGAGGATGGTGGGCCATTCTGTTTATTGGTGTCTCACCAAGTCAGACAAGCCACAAGAGAAGCCAAGGGAGGGCAAGGGATCCAGAAGAAAAAGAAATCCTACCATACCTCCCGGTGGTGGGGGCAGAGTCTCTCTTCCAGCAGAACGTTAGCAAGACAACGGCCCTTCCCAAGCAGGAAGGTAATTTGCAACTTCACAGATCAAGTACCTGGCACTGCCAAGTTTCGTTTCTTAACACTAAAAGTGAGCAAACTCAAAAAATACAAATTTTACAAACTCATTTGCCCAACACCACCCTCTTCTGGGCTTCCCTGCCCTGGCACAGACATTCGCCGGGATCTGAAAATTCCCTCCTCACTTGGCTGGTTCCTGCTGTCTTCAGGAATGAGCTCCTTTGGCTCCATTTGGAGCCTGCTGGCTAAGGCCCGGCGTCGGTGTGCTCGCCCAGTGCCTGGTACCCACACGCCCCACCTTTTTCCAGGCTGACGTCACCCCCTTTCCTCACTGTCTTCCCCAGTGGTCTGTGAAAGGTGTCCGCTGCTCAGGGCTAAAGGACTCAGTGGGAGGCAGCCACCCTGAATTATTTCAGACAGATTATTACCGCTATGATTATTATTACTGTTGTGCAAGAATGTATATATAGGTAGCAAAGCAAGCAGGCACATTTTAAAGCAAGTAATTCTTTGATCTTAATTCAGAAGGTGTGAGAGTATCCTATTTCATCATGTGATTGAGGAAATCATATAAACTGCTGTTATGTAAAACCTTTGTTCAAGAAAATTCTATTTCCTGTAACATTTTTCGCTTCTGACAGGGGGCAGCAGAGCCCGTGGAAACAAAGGCTGGCTTGCCGGCCGTGGGATCCAGACCTTTAATAATTTTTGGCAGAAACTTGCCCTTGATGTCTGACAAACTTCGTTGTGGAATAGGCTTAAAGGTAAAGGCTGACTTTTATTAATATTCTCTGAAGGCATCACTAAAAACATTTTTTGATGCAAATATCCGTCTCCCTCACTATATTACTCAGTAGGAAAAACTCACTTTTCCTCTTGGTGTTTCTCCTTTACTGTTCACACAGAACACATACATCACTTATGACACTTCAGGTCACCAAATATGTGGGTAGCTCCCCCACCAGACAGTTCTCTGTGACACCAGCTGCATGTCTTATAATTCAGGTCCCACGTTGTTATCAGTACCTTTGACCACTGGCTGTAAATTGGGATTCCCATGACTCCCTCTATGAGTTTGATAATTTGCTAGAATAGCTCACAGAACTCAAGGAAACACTCCAATTTATTGTGAAAGGATATGATAAAGGACACAGACGAACATCTAAATGGTGGAAGAGGTGCAGAGGGTGCAGTGTGTGGGGAGGGACACGGAGCTCCCGTGCTCTCTGGGGGTGCACTCGGCACCTCCGCGTGTCACCAATCCGGAAGGTCCCCAAGCCCCATACATTTGGCCCTTTTTTTTTTTTTTTTTTTTTTTTTGTATTTTTCCGAAGCTGGAAATGGGGAGAGACAGTCAGACAGACTCCCGCATGCGCCCGACCGGGATCCACCCGGCATGCCCACCAGGGGCAACGCTCTGCCCACCAGGGGGCGATGCTCTGCCCCTCCAGGGCGTCGCTCTGTTGCAACCAGAGCTACTCCAGCGCCTGGGGCAGAGGCCAAGGAGCCATCCCCAGCGCCCGGGCCGGGAATCGAACCCGGGACCCCTTGCATGCCAGGCCGACGCTCTACCACTGAGCCAACCGGCCAGGGCCCATTTGGCACTTTGATGGAGGCTTCATCACAGGGGTCTGATCGATCATTAACTCCGTTTACATCCCCTCTCCCCTTCCTGGAAGATAGGGGATGGGCCTGGAAGTTCCAAGCCTCCCATCACGGCTTGTTCTTTCTGAACCAGCCCCTCTCCTGGGACCCACCAAGCACTGTCTCATAAGAACAAAAGATGCTCTTATCAGCCAGAAAATTCCAAGGAATTTAGGAGCTCTGTGCCAGGGACTGAGGGTAGAGGTTAATTATATATTTCTAGTATTTCACAATTACAAAGTCTTAAAGAGGTGGACACTTATTTTTTGCCAACAACTTGTGAAATGATGCTAGGGCCTGAGATATTTCCAGCTGATATTCGGGAGAGTGTCAAGGTATACAAATTAAAAATACACACACACACACACACACACACACACACACACACACACACACACACACATAAATTGCTACCAAGAAAAAAAAAAAAAGCAAGTGAGATAATAATGAAAGCAAATAGCCTGAACCTAAATCGTCACTCCCCCACCCATCATGGCACAAGTCCGTGTGGGCCAGTCTCATGCCCCTCATATCTTTCTAAGTCTAGTGCCCAGTGCAGGGCCTGGCCTGTGGCAGGTAGCTGGCCAGGAAATGTGTTTGAAATTGAATGAACACCTACCTCTGTCCTGATCACATGGACGTTCTCCAGGGGGATTTCCGAGTTGTATATCACATCCACTTGTAAATACACACAGGTGAGGCATTTGTACTCGGAAACATGATCAGGCTAGGGCATATGCTATATCACAGCTAACTTTAGGGACATGTTCCATTATTTAAAATTGTACCACCTGACCAGCTGATGGTGCAGTGGATAGAGCATCAACCTGGGATGCTGAGGACCCAGGTTCAAGACCCTGACATCGCCAGCTTGAGTGTGGGGTTGCCAGCTTAAGCATGGGATCATAGACATGATCCCATGGTTGCTGGCTTGAGTCCAAGGGTTTCTGGCTTGAAGCCCAAGGTCACTGGCTTGAAGCCCAAGATTGCTGGCTTGGAGCCCAAGGTCACTGGCTTGAGCCCAAGGTCACTGGCTCGGCTGGAGCCCCTCCGGTCAAGGCACATATGAGAAAGCAATCAATGAACAACTAAAGTGCAATAACTTGAGTTGATGCTTCTCATTTTTCTCCCTTCTTGTCTCTCTCTCTCTTAAAAAAAAAAGATTCATGTGATTACCTGGTAGTTTGCATAGGTAAGAGACATACTGGTGGGCTGCATCTGGTTTCGGCTCACAAGGTCAGTGTGAAACCAGGAATACAAAAGGAGTCCGCAGGGAATCCTAAGGTTCTCTGATGTCCTTCTCCCTCTTACTTTTGAAACCCCAGGGTGGCTCAGCACCAGTTAGTTCCCTCTTGTTCTCGTTTCCAGCATTGCTGCAGTGCCTTCATCACACAGCGCTTTCCATCTGTGCAGGTGAGCAGACCTCTGTTCCCCGTCCCTGTCTGATAGGTTCTGTTTGTTCAGAGGCAGATTTTAAAACTGGGTTCTTGGCAATTAATAAGAGTCTGGCCACTTCTTTCAATAATAACTCGGCCTCTTACATTGACTTCACTTTTTTTTTTTTTTTGCATAGCAGTTTAACATAATTTATTCTGTTGGTGGAGATAGCAATTTTCTTAAGGGACAAGACAGATGTTAAGAAACCTCTCCTCGCAGATGAATTAGATGAGACTCAGAGAGGGTATGTCCTAGGCCTGTTGGTCCCTACATGGTTAATGGCAGACTGCCATAATGGGGATTATGGGGTGTCTTGGGAGTCATAGATATTGTGGAGGATATGAGGGGAAGATTTTCACTAGAGGCAAACATTCCCATAGAATGGGAAGTGGGTGGAGACATACCAAGGAGGTGGGGACGAGGGGAACAACCTTCAAAAGGAACAGAGCGGCCCTGGCCGGTTGGCTCAGTGGTAGAGCGTCGGCCTGGAGTGCGGGAGTACCGGGTTCGATTCCCGGCCAGGGCACACAGGAGAAGCGCCCATCTGCTTCTCCACCCCTCCCCCTCTCCTTCCTCTCTGTCTCTCTCTTCCCCTCCCGCAGCCAAGGCTCCGTTGGAGCAGGGTTGGCCCGGGCGCTGGGGATGGCTCCTTGGCCTCTGCCCCAGGCGCTGGAGTGGCTCTGGTTGCAACAGAGCAATGGCCCAGATGAGCAGAGTATCGCCCCCTGGTGGGCATGCCGGGTGGATCCCAGTCAGGCGCATGCGGGAGTCTGTCTGACTGCCTCCCCGTTTCCAACTTCAAAAAAATGCAAAAAAAAAAAAAAAAAAAAAAAAAAAAAGGGACAGAGCAGTTTGAGGTCTGCTACTTGGCCAGGCTTCATATGGTCTTTATGTGCTTCAGTTGTCACAACAGCTTTGGAAGTAGGTGCCATTGTGCCCAGTTCTCAGATGGGACTACTGAGTCACAAGAAGGGCAGGTAATTCCCAGGACAACTGCACTGAAGACCTCGAGGACAACATTCACGCAGGGGTATGATTCACATGAAGCACATGTGAGAGGAACCCCAGTCATTATGCAGTATTACACAGCTACTAGGAGCCAGAGCCAGGGTCACACATAGGCTGCCTGGCTCCTCAGCCTGAGCTCTTAGCACCCTTAATGGTGCATGCCCCAAGACAACCTCTTCTGGAGCTAGCGTTGCCCAGTCGGGTCGACTCGTGCATGTCTCCAAGCTAACGAGAGAACCTTCACAGCTCGTAGCTGTGTGTGTGTGGGGGGGGGATGAACTCTGGACCTGGAGTCAGAGACCAAATCCTGGGTCTGCCAGTGACTTGTGTGACCTTGGCCAGTCACCTCACCTCTTCACGCAGCCACTTGCCTATCTAAGGTGCAGAGAAGGGTGTGTCCTCCATTCAGCCTAGGGTGAGGATTCCAGGATTCCAGATTTGTATGTGAAAGTGCTTTGTAAGCTGTGAAGATCTGAACAAATGTAAAGGTTAGTACAAACCCAGGGAACACATGGGCCCTGCAGGCAGCCGGTTATTATTTGAGCTGATATGTAATGCAGAGTATTGACTTTTTATGCCTCATTTGCTTCAGTGAAAAATGTACAAGTGACAGTGTCTTGAGTCTGCAAACAGCGATTGGGGCCCTTGTGTGTGTGTGTGTGGGGGGGTGCGCTTGGGGTGCAAGGGAGGAGGCCAGGAAATGAAAACCATGTGGCTTTTTCAAGCTTCAAGCTTCCCCGCACGGAAGAAGGAAAAAAAGTGCTAGATGTTTTGAGGAGATAATGATGAGAAACATGAACCAAGCCCATGTTCCCTGGCTTCTCGTCCTTCTCTTGAGCAAATGCTTCTGTTCTTTAGGCAGCTTAACAGCAAAATCACCTATATTTGTTGAAATATGACAAAATTGAGGAGAATCAGAGGCTCAGAATGCTGTAAAAAGGAGCTGTAAAATTTAAATAAGTTTTAAGTAAATGGCCTCAGGCATTCTCCGGAGTTAAAAAGGTGTTGTGTGGACTCGGATCTCGTGGTTTCTCGTCCTCCACTCTGGTGGCCATGACTAAGTGGGAAAGGACTCTTGTTTACAACTCTAGTCTTTAAGGAGAAAGAGCTTAGAAAGTCCTCTTTAATCCTTCATTTTCTCTCCCGATCCTCCACTGTTTGTTGTAGGAAGGCTCTAGCGAGGTTGTCGAGAAAGACACCTGCTTGGAACTCAAGACATTCCATCCATAGAGATCTGCAGTCTGAGGGCTGCGAAGTAATGTCATCTATTAGAGTGTGAATAAAGAAACAAGGTGGACATGAGTGAATCAGAGGGAGCTGCTAGGCAAGACAGAAGTCCAAACTAGCCCTCACCAGTTGGCTCAGTGGATAGAGCGTTGGCCTGCTGTGCGGATGTCCCAGGTTTGATCCCTGGTCACGGCACACATGTAAAGCAATCATTTGCTTCTCTTCTTCTCCCTCTCTCCCTTCTCTCTCTCTTCCCCTCTCTCAGCCAAGCATCAGCCTCAGGTGCTGAGTATAGCTCGGTCAATTCGAGCATCGACCCCAGACAGGGGTTGCCAGGTAGATCCCAGTCAAGGTGCATGCAGGAGTCTGTCTCTCTATCTCCCCTCTTCTCACTTAAAGAAAAAAAAAAAAAGGAATCTAAACTGATCTCAGTTTGGAAAACTGAATTAGCTAAAATGATCATACATGTGTAGGTGTGTATGGGAGGGGGAGAGAGAGAGCGAAAAAGATGGGGCAGGGGAGAGAATGCAGAGAAGTACTGATACATATCTGTCGTGTGAAGCTCTCCACATATCCAAATTAAAAGGGGCCACTTCTCAAACATGTACTTTAACAAGAGAGCTTTCACCCCAACTGTCTGAGATTAGCAACAAACCCCTCATAAAACCAATTAATAAACTAATTCCTGGTTACTGAGAAAAGAAACTGAGCCTGACCTATGGTGGTGCAGTGGATAAAGCGTCAACTGGAACACTGAGGTTGCTGGTTCGAAACCCTGGGCTTGCCTGGTCAAGGCATATATGGGAGTTGATGCTTCCTGCTCCTCTCCCCTTCTCTCTCTCTCTCTCTCTCCTCTCTAAAATGAATAAATAAAAAAAGTTAAAAAAAAAAGCCTGACTGGGCGGTGGCGCAGTGGATAGAGCGTCGGACTGGGATGCGGAAGACCCAGGTTCGAGACCCCGAGGTTGCCAGCTTGAGCGCGGGCTCATCTGGTTTGAGCAAAGCTCACCAGCTTGGACCCAAGGTCGCTGGCTCGAGCACAGGGTCACTCGGTCTGCTGCAGCCCCATGGTCAAGGCACATACGAGAAAGCAATCAATGAACAACTAAGGTGTCGCAATGAAAAACTGAAGATTGATGGTTCTCATCTCTCCATTCCTGTCTGTCCCTATCTATCCCTCTCTCTGACTCTCTCTCTGTCACTGTAAAAGAAAAAAAAAAAAAAGAAACAAAAAAAGAGGGAAAGTGACTTTTCTCATAAAATGGTCAATGATTTTAAATTTGATTTTTGTGGCAGTTCGTGGACTCTAGGAGCTGGAACAACTTCAAAGATTCTTTCATTTAAAACCCTCAGATGAGTAAACTGAGACTCACTGAGAGAATTTTTTTAAATTGGTTTTATTGGGGTGACATTGGTTAGTAAAATTATGTAGGTTTCAGGTGTACAATTCTATAACGCATCCTCTGTATACTGCACTGTGTGTCCAGCACCCCGAGTCGGTCTCCTTCCATCACCATCTGTCCCTCCTTCACCGTCTTCCACCCCGCCCCCTTCCCTCTGGCGGTCACCGTGCTGCTGTCTGTATCCATGAGTCTATTTTTTTTATTCCTTCTTCTTTTAACCCAGCCCTTCAACTCCTCTCCCTTCTAACTGCTATCAGCCTGTTCCTTATCTATGAACGTGTTTGTATTTCTTTTTCTGTGTGTTAGATAGCTCTCCGATGACTCCCAGTCATGGTAGGGTGGTCTTATGTAATAGGTGTCCTATGGGGTCCAATGGTGCTGTCTCCATTATCACCTGAGCTGGGTGCTCCAGGTATGTCCCTTGTGTGGGTTATGTGGGCCCTTCTGTTGTAATTGAGTATTGATTGCTATTGGCCTATTCATGCATGGGGTTGACCCTTAAGCTATCTGAATATGAGGATCAACCCCATTCACAGTGTTTGAGCTGCTGGGCAGGTGCTGACTGACCACACAGAGTGGAATTTGACTCAGCAGGGTCTGGTGCCTGCTGAGATGTCCCTTTGGATATGCCACTTGTGAAGCTTATTGGATTGTGCTGTGATGTTGTCTAAAGCTGGCCACTGGGTGTATCTGTTCTGGGCCTCTTGGAGGGACTCTGCTATAGGCCAATGTCAGACACTGCCTGTGACTGCCCCTAAGCAACATGTTTGGTATTACAAGGGACTCACAGTTTGTGGCTGCCTCTGCTGTGCCTGGGTGTGCCTGGGAAGGACCAAGCTGTGCACTAGCCCTGACCTTCATCGGCACCACTGGGTGTGCCTGGCAAGGACCACGCTGTGCACTAGCCCTGACTTTCATCGGCACCACTGGGTGTGCATGGGAAGGACCACGCTGTGCACTAGCCCTGACCTTCATCGGCACCAGGCCCGGGCGGATCAGCAGGAGTCTCAGTCACCCCGAGATCTGCCTCCACCTGCCTCTGTCTGCCGGCTGCCTGTTAGACTCAGTCACTGAAGGAACCTTTGGCTGCACTTGAGTTTCATGAGGTAGGTTCTCAGTGAGTCACCAGGAAAGGGCAAATACCGTTCACCAGATTAATACAGGTTCAAACTCAGTGCCAGTGCTGGGTCTGAGGCCACTCAGCAAATGTCCCTGGGTGTACCAAGTCTAGCTGTCACCTGATGGGTGCTTGGACACCTTTGTGTTGGAGCAGGGCCTCAGGGAGTTGTCAGGGTGAGGCCAGCAGAGTTTATAGGGTCCAAACAGACCAAGATTGGGCTGTGTGAAGGGAGGATCTGCTGTGATCACGTGCGCAAGGGAGAAAGGGCTTCTGTCCTCGCGCCACACAGCCCAGTCTGTGGAGAGAGTCAGCCTTGCCCGAAGCCTACGATGGGAAACGGCTGAGTCAGCATGAGCCGCACAGTCTTTTGTCTGTGCCCTGAATAAAAAAACCAGTGATGTTTTCTCCTGAGATTGGGACTTTGGATGCAGGGGTAGTTGCTCTGGGATAAAGAGAAGCTCTTTTAATATTTCCTTATTTTAAAAGTTTGAAGTTAACCTCTGCTACAGAGAGAGGAAAATAAATTCCAAATGGCTTCCTTTTAAAATTTTGCTTTATTTTTCATTTAAAAGTGGGGCTGGGAAGAGGGGCTGGAAGTTGGATGGCAGTAACATGAGCCAAGAAAGCACTGTGTGATCAGTTATAAAACCAAACGCTTTATAGATGAGGGAGGGAGGAGGGAGGGAGGGAGGGAGGGGGGTGGGAGGGTGGGAGGGAGGGAGGAAGGAAGGAAGGAAGGAAGGAAGGAAGGAAGGAAGGAAGGAAGGAAGGAAGGAAGGAAGGAAGGAAGGAAGAAAAGGCAGTCTTAGGTAAAAGAAATCAAATGCTAATATGTAATAGGTCCACTAATATCCTTCTGAGTATTATTCACTTGGCACAAGAGACAGTAGTGTATATGTGACATGTGTTCATATTCAGACACTTTCTGTACTTCTTCATCCAGTTCTGAGCTAGCCAAAGTGAATGTTCTTGTCCTGGAGGACCTTTCTTCACAATCCTAGAGTCAGACTTGGAATTCCAAGCACAGAGAGGGCTGGTATGTGACTGGTTGCTGTAAAGTACTAGCACTTAAGCTTGCCAACCTAGTCGATGCAGCCAAAGTTCATTCTTAGGTTTGTCCATCTCTTTACACCAGATACTTGCTCCCTACTCAGCCTGGCAGTACACTCCCACTTTAGTTAGTTTCCCAATAGACACTTAAAATAATTAGGCCAGAACAAATCTGAGACACGTCTGGAGATCAGGGTAGATGCTCCTTGATGATCTTCTGAAAGGATTAGTTAGTATGAGTGAGCTTTCCCAATTATTATTATTATTATTTTTGTGACAGAGACAGAGAGAGGGACAGACAGGAAGGGAGAGAGATGAGAAGCATCAATTCTTTGTTGTAGTACCTTAGTTGTACATTGATTGCTTTCTCATATGTGCCTTTACTTGTGGGGGGGCTACAGAGTGAGTGACCCTTTGCTCAAGCCAGTGACCTTGGGCTTCAAGCCAGTGACCTTTGGGCTCAAGCCAGTGACAATGGGGTCATGTCTATGATCCCACACTCAAGCCAGCAACCCTGCGCTCAAGCTGGCAACCTTGGGGTCCTCTGCGTCCCAGTTCGATGCCCTATCCACTGTACCACTGCCTGGTCAGGCTTATTATTTTTAAAATATTTATTTTTATTGATTTTAAAGAGAAGAGGGGAGAGAACAGGAGAGAGACAGAAACATCTATTCCTCCATGTGCCCCAATCAGGGACTGAACTGGCAACCTCTGCACTTAGGGACGATGCTCTAACCAACTGAGCTATCTGGTCAGGGCAGCTTTCTCAATTATTGCTGAACATGGACAAGCATATTTTGTTCACTTTATTTATTTTATTTAAGGTTTTTTTTTTTTTGTTTTTTTTTTTTTACTGAGACAGAGAGAGAGTCAGAGAGGGGTAGATAGGGACAGACAGACAGGAATGGAGAGAGATGAGAAGCATCAATCATCAGTTTTTTCATTGTGGCACTTTAGTTGTTCATTGATTGCTTTCTCATATGTGCCTTAACCATGGGGCTACAGCTGAGCCAGTGATCCCTTTGCTCGTGCCAGCGACCTTGGGTTCAAGCTGGTGAGCTTTGCTCAAACCAGATGAGCCTGCGCTCAAGCTGGCGACCTCAGGGTCTCAAACCTGGGTCCTCTGCATCCCAGTCCGACGCTTTATCCACTGCGCCACCGCCTGGTCAGGCTTATTTAAGGTTTTATTTAATTATTTTAGTGGTGGCAGGAGGAGTGGGAACCATCAATTTGTAATTGCTTCTCATACGTGCCTTGACTGGGTAAGCCAGGGGTTTTGAACCAGTGACCTTAGCATTCCAGGTTGATGCTTTATCCACTGTGCCACCACAGGTCTGTTTTGTTACTTTAGATTATAAGTGATAATGATGTATATTTTATTTCCCTAGGTAGAATATTGATGATTTAAATGGTCTCGATTAAAAAATGTATTTGATCACAAGTAATAGAAAACACAGTTTTCAGAGACTTTAACACACGAGTTTCCATTTCTTAGTTAACAGGAAGTCTGAAAGTAAGCATCTGATGATGTTGGTTTGGTGGCTAACGAGAGTTGGCCAGCATGCTAGTAAACTCAGCCTTTCCCTCATAGTTGCAGGTACTTCAAATAGTACCCAACATGCCAAATACAAAGTAGAAATGAGGAGGTCCAAGGGAGGCCAGGTGTGTCCAACCCTTTTTACCAGGAAAGCTGAAGCTTTCTCAGACCATACCCCCAAGCAAATGTCTGCTTTTGCCTCATTGGCCAGAAGTGGGTCATATGGCCACCTCCACTTGTGTAGAAAGGTGGAAAAGCAAGGGAGGATTATCATGATTCGTTTAGACCAGTTCTGATCCACCTGAGACTGGGTACATTGCTTCTCTGAACCAAACCAGCGTTCTGTCAATAAGGCAGAACGTGATGGATTGTGTGCTGTCACTAGCAGTGTATCATACAACGGAGCATCAACTTGATACATTTACAAGTATAATTTTACTGTTAATAGCACATAAAGCATACCTAAAATGCAGAAATTTTTACTACATTATTTACCCTTGCTTCCTTACCTGTGTACCAGCCTTTTACTTTCCATATAGTTTTCTTTGAAATGGTCATTGGCACCTCTTTCTTAAAAGAAGCTTTTTTTGTTAAAGGAAGCATTGTTAAGATGAACCCCAGCTGCTTGCCTCCAGGGTTCTGACATGCGCAGAACTACATTAGCTTTCTGGTACATATATCTTCATGAACAGCTGGAAGTAATTTTCAACCTAGCATTTCACATTTCATGGGTGGGTGAACTTTACATTAACTTTTGAAGCAACTATTCTAAAGCTCATGCATCTTTGATTGGATATTTGACTAATCCCATCCATTTCATTTGTGCTGAAATATTTAAGAACTCTTAAAAGGTTCTTATCTGAGTTGTAAAAGAGATACAACAAGGACGTCTTCTCTGGTTCCTCTCACTATATTCAGTCCGTTCACAGCAACAGCCGGAGTGACCCTACAAAATAAAATGTAGACCATGTCATGCTTCTGTTCTCAGTCCTCCCATGGCCTCGACTCATTCTTTGACAAAATCCGAAGTCCTTGCAGTGGCTTTCTAGGCCCTATATGACCTGGGCCCTGCCTGTCTCTCACATTTTGTTTGGCCTTGTAAATAACGGGTGCATCTGTGAGTCTTATCGAAGTCGTAAGAGCAAAAGTGGTTCTTTGCAGTGAACTGTTCTCCAGAACATAAAAAGGGGAGGTTTTTTTTTCTTTCTTTTTTTAAAATGGAGTTTATTGGGGTGACATGAGTTAACAAAACCCTACAGGTTTGAACTGTACAGCTCAGCAAAACCTCATCTGCACCCTGCATCGTGTACCCACGGACCAAAGGAGTCTCTTTCCACCCCATTTATCCCCCCTTTCCCTCTTCCACCTCCCCACCAGCCTTTCTCTTTGGCTGTCACCTCACTGTTGTCTGTATCTATGAGTTGTGTGTGTGTGTGTGTGTGTGTGTGTGTGTATATATATATATATATATGTTTTTGTTTTCTTAATCCCTTTACAATTTTTTACCCAGCCCCCCAGCCCCTTCCCTTCTGACGGCTGTCAGTCTAGTCTGTGTATCTATGCTTCTGTTTCTATTTGGTTTGTTAAATTATTTTGTTCATTAGATTCCACAAATAAGTGAAATCATATGGTATTTGTTTTTCTCTGGCTGGCTTTTTTCACTTAGCATAATACTCTCCAGTTCCATCCATGCTGTTACAAAAGGTAAGACTTTCTTCTTCTTTATGGCCATGCAATATTTCATTGTATAAACGTACCATATTATCCATTCATCTACTGATGAGTACTTGGGCTGTTTCCAGATCTTGGCTATTGTAAATAAAACTGCAGTGAACATGGGGGAGATGTATTCTTTCAAATTTTCCCTAACCAGGTGGTGGCACAGTGGATAGAGTGAAATGCAGAGACCCAGGTTTGAAACCCCAAGGTCGCCGGCTTGAGCACAGGCTCACCAACTTGAGTGTGGGGTTGCCAGCTCAAGCGTGGACCAGACAAGGCCCCATGGTTGCTGGCTTGAAGCCCAAGGTCGCTGGCTTGGCAAGGGATCTCTGGCTCAGCTGGAGCCCCCTGATGAGAAAGCAATCAATGAACAACTAAGGTGCCACAGTGAAGAACTGATGCTTCCCATCTCTCTCCCTTCCTGTCTGTCCGTTCCTGTCTGTCCCTCTCTTTGTCTCTCTGTCTCTCTTTCTAGCTTAAAACCATCAAACAAACAAACAGACAGACAAACAAACAAATAACTGTATAAGGTTTTTTTTTTAGATATAGTCCCAGAAGTGGGATCACTGGGTCATAAAGCATTTTCATTTTAAATTTTGTGAAGTAACTCCATACTGCTTTCCACTGTGGCTGCACCAATCTGCATTCCCACCTATACAGTAAACAGGGATTCCCTTTTCTCCACATCCTCGCCAGCACTTGCTGTTTGTTGATAGCCATCCTGACAGGTGTGAGGTGATATCTCATTGTGGTTTTTTTTTTTTTTTTCTGTATTTTTCAGAAGCTGGAAACGGGGAGAGACAGTCAGACAGACTCCCGCATGCGCCCGACCGGGATCCACCCGGCACACCCACCAGGGGTGACGCTTTGCCCACCACGGGGCGATGCTCTGCCCCTCCGGGGGCGTCGCTCTGCCGCCACCAGAGCCACTCTAGTGCCTGGGGCAGAGGCCAAGGAGCCATCCCCAGCGCCCGGGCCATCTTTGCTCCAATGGAGCTTTGGCTGCGGGAGGGGAAGAGAGAGACAGAGAGGAAGGAGGGGGGGTGGAGAAGCAAATGGGCGCTTCTCCTATGTGCCCTGGCCGGGAATCGAACCCGGGTCCCCCGCACGCCAGGCCGACGCTCTACTGCTGAGCCAACCGGCCAGGGCCATCTCATTGTGGTTTTAATTTGCATTTCACTGATACCTAGTGACTTTGAGCATCTTTCCATATGTCCATTGACCATCTGTATATCAAGAGAGGAGGTTTCTTAAACTTCATTGTTTTTTCAAGATCATAGGGCTCAGGTGAAATTCAACATTTATATAATATATAAATTATATAATACATATATAAAAGTTATAATTATATTGTAATATAAAGCTATAGTTATAAATATATATTATGTAGAACATATATATGGAAAAATATTATGTATAACATTATACATACACAAACACATATAATAACTAGTGTAATATAATATCCGCTGCCTCTTTAGTATGAGGGAGGTGACAGCTTTACCTTAGTCAGATAACTGGTGGCTTAGAGGACAAATATGAAACACATGCCCCAATGTTATTTGGCCAGCACTTGTAAGTTGAAAGTTTTTCTTTTTAAATTTTAATTTATTAATTTTTTTTGGAGCAAAAGGGGGAGAGAGAGAGAAAGAGAGAGAGAAGGAGAGAGAGAGAAACATCACTTTGTTGTTCCATTTATTTATGAATTTGTTGGTTGATTCTTGTATATGCCCTGACCGGGTATCGAGCCTATAACCTTGATAGATCAGGACGATGCTCTAACCAGTTGATTTACCCGACCAGGGCCTTGTAGGGTGAAAGTTGTTAATATGAAAGCCTAAGTCAGGACTTAAGTTTAGCCTCTACCACTCCTTACGTGTTTACACTAGGTTGTTGACACATACTTACCTTTAGTTGGGGGCTGGTCTGGGGAAGTATCTGAATTTGCAACCCCTAATCAAGAGTATTGCTGGCCCATCCTTTGAGGAATGTGAGAAAACATCATATTCAGGAAAAAACAACACAGCATTGAGTTTTATTTATGACTATCTGCAATTTATTTAACTAGTTCCCTATTGAGGAAAATTTGTGTTGCTTCCACCTTTTTGCTATTGCAGACAGTGAATAAACATTCTTGAACGGGAACATAAAAAAAAAACCGCTCAAACACAGATGACAAATGACCATCATATGAGGAATTTGGAGAGATAATCTAGAGAAGGTGGGGCAGGGGAAGGATGGGAGAGGCCATCATAACTGTCTCCAAATACTAGAAGTGCTGCCACATGGGAGAATTAGACTTGTTCTGTTTGCTCGCAAAGGGTAGGACTAGGATGAGCAAGGGGGAGCGCAGGGAAACTGACTTTGTATCAGCATAAGGAAGCACTTTCTAACTCAGTGCCTTCAGAGAGAGGGGTTCTGCCCTGTCGCTGTTTTGCTGCAACACTCCGTGGTGCAGCTGCAGGAGGGGATTTGGCTATTCACTGGGGCGTTGGAGTAAATAGCTCTGAAGTTCCCTTCCTGTTGTAGGACCCTCTGATTCTGAAACAAAGTGAAATCCCATTATTTTGGCCTTCATTGATTAAGATTGAATACAAATCCTGTTAGTGGGGTAAGATAAATTTTTCCTTTATAACATTTAAAAAAAATTTTTTTTATTATTATTCATTTTAGAGAGGAGAGGGAGAGACAGAGGGAGAGAGAGAGAGGAGAGACAGAGAGAGAGAAGGGGGGGAGGAGCTGGAAGCATCAACTCCCATATGTGCCTTGACCAGGCAAACCCAGGGTTTCTAACTGGCGACCTCAGCATTTCCAGGTCGACGCTTTTATCCACTGCGCAACCACAGGTCAGGCCTTGTTTATAACATTTTTTTTTTTCTTTTTGGTATTTTTCTTTTTTTTTTTTTATTTTTTTTTTTATTTTTTTTTTTTAAATAAATTTTTATTAATGGTAATGGGATGACATTAATAAATCAGGGTACATATATTCAAAGAAAACATGTCCAGGTTATCTTGTCATTAAACTATGTTGCATACCCCTCGCCCAAAGTCAGATTGTCCTTCGCCACCCTCCATCTAGTTCTCTGTGCCCCTCCCCCTCCCCCCTTTTTGGTATTTTTCTTAAGTGAGAAGTGGTGAGGCAGAGAGACTGACTCCCGCACGCACCCGACTGGGATCCACCTGGTAAGCCCACTAGGGGGCGACGCTCTGCTCATCTGGGGCATTGCTCCATTGCAACCTGAGGCAGAGGCAGAGGCCATGGTGCCATCCTCAGCGCCCCGGGCAACTTTGCTACAATGGAGCCTTGGCTGTAGGAGGGTAAGAGAGAGATAGCGAGAAGGGAGAGAGGAAAGGATGGAGAAACAGTCACTTCTCCTGTGTGCCCTAACTGAGAACTGAACCCAGGACTTCCACATGCTGGGCCGACACTCTACCACTGAGCCAACTGGACAGGGCCCATAACATTTTATAGTATAGTATAAATTATTATTATTATTATTTAATAACTGTTCTCTAAATCATTTTTAAATGTTTTAACTATCAAAAATCAATTAAGATAATTTATTGTTGATCATGAGTATAACACTATTCCAGGCGTTTTATGACACAATAACAGAATCGAAGGAAAATACATTTCCCTGGGGCAGACATGGCTGTATGGGGAGACCTGATAAACACAGGAAGCAGTAAGTGATTTGTATCTTACATATTTACAACATAAAGTAAAATTAGGAAATAGCCGTGTGCTAATTGTGAGTAAAGCTCAATAAGAGTAATGAGGGCAGGTGAATATAGTGAGCATGGATTACAGACACAATATCAGAACACAAATCAAAGATTACTAACCAAGTATACTCGAAATCAGACTATTTTTGAAAAAGAAGGCCTGTATAATTGCCAAACGAATTGGAAAGAATCATAATAGACAACTTCATGTAGGAGGAAGATCTTGAATTTGTCCTTGAATGTTGGCTACGAGGAGGACAGCCCAGGCTGGAGAGCAGCTTAGAGGTAGGAATGAGGAGGGCGGGGGTCAGGGATGACTCCCAGACTGTCCAGTTGAGGGGGCGTATGTGCCAGGAGTGAAGGGGAACAGAGTTATTAGATGGACCTACTGTGATACTGAAAACCAGGCAGGTTTGCATTCAGTGCAGTAGGGAGCCAAAGAGTGAAATGATGTGAGAAATTTAAAAGACCAGTTTCAAGTTCATTCACTAAATAGTCATTTGAGCACTTTACTTCGTACAAGGCATGCACAAGTTGCTGAGGATCCCAGGATTCTCAAGGAGTTACAGCCCAGTGGGTGAGGAGGATAAGGAAACAGCATTATAATTCCATGTGGTACGCCCTGAGAGAGAGCACAGGCTGTACACAGTACAGAAGAGGGGCGGGTGTGGCTGGCCCACTCCAGGAGGGGTTGGCGTAATGTCTGAAACCTAGAAGGAATACCTGTTTCCATTTGGCTTCCTATGTGTTCTCTCTTCTTCCTTCCCATTATACAGATCTGGAAACTAAATGATTGTTAAGTGATAAAATATTTAATTTATATAATATTATTTACTCTTTAAAATTCTATTATATATTAATAAGTTGTGTGACATGTACATAAAACTTAAAACTTTGCTAAACATAAACAATTTTACAAAAAAATTCTACCTTGAAGGATTTTATAATCTGGTTGAAAGGAACAAAGTTTTATGTATTAAATAATAATTAACAGCAAACTTCCAGTTATAAAATAAATGTCATGAGGTATAATGTACACCATGATGAGCACAGCTAAGAACACTATTATGTTTTTGAAAGTTGCTAAGAGAGTAGATCTTAAAAGTTATTGCAGCCTGACCAGGTGGTGGTGCAATGGATAGAGCGTCGGACTGGGATGTGGAGGACCCAGGTTCCAGACCCTGAGGTTGCCAGCTTGAGTGCGGGCTCATCTGGTTTGAGCAAAGCTCGCCAGCTTAAACCCAAGGTCGCTGGCTTAAGCAAGGTTACTCGGTCTGCTGAAGGCCCACAGTCAAGGCACATATGAGAAAGCAATCAATGAACAACTAAGGTGTCGCAACGAAAAACTGATGATTGATGCTTATCTCTCTCCGTTCCTCTCTGTCTGTCCCTATCTATCCCTCTCTCTGACTCTCACTCTGTCTCTGTAAAAAAAAAAAAAAAGTTATTGCAGCCTGATCAGGCAATGGCACAGTGAATAGAGTGTCGGCCTGGGATGCTAGGACCCAGGTTTGAAACCCTAAAGTTGCCAGCTTGAATGCAGGATTACCAGTTTGAGTGTGTGATCATAGACATGACCCCATGGTCACTGGCTTGAGCCCAAAGGTCACTGGCTTGAAGCCCAAGGTCGCTGGCTTGAGCAAGGGGTCACTGGCTCAGCTGGAATCCCTTGGTCAAGGCACATATGAGGAAGCAATCCTCCTTTTATGAGGCTAGCATAATTCTGATTCCAAAACCAGGCAAAGACAACACAAAGAAAGAAAATTATAAGCTAATATTCCTGATGAACTTAGATGCTAAAATCCTCAACAAAATATTAGCAAACCAGATCCAGCAATACATTTAAAAAAATCATATATCGGCCCTGGCTGGTTGGCTCAGCGGTAGAGCATCGGCCTGGCGTGCGGGGGACCTGGGTTCGATTCCCAGCCAGGGCACATAGGAGAAGCGCCCATTTGCTTCTCCACCACCCCCTCTCCTTCCTCTCTCTCTCTTCCCCTCCCACAGCCAAGGCTCCATTGGAGCAAAGATGGCCCGGGCGCTGGGGATGGCTCCTTGGCCTCTGCCCCAGGCGCTAGAGTGGCTCTGGTCGCGGCAGAGCATCGCCCCCTGGTGGGCAGAGCGTTGCCCCTGGTGGGCGTGCTGGGTGGATCCCGGTCGGGCGCATGCGGGAGTCTGACTGTCTCTCCCCGTTTCCAGCTTCAGAAAAATACAAAAAAAAAAGAAAAAAAAGAAAAAAAAATCATATATCATGATCAAGTGGGATTCATTTTGGGGAGGCAAGGATGGTACAATATTCATAAATCAATCAATGTGATTCATCACATAAATAAAAGGAAGGAGAAAAACCACATGATAATTTCAATAGATGCAGAAAAAGCATTTGATAAAATCCAGCACGCATTCATGATCAAAACTCTCAGCAAAGTGGGAATACAGGGAATATACCTCAACCTGATAAAGGCCATCTATGACAAACCCACTGCCAACATCTTAATCAATGGGAAAAAATTAAAAGCAATCCCCTTAAGATCAGGAACAAGACAGGGGTGCCCCCTTTCACCACTCTTATTCAACATGGTATTGGAAGTCCTAGCCACAGCAATCAGACAAGAAGAAGAAATAAAAGGCATCCAAATTGGAAAAGAAGAAACAAAACTATCATTATTTGCAGATGACATGATACTGTACATAGAGGAAGCAATCAATGAACAACTAAGATGTCGCAATGAAGAACTGATGCTTCTCATCTCCCTTTCTGTCTGTCCCTCTCTCTGTCTCTCTCAAAAAAATAAAAATAAAAAGAGAGAAGAATTAAAAAATGTTATTACAAGAAGAAAATGTGTAACTGTGTGGTGACGAATGTTAACTAGACTTATTGTAGTGATTATTGTGCAATACATACAAATATTGAATCATTATGTTATAGACCTGAAACTAATAGAATGTTATATGCCAATTATATCTCAATTCATTTTTGAGAAAATTATGAGAAACAAAAAGAAAAATAAAGCCATACATTCTGTAACTATATAGAAACAAAAGAGAGGAATCCATGACTTAAGCACATGTACAGATTTACCCCATGGTGACTTAATTAACAGAGAAGGGGACACATTTTCTGTCACTACCACTGAGGCCCCACCAGCCTTCCCTCAGCTCTGAGGTTCTACATCCCACATGCGGACTGCCCCAGCACACAGCTGGAGGAAGCTTGGCCAGATGTGTAGGGGCTCACATGAGCTTTCCTCCCTTCACTGCTCTTCCTGCTCTCAACCTCCTACCTCCCTGAAGAGAATCTTGCCTGCTGCATTGCTCCTCCCAGCCTCGCTCCTCCCAGCCTCGCTCCTCCCAGCCTCGCTCCTCCCAGCCTCGCCTCCTCCCAGCCTAGCCTCCTCAGCATCGCTCCTCCCAGCCTCGCTCCTCCCAGCCTCGCCTCCTCCCAGCCTCGCTCCTCCCAGCCTCGCTCCTCCCAGCCTCGCCTCCTCCCAGCCTTGCCTCCTCCCAGCCTCGCTCCTCCCAGCCTCGCCTCCTCAGCCTCGCTCCTCCCAGCCTCGCCTCCTCCCAGCCTCGCCTCCTCCCAGCCTCGCCTCCTCCCAGCCTCGCTCCTCCCAGCCTCGCCTCCTCAGCCTCATGCAAGACAATGCCTGGTGGATGAGTGCTGCCATAGCTCCCACTGCCAAGTGCTGGGGGAGCTCAGGCCGTGAAGTAACAGTCCCTAGTTATGTGGCCGCATCAATTCAGAGCAGAGAAGTACCAGCGAAGTCTTTCCCTTCTCCCTTCCCCAAGGTTGTTACAGCAAGGGCAGGGCCTGCTTATTTATTCCTAAACTTGCCCAGAGGAGCAAAGACTAATAACTAATAGATCATTGCCTTATCCTAATTTATTCCTGAAGTAGTAATCAAAATATCGTGGCCAGGTTGACTAGTACAAAATTATCTTGAATTTACTCCAAACAATATATTTGAAACTAAAACACACAAATGACTTTGTCTTCTTATTTTTATTTTTTTTGAGAGAGAAAGAGAAAGAGAGGAAGAAAGGGAGGAGGGAAGAAAAAGAGAGAGAGAGAAAGAGGAAGGTAGAGAGATGAAATTATCAACTTGTTGTTGTGTCACTTTAGTTTTTCATTGATTATGTTCTCATATGTGCCTTGACTGGGGGGCTCCAGCTAAACAGTGACTCTTTGTCCAAGTCAGTGACTTTGAGGTTTTGAAGTGTGGAAAAGAAAGGCTCTTAACATAAATAACACTGGGAAACAAAATTTTTGTTGCATCCACAAAAACACTTGTTCTTACCTAATTCGACTATGCTGATCTCAAATCTGACATTAGTTTTTCTCTGTAAGCTACAAGTTTTTTTGCAATTCAAGATTTTAGGTTTCATCTTATTGTAAAATTTTCAACATTTAGTTTAACATAATGAAGTAGAATGTCTTCTTAGGCATCATCTTTGTGAAAACATGATTTATATAATGCAGTAAATACACTAATACACTAAAAGATATGATTGCATCAGAATTTGTCTACAATTTCGAATAGAACATATTAAAACACTTATTTTAATCGTAAAATTTGCGTAAAACTTATTTAAATTCTATTCAGGCAAAAATTTGCGTTTGTAGCTTCTGTGTTTGTGTACTTGTTGAGGACAATTTTGTTTGATGCTCCAGTAGTAGTCTACTCATCATTAACAGCTCCAAGGTTTTCGGGAAACTTATCAAGGTGACTGTTCAGGAAGTGAGTCTTAACACTCATGTTACATCCAAAGTTGCAGAAAGTCAACAGCATCCTTTGAACCAGAAATTCATAGTTTTCTGCTTTTTTGTTGCCAAGGAAGTTCTTTGTAACTGCCACAAAAGACTGTCATACTGCTTTCTCCTCCTTATTCATCTTCCTGGAAAATTCTTCATCATGTATGAGGGTTCAAATTTGAGGTCCATTGAATACACTTGCTTTTATCTTCTCGAAAGACAAGGCAGGAAAAGTAGAAATAATACGTTGAAAGCATTCACTTTCTCTATTCAAAGCCTAAACAAACTGCTTCATTAAGCCAAGTTTGATGTGAAATGGGGAAGAAATGATCCTGTCTCGATTAACTACAGGTTCATTCACAATATTTTGCATCCCTACTTCCAGAGCTTCATGTTTCGGCCACTCCTTCTGGGTCCAGTGTTTCTCCTGAGCTCAGCTGTCCCACAAACACAGAAAGCAAGGCTACTTCGTGAAACCTCTCTGTTGTCCTAGCAGGAAATTTACCATTTTAAGATCCACACAAATGATCCAGTTTTGCTCCTCATACTTCAGAAAGTCGAGGACAATTTTTATGTCATTCTTACTAAGTCATTCAATTCAGGTTGGCTAAACTGCTGAGGGGTTAATGACTGCTTGGCGTCAGAAGAAGACCCTTCAGATTCTACAACCATTTCCTCATGCATCTTATCAAAATACACTTAATCACCATGTTCACTTTCTTCGTCCTTAGAAGAAATAAAACCATTGAAAACTGGAACCGGGAGTGTCTCAGAGTGTGGGATAACTCATATTGCTGAAGGAATATTAGGATATGCGATCATATGCCGTTTTTTCTTGCCGATGCCCTTTGTATGGATCAGACAGAAATAACAGTTACTGCTGTGGTCCTTAGGTTCACGCCAAACCATGGAAATACCAAAAAGCATTCCTTTGCATTTTCCTTTTATCCAGTCATGAAGCATTTCCTCACAATTTTGACACACAATATGAGGAGCCCAATTCTTGTCTTGATCACCCAGGGGAACTTGAAAATAGGCAATATATGCACATGTCACAAATGATGAAATATTGTGCCTTTGATGTTGAAGTGTGTAACAGCCACATATATAACAGAAGGTGTCAGGACTATTCTTACATTTATGCCTACTTGAAGAAGCCATAATTCAATCTTAAAACAAAAAGAGAGGGTGTTTTTTTTTCTTTTTAATTTAATTTATTTATTTTTTACAGAGACAGAGAGCAAGTCAGAGAGAGGGATAGAAAGGGACAGACAGACAGGAATGGAGAGAGATGAGAAGCATCAATCATTAGTTTTTCGTTGCGCATTGCAACACCTTAGTTGTTCATTGATTGCTCTCCCATATGTGCCTTGACCGCAGGTCTTCAGCAGACCGAGTAACCCCTTGCTGGAGCCAGTGGCCTTGGGTTCAAGCTGGTAGGCTTTTGCTCAAAGCCAATGAGCCCACGCTCAAGTTGGCGACCTCGGGGTCTCAAACCTGGGTCCTCTGAATCCCAGTCCAACACTCCATCCACTACACCACCATGTGGTCGGGCAAGAGGGTGTTTCTATCAGATAATAATTTTTTACATTTAAAAACAAGTACAATTATGTAAAAGCGATGTTTGTAAAACATTAATTGCCTTGTGGTTATGTTCAATCCAAGAGTCATTGCCCTTTAACTCCAATTTATGCATGCTATTAACTGTAACAAAAATTAAGATTGCATAAAAACTAGAGCATGCACCAAAAAAAAAAAAAAAAAAAAGGATTTCAGGCCCTGGCCAGTTGGCTCAGTGGTAGAGCGTTGGCCTGGCATGCAGGAGTCCTGGGTTCGATTCCCGGCCAGGGCACACAGGAGGCTTCTCCACCCCTCCCCTTCTCCTTCCTCTCTGTCTCTCTCTTCCCCTCCTGCAGCCAAGGCTCCATTGGAGCAAAAAGTTGACCCGGGCACTGAGGATGGCTCCATGGCCTCTGCCTCAGGTGCTAGAATGGCTCTGGTTGCAACAGACCAACGCCCCAGATGGGCAGAGCATCGCCCCCTGGTGGGCATGCCGGGTGGATCCTGGTCAGGTGCATGTGGGAGTCTGTCTGACTGCCTCCCCATTTCCAACTTCAGAAAAATACAAAAAAAAAAAAAAGGGGATTTCAGATTTGGAATCAGCAATGCAGAAATATATAGAAACAGTTCTAAAACCTCATGCAACAGAAAATGAAAAAAAATTTGTTTCCCATAATTTTTTGCCAAAAAATTATAATTTTTGGCAACCCCCCCCAAAACTTACTTTCTCTAAAACAAAGAGACTTTTAGCAGAACTTACTATTTCTAACCTTGAGGCCGGTGTCTCATACTGTGGCCTTGGGCTAGCTTTGCAAAGTTGCAGGTGTATAGATAAACATTGTAAGAAAGCTTGTTTCACTGCTTTGTTTTACTGCTATGCTTTCTCCCCTCCCCATTCCTCACTCAGTATGTAGTTTTTCCTATAAAGCCAGCCCCAAACTGTGTTCAGAGATGCACTGATTTGAATAACTTAGGTTTCCATGCAGGTGTGTAGCCGGCTAATAAAGACTCCTAATTTCTTTTTTTTTTTTTTTTTTTTTTTTTTACAGAGATAGAGAGTGAGTCAGAGAGAGGGATAGACAGGGACAGACAGACAGGAATGGAGAGAGATGAGAAGCATCAATCATTAGTTTTTCATTGCGCGTTGCAACACCTTAGTTGTTCATTGATTGCTTTCTCATATGTGCCTTGACCACGGGCCCTCAGCAGACCGAGTAACCCCTTGTTGGAGCCAGTGACCTTGGGTTCAAGCTGGTGGGCTTTTGCTCAAACCAGATGAGCCCGCGCTCAAGCTGGCGACCTTGGGGTCTCGAACCTGGGTCCTCCGAATCCCAGTCCGACGTTCTTTCCACTGCGCCACCACCTGGTCAGGCAAGACTCCTAATTTCTTAATTTGGCTAATTGATTGATTGGGTTACAAGAGGTTTGTTTCTCACAGTTCCGATACTACAATTTCAAACCTGGGTCCTCGGCATCCCAGGTCATCACTCTATCCACTGCACCACCACCAGTCGGGCGACTCTAACTTCTTTCTACCAGACACGATTATAATAGCTAAAATCTTAAAATACCCTCTCTGGCCTGACCAGGTGGTGGCGCAGTGGATAGAGAGTCGAACTGGGATGCAGAATACCCAGGTTCAAGACCCCAAAGTCGCCAGCTTGAGCACCGGCTCATCTGGTTTGAACAAAAGCTCACCAGCTTGGACCCAAGGTTGCTGGCTCCAGCAAGGGGTTACTCGGTCTGCTGAAGGCCCGCAGTTAAGGCACATAGGAGAAAGCAATCAATGAACAACTAAGGTATTGCAACGAAAAACTGATGATTGATGCTTCTCATCTCTCCGTTCCTGTCTGTCTGTCCCTATCTATCCCTCTCTCTGACCTCTCTCTGTCTCTATAAATAAATAAATAAATAAATATCTTTAAAATACCCTCTCTGTATAATTGTATGAGTTCTTCATTTGTATTTTTATATGTTTTATATATTTTATTTTATTCTTTTTGGTGACAGAGACAGAGAGAGAGTCAGAGAGAAAGTCAGAGAGAGGAACACAGACAAGAAAGGAGAGAGATGAGAAGCATTAATTCTTTGTTGCAGCTCCTTAGTTCAAGTTGTTCATTGGTTGCTTTCACATATGTGTCTTGATGGGGGGGGCGGGAGGGGCTACAGCAGATTGAGTGAACCTTTGCTCAAGCCAGCGACCTTTGGCCTCAAGCCAGTGACCATAGGGTCATGTTTATGATCCCAAGCTCAAGCCAGTGACCCTGCTCTCAAGCTGGTGAGCGTGCACTCAAGACGGGTGAGCCTGTGCTCAAGCCGGTGACCTTTGGGTTTTGAACCTGGGTCCTCTGCATCCCAGTCTGATGCTCTAGTCTATCCAATGCACCACCGCCTTGTCAGGCTATTTTATATACTATATTTTAAAGAGAGCTTATAACTCAGTAAAAATGCCAGCAGTCTACAGAAAAATCAGCAAACAATTCAAACAAAGTGATGCATGTGGTCAATAAGCAAATATAAAGACGCTTAAGTAATTCAGAGCTGAAGAAATGCAAATAAAACAACCAGATGACATTTCCGCCTACCAAGCTGGTTAAGATTCAAATGTTGATGAGAGTAGGAGGAAAGATACTTTTGTATACTATTGCTAAAAATATAGATTGGTAAAAACTTTCCAGAGGGCAGTATATATTCAATTAAAAAATATGTATACCACCCTGGCCGGTTGGCTCAGTGGTAGAGCGTCGACCTGGCGTGTAGGAGTCCCGGGTTCGATTCCCGGCCAGGGCACACAGGAGAAGCGCCCATCTGCTTCTCAACCCCTCCCCCTCTCCTTCCTCTCTGTTTCTCTCTTCCCCTCCTGCAGCCAAGGCTCCATTGGAGCAAAGTTGGCCCAGGCGCTGAGGATGGCTCCATGGCCTCTGCCTCAGGCGCTAGAATGGCTCTGATCGCAACAAAGCAACACCCCAGATGGGCAGAGCATCGCCCCCTGGTGGGCATGCCGGTGGATCCTGGTTGGGCGCATGCGGGAGTCTGTATGACTGCTTCCCCGTTTCCAACTTCAGAAAAATACAAAAAAAAAAATGTATACCACTTATCCTGGGCATCCTATTTCTAAGAATTACTAAGGAAATAATTAGACAAAGGCACAGAGATGTAATTATAAGCCTGTTTACTGTAATAGTACACATAAGAGTGAGAAATAGCACTAAGTGAGCATTAATAGGACGAGGATCATATTTTAAAGACAAAGACAGTGCTCAGCTCACTCATTAATTGTAAATTGTGGCGATGTTTTCCGTAAAAGCCTTGCTCAGCATTAGGTAACTGGGGCCAGAAAGGTCAGTGAGAAATGTCTCAGTTGCGTTACCAAGGCGAGTTGACTATGAAAGAAGCATTTAATATAAAGGCAGCTTGCTAAAATAGAGAGCTCTCTTCCATGCTGTCCTGGGGCCTGTTTGCTTTTAAATAACGAACATTTCAGCCCACTTAGAAATGATAAGTTTTGTTTAAAGCTTTCGATTGTTTTGGAGGGGAGAAAAAAAAAAGAAACTCTAAACAGATTCAAAGACTACAGGGACTAGAATTTCAACGGAAACCAGATGTTCTCATTGTGGTTGCATTTCTTTTTTAAAGCTGAGTAGCATCTCTCCCTTTATTTATTATTTCTTTAAGATATTATTTATTTATATTAGAGAGGAGAGAGTGAGAGGGAGAAGGTGGGGAGGAGCAGGAAACATCGACTCCCATATGTGCCTTGACCAGGCAAGCCCAGGGTTTTGAACCAGCGACCTCAGCGTTCCAGGTCGAGGCTGTATTCACTGCACCACCCCAAGTCAGGCATGGTTGTATTTTAATGGCTATTGGCAGTCAAATTCTAAAGCCCACGTTTTCAACAGGGCCTAGGACAAAGTGCTTGGTTCCTCTGTGCACAAGAAACAGGCATCTATACCTTACAGGTCGCTTCAGTTTGTAGAGAACTTGCTATGTGCTGGGCCCTATGCTTAGGCACTCTAGCCACCTTATCTCATTTAATTCTAAGAAACCTATAGCACTGGCAAGTGTTTTCTCCATTACATAAATGAAAAAGCTGGGACTGTGAGAAGTGAATGGCTTACTTAGGGCCATCCAGCAGGGATTCAGGCCCATGGCCAACTGCAGCCTGACTCCACGTCGTGCAATCTCTCCGCATTGTACAGGGAATGAGAGAGAGAAGGAAGGAAGGGTTGTAGCAGGGCTAATATTCAATTGGTCAACACCAATGTGGCTGCAATGATTTTCTCAATACTTCCACACACTGGTAAACAGCTGCTATCCTGTCTCCCCCTGCCCCCCAGTGCTTTTCCCCTGCCTTCCTCCAGGCCCCCTGAACCCCCCCCCCCATGCAGCAAGTGGAGGGGTCACACCTGGTCCAGCGGGGCCCTCAGGATCACTGCAGGGCCTTCTGTCCAGGCAGCGTGGGGATTGTCCCCTACAGGAGAGGAAACCCCTGTGAGCAGAGGGCCGAGACAGAGCAGCCAGCACCAGATTGACAGTTCTGCTTGCCATGTCCCCTCTCTAGCTACACTATTGGATTAAGGTTTCCCGTCACTTTAGTCATAGGTTGATCCCATGTTTGCTCTTCGCAGCCACCCAGGGCCCAGACAGGAAGTCTGGCCTTTCAGTCCTGCCTCTTTCCTGGTGGCTCCTTTTCCTCACATCCTGCTCGACACCAAAGGAAATATTTAACTCCTGTTATTCTCTTCAACTGATTCCTCAACCCCCTTACCTAGTTAATGATATCCCCATCTGTCCCTTCCACCTTGGTGTAGCCATTTAAACTAGCCAGTTGAAGCCCTGGCCGGTTGGCTCAGTGGTAGAGCGTCGGCCTGGCGTGCAGGAGTCCCGGGTTCGATTCTCAGCTAGGGCACACAGGAGAAGCGCCCATCTGCTTCTCCACCCCTCCCCCTCTCCTTCCTCTCTGTCTCTCTCTTCCCCTCCCACAGCCAAGGCTCCATTGGAGCAAAGTTGGCCTGGGCGCTGAGGATGGCTCTATGGCCTCTGCCTCAGGTGCTAGAATGGCTCTGGTTGCGACAGAGCGACGCCCCAGATGGGCAGAGCATCGCCCCCTGGTGGGCATGCTGGGTGGATCCCGGTCGGGCACATGCGGGAGTCTGTCTGACTGCCTCCCCGTTTCCAGCTTCGGAAAAATACAAAAAAAAAAAAGTAGAAGAAATAAACTAGCCAGTTAAGAAAAAATAAGATTGTACAGTCAACACTCCGGCCAGTGGAGCAAGACCAGCATCCTAGGGCCTGCGTTAGGGATAAAAACAATTTGCCCTCTGCCCGCGCTCTTACTGGCTGGCTTTCAATAGTGGCAGCACGCCTTTCTGCAGAAGGTATTCAAGTTCCCTTGCCTAGGTATTTTGTCTCCACGAGCCTTGCTTAATTCCATCTGTAACAACACCGTGAGCTCCAGGGCACAGCCACATCTGACTGTGGCCTTTGGAATTTGGGGGAATTTCTTCAAATCTAAGACATCATTGACTGTGAGGTTCACTGTTATTTTAAGTACCAGCAAGAAAGAAGAACCCCTTTTTACTAAATGATGACACAAGATAGTGCTGCGCTATTATGAATCAGTCACACCTGCCTCTAGATCGAAATTTCTTTCATCTGTTCTGGAGGATTTGGTAATTTCTCTGCATTCGGTTGCCATGGCAAGCCATCCTTCCTGCACGTCGCCCCTTGAAACGTGATGCAGATTTGTGCTTGTGGGTAAGTAACTTCCTTTCTTAGATTCTACAGAGGCTGTGCTTGGTTTATTGCTATGCTAAAAATGTGTAAATATGGTCATTTTTCCTAAGTGGAACATTTGCATCTTTCTTTCTTTTTTTTTTTTTTTTTCATTTTTCTGAAGCTGGAAACAGGGAGAGACAGTCAGACAGACTCCCGCATGCACCCGACCGGGATCCACCCGGCACGCCCACCAGGGGGCGACGCTCTGCCCACCAGGGGGCGATGCTCTGCCCATCCTGGGCGTCGCCATGTTGCGACCAGAGCCACTCTAGCGCCTGGGGCAGAGGCCAAGGAGCCATCCCCAGCGCCCAGGCCATCTTTGCTCCAATGGAGCCTCGGCTGCGGGAGGGGAAGAGAGAGACAGAGAGGAAAGCGCGGCGGAGGGGTGGAGAAGCAAATGGGCGCCTCTCCCGTGTGCCCTGGCCGGGAATCGAACCCGGGTCCTCCGCACGCTAGGCCGACGCTCTACCGCTGAGCCAACCAGCCAGGGCCCCATTTGCATCTTTCATACCAAAAGTCACATTCTACTGTTGTTTCCATTTTCTGCTGTTCTGTTTGTATTGAAACATTTCATATCAATGTTGAATCATAATGTAAAACATTCTGAAGACATTTGAAATGGTGATTAAAACATGTAAACTCTCAACAGTGCATATAATTCAATTAAAGTGACAATAATGTGAGCAGCTAGGACCAAGGTCATGTAAGACAGGCAGGGACAACTCTAACGGGATTACTACTGCCTGGCTAACAGTGATTATAAGATATATCCTGATTTTAAATTTGAAAATATGTGCATCATAGAACTGATTAAAGTGTACTTTGTTTATTTGAAGTAAATTAATTGAACTTTGCAGATGTAAACACTAAGACTCAGAGCAGTTAAGCCATTCAAAGCCTCAGACCTTGTCATTGAAGGAGCTGGAATTCAAATCCAGGTCTGACTCCCAAACCCATGTTTCTTCCAAATGAGTTGATTATCCAAATGGGGAGAAACATCTATCACATATAGATATCCAGGACACTATCAGTGTCTCACCTTGTCCTCTCAGGGATCGGTTCTGGGGGCTTCCAGAACTTCCCATCCATAGTTTCTGGAGGCTTCACTCTTTTTTTAAAAAAATTATTTTTATTTATTTATTCATTTTAGAAAAGAGAGAAAGAGAGAAAGAGAGAGAGAGAGAGAGAGAAGGAGGGGAGGAGCAGGAAGTATCAACTCCCATATGTGCTTGACCCGGCAAGCCCAGGGTTTTTTACCGGCAACCTCAGCGGTTCCAGATCAACATTTGATCCACTGCACCACCACAGGTCAGGCCCTGGGGGCTTCACTCTTAATAGCTCTAACCTGCAACCTTCTTCAGGGAACTGCCCTAGGGCTACTGAAGCCCCTTGACCTGGATACAGCCCAGGGCTGAAAGTACACTGGTAGTTTTCATGCCCTCAGGGCAGCCAGCAGGCAAACTGGCTAACACAGGAGAGGAGGCCCAGCTCCTTTGCCTTGAAGCAGGATGGATGCTTCGGTGTAACTGACCTTCCAGAATTTCCAGAATTTTCCTTCCAGACCAGGAGAGGCTGGAACTTCACCAGCAGGCTTCTGGCTTCTTCCCTTCCCCTTTCCTGGCCTGCTTTCTCCTTGAACCCCTTTTTAATTAATTTCTTGCACCCAAATTGACTAGGTAAATTTAAACATATAAATTGTTAGTCAATTATATACTTAATACAAATTATTTTAGACAATAATGCCTGTGACAATGGAGGTGCTAGTTATATTTCTTCCTATTACATATTAAACATAAATGTGTAGCTATTAAAATGGGAAAAGTTCTGTCTACAATCATTGCATGGACACCCAATGAGACATATGTTCATGCTTTGGAAAAGAAATTTCTGTTGCTTGTTGGCTTGCTTGTAGTTCCTGGTAGTTCTGAGCTGGTGTACAGTGTATAAAGTGAACCCTTCACAAAGGGGTGGACAGTGTTGTCAAATTTTACTAATGTGTAACTGTAATTTTTCTTGGAATTCAGTATACATATATTTATATGATGTGTGTCAACTGGAATAGGCTGAGGGGGTTGTGTGACAAAGCACAATGGCATAGAACTTGCTGTGGGTAAGACATAAGAGGCGTAAGGAAAAGTTTAAGTCAGTGCCAGAGAAAGGTCTTCTGTTGCTTGGATGTGAGGCATAAGGTCATTGCCTTAAAAATATATAACAGACCTTGGTTAGGCAGTATAATGATCTACCCAAATAGTAAGATGTTGCTGAAGGTTGACAGACAGTCATAACTGTGGGTGCTTTGACAGTCACAGTGACATCGTTACTCTGTAGTATGAGTATAATTGTTGTTAATTTGTTTAGAATTGTTTGGTGATTTTGGCCCTGACTCATTGCTCAGTGGATTGAGCATTGGCTGGGCATATGGACATGCTGGGTTCAATTCCCTGTCAGGGCGCACAGGAGAAGTGGCCATCTGCTTCTTAATCCCTCCCTCTCCCCTTCTCCCTCTCTTGCCCTCCCCCAGCCAGTGACTCAATTGGTTGAACATGGCCGTGGGTGCTGAAAATAGCTTAGTTGGTCCGAGCATCAGTCACAGGCACTAAAAATAGCTCAGTTGATTCAAGCATCGGCCCTAGACAGGGGTTGCCAGGTAGATCCCAGTTGGGGCACATGTGGGAGTCTGTCTCAATCTCTCCTTTCACTCAAAGAGAGAGAGAGAGAGAGAGAGAGAGAGAGAGAGAATTGTCTGAAGATTTCTTTCAAGTATTAAACTGGTATTCAAAAATGTCCTACAGACCAAAAAGATTCAGAACCGCCTGCACAATGCTGTAGGTGCAAACCCTGCTTAATGTTATTGGTGTGTATTTCTGGAAAACTTGCTGGCCAACAAGGTATTATTGTGGGAAAAAATCTGCCTCAGTCATTGATAATCCCATTTATTAAGTCTTTTTGTACATTACAGATAGGCAATTGGTAGAAGCAGGGGAGAAAGACCCATTTTGCTGCTAAGGGAGTTCCCGAATACCTTTTCTGTCATTTGCCCTAAACTGGCACTGAATTTTTTGAAGATTAGTCTTCTTTCTCTGCCTAATTCCAATGATAAACTCTCTAACGTACTGATTTTCTTACTGAATGAATTTTGATGAGTTCTGTATTTCCCACAGGCTGCATCGCCTAAACTCTAAGGGTCTCCACTAGCCTGCAACCAGGGCTCATCCCAGGCTCACTCCCTGAACCCGTCTATAGGACCCCCGTTCTCTGACTTTCCAGTGAGCAAATCAGGCCCGCCACCCTCTCCTGTTGCTTCTTCTATCCTCGGCCCTTCCTTGTTTCACTGTGCCCAGCTTTAATAACTGCACTCTCAAAAATCGCCCGGACTCCTGTTGTGAAACCTTTCGTGCACAGAGTCAGGAACCCACACACGACTGGCCCGCCCCAGGCAGACTTGCTAAGGGCCTTTCCAGTAGCATTAGTATTCTCTTATTTTTAAAAATCTTTGTTGTATTTATATTAATGCTCCCTTTTTACTTATACTGTCTATTTATGCTCTCTCTTTTTATTTCTTTACCAATTTATCAGAGTTTTGTCTAATTTTTTTTCAAGTCTTCTAAAAGAGCCAGATTTTGACTCAATTTTCTCTACTTTAGATTTTTTATAATTCATCTTTACACCACATCCCTTGGCATATACTGCAGTATTTGTATGTGAAAACTCCCCTAATATCTCAAAGCTGTTGCTCTGAATGAATGAAAAGTCCCCTGTTCTGGAAAAACTTAAAAAAAATTTCCTGTGTGGGTGTATTTCCTTATTTTCTGTCCACTTCTCTAAACTCATTTTAATATTTCTGCTTGAATTCTTCTTGTAAGGCCAGTGGCCACGCAGATTCGCATTGGATTCTGGCAGACGGTAAAGGAACTGTGGAGCGGGCGGTTGGTGGGCCATTCCATTTATTACAGTCTCTCAACAGTGGGTGAGCAAGCAGGCAGGGCAAACTGCTCCCCTCTTTCTCCCTCAGGACTCCCAAGCAAAAACAGGCTAGAGGAAAAAAACCCTTCTCTGGCAAACAATAGCAAACTGGCCCCTCCTAAGAAGGCAGGCAATCCGCCATTTACAATCTGCAGCCCTGAGGGCAAGCACCCCCAGCCTTCCACGGACTATACCAGGAGGTGCTGCTTGCTGCACATGCGCTAATTGCACAAAGGGCTTGCAAGCAAGCCTAACACAGCTGTTTTCCCCACATTCCTCCTTTGGAGAACACCTTTTCCCAATTGTGGGTTTCTTCTCAGTTTTATTGCTGATCAAAATCTGAAGCACAGCAAGAGAGTCCTCTGATTGGCTTGATTTATTCTGGAAAGCCCAGGTTCCGGTTGAGCTCTAAGAAATGATTAGAGTGTGGATATGGTGGGAGAAGAGTATGCTGGATAGGGCTAGAAGATGGTGTGTGTGGCCAAGTGAGATGACTTTCCCTCAAAAACAAAACAAAAGCAAAAACCAGCTCCAGTTATTCATAATCTCCTTCAATTGGCCTCATCCTGACCCTGCTCTGTCAGGTTCTCTGTGCCCCAGAAGCTCAGGCCATCTTCCCTTCCCTTCCCTTCCCTTCCCTTCCCTTCCCTTCCCTTCCCTTCCCTTCCCTTCCCCTCCCCTCCCTTCCTTTCCTTTCTCTCTCTCTCTCTCTTTCTTTCTTTTGTAGTAAGGTACCAAAAAACTGCAAAATTAATATTGATATTTTAGGAGGAAAAGTCAGGTTTCCCGTCTTGTCCTTCCTTTGGGGAGGGGAGGGAGAAGAATGTAGAAGCTTCTTGACTTACAAGGACAATGGGTCATTTTGTTTTAACTATAGAATAAAGGTTGTCTGAGGAACTTCTTTTCTCTTACAATAAGAGACAGAATTTACATACCACCTGTAAAACCAGTAGGCAGGGCCACCATCACAGCAGCCCGGCCCATGCAGGTTTGCATTGGATTCGGACAGTCGGTAAAGAAACAACGGAGCCAAGAACTGATGGGTCATCATCTTTAATTCTACCTTGCACCCGGCGGGCAAGTAAAAACACACACTGGGCTCCAAAACCCACTCACAAAGCTACTGATTTATTCGAGTTTCCTAGAATCAAAGGTTTCTAGCTCACCAGACTTATTCACCTCTGTTCCCCATCTCCTTCCTTCTCCCTGCACAAACTCTGCACTAACTGGCTTCTCACTCAACACTCCACCATCTTGGCTGCTTCTCCTGGCTTCCTCCACGTGGCCTTTCTCTGCTCTCCTCTCTGCTCTCTCCTCTAATGTTAATCTCAGGAACCAAGAGCACAAGCTCCCGTTCTGCCCCCATTTTATAGTGTAGAAATCAAAACCTTTATCCAATATACAAAATAGGGAAGTCTCTAATACAAAGTCACTTATCAGAGACATGATGGGATTGCACCACCCCACATCAAAAAGGGTGGGAAAGGCTTAATCCCAAAACCAAGCCCCAGGCTACAAGGATTCTGCCTGACCACAGACTGCCCCCAACACACATTAATATCACCTGGGCAACGGCCTCCACGTGGACAGTGCCATCTTTAACAAAGTGAGCATAATATATTTTATCTGCCCAACACCACCCTACATTGATTTGGCTCTTCCTCCATTCCTGGAATCCTGAGAGTAACATACTTCTAGGCAAAGAAGGGGAGATAGACACTAAAATATTTGTAAATGTCTTTGATTATGTTACCTTAAAAGTTTTAATGTTGGCCCTGGCCGGTTGGCTCAGCGGTAGAGTGTCGGCCTGGCGTGCGGGGGACCCGGGTTCGATTCCCAGCCAGGGCACATAGGAGAAGCGCCCATTTGCTTCTCCACCCCCACCCCCTCCTTCCTCTCTGTCTCTCTCTTCCCCTCCCGCAGCCAAGGCTCCATTGGAGCAAAGATGGCCCGGGTGCTGGGGATGGCTCCTTGGCCTCTGCCCCAGGTGCTAGAGTGGCTCTGGTCACGGCAGAGCGACGCCCCGGAGGGGCAGAGCATTGCCCCCTGGTGGGCAGAGCCGCCCCTGGTGGGCGTGCCGGTTGATCCTGGTCAGGGGCATGCGGGAGTCTGTCTGATTGTCTCTCCCCGTTTCCAGCTTCAGAAAAAAAAAAGTTTTAATGTTTCTGCCCTGGCCGGTTGGCTCAGTGGTAGAGTGTCGGCCTGGCGTGCAGGAGTCCCAGGTTCGATTCCCAGCCAGGGCACACAGGAGAAGCGCCCATCTGCTTCTCCACCCCTCCCCCTCTCCTTCCTCTCTGTCTCTCTCTTTCCCTCCTGCAGCTGAGGCTCCATTGGAGCAAAGTTGGCCCGGGCGCTGAGGATGGCTCCATGGCCTCTGCCTCAGGCGCTAGAATGGCTCTGGTCGCAACAGAGCAACACCCTAGATAGGCAGAGCATCACCCCCTGGTGGGCATGCCGGGTGGATCCTGGTGGGGCGCATGTGGGAGTCTGTCTGACTGCGTCCCCCTTTCCAACTTCAGAAAAAAAAAGTTTTAATGTTTCTATGGATTCCCTAAACAAATGTGATGAGCTTGTTAATAATTGTGCAATGATGTTAATAATTGTGCAATGATGTCATGCTCCCCCCAACCTGTATGTAATCAGGGGTATATAACCAGCCTCTGATATGTATTTGGCATGCACGATTTGGGTCTGCAACGCCCGTGTTAGTCATATGCGGCCAGCATAGTTAAGAAATTTCCTTTAATAAAACCCTTCAAAATTTATCTGGACTTGGTGTTTCTACATAAACCCATGGAAGTGAAGTACAGGTACTCTACAACATTTTCTTTTCTTTCTTTCTTTCTTTCTTTCTTTCTTTCTTTCTTTCTTTCTTTCTTTCTTTCTTTCTTTCTTTCTTTCTTTCTTTCTTTCTTCCTTCCTTCCTTCCTTCCTTCCTTCCTTCCTTCCTTCCTTCCTTCCTTTCTTTCTTTTTTTTTCTTTCGCTCCATCCCTTCCTCCTTCCTTCCTTCCTTCCTTCCTTCCTTCCTTCCTTTCTTTCTTTCTTTTCTTTCTTTGTTTTCTTTCGCTCCATCCCTTCCTCCCTCCTTCCCTCCCTCTTTCCCTCCCTCCATCCTTCCTTCCTGATTATATTTATTGATTTTAGAGAGAGGAGAGAGAGAGAGAGAGAGTAAAGAAGGGGGAGGAAAGGAATGGGAAGCATCAACTCTTCTTGCATGTGCCTTGACCAGGCAAGCCTGGTGTGGGCAGATAAAATATATTATGCTCACTTTGTTAAAGATGGCACTGCCCACGTGGAAGCCCATCACCCAAGTGATTGCTTGGGATGGGCGTGATTATGTTAACATGTGTTGGGGGAGGGCTTTCACACAGAAAAGGTTTTAAAAGGAAGAGAGATCATGTTGTTCCGGAAGAAGAGTGATTACATTCTAGGAGAAGAGCAGAGAGGAGAGCAGATAAAGGCCACATGGAGGAGAGGAGAAACAGCCAAGATGGCGGAGTGCTGAAGGAGAAGCCAGTTTGTGCAGGGAGTAGGAGATGGGGAGCCGAGGTGAATAAGGCTAGTGAGGTAGAAACCTTTGGTTCTAGGAAACTTGGATAAGTCAGTAGCTTTGTGAGCACTGAATGAGTAGTTTTTGGAGCCCAGTGTGTGTTTTTACTTGCCCACCGGGTGCAAGCTAGGATTAAAGGTAATGGCCCACCAGTTTTTGGCTCTGTTGTTTCATCACCATCTGTCTGAATCTAATGCAAACCTGCATGGGCCAGGCGGCTGTGATGGTGGCCGTGGCTACTGGCTTTACACCTGGTGTCAGTCAAATAAGTTTGTAAATATGATATATATGTTTGCTCACTTATAGTTTGCATTGGGTGTGGGAGACAGGCTGTAAGCCAGCAAAGTCATTATAACCTAAAGTTTAGTCTTAAAACTAAGCCTTTCCCGCCCTTTTGATGCTAAGATCTTTTCAAAACTAAGCTTTTCCCCACACTCTTGACTATTGCATGAAGTGGGGTGGTGCACTCTTATGAGGAATCCCATTTATGCCTTAGATAAGTGACTCTGTATCTGAGACTTCCTTATTTGTATATTGACTTAAAGGCTTTAATTTCTACACTATAAAATGGGGCAGACGGCCCTGGCCGGTTGGCTCAGCGGTAGAGCGTTGGCCTAGCGTGCGGAGGACCCGGGTTCGATTCCCGGCCAGGGCACACAGGAGAAGCGCCCATTTGCTTCTCCACCCCTCCGCTGCACTTTCCTCTCTGTCTCTCTCTTCCCCTCCCACAGCCAAGGCTCCATTGGAGCAAAGATGGCCCAGGCACTGGGGATGGCTCTGTGGCCTCTGCCTCAGGCGCTAGAGTGGCTCTGGTCGCAACATGGCGACGCCCAGGATGGGCAGAGCATCGCCCCCTGGTGGGCAGAGCGTCGCCCCATGGTGGGCGTGCCGGGTGGATCCCGGTTGGGCGCATGCGGGAGTCTGTCTGACTGTCTCTCCCTGTTTCCAGCTTCAGAAAAATGAGAAAAAAATAAAATAAAATGGGGCAGACGAGGGATGGGGGGCCTCACGCTCTCTTTCAGTTCCTGCTATTAGCATTGCAGAGGAGAAGCAGCCAATATAGTGGAGTGCTTAAGGAGAAGCCAGTTTGTGCAGAGAGAAGGAGATGGGGAACAGAGGTGAATAAGTCTGGTGAGGTAGAAAATTTTGATTCTAGGAAACTTGGATAAGTCAGTAGCTTTGTGAGCACTGAATGAGTGGGTTTTGGAGCCCAGTGTGTGTTTTTACTTGCCCGCCGTGTGCAAGCTAGGATTAAAGGTAATGGCCCACCAGTTTTTGGCTCAGTTGTTTCATTATCGTCTGTCCAAATCTAATGAGAACCTGCATGGGCCAGGCGGCTGTGATGGTGGCCGTGGCTACTGGCTTTACACCCACTTAGATGCTGTTTAATCTCTGTGCTGTCTGATTCTCACCGAAATCAAATTCCCCTACTGCAGTTTATCATGTGTGTAATTTTAGGTTAATTATGTGATTTTAGCCTGACCTGTGGTGGCGCAGTGGATAAAGTGTCGACCTGGAATGCTGAGGTCACCAGTTCAAAATCCCGGGCTTGCCTGGTCAAGGCACATAAGGGAGTTGATGCTTCCTGCTCCTTCCCCCTTCTCTCTCTCCTCTCTCTCTAAAAATGAATAAATAAAAAAAATTATGTGATTTTATGACAAGCGTACATCTGTTTTTCTGGAATGTACACTCCTTAAGGGTGTGGGGTTCAGAGCTAGTCAGCCCAAGGTGTGCTTAGGTGGCATGTAGATTGTTTTGACCTAAGGGCAACTTTAGATGTGGCTCAGGAGAACCTCCTACCTCTCCCTTGACTACCTGGAAGGTTAGTTAGGGACCTTGTACATAATGGGAGATTATCAGAGATAACCTCTCTTGACCTCTTTTGTAGGGCAGGACAAAATGCTGTTTACTAAACATCTACTGTTCTTATCCTGAAATGACCCTTTGAAACTCCTAAGGTGCATTACCTCATCCTTAGATCAGAATGTCTAATATACCTTGTTGCGTAAACAAGTGTTTTTTAGCTTTGCTCCCTTGTATTGGGGCAGGGCCAGGTGTGTGTTATACACTGTATAGTCTATGGAAGGCTGTGGGTGCTTGCCCTCAGGGCGGCAGATTGCAAATTGCGTTCCACCTGTAGCTGCGGGGGGAGGAGCGAGGGTTTGCTATTGTTTGCTGGAGAAGATTTTCCTCCAACCTGTTCTGGCTGGAGATTGGAGAGGGAGTGAGAGAGAAAGGGAGTAGTGCTGAGGGGTTTGGGAGACCTGAGATTTCTGCCCAGCCAGTTTTGCTGGGGAGCCCTCGAGTCTAGACAGTCTAGACGGGGAGTCCAGAGAAGAAGTCTGGGTTGTGGAACTGGAGACCAAGTCAAGTCAGGGTTTGGGAGCCCTGAGAAAGGGAAGTGGTCTTTCCTGCCTGTTTGCTCTTTTGCAAACTCTAATAAGTGAGACTCTATTTATTTATTTTATTTTATTTTTTTACAGAGACAGAGCAAGAGTCAGAGAGAGGGATAGATAGGGACAGACAGACAGGAACGCAGAGAGATGAGAAGCATCAATCATCAGTTTTTCGTTGTGGCACTTTAGTTGTTCATTGATTGTTTTCTCATGTTCCTTGACCTGGGGCTACAGCAGAAAGAGTAACCCTTTGCTCAAGGCAGCGACCTTGGGTCCAAGCTGGTGAGCTTTGCTCAAACCAGATGAGCCCATGCTCAAGCTGGTGACCTTGGGGTCTTGAAACTGAATCCTCCACATCCCAGTCCGACGCTCTATTCACTACACCACCGCCTGGTTAGGCAAATGAGACTCTAATAAATGGAACAGTCCACCATTTTCTGGCTCCACAGTTCCTTTACCGTCTGCCTGAATCCAATGTGAACCTGTGTAAAGCCAGGAGGCACGGCCAGGGCTACCATCAGAGCAGCCCAGCCCATGCAGGTTCGCACCGGATTCGGACAGTCGGTAAAGAAACAGCAGAGCCAAAATCTGATGGGCCATAGTCTTTAATTCTAGCTTGCACCCGGCGGGCAAGTAAAAAAATACACACTGGGCTCCAAAACCCAGTCACATTCAGTGCTCACAAAGCCACTGACTTATCCGAGTTTCCTAGAATCAAAGGTTTCTAGCTCACCAGACTTATTCACCTCTGTTCCCCATCTCCTTCCTTATCCCAGATACAAACTCTACACAAACTGGCATCTCACTCAGTACTCCGCCATCTTGGCTGCTTCTCCTGGCTTCCTCCACGTGGCCTTTCTCTGCTCTCCTCTGCTCTCTCTTCTAATGATAATCTCAGGAACCAAGAGCACAAGCTCCCTGCTCCATCCCATTTTATAGTGTAGATTCAAATCCTTAATCCAATATACAAAACAGGGAAGTCTCTAATACAAAGTCACTTCTCTGAGGCATGATGGGATTGCACCACCCCACATCAAAAAGGGTGGGAAAGGCTTAATCCCAAAACCAAGCCCCAGGTTACAACGATCCCCAACACACATTAATATCACCTGGGCGGTGGCCTCACGTGGGCAGCACCATCTTTAACAAAGTGAGCATAATACATTTTATCTGCCCAACAACCTGCATGGCCACGGCAGTGGTGGCCACTGGCCTTACACACCTAGATCCCCCTTGTTGGGCAGATAAAATATATTATGCTCACTTTGTTAAAGATGGCGCTGCCTACGTGGAAGCCCGTTGCCCAGTGATGATATTAGTTGCCCTTCTTGCTTGGTGTAGGGCCAGGAGCCGCCATCGTGGCCATTCACATGCAGGTTCCCATTGGATTCGGGCAGATGATAAAGAAATGGCGGAGTCAGAGGACGGGGGCCATCCTATTTATTGGTATCTCACCAAGACAGGCAAACCACAAAAGAAGACTAGGGAAAAGCAGAAAACCAGCTCTTCCCATGAAGGGCAAGGGATCAGGGAAGCCCCTGCAATTGTGATAGCAGGAACTGTGTGTCCAAGCTCCTGGTCTGTCCCACTTTATAGTGTAGAAAACCAAAATCCCTTAATCTAATATACAAACAAGGAAGTCTCTGATACAAAGTCACCCATCCAAGGCATAATTGGATTCCTCATGAGAGTGCACCACCCAGATCATACAATCAGTCAAGGGTGTGGGGAAAAGCTTAGTCCCAAAACCAAACCCTAGGCTACAACAACCTGGCCTGCTTACAGCCTGTCCCCCACACCCAATATAAGTCACAAGCGAGCAAACATATATATCATATTTACAAACTTATTTGACCAACATTCCACCCCTTTTGCTCGCTTTACAATCTAAACCACAGGCATCTTCCATGATGGTCACTGTGCAAGGAGTAGGATACATTGCATAAACAGAAATAGTACCAACTACAGCAATAGGATTAACAGATCAAAAACTATGGGCGAAATGAGAGAGCTGTCAGTGGCACCAAGAGAGGCAAATCTTTTCCCTCTGGCAGAATACAGGCCAGAGTTTTGTCTGCAGACAGCACTGTAGCTGGCACCAGAGGCCGCCCTGAGCGGGCATACCAAACCTTATTGGCCAATACACCAGTATCTGCTGGTTCTATGTGTAGTAAAATAGGGGAACTCATTATTGGCCATAAAGAAATTACAAAGGTGCCCTTCAAAATGCTGTCCCCTTGAGCACTCAAGGGATAATACACTTCTACCTTAGGTGGCCAGGTACTGGTTACCCAAGGAGTTAACTGGAGGTCCACCTCTAGCCCCTTTCCCCATGGTGCCAACAAGGCCACCCATCTCAGATGGGGGGCCTGTACAGTCCAGGGCCAAGTCCATTGAAGCCGTTGTCCTTTAAGAAGGGCTGTTGGAGCAGGCAAGAGCACGTTGCCCTGCTGTCCGAAACCTGGCTTGAGTAAAATGTCCTTGGTGCGTATCTGCAACTGAATAGGGGCAGCTGTCCGATGCAGGAGGGCCTCTACTGGAGCTGGGCTTCCCCGTCGAGGTCGCTCATTCAAAATCCGAAGTACTGTCCATAAGTGGCGTGTCCATCCAGTAAGAGAGCCGGTGCCCCCCTCCTGTCGCAGTCCCTGCTTTAAGAGTCCATTATAACGCTCAATGATACCAGCAGCCTAGGGGTGGTAGGGAACATGGTACTTCCAGTCCACCCCCAGCTTTTGAGCCCATTGCCTCACTGTTGAACCAGTGAAGTGGGTACCATTGTCACTTTCAAGGACCAGCGGTCTCCTGTATGCAGCACTCAGGCGGTCCAGAGCCTGTATGACTGCCCTCTGGTCAGGGTTACGAGCTGGGTAAGCAGCAAGCAGCCCGGTGGCAGTATCTACACAAGTGACTGCATACTGGTACCCTTCTGACTTTGGTAAGGGTCCAATAATGTCTATCTGCCATCGTGTCAGTGGGACATGACCCCTCTGGATCTGTCCAGGTGACACCAGTGGTCTCCAAGGGTGTCCCTTGGAACATACTGCACATTGCTCACAGGCTGCAAGTACCTCTGCATAGGACACAGGCAAGTTCCAAGCCTTAACCGTAGCCCACATAGTTTTCTGTCCTGCATGGAGCAGGCGCCGGTGGAGCCACTATGCCACATCACCCGCAGGTGCAGTCTCCAACCATCGCACCCTTGCCAACGTATCTGCCTCATCATTCCCAGGATGGGCTAGAGGGGCATGCCCTGTGACATGATATACTGTCACCTGCTTCTGGTGTCCTATTTCCCATAAGTCCTGCCACATGGCCTGACCCCATAATGGACGGTGCATTACCATCCACTGGTTAATGTGCCAAGTAGCAATCCAAAGGGTCAGTCCACGATAGACAGCCCAACTGTCAGTACAGATCACCAGAGGTGAAGGTTCATTATGGGCAACTAGCCAAACAGCTCTTAATTCTGCCCATTGGCTGCTTTGGCCTGTACCCGTGTCCATCCAAATAGTCTCAGTGGCCGGATGGAAGGCAATAGCCGTCCATTTGGCAGGTTGGCCCCTGCTGGAACCATCAGTATACCAGGCATCTTCGGGGATGGGCACCCGCCCCTCCTGGTAGGGACTGACCTCAGGTTCTGCCTCCTGAGCCCCAGTTGCACCTGACTCTAAGGTCGCATAGGTGACTGGACCCAAGACTTCCTGCAGTTCTGCCCTCAATGGGCTGGTGCTAAGAGCACAGCGTTGTTGCAGATAGGCACCCCACTTGGCCAGGGTAGACATTTGGGCCATACCACTATGTGGTTTAGTTGCCCAATCTCTCACCCATCCAGCTATAGGGTATGTTGTTTTGACTGTAACTGGTGTTGTGGTTGTAATACTCTCAGTTGCCAGGAGGGCAGCATACACAGCTGCCAGCTGCTTCTCTACTAATGAGTAACGAACTTCAGCACCTTTCCACAATTGGGACCAAAATCCAATAGGTTGCCGTAGGCGCTCTGTCCGCTGCCACAAGCCCCATCCAAACCCCTCCGAGGTTACATGAACATCCAGCTCACAGGGCCTGGCAGGATCAAACACATTCAAGGCCTGTGCCACCTTGACAGCTCTCTTAGCAGCTGCAAATGAACCTTGCGCCTGCTCAGTCCAATCCCAGCGAACCCCCTTTCGAATAAGGTTGTACAAGGGGCGTAGTAACTGAGCCAAATGCGGTATAAATGCTCGCCAATACCCCAACAAACCTAAGAATTCCTGTAACTGTTTTACCGTAGTGGGCACGGGGTATGCTTGAATCTTATCTATAACTGCATCAGGGATAACTTTTGTCTTACCCGACCAGACAACTCCCAAGAATTTAACAGATAACCCAGGTCCTTGTAATTTGTTCTCATTAACTGCCCAGCCACATGCTTTCAAATGGGATAGCAGGGTAGGGACTGCTTGCTCCAATTCTGAAAGAGAATCACTAGTTAGCATAATATCATCAATATAATGGTACATGCAGACTACCTCTGGCTGTTTCCATTTAGCCAGGTCAGCAGCCACCAGCCCATGGCACAAGGTGGGGCTATGCAAATAGCCCTGGGGTAACACTGTAAAGGTCCATTGTCTCCCTTCCCAACTGAAGGCAAATTGGTCTTGACTCTCTGCGGCTATATCAATAGAGAAAAAAGCATTGGCCAAGTCTGCCACAAAGTGGTATGTCCCCAACTCATGGCTTAGCCGATCCATCATGTTAGCTATCGAGGGAACAGCAGCGTGCAAAGGGGGAACAACTTTATTAAGTTCCCTGTAATCTACTGTCATTCTCCAGGTTCCATCTGCTCTGCGCACAGGCCATACTGGGGAGTTGTAAGGACTGTGTGCTGGCCGGATGATCCCCACCTTTTCTAGTTCGAGGATTGTCCCTGTGACTTCTTCATAACCACCTGGCAGGCGGTACTGCTTGGTGTTAGTCACACGCCGAGGGACGGGTAATTGCAAAGGGGAATGTGATGCGTGTCCCCGCAATACTGCCTTCACAACCCTGATCCGCAGCCGGAACTCCCCAGCTGTAGTTTCCAACCACAGTCCTTGCAAGACATCTACCCCCAAAATATATTCAGGAATAGGAGATACATACACCTTATATGGCTTAGGAGGCAGTCTCCCTATCCCCAATGGAATAGTTATTGGCTTCACTTGAACAGTTTGGCCCCCATAACCGTCAATGGCCACTGGGGTCCCAGCAAACCGCTCTGGGTTTCCATAGAGAAGGGAACATTCTGCACCTGTATCCACCAAGGCCAACACCCGTTGTACATTGGAAGGGGACCAGTGGATAGCCAGTTCCACATGTGGCCTCCGGTCCCCGCCCATCCCTGTTAGACGGGTCCCTCGGCCTTTTTCCTATTCAAACTGGTACAATGGGTCTTGGGAGTTCTCCTCTCCCTCAGCCGTCTTTATCATATAATCTTGTAACCGAGCTGTACGCGCACCAAACGTTTTATTGGTAGCTGCTGGGGCCTTTCGTCTCAGTGGCTGGAACTTCTGTTCCGGTTTAAGCTGCCGCCAAAGCTCCAAAAGTATTTTATTAGACTGGCCATCCAATTTCCCCTTATCTGCTCCAGCTGCAATCAAGTCTACCCACATCTGCGTTCGGGTAACCTTTACAGGCCCGTTTCCCTTGTTAGTTGGGGGGGAAACATAGGCAGCAGCCCTCACTGCTTTATGATCCCGAGCGGCCTCCAGCTCTCCCAAATCTGCTACCATCTGTGTAACTGCATTGATGGGCTGCCCCACATAGGGGCCCAAGATAGCCACAAGTGACCCAAAAAGGGCTGACAGGGCGCTAGCAAGGACAAATTCCCTCATTTTGGCCGTAAACACTTCCTCGTCTGGCCCACGAGACCCAGGGTTGAAAACAGCATTCTTCATACCTAGTTCCTGAAGGACCTTTACTAACTCACTGTAGCACTGCCACCGACTCATTGCCCCCGGCAATTCTCCAGCATTCTGCCAGACCATAGGAATGGCGGCCATCACCCATTCTAATAGGGTATGGTCTCCTGGGTTGCCATGGCAGTTCTGAAGACGCTGCCTCAAGGAAGAGTGTGTGGTAATGGCGGCCAATTTCTCCATCTCTGTTCCAGAGAGCATGATGCCATCCACCCCTATATCCCATAATCGTAGTAACCAGGTTACCAGGGATTCAGTAGGTTTCTGCCTAAATTGTGCCCCCAACTCCATCAGCTCCGCCTGGGTATAGGGCCGGACCACAGAGTGTTCCATTACCTGGGCTGGAGGCTGTGGCTGCCCCTGAGGGACTTTTTGTTGCTGGGTTTTTACCTTCTTGGCAACAACTGGTCGGGCTCTCAGTGTGCATATGGCAGCTTCAGCCTGAGCCTTCTCATCCTCAGAAGAGGAGTCGCAAGCGCCTGCTCCCGCTGACTCAAAGCCAATCCACCGGCACGAATGCTGCTGCTCCTTTGGTGACTGTTTAGGCTCCTGTGTCTGCTGGCTTTTGGCTGGAAGCTGAGACTTGAGCTCTTGAATCCGCAGTTGTTTCTCCAACAACTGCCGGTGAAGACGTTCAGCTTCCAGGGTAAACTGCAACTCGCGAACCCGTAATTCCTTCTCCAGTGCTCGCTCCAATTCCAGCCTTTTCTGCCGTTCTATTTGCAATTCATACTGAAGCTTTTGACCTCGGGCAGTTTCCTCTTGAGTAAAAAACATGTAGCCCATGGCCCCTAAAAGGACAGCCATGGGGAGCCAGAGCAGCAACCAGTACTCTATCCCACCCATCAAGGGTGGTGGCTCCATACCAATCTCTGAATCCTGCCGGAAACTATGCCAGTTGTAGGGCCAGGAGCCGCCATCGTGGCCATTCACATGCAGGTTCCCATTGGATTCGGGCGGACGATAAAGAAATGGCGGAGTCAGAGGACGGGGGGGCCATCCTCTTTATTGGTGTCTCACCAAGACAGGCAAACCACAAAAGAAGACTAGGGAAAAGCAGAAAACCAGCTCTTCAGGACGGGGGGCCATCCTATTTATTGGTGTCTCACCAAGACAGGCAAACCACAAAAGAAGACTAGGGAAAAGCAGAAAACCAGCTCTTCCCATGAAGGGCAAGGGATCAGGGAAGCCCCTGCAATTGTGATAGCAGGAACTGTGTGAGCCAGCTCCTGGTCTGTCCCACTTTATAGTGTAGAAAACCAAAATCCCTTAATCCAATATACAAACAAAGAAGTCTCTGATACAAAGTCACTTATCCAAGGCATAATTGGATTCCTCATGAGAGTGCACCACCCAGATCATAAAATCAGTCAAGGGTGTGGGGAAAAGCTTAGTCCCAAAACCAAACCCTAGGCTACAACAACCTGGCCTGCTTACAGCCTGTCCCCCACACCCAATATAAGTCACAAGCGAGCAAACATATATATCATATTTACAAACTTATTTGACCAACACTTGGGATGGGCGTGATTATGTTAATGTGTGTTGGGGAGGGCTTTTGCGCCAAACGGTTTTATTTGTATTTTTTTTTTTCTGAAGTTGGAAATGGGTAGGCAGTCAGACAGACTCCTGCATGCGCCTGACCGGGATCTACCTGGCATGCCCACCAAGAGGCGACGCTCTGCCCCTCTGGGGCATCGCTCTGTCGCATCCAGAGCCATTCTAGCGCCTGAGGCAGAGGCCACAGAGCCATCCTCAGCGCCCGGGCCAACTTTGCTCCAATGGAGCCTCAGCTGCGGAAGGGGAAGAAAGAGATAGAGAAAGGAGAGGGGGAGGGGTGGAGAAGCAAATGGGCGCTTCTCCTGTGTGCCCTGGCCGGGAATCAAACCTGGGACTCCTGCACACCAGGCCGACACTCTACCACTGAGCCAACCGGCCAGGGCCGCGCCAAAAGGTTTTAAAAGGAAGAGAGATCAAGTTGTTCCGAGGAAAGAGTGATTACATTTTAGGAGGAGCCCATGCTAAAAGAGCAGAGAAAGGCCACGTGGAGGAGAGGAGAGGCAGCCAAGATGGCGGAGTGCTGAAGGAGAGGCCAATTTGTGCAGAGTTTGGGCAGAGAGAAGGAGATGGGGAACAGAGGTGAATAAGGCTGGTGAGGTAGAAAACTTTGATTCTAGGAAACTCGGATAAGTCAGTGGCTTTGGGAGCCCTGAATGGAAAGGGAAGTGTTTTCCCACTGTGTGTATTTCTTGCCTGCCGGGTGCAAGCTAGGATTAAAGCTAATGGCCCACCAGTTCTTGGCTCCGTTGTTTTGTTACCACCTGTGTGAATCCATTGCAAACATGCATGGGCCAGGTGGCTGTGATGGTGGCCGTGGCTACTGGCTTTACACCCCTTTCTATCTCTGACCCTCTCGTGTATGTGGGGGTCTCTGACTCATATACACAGGGTTCCCGTACATATGTACACATTAAATCTGGTTATTTTTCTCTTGTTAATCTTTATTATATGCGGCTTAAGTGTCTGTTTGTCGCTGATAGCTTATTGGTTGCTTGCGTAACTGTACTAGCCAATGGGGTGAAGTTGCCACGGCATTCAAATAGTCCCGCCTTCTGGCATGCCACCTCACAAATTGAGGTTAAAGATTGGAGCTATTATTACGCTGATAAGAAATCTTAGCACCAGAAGGGGTCTTTGCAATGGTACAAGACTAGAGGTTCTCCAATTGAAAAATAATGTCATAATAGCTAAGTCTTTGTCTGGCTCTTCTAAAGGTGAAATACATGTCATTCCAAGAATTGATTTGGCTCCATCTCAAAAAGGGTTGCCGTTTCAATTGAGACGTAGACAATTTCCTGTAAAACTTGCCTTTGCTATGACCATCAATAAGTCTCAGGGCCAAACGCTTAAGCGTGTTGGCATTTTTTTACCTGAGCCTGCATTTGGACATGGTCAACTTTATGTTGCCTGTTCAAGAGTTCGTGAAAGAACGGATGTAAAATTAAAAATAATTGATGGTCCTCTGCAAGGCGAGCTTAAAAATGATGGAAAGATCTACACAAAAAATGTTGTGTACAAAGAGATCTTTGACATGTGAATTAACATTTTATTATTTAAATCACCTTTATTTATTGAGCTGGTGATGGCTCTTAAGAAATGTACCGCCAGTGGTTTCCTTCATTGCACTCTACTTTAAGCAATTAAGCAAGTAGAAGGGGGAAACCCCGTGGGGCAGTAAGCAAAGGGGCGTCCTCACCGCCTGCCCTGGGTAATTCAGTTTGAATTAGCAGACACCTTTGCACAAATCATTTTAATTACAATTTATAATATCTAGAACAGCGGTCATTTCGTATGACTACCGGTCTTTCTAGTTTATTATATCTATTTAATTATTAGACCAGCCAAAACAACCATAAGGTTGAGTAAGGTTTGTTTCTCCCCTACAAGGGCATGAACTCCATCTACTATTTTTTCACTTTGTCCCAGTGCCTAACAAAGAGTGGGCACTCAGGTAACAGTTGTTTCATTTTCTCTATTTGCTAATTAGTTAACACATAGCTGAACAGTATAGAGCAGGGGTCCCCAAACTACGGCCCGCGGGCCACATGCGGCCCCCTGAGGCCATTTATCCGGCCCCCACCGCACTTCCAGAAGGGGCACCTCTTTCATTGGTGGTCAGTGAGAGGAGCATTGTTCCCACTGAAATACTGGTCAGTTTGTTGATTTAAATTTACTTGTTCTTTATTTTAAATGTTATATTTGTTCCCGTTTTGTTTTTTTTACTTTAAAATAAGATATGTGCAGTGTGCATAGGGATTTGTTCATAGTTTATTTTTATAGTCCGGCCCTCCAATGGTCTGAGGGACAGTGAACTGGCCCCCTGTGTAAAAAGTTTGGGGACCTCTGGTATAGAGAGCTACAAAGTTTATCTCTAATGACATAATGTCCAGACAAGAGCTACTTGACCCGGAACTGCTCAGAATTTGGGAGACCTAAGTTATTCTCACTTACTAAAAGAAATGAAGAGCCCTGGCCGGTTGGCTCAGCGGTAGAGCGTCGGCCTAGCGTGCGGAGGACCCGGGTTCGATTCCCGGCCAGGGCACATAGGAGAAGCGCCCATTTGCTTCTCCACCCCTCCGCCGCGCTTTCCTCTCTGTCTCTCTCTTCCCCTCCCGCAGCCAAGGCTCCATTGGAGCAGAGATGGCCCGGGCGCTGGGGATGGCTCTGTGGCCTCTGCCTCAGGCGCTAGAGTGGCTCTGGTCGCAACATGGCGACACCCAGGATGGGCAGAGCATCGCCCCCTGGTGGGCAGAGCATCGCCCCCTGGTGGGCGTGCCGGGTGGATCCCGGTCGGGCGCATGCGGGAGTCTGTCTGACTATCTCTCCCTGTTTCCAGCTTCAGAAAAATGAAAAAAAAAAAAAAAAAAAAAGAAATGAAGAAATGCAAAATAGACTTCAAAAAATTGTGCTATTTTAAATATTTACATTGAGGCCATTAACACTTTAACACATGCAACACAATACAAAATAACTGTGCTACTCACAAGATGATTATAGGGTTTATTAAATTATTCTTTCATACTGTACCGGGCAGTGTAGACTAATTAGTTAACACATAGTTAAACAGTGTCGAGTTCTACAAAGTTTAAGCATAAAGTTATATATGATGCATATCTTTCTTCAACCCCATTATTGTATCTCTTGGCTCTGAGTGACCTCCTGCACTCGATGTCCTTTGTGAAAATGATGCCCAAGGCACATCCTCTCTTGGTCACTCCTAACCCATGATAGCACCAGGCTTGACCAAGGAGATTTGCTCAGCTTTGGAAAAGGGAGAGATAGGAAGAGAGACCCTGGCAAGTTCTCTCTCACACAGCACACACCCTGATCTGGGAACACCCCTGTGTGGCTGGCCCAACTATAGAGGAATCAGAAGTATCCAGGGATCGTAGTAGCTCTTGATCAGGGCCATCAGCTCTACTGACCCTGAATTTAGGCTCACCAAACAACATGTAATTATAATGGGAGTTGCAATGTTCATAGTGCTTTGATCCAGGTAACCATTTATTAATTTTCCTTACCTCTCATTTAGTGCCATTGAAATATTGCTGCATAAAATACTCCCTACTTCCAATTTCTCATTCACAAAGATATATTAAGATATTTAGCAAATATTAAAAAATAGTATATAAAACATACCCCCAAAATATAGGTAGACAGATTGCACATGGACTAAGAGAATTCCTGGGTTAATGTCGATCTTTTTTTTTTTTTTTTTTTTTTTTTTTTGAGACAGAGAGAGAGTCAGGGAGAGGGATAGATAGGGACAGACAGACAGGAACATAGATGAGAAGCATCAATCATCAGTTTTTCATTGCGACACCTTAGTTGTTCATTGATTACTTTCTCATATGTGCCTTGACCGTGGGCCTTCAGCAGACCAAGTAACCCCTTGCTTGAGCCAGCGACCTTGGGTCCAAGCTGGTGAGCTTTGCTGGCAACATCGGGGTCTCGAACTTGGGTCCTTCCGCATCCCAGTCCAACGCTCTATCCACTGCGCCACCACCTAGTCAGGCTAATGTTGATCTTTAAAGACTTTCATGTCGTGGACCTTTTTTTCTTGTCCTTGAAGAGGAATGAGGAGCCTAGAGATGTGCTTGCCTCTGTAGCTTATATGTTGTGTGACTAGGAACAAATGTATTAAAGTTTGTTTTCAGCCTCTTTTACTCACTGAAGAGAATTCTCAGAACAGCAACTCCCATCTCTCCTACTCCTCGGACAGCTGAGGAGGACTCTGTCTTTGCTAGGTTGGTTTCTGGGCTTTGTGGTACAGAATTGGGACAACAGTAGAAAATAAAACATGGAAGGGATGGTGTTTGGCTAGTACCCGCGGCTGCCATCAAAGCCACCTGGCCAACGCAGGTTCAGGTTTGATTCGGATTGATGGTAATGAAACAGTTGAGCCGAAAGCTGGTGTTCCGTTGTCCTTTATTCTAGACTCGCACCCAGCGGGCAAGAAATACATACAGCAGGAAATACTTTCCTTTCCATTCAGGGCTCCCAAAGCCACTGATTCATCTGAGTTTCCTAGAATCAACGGTTTCTACCTCACCAGTCTTACCTCTATTTCTCATTCCGTCTCCTAATCTGCCTGTTGGTCAAATAAGTTTGTAAATATGATATATATGTTTGCTCGCTTATAGTTTGCATCGAGTGTGGGGACAGGCTGTAAGCAGGCAGAGTCGTTATAGCCTAAGGCTTAGTTTTAAGACTAAGCTTTTCCACCCTAAGTGATTTTGTATCAGAGACTTCCTTGTTTGTATATTGGATTAAAGGTTTTTATTTCTACACTATAAAATGGGGCAGAGGATCCCATGCTGGAGGAGAGCAGGGAGAGCAGAGAAAGGCCACGTGGAGGAGAGGAGAAGCAGCCAAGATGGTAGAGTGCTAAAGGAGAAGCCAGTTTGTGCAGAGTTTGGGCAGAGAGAAGGAGATGGGGAACAGAGGTGAATAAGACTGGTGAGGTAGAAAACTTTGATTCTAAGAATACTCAGATAAGTCAGTGGCTTTGGGAGCCCTGAATGGAAAGGGAAGTGTTTTTCCATTGTGTGTATTTCTTGCCTGCTGAGGCAAGCTAGGATAAAGATGATGGCCCACCAGTTCTTGGCTCTGTTGTTTCATCACCGTCTGTCCGAATCAAATGCAAACCTGCATGGGCCAGGCGGCTGTGATGGTGGCCATGGCTACTGGCTTTACACTGCCATTCTGGCTGCCTCCTCCACGTGGCTTCCCTGCCCTGTCTCCAAGGGCTCTTCCTAGAAAACGTAATCACTCTTCCTCAGAACAATGTGATCTCTCCTCCTTTTTAAACTTTTTGGTGTGAAAGCCCTCCTCCAACACACATTAGTATAATCACGCCCATCCCAAGCAAGAAGGGCAATTAATATTATCACCTGGGTGATGGGCATCCACGTGGGCAGCGCCATCTTTAACAAAGTGAGCACAATATATTTTATCTGCCCAACAGATAGGTTGGGGTTATTTTTATGAAAAAAGGCCAAGATTTACTCAAGAGGGAAGAAGGAAAGAAAATAAAAGGGAGAGGGAAGAAAGGAGAGGAAATTCCAGAACATGAGAACTTTGTCTTTTTCTGAGGAGTTTTATAATTAAAAGATCCAGGAAAGAGACTATTAAGACAGGATTTCTTTTCTATATGGAGGACATTGAAAATGGTGGAGGTGAGAGAAAGGTGTTTTTTTTTGTTTTTTTTTTTTAATTTTTATTTATTTTTTATTTTTTACAGAGACAGTGAGTCAGAGAGAGGGATAGACAGGGACAGACAGACAGGAACAGAGAGAGATGAGAAGCATCAATCATTAGTTTTTCATTGCGCATTGCAACACCTTAGTCGTTCGTCGATTGCTCTCCCATATGTGCCTTGACCGTGGGCCCTCAGCAGACCGAGCAACCCCTTGCTTGAGCCAGCGACCTTGGGTTCAAGCTGGTGGGATTTTGCTCAAACCAGATGAGCCCGTGCTCAAGCTGGTGATCTCGGGGTCTCGAACCTGGGTCCTCTGCATCCCAATCTGATGCTCTATCCACTGCGCCACCGCCTGGTCAGGCGAGAAAGGGTTTTTAAAAACTGTGTTTTATATTGAATATATACTTTCCTATCTTTGGTGCTTTTTTGAGAGAAATGATAGCAATAATTTTATTTTTATTAGTTTGGTTGCTGGACTGTTGCTTTGAGTGCCAAACCCCTCTGAGATTGAGCTTCTTGGGATGCCAGTTCTATTTGAGGTAAAAACAGATATTGGAATAAGGCTGTTGTTTCCTTATTTAACAGCCTTTCCTTTTTCCTCAGGCTTTGAATTTTCTGTCCTGATTCGGTTAGATTATACCTTCTAGGAAATTGTTGGCATGAATATAGCTTAGTGTCTTAGCCTGGTTTTTCCCAAAGCAGATCCTGAGGCAAAGAGTTGAGTTCAGGCAGGTTCTTTGTGAGTACAATCCCAGGGGAAGTGAAACAGGGGAGAAGCAACCACTGTGTGGATGTGGACACTGAGAGTGGCACTGTATGGATGACTAATGCTTGATCCTGTGGGAACTTCTGAGGGGCTTTATGAAATGTATCTTAAAAGTTGCTCTCTCTGATCTTCTCTTGGTTAAGGGTGGCACGTTGGGTTACAATTGTTCTGGGCTTTCTGTTGGTGCTTGCCTGAAAGTTGAGCAGTGTTAAAAGATAAACTGAGGCACATTAAAGTTTTTGAGTTCATTTGCACAAAAATCTATTCGAATCTGGATAGAATCTGCCAACAGGAGCTGAGGAGAGATCTATATAGAGAAAATGCGGAAGCAAAGCCAGGAAATTATCTGATTGGCTACAGCTTAAAGCCAAGTTGACTACTTGTGATTGGTTGTCCTTGGGATTTGATTTTGTAACCTTGAACGTTTATAGGCTTAGACTTTAGTTACTTAGGAGGCTGCCATGTCATTTCAGCCATCTCAGTCTAAAGGCATCCTTGTTTAGTTATCCAGAAGCAGGTTCTCCTGGACATCTTACTTCGTGAGGTTAGAGAAGCCCCCAGGCATTAAGCAAAAGGTCCCTGAGTGGGACACAAACAAGTTGACTGGAGGCTAGACTTGCCCAGAACTGGTTGCCTCAGCAGTGGCTTGTAAAACATCATGTACAAGAATGGATAGCAGAGTGTCTGCTGGACTGTGTGTCAAAGAGCAGAGGGAGAGAAGAATGGTGAATGAGACTATGCAGTTTTATGGGCTGAGCCAAAGAATTTAGACTTCATCTTGAAAGCAAACAATGTAAAAACTTGATGCAAAAGAGTGACCAATCAGATTTGTGTTTTAGAAAAAACAAGCTAGTGCCTGACCAGGGTGGCACAGTGGATAGAGCGTCTGCCAAGGATGCTGAGGACCTAGGTTTGAAACCCCAAGGTTGTTGTCTTGACCATGGGCTCACCAGCTTGAGCGTGGGATCATAAACACAACTCCATGGTCACTGGCTTAAGCCCAAGGGCACTGGCTTGGCTGGAGCTCCCTAGTCAAGGCATATATGAAAATGCAATCAATGAGCAACTAAGGTGCCACAACTATGAGTTGATGCTTCTCATCTCTCTCCCTTCCTGTCTCTCTTTCCCTGTCTGCCCCCCCCCCAAAAAAAAAAAAAAGAAAAGAAAAAGTAAGCTAGTAACACTGATGACAGTGTGCAGGATGTCTTAATGGATGTGTGTAGCATGTGCAGGTGGGGTGCGGGTTGTCATGGCAATTGTGAGACCTGTTAAAAGCCAATACAGACTGTCTAAGTGAGAGACCGTGAGGATCTGAAATAACCATAGGTGGGGATTACAGAAAGAGAGATGGAACTGGGAAAGGCTGGCCATGAGCTGGTTCTGTGATTGGCTAATGACCCAGGCTGGGTAGAGCAGATTCCCTTTGGATCACAGTCTATAAAGGTGTGACTGACCCCAAGGACAGTTGCTGCCTTGTTCTCCACCATGTGGAGAGACTGTACGTGAGCTCCTTTTTAAAAACTTTGATTATTGTTGGAATAAACAATCTTTCAATACTTCAGAATAAATGTGTATACCATTGTTCTTGCTTTGTTTTTCTCCTGGAGCTACAAGAATGAGGCCAACACATATCAGATACTGAGGGGTATGGTGTGTGTGTGTGTGTGTGTATGTGTGTGTGTGTGTGTGTGTGTGTGTGTGTGTGTGTGTGAGAGAGAGAGAGAGAGAGAGAGAGAGAGTGAGTGATGCTGTCAGGCCTTTGCGTCCAGCCTACCCTGAGGCTGCTCCGAACCCTGCTCTCCGTGGTTTGACGGTCTGTTTATACACAAACGTGTAATTTTCCCTTTCTGGCTTAAGCCTCTTGAGCAGAATTTCTCACAATCAAGAGTCCTGACTAAAATAGCACTTTCGTGTGTAAAGCCTTTTTTCTACTTTAAATGATTTCCTTAGCATATATTCTTTTAAGGGAAAATAAGAGCTCCATAATTATTACCAATTTACACCATCTCCGGAAATGTATAAAAATAACTTATTTCACTGTACTCTTACTAGTATTGAGTAATAGAGTTTTTAAGTTTTCTGTTAATTTCTTAGGTTAAAAAAAATCTTGTTTGAAATTATTTGTAATGACTGGTGAAGTTAAAATATTTCAATCTATTTGTTTTATATAGATTTTTTGAGACTTGTCTAATTATATCTTTTATCTATTATCTTTTCTTTTCTTTTTTTTTTTTTGTATTTTTCTGAAGCTGGAAATGGGGAGAGACAGTCAGACAGACTCCCGCATGCACCCAACCGGGATCCACCCGGCCCCTCCGGGGCGTCGCTCTGTTGCGACCAGAGCCATTCTAGCGCCTGGGGCAGAGGCCAAGGAGCCATCCCCAGCGCCCGGGCCATCTTTGCTCCAATGGAGCCTCGGCTGCGGGAGGGGAAGAGAGAGACAGAGAGGAAGGAGAGGGGGAGGGGTGGAGAAGCAGATGGGCGCTTCTCCTGTGTGCCCTGGCCGGGAATCGAACCCGGGACTTCTGCACGCCAGGCCGGCGCTCTACCACTGAGCCAACCGGCCAGGGCCTTATCTATTATCTTTAAAGTCAATTTGTATGAATCCTTTCCAGTTCAAAGACCATTAACTTGCCTGTCATATTTTATTTCAAATGTTTCCTCCAGCTTGGTTGCTTGCTCTCAGTTGTGTTTATTGTTCTTTAGGGACACAAAAATTATAAAATGTTATATAGTTCAATTTGTGTTTTCTTTCATAGTTCTTAAATTCGGTATAAAATAAAGCAGACTTATTTTTTGACTATAATTTTTTTTTAAATTATTTTTTAAAAACTTTATATACAGATTTATTTTTCATTCCACTAGGGATAATTCTGTTCTAAGGAAAATTCGACCCCGCACATAAGAAATGACTTTTAACAGTAAAATCTTCCCTAGTCCTGTGGCAGCCATGGGGCCTCCTCGGACCTCACTTCCGGAGGAGCTCACCGCCCAGTTGGGAGCCCAGCGGGCTCTCTGTAGCTGCAGCACCCTCAGGATGAGCCATAGCGTTGAGTCTGGACCTCGCTTTTCCCGGGCAGCTCCCCGTTAATAACTGAGCACAGAAGGGGGAGTCGGCCTGGCGGTTTCTGCCAACACAGGCTCCTCGATGAGATGAGCGATCTGTGTGTGGGAGCACCCTGTTGGATTCTGGGAAAACTGCTCAGGGCAGCACTGCAGTCTGGAGCTCTTCCTCCCCCATCTCCCGCCCTGACCTCTCTTCTTTCATAGCTACCAGACTGACACTGAGGTTCTTCTGCTCCGTCTCCCCTTTATTTTTCACAGGCATCACCCCCCAACAAATCCCTAGCACCTTTAGCTTCATTTTGATGCCTGCTTCCCAGAGGACACAAATGGCAGTTATTAGTTAACAATGAGCAGTTCAGAGAAATACAACAGAAAAGAACAAATCAAACAAAATCCTACATCATTAGTGCATATGAGTAGATTTAAAACAGTTTGATAGGTGGAAGGCGGAAGGATGGGGCAGGGATTTGGGTTTGTGCTGGTTACTACTCATCCTCCAGCGGGAAGTATCCGGCACGGAAATGACCGGACAGATCAAATTGTTTTCTACAGATGAGATGATATTATGATTTTTTCCATTAAATAAAAACAATGTTGAGCTTCATTTTATTTGACTTTATAAGAAGGAAAAGCTTTAGCAAAACTTAAGAAATTTCTGAACCTCAGAAAAGATTTCTCACCGCAAAAGGTAATGATTTCTAGTAAGATCACTCCAAGACAAAAACATTTTTAAAGAATTAGTGAATGCGGCCCTTGGCCAGTTGGCTCAGCGGTAGAGCGTCGGCCTGGCGTGCGGGGGACCAGGGTTCGATTCCCGGCCAGGGCACATAGGAGAAGCGCCCATTTGCTTCTCCACCCCCCCCCCCCCCCCCCCTCCTCTCTGTCTCTCTCTTCCCCTCCCGCAGACAAGGCTCCATTGGAGCAAAGATGGCCCGGGCGCTGGGGATGGCTCCTTGACCTCTGCCCCAGGCGCTGGAGTGGCTCTGGTCCCGGCAGAGCGACGCCCCGGAAGGGCAGAGCATCGCCCCCTGGTGGGCAGAGTGTCGCCCCTGGTGGGCGTGCCGGGTGGATTCCGGTCGGGCGCATGTGGGAGTCTGTCTGACTGTCTCTCCCCGTTTCCAGCTTCAGAAAAATACAAAAAAAAAAAAAAAGAATTAGTGAATGCCCTGACTGGTTGGCACAGCGGTAGAGCATCGGCCTGGCATGCCCTGTGTGGAAGTTCCGGGTCTGATTCCCGACCAGGGCACACAGGAGAAGCACCCATCTGCTTCTCCACCCTTCTCCCTTTCCTTCCTCTCTGTCTCTCTCTTCCCCTCCCACAGCCAAGGCTCCATTGGAACAAAGTTGGCCCCTGGTGCTGAGGATGGCCCCATGGCCTCTGCTCAGGGCTAGAATGACTTCAATTGTAGTTGAGCAATGCCCCAGAGGGGCCGAGCATCATCCCCTGGTGGGCATCCTGGGTGGATCCTGGTCAGGTGCATGAGGGAGTCTTGTCTGTCTTTCTCCCTGCTTCTGACTTCAGAAAAATACAAAATAAGTAAGTAAAGTGAAAAAATTTTCTTTAACATAAAAATTCCACAAGGTTTAAAAAATAGAAACACATTAAACCTATACATTTATTTGTGATAAATTGATATCCTTACAATATTCAGTTTTATTTCTAAAAACAGGTTCTTACATTTATACAAATCTACATATCTCTTCAACTTGGATTTACATTTAAAAAATTAATACCACATCACTCGAAAGCTTTGTCATTTTATTTATCAATGTCATCCCAATAAATTCAATATAAAATAAAAAAAAGAAATCTGAAAAAGAGTATGTTATGAGCTGCAAAAAAATTTATACCATGTAAATTTTTTTATTTTTTTTTTGCATTTTTCCGAAGCTGGAAACGGGGAGGCAGTCAGACAGACTCCCACATGTGCCCGACCAGGATCCACCTGGCATGCCCACCAGGGGGCGATGCTCTGCCCATCTGCGGCATTGCTCTGTTGTAACCAGAGCCATTCTAGCGCCTGAGGCAGAGGCCATGGAGCCATCCCCAGTGCCCGGGCCATCTTTGCTCCAATGGAGCCTCGGCTGCGGTAGGGGAAGAGAGAGACAGAGAGGAAGGAGAGGGGGAGGGGTGAAGAAACAGATGGCGCTTCTCCTGTGTGCCCTGGCCGGGAATCGAACCTGGGACTCCTGCACGCCAGGCCGATGCTCTACCACTGAGCCAACTGGCCAGGGCAAATTTTTCATAAAAATATTTCTACTGCTAAGTATTTTATAGTTTTTGAGAATGTAAGTACCATTTATAAGTAATAACTTGCTAATTTAGAACAGCAGAGCCTGTTGCTCTCATGAACAGTCTGCGGGAGTGAGGACCACGAAGACTGAGGGAGGTGGAGAGCAGCTGGAGTGACACACCTGGTCAGATGGAGTCTTGCTACTCATCCTGGGTAGTGTGTTTCCCGCTGATCTTTGAGCCCTGACCCCAATTATTGTTTAGCCAATCTTCTCCTTGTTGGCAGAGCTTTCTTTCCACTAAAAGGGCTAACTGCTGAATTTTACTTCTCAGTCTCCACTGCTATGAGGAACTAGACATGTGACTCAAAGTGGCCATTGAGATGTTAAAGGAAACCTGTCGAGTACTAGGAAAGATTTTTTTTCTTTTATAAAAGAGAGACAAGTAGGAAGAGACTTCCTATCCCCTCACTTTCTTCTTGTCTTTGAACAGTGAGTGTGAGAATGTGATGCTCGGAGCTGTGGCAGTGATGTTGCCACCATGAGGAGAAAGTCAGGAGAATCTCACAAAATCAATCCTAGAGACCCAACACCATCATGTCATTGCATCTGCCAATTCTGGAATCACTTAATAGAATAATGGACTCATCATTTTTGTGTCTTGTCATGTGTAGCCAAGAGCTTATTGACATACACTTTCTGAATCTACTTTAGCCTCTTTTTTACAGAGACAGAGTCAGAGAGGAACATAGATAGGGACAGACAGACAGGAACAGAGAGAGATGAGAAGCATCAATCATTAGTTTTTCATTGCAACACCTTAGTTGTTCATTGATTGCTTTCTCATATGTACCTTGACCGTGGGGCTACAGCAGACCAAGTAACCTCTTGCTTAAGCCAGTGACCTTGGGTCCAAGCTGGTGAGCTTTGCTCAAACCAGATGAGCCCGTGCTCAAGCTGGCAACCTTGGGGTCTCAAACCTGGGTCCTCCGTATCCCAGTCCGACGCTCTATCCACTGCGCCACCGCCTGGTCAGGCTACGTTAGCCTCTTTTAGCTCTATGTTGTACAGCCTATTTCTAGTTGCTAGTCCTTCCACCTAGAATGTCTGCATGGGCTAGTTAGATCTCACCACTTCTAGCTTTCTGCTCTTCCATGCATTTCTTCCTCTTATATATAACCCTCCCCACAAGCCAAGCCTCCCCATGGCTTGTGGGAAGAGCCTCTCTTCTATCTTGCTCTATATCCCACTTGACCATTTGTCAAAAGCTTAAAAACAGATTTTAGACAAGATAGCTACTGTGTACCTATGTTGTTTTTGTTGGTTCATCACTTACTACCTATCCTTCCTGGTAGTGGTGTCTTGTTTTCCTAGGAGGAGTTGCCTCTGCTTTACCCTTAGTTTATGTCTTGTGAGTACAGCAGATCCTACCCTTTGTATTCCTGGCCTGGCTGCTCTTCTGTCCTCCTAACCATCATTGGCTCATGCAAGCAGTGACATAATTTGAGTCAATAAGCTTCAATCCTAGGGCCTTTATTTAAATTAAATGGAAATAAATTTATTTATTTTTGCTGAGATTGCTAGAGTCAGGCTGAAACAAGGCTCAAGTTTCTGGGGCCTATGAAAATATGGGCTGAGGAGAAGTCAAAACAGAAAAATACCAAGCATGAAATGGGAGAGAGGAAAAACACAGGCCTGGTGACGTAGTTTGAGACCTGAGATATTTCTATCAAGTGATCCAATGATTTCCCTTTTTTGCTTAGGTCAGTTTGAGTTTGGTTCTTGTCACTTGGACTTGGAACCAAGGAAGTCCTAATCAATAGAGCTCCTGTAAATTAAAGGTTCCGGCCTCAATGATCTTTGGGTGTTGAGAGCCGATTTTAAAGGATAATACTCACAGGGCCCTGGCACCTTCCCCTCTCCCACTGCAGGCCCCCTCAGCTATTTCTCCAGGTGTCTCACATATACATGCCCCTGACAAGGCCTCTCACATCCTTCAGCTCCAGCGCCTAGGATCTAGATGATGTCTGCTGCCCATAAGTCACTTGAGGAGGGTCTCACCATTGTCCGAGTTGCCAGGGCCCTCCATCAAGACGGACCACCCTACTGTATCATCTCAGTTTTGATTCTGTGAATACGACGCAGCTGCTGTATAGGAGAAGGTAAAGTGAGTTCAGGGTGTAGCAACACTGAAATCCCTCAGAGCCCCAAGAAGAAAAAGTTAACAATTTATTACCAAAAAGGTGCATTACATAGAAATATGATTTTAAATACTAAGAGTTTTAAAGATATTGACTTCATGAATGAAAATCCAGATTTCAAAATCTGTGAGGAGACCCACGGTAGTTGTGTGGTAAGCATTTCTAAGGACTCATGGAACTTGTTAAAATAAACATACGTTTAAGTATTTTTTAAAAAATGTACAAAATGCTAAAAGTAAAATGTCATATTGCCTCAAAAGCCAAAAATATCAAATGTGTGTTAAACACTACTACATGAGGCTGGATTTCTGTTCACAGTTTCAGTAAGTAATTCAAAAAGACTCAGTTTGATGTTAGGTTAATGGCTTTTACTGAGAACAACTGTCTACATTCAAGTTAAATAGACTTGCGGTCACTTTTTTGTTTGTTTTTTGTATTTTTCTGAAGTGAGAAGTGGGGAGGCAGAGAGATAGATTCTCGCATGTGCCCAACTGGCACCCGGCATGCCCACTATGGGGCGATGCTCTGCCCATCTGGGCTGTTGCTCTGTTGCAACTGGAGCAATTCTAGCACCTGAGGTGGAGGCATGGAGTCATTCTGGGTGTCCAGGCCAACTTTTGTTCCAATGGAGCCTTAGCTATGGGAGGGGAAGAAAGAGACATAGAGGAAGGAGAGGGGGAGGGGTGGAGAAGCAGATGGGCGCTTCTGCTGTGTGCCCTGGCTGGAATCGAACCTAGAACTTCCACATGTCAGGTGACACTGTACCACTGAGCTAACCGGCCAGGGCCCCAGTCGCTTCTTTTATAGAACATGAATCCTCAGGAAATCTGTCACTATGAAAAGCACACATCAAAAGCCAATCACTTTTGTTCTTTAAAGTGTTTAATGATTGGTCCTTATGTCAGAAGAAATAACTGTAGTGATAGAAGTTATGCCGTAGCACTTCTGGATTTTTTAAGATAGTGCAACAAAATTAAAGCTTGGACGTAGTGCAAGATGGTGTTCTATGCAACCACAGTCTGAACCAACCTGAGTTCCAATTTCAGTTCAAAAATGAGCTTGGCCACCCCACCCAAGCATCTTCCCAAAAGGGCTCACCAGGAAATACTTGGATAACCTCTTATTGACCTGATCTATTTCTACTGAATTTTATAATTGTAGTTTAATATTGCAAAGGGAAAAAAAGAAGAGATGATAGGGATATAAAGTTCAGCATAGGGACTATAGCAGGGGTCTCAAACTCGCGGGCCGCATGCGGCCCGCCGAACAATTTTGTGCGGCCCGCAGACTAATCCACGAAGTTCAAAATATTTTGGATAAAATTAAGTAAGCCTAGGGGCCTACTTGTATTTTTCATTTCTCTAGCATCCTAGCTAGATATTAGCTTAGTTAACAGCAGTCATGATGCGAACTACAGTTTCTGGTCGTTTTGTGACACTGAGTAAACTACATGTACGATTGTGCTTGTTGTACTGATTTTTTTTTTGTTTTCAACTGCAGTGAGGAAAGTGTTGCGTAACAGTTGCCTTTTGTAGACCTAGTGCGGCCCGCGGAACGGCTGTGATCTTGTGGCCCACATGCTGAGTTGAGTTTGAGACCCTGGACTATAGTTAATAATATTGTAATAACTATACAGTATATGGTACTAGACTTATCAGAAGGACCATTTCATAAATTATATAAATGTCTAACCACTATGCTGTACACTGTACACTTGAAACTATAAAATAATATTGAATGTCAACTGTAATTGAAAAAAGAAAAAGAAGAGATGATGGGGTGGGGAGGGAAGGACTTGCAGTTTTGAATGACATTATCACCCACTGTAGACCTTAATCAAACAAATTGTTAAATATATGTATGATCCTTGTGAAATGACTGGAAAGTTTAACAACTATTGAAATTCGATGATACTAAAGAACTACTGTTGATTTTTTAAATATAAGACAATAATAGTATTATGGTTATGTTTAGAAAAGAGAGTCATTATCTTTTAGGGAGCCATATTGAAAAGTTTGTGGATGGAATAATAGGATTTCTGGGATTGTTTCAGAAAAATAAGTGGTGCTGAAAAAAATAAAATTATTGCCGAGTTGATGATAACTATTGAATCCAGGTGATGGGTAAGTGAGAATTCATTTTACTGTTCAATTTTATTTTATTTATTTATTTTATTTTTTAAAAATTTATTTAGAAAATTAAACAGGGTGACACTGATCAATAAGAGTACACAGGTTTCAGATAAACGTTTTTATAGTATTTGAACTGTTGATTATGTAGTATACCCATCACCCAAAGTTAAATCATTTTCTGTCATCATATATTTATTTGTCCTTCTTTACACCTTTCTCCCAACTCCTCTTCTATACCCCCTCTTCCTGGTGACCATTTCACTTTTATCTATGTCCATGTGTCTCAGTTTTATAACCCACCTATGTGTGAAATCATATAGTTCTTAGTTTTTTTCTGATTTACTTATTTCACTCAGTATAATGTTCTCAAGATCTATCCATGTCGTCGTACATGTCACTATGTCACCATTTCTTATGGCTGAGTAGTATTCCATTGTATATGTGTACCACATCTTTTTTATCCAGTTCTCTATCGAGGGACACTTTGGTTATTTCCATGCCTTGGCCACTGTGAATAACACTATGAAGAACATGGGGGTGCATGTGTCTTTACGTACCAATGTTTTTGAGGTTTTTTGGTAGATACCCTGTAAAGGGATTGGTGGGTCATATGGTAGTTCTATTCTTAATTTTTTGAGGAACCACCATACTTTCTTCCATAATGGTTGTACTAATTTACATTCCCACCAGCATTGAATGAGGGTTCCTTTTTCTCCACAGCCTCTCCAACACTTTTTATTACCTCTCTTGTTGATAATAGCTAAGCTAACAGGTGTGAGGTGGTATCTCATTATAGTTTTGATTTGCATTTCTCAAATAGCTAGTGAGATGAGTATCTTTTCATATATCTGTTGGCCACTTGGGAAAAGTGTCTATTCAGGTCCTAGCCCCATTTTTTAACTGGATTGTTTGCTGTTTGTTGCTGTGCTTTGTGAGTTTTTTATATATTTTGAATTCTTTATATATATCAACCCCTTATCGATTTGTTGTTTGCAAATATCATCTCCCATTTAGTTGGCTGCCTATTTGTTTTGTTGTCAGTTTTTCTTTCTGTTGTGCAGATGTTTTTAGTTTGATATAGTCCCTTACTGTTCTATTTTAGTATTTGTTTAAAATGGACTATAATAAAAAATGTTTGAAATATTGTTTCTGTCCTTGGGCAGCATTTTGGATGAGTTTCACGTTAGTGTTATTTTTCAAGGAGTTGGAATAGTGGAATGAGTCTCTTTTTTTTCCAGCTTGTTCTTCATGCTTAACTGTTAGTTTTCCTCAGGGCCTCCTTTGTTTTTATTCTTTTCCTGTTCTCTTTATTATCTCATCTGCTCCCATGGCTTTCATTATCAACCATATGTTGCTAAATCTCAAATGTGAATCTCCTCCTGTATATCCAGCTCTATCTACATATTTCTCAACTTGGATGTCTCAAAGGCACCTCAGCCTCCACTGAGCTCATCATCTGCATCCCCACACCTCTGTCCCTTTTCCCGAACCACTCCCTCAATGACTGCTGAGAATCACGTGTGTTTCTCTCTTTGGCTCATGTCTATTATTCCAGCTCTTACAATTAGGAATTGACTGTGTCTTTTCTTACCGCTGTTCATTTCATGGATGAACTGACTGCTTATTGAGTACCTGTCATTGGGCGTTCTATTAACCTGTAGTTATATGTCTCATTGCTTAGCACAGTGCAAGGCATAGAAGTAAGTATAAAGGCTCTCTTGTTAACTGATTTTTCTCTTTTATTAATGAAACATTTCAAGGATGCAAGAAAAAAAAAACATTGAAGAAACATAAATAATAATGTACCTATCAGTCAGCTCTGGAAGTAAATATTTAAAGATAGAATTCATGAGTACCTTCCATGATCCCATCCCAGTCCTCCTTTCCCAAAGGCAGTCCTTGCCTTCAATGTATTTATCATTCCCATGAATATATTAATATATTTAATATTATGGAGTAGTCTTTTGAGTGCTTCAAACTTCATATAAAATATATCATACTGCCTGACCAGGCAGTGGTACAGTGGATAGAGTGTTGGCCTGAGATGCAGAGGACCCAGGTTTGAAACCCCGAGGTCGGCCCTGGCCGGTTGGCTCAGCGGTAGAGTGTCGGCCTGGCGTGCAGGAGTCCCGGGTTCGATTCCCGGCCAGGGCACACAGGAGAAGCGCCCGTCTGATTCTCCACCCCTCCCCCTCTCCTTCCTCTCTGTCTCTTTCTGTCTCTCTCTTCCCCTCCCGCAGCCAAGGCTCCATTGGAGCAAAGATGGCCCGGGCACTGAGGATGGCTCTGTGGCCTCTGCCTCAGGTGCTAGAATGGCTCTGGATGCAACAGAGTGACCCCCCCAGAGGGGCAGAGCATTGCCCCCTGGTGGGCATGCCAGGTGGATCCTGGTCGGGTGCATGCCGGAGTCTGTCTGACTGCCTCCCCGTTTCCAGCTTTGGAAAAATGGAGAAAAAAAAAAAAAAAAGAAACCCTGAGGTCACTGGCTTGAGCCCCCAGACCAAGGCACATATGAGAAAGCAATCAATGAATACCTAAGGGGCCACAACAAAGAATCGATGCTTCTCTTCCTGTTTGTCCCTGTCTGTCTGACCCCCCTTCTCTCACTCATTAAAAAAACCATTATAGTGTTATATACTTTTACAGCTGTATTGGTATAATGCTATGTTTTGGGAATTTAATTCATGTCAATGAATGAGACTAGTTAATTCATTATCATTGTTAAACAGTATCTAATTGTTATTTATTCATTCTCTTGTTAATGAAGATCTAGGTTGTATCCTTTCTTTTTCTTTTACTATTATAAACTGTGCTGCAATGAGCATTTTTCCTCATACACACATGGGAGAGGAATTGCTGGGTGACTTTACTAGACATTACCAAGTAATAAGTGTTTATAATCCCAGGTGTAAGTGGGACAGTTCTTGTTGCCTCACATTCTTAGAGACATTTGGCATTTTAAGACTTTTAAAGTATTTATTTATCTGATGAGTGTGAAGAGTAACTCATTAAGATATTAAATTGCATTTTTCTAATGACTACTGATATCAAGCATCTTTTTTAATGTGTTTATTTATCATTTAAGGTTTCTTTTTTTGTTAATTACATATATATACTTATTGTGGTTAAGTATACATAAAATTTTACTATTTAAACCATTGTTCAGTGTACAGTTCAGTGGCATTAAGCATATTCCCACTGTTGTACAACCTAAATAATTTATTTATTCTCTATTTTAGTGTGTTTAAAACTGTTACCCACTGTAAGAACTTCATTTTGTATTGTGATTCAGTATGTTCACATGCATACACACATATAGAAATAACTGAAACAGAAATTTTACAAAGTAATATTTAATATGTGGTATATACTCAGATGTTTTCTATTCCAATCTGTTTTGTAATTATTAAATGCTAATCTACAAACCATGAAATCAATTTTAGGACCTACTAATGGGTCAACTACAGTTTTAAAAACATTATTTTATTGGATTGTTTTCTTATTTTTGTATTTTATTTTGGATACTAAGTCTTTTAAAGTTATATGCTTTGCAAATACCTTTACTAGTGTAGCTTATTTTTTAACATTATTCACATTTTGATGTACTAAAACTGTCTGTTTTTTAATTTATGCATTTTAAGGAGGAGAGGGAGAGAGAAAAAGAGAGAGAGGAGGTGAAGGAGCAGAAAGCATCAACTCTCATATGTGCCTTGACTAGGCAAGCCCAGGGTTTCAAACTGGCGACCAATAGTTAAGCATTTTAATTTGTTTTCTTTATGTTTTGGACATTTTGTGTTTTGTTTTGAGAATCTTTCCTTTTTTCACAGTCTTAAAGATATTCTCCTATATTACTCTCTAATTTGTTTAAAGCTTTCATTTCCTACTTAGATATTTAATACACCTAGGGTGGATTTTTGTGTATGTGTGAGGTAGATAGAAATTCAGGTTTTTGGCCTCACCAGGCGGTGGCGCAGTGGATAGAGTGTCAGTCTGGGATGCGAAAGCACCCAGGTTCAAGACCCTGAGGTTGCCAGCTTGAGCGCAGGCTCATCTGGCTTGAGCAAAAAGCTCACCAGCTTGGACCCAAGGTCGCTGGCTCGAGCAAGGGGTTACTCGGTCTGCTGAAGGTCTGCGGTCAAGGCACACATGAGAAAGCAGTCAATGAACAACTAAGGTGTTGCAACGAAAAACTGATGATTCATGCTTCTCATCTCTCTGTTCCTGTCTATCTGTCCCTATCTATCCCTCTCTCTGACTCTCTCTCTCTGTCCCTGTAAAAAAAAAAAAAAGAAATTCAGATTAAAAAATTATTTATTCATTATAGAGAGGGGAGAGAGAGAGAGAGAGAAGGGGGGAGGAGCTGGAAGTATCAACTCCCATACGTGCCTTGATCAGGCAAGCCCAAGGTTTTGAACTGGCAACCTCAGCATTTCCAGGTTGACATTTTATCCACTGCACCACCACAGGTCAGGCAAGAAATTCATATTTTTACCATACAATAACCAGTTATTCCAGTGCCATTCATTGAATAATCAATTGTTACCCACTGCTCTGCATCGCCATCTGTGTCAAATACCATGCTCCACAGAGGAGTGGGTCTGTTTCTGGGGTCCCTATTTTATCCTGCTGATTCATTTATTTATTTACCAATATTATATTGCTTTAGTTGCTATTATTTTATAATAAATCTTGACATCTATTAAGATATGTCTCCCTGCCTTGTTCTTCTTCATAACTGTCTTGGTTATTCTTAGCTTTTTGTCCTTCTACATGAATTTTGGTAGCAGGTTGACAAGTTTCATGAAAAACTCTGTTGGTATTTAGGTTGCATTTATTTTAAAAGAATACATTAGCCCTGGCCGGTTGGCTCAGCGGTAGAGCGTCGGCCTAGTGTGCGGAGGACCTGGGTTCGGTTCCCGGCCAGGGCACACAGGAGAAGCGCCCATTTGCTTCTCCACCCCTCCGCCGCGCTTTCCTCTCTGTCTCTCTCTTCCCCTCCCGCAGCCAAGGCTCCATTGGAGCAAAGATGGCCCGGGCGCTGGGGATGGCTCTGTGGCCTCTGCCTCAGGCGCTGGAGTGGCTCTGGTGGCAACATGGCGACGCCCAGGATGGGCAGAGCATCGCCCCCTGGTGGGCGGAGCGTCGCCCCTGGTGGGCGTGCCGGGTGGATCCCGGTCGGGCGCATGCGGGAGTCTGTCAGACTGTCTCTCCCTGTTTCCAGCTTCAGAAAAATGGGGGGGGGGGGGGGAAAGAATACATTAACTTGGGAATATTGAAATGTTTAAAACACTGACTTTTCTCATCCATTAAGATGGTGTGCCTCTCTGTCCATTTAGCTCTTCTTTAATGTCTTTCAATAAAGTTTTATAATTTTCTCAAATATGTTTTGTACAAAATTTGTTAGATTTATTCATAAGTACCTTTTAGTTTTGTTTGGTATAATAAATGGTATCTTTTCTTTTTAAATAATGTCTTCTAATTTTTCACCAGTGGTATATGGCAAGTTGCAAACTATGGCCAATGGACCAAATCCAGCCTATAACCTCCTTCTATGAAGAACGTGGCTGTGTCCATTTGATTACATATTGTCTATAGCTGCTTTTGCACTATAATGGCAGATATAATGAGGTAGGTTAGAGACCATAAAGCCTTCAAAATTTAAAATATTTACTATTTAGGTATTTGTAAAAGAATTTGCTGAGCTTTAATGTATAGGACACTTAACTTTTTTTTTTTTAATTATAATTTTATTTTTTTAATGGGGCGACATCAATAAATCAGGTTACATATATTCAAAGATCAACAAGTCCAGGTTATCTTGTCTTTCAATTATGTTGCATACCCATCACCCAAAGTCAGATTGTCCTCTGTCACCTTCTATCTAGTTTTCTTTGTGCCCCTCCCCCTCCCCCTTTCCCTCTCCCTTTCCCCCCTTCCCCCGTAACCACCACACTCTTATCAATGTCTCTTAGTTTCACTTTTAGGACACTTAACTTTTATATATATATTTTATATCTAGAAATGTGGCTGAACTCTTTCATTAGTTTTAATGATTTTTATGTTAATTCTCTTAGATTGTTTTTGTGGAGTATCATATTATCCATGATTAATTATAATTTTGTATTCTTTTTCCTTTAGCTTAGTTCTTTTGAAACATGTTAAATACAAGCAGTGATAACTGGCCTTCTGGCTTTGTTCCTGACTTTAGAGAAAATGCTTTTGACCTTTTACCATTAATTAACAGGTTTGTTTTCAATTTTTTGGTAAATGCCAACGATCATATTAAGGAAATCCTCTACTTTTCTATTGTTAGCTGTAAGAGTTGTTTTGTAATCATCAATGGGTGCTGACTTGATCAAATGCTTTTTCTATATCTGTTGAGTACCTATTGATTATGTGCTTTCTGGTGATTCTCTGCCCATTGTGTATTACAGTATAAGGAATCATTAGAACAAATACAATGCATTTTATTTGTATTTTTCTTGTATTTTGTAATTTCCTTTTTCTTCCATCCTTTGATAATGAGACCTCAATTCTGTTCAGCCACACAGCATTACCAAATTACAGTGAACCTCTTTGGCAATAACTATAGTGGATGCTTCTGGCTGTATCTGAGCTGAGATTGGTTAAGTGGTGTCAATTCACATTCCACCACCGGAAGTTCTTCAAGTGGTTTCCTAGAGCCAGCAAGAGAGGAGCGGGGTTGTGGGAGGACACCCTATTGCTGGGCCTCCGTCCCCCCAGGCCCCTGCAGTAGATGTGGACTCCCTGGAGAGAGGTAAGGTATTTACATTTCTGCATGGAATACAGCATGGTGTTGGCACAGTATGGCCTGAAAAAGGGGCGATGACACTTGGAGCATACAGGTTTGGGAGCACAGAAGACTGCGTTATGGGCAGGATATTTTCTCTGTTTCTGCAGAACATTGGCAAAGCCACGGGGCAGGCAGTAGATGGCAGAAGCTCAGCAGACTCTGGAAACATAGCAGAGATGTGAAAGAGAGAGAGAGAGAGAGAGAGAGAGAGAGGGGAACAAGATCGTGTATGTTGATTTATTCCTGAACACTTGTGAGACATCCCTGTGATTTTCCAGAGTCACTTAGGGTCTGCAGTGGAGGGAGGGGGCACTACTAGCTAGGAATATATTTGGGCTTAAATGCCAGTGTAACCTGAAGCTACTGGGGCTTGAGAAATTGAGACTCTGTATCTCTACCTGCAGCATCCTGAGTACTTGTTTACTTGAATAAAAGCTTTTATATGACAATAAGAGCTATTGTAGACCTTCTTCAAGGATCCTAAAGACTTGTCTGTGACTCTTTGGTGGACTTGATGTGTACTAACATATTTTTCACCATGGGCTGTGTGCTGGCAATTACACAGTAGAGAAGTAGTAAATGTAAAACATGCAAGCAAATCTTTAGATTCATTGCCTTTGTTCTTGATTTTCTTTTCCATGATGCAAACACTAGACACAAATTTTAATTCTTTCCTGTTTCTACAAAAATTGAGAGTACTTTCCTATGGGTTCTATTATCACTGGTTTCTAGCTATGCATTCCACAGACTGGGTGGGAAAACCCAGGTATGTCTTTTTATTTTTATTTTAGAGAGAGAGGAAAGCAAGAGAGAGACAGAGAAAGAGAGAGAAACATTAATTTGTTGTTCTATTTATGCATTCAATGATTGATGCCTGTATGTGTCCTGACCTGGTATTGAACCTGCAACCTTGGCATGTCAGGACAGCATTCTACCCGACTGCACTACCCAGTTGTATCTTTGTGTCTTTGAATATCATTAATCAATTTTCAAGTATTCAGTGAAACCTCAGATAGACTTGGTCAAGGACTTTCCCCGGAGTTTTGGAAAACATATAGATCTTAAGAAATGTACAGTATATGTTCCTTATTCATTCATCATTAAATGTTCCAAATCTGCATTGCAGGAATTAAACAATGTCCAAAAAAGCTTATTGAACCGTTTTTGAAACTGCTCTTCTACAAAAACAGAAAGCCACAATATCTCAAAAGTTAAGTGAATTTGAACTTGAAAGGTGTTGGATTAGGCTCAAAACTTTTGAATTCATAAGTCTGAGCATATTCCAAATCTAATTTGGAATTTCTAATTACTCATCCTGTTCTCTGCATGGGTGTGTGCATGTGTGTGTGTTTATACAGTACCTACTTTGTATGCACCCTGAAGTGCGGTGATGAGAAGAAGAAATTTCTGTGTTTTGATTATATCTGGTTTGGGGAGGAAAGAAAAACAATCCTGAGGCTACAGACTTGGAAATTCAGAATGCATATTTAATCCTTTGTGAGGAGTGATTCTGGTCCTGCTCTTTTCACTTGTTAAAGCCACTGAAATGGGGGACATTTACACGTAGTGGTTCATTTTTAAAGATATATTTTATAGACTACTTAACGTAGTATTGAGAAAAGTGCAAAGACAAAAAAGTGTGTATGGTGTTTGTTATAGACTAATCCTGTCTTTTTTCGGAGGTGGCGATCAGGAGGGGGAGACTTGGAACTCTTTCAGGACCTAAAAACATAGCAAGAAAACTGACATAACTGTCATGCTTCATATTTCTTTAGTGGATGATAAAACTGTATAAAATGGTTTAGAGAAAGATTGTTTTTTGGGTTTTTTGTGTCCTACACATTAGAAGAGAGAATTTTTATATCAGTTAATAAAAATTTGACCAAAGTTATCTTATGTGACCAGGAACTGAATGTGCTTTAAATACAGAGATGAATTTGAAATGGGCCTTGCCTCAAGGAGTTCACAGTAGGCTGACAGACAAACCATCGATGTTTAGAGGGCTATGTCCAGTAGTAAGAACTTATATGAAGTGTAAATTGTGTACAAAGGAGAGCAGGATTGAGTGTGTCTAGAGTGGCGAGAGAGGAGAGTGAGGGCGTGTCCAGCACTTGGCGCTGTCCTTGGCACACAGTAGAGGCTCAATAAATGTTAGTTCCTTTCTCCCCTTCCTTTAGATATAACGAGTTGATCTTTATATGCAAAGACTATGATGCCACTCGCCAAATATCAAGGGGATATGGCTTTCGAATTCTGTCTTTGTGGAGTGACAGGTTAGTAATGGGCAAGCTAGGACCAGAAAACAGATCTACAAAAGAATGCTCAACTAGAAACTTGGCCCTGATATGTATATATCGGCCACATTTGCTGAAGGTTCTTCTGTCTTTGTTCCATTTTAGCAGCATGGAAGCCTACCAAACTTCTAAAAGCAGCACTTATTAAACTTTCCTTAACCATCTCAAGAGCATAGGTGGGTAAAGACTTCCTCCTCAGGCTTGGGAGCATGAAGGTTTGGAGACGGCGTGGAGTATTCTACTGCAAACACAAAATGTTTAAAGTCTCAAGCTTATTTAAAAGACGTATGCAACTGCTGCAGTCCAAGCTATGAGATATTCATTTGTTTATTTAAATATGAAAATATTGTTTCAGGTTACTTACCAAGTTAAATGTTTAATTCCCTGGAGCACCATGTAAAATTGTTGGTCCAGGAAGAAGAGATGTGTTTATCTTATGACTACCTGAGCCCACGACACATCATTTAAAAAAAACAACAACAAACAAGTGAGAGACAGACAGACAGGAACGGAGATAGATGAGAAGCATTGATTCTTCATTGCAGCACCTTAGTTATTAAGTGATTGCTCTTTTGTATGTGCCTAACCAGGGGGCTCTAGCCAAGTGAGTGACCCTTTACTCAAGCCAGTGACCTTGGGCTTCAAGCCAGTGACCATGGGGTCATGTTAATGATCCCACGCTTAAGCCAGTGATCCCGCGCTCAAGCTGGTGTGCCTGCACTCAACCTGGATGAGCCTGAGCTCAAGCCAGTGACCTTGGGGATTTGAACTTGGATCTTCTGTATACAAGGCTGACGCTCTATTCACTGCACCACTACCTGGTCAGGCTTGAACAACTTTGTCTTAAGAAAAGAAATAATATTGTAGATTTCACAGATTGTATTACCTATTAATGAATTTATATCCTGATTTATTATTATAGTCCTCATTTTCTACTCTTTTGAAGCATTCTGGATGCTTAGCCTAGTTCAAGATGTGACACAGCACCTGTGCTTGCTTCAGCAGCGTGGGCAGGAAGGTCTTATACATGAAAGACTGGAAAAGCATCTCTCACATCTTTTCTTGTCACTTTCTCTTTATGATAATGCCACGCCAGTTGCTCTCTCTCTCATCTACTTATTTCTCTCCATTTTTCAAAGCATTTTCTTTCTTTCCATTCTTTTTTTTTTTTTTAAGTGAGAAGTGGGGAGGCAGAGAGACAGACTTCCACATGTGCCCCGACCATGATCCACCAGGCAGGCCCCCTACTGGGCGATACTCTGCCCATCTGGGGCCACTGCTCTGCTGCTCAGCAACCAAGCTATTTCAGCAACTGAGGTGAGGCTATGGAGCCATCCTCAGTGCCAGGGGCCAACTTGCTCCAGTTAAGCCATGGCTGCAGGAGGGGAAAAGAGAGAGAGAGAGAGAGAGAGAGAGAGAGAGAGAGAAGGAGGGGGGGGAAGGGTGCAGAAGCAGATGGTTGCTTTTCCTGTGTGCCCTGACCGGGAATCAAACCTGGGACATCCACATGCTGGCCTGATGCTTTACTGCTGAGCCAACCGGCCAGGGCTTCAAAGTGTTTTTCATGAAAATGTACAAAATGCAATTCAAGGAATGAGGGCAATGATAGGGATTAAACAGAGGGCACTAAATATAAGCCTTAGAGAAAACTCCTAATCCAAATTTGGGAAGTAGTGTGAGTAAAAAAGAGCTTCATGGGCAAAGTTATATCTAAACTGAGATTTGAAGGACAAGTAGGATTAACTAGATGAAGATGACACTGGCGCAAATGCAATAACAGACAAGAAAGAGCAATATTCAAAGGCTCCGGGTGAGAGCAAGCAGGCATGCGGAAAGCTGCTTCCGGTACAGAGCGCGAGAGCGCGGCCAGACTGCCGTGTGCAGTCGCACAGGCGGTGGACCACACTATACCAGCAGGGAGCGCTCACACAGACGAGGATGGGAACGGTGAATGCCAGAGGTGAGCAATTTGGCTTTCCTGCGAGAAGAATATTAGGTGGGGAAAGTGGAAGACCTTAAAAACCAAGCTAGCTAAGTCACTTGTAGACTAATGGCATTTGTAAGCCACTGAAGGAAAGTGACTTGACCAGACTTGAAGTTTAAAAAGATTGTGCTGCCTGTGGGGCAGAGAGTGGAGCCCGGGAAACCAGGTAGGAGGCTGTCCAATAGGACAGGTTGGTCTGAAGGGAGGTCCTGGAAATTAGGATTAGAATAAATAATAGATTTAAGAGATAGGATGAGAAAGATTTGATCAGACTTGGAAGAGCTTCAGGTTTTGTTCTTGGACCAAACTGGGCCCAGGGTAGTGTCATTGACTGGTTCGGGGAGCACAGGGGGAGTCAGTTTAGGGGAAGATTACTAAGTCACTTTTTCACATGCTGAGTGTGAGATGTTGACCTTTAACAAAGAGCCTGCTATTTCTCCAGCAAAATGGGGAATAGTTGGGAACAATAAAGAGTTGCAATTTGGAACATGTGGTCTAACAGCAAACCACTCACCACTCCAGAGAAACAAAGGAGAAGAACATTCTTTTATGGACTTGGAGGGGCTATTGCAAAGGAAGCGTCCATTGGAGGAAACTGAAAGTTTGAAGTATGGTGACTTTTCATTGGCTGAGTTATGGCGGTCTCTCAGTTATTGAGCTGTTACTGGGCAAGGAGGAATCTTTCCTTCCTCCTGCTGACGTAGTAATGTGGATGACACTTCCCAGGGGAGATGCAAGGTATGTCTCTTCCTGTGGGCATCAATAGTGTGTGTCGAGCGATAGGTGTTTGAAAGTCTTCTAGTCTCTCATCTCCATTTTAAATGTAGCTTCTATTTATTAACTTTCACAGAGATGATTTGAGACACCCAAGAGAGAAGTCAGCAGTTGAATGGTCTGGAGATGAGGAGACATATGGTTGGTATAAGACACAGAAATGTATAAATATTTTGGACCAAAGACAAAGTATTGTCAGAGTGTGCCCAGTGGAGCTGGTCAGAGCTACTGTGTTTTTGGGAGAGTGGCCCAGGGGAGCTGGGAGGGTGGAGGAGTTGTGGAAATGGGGAGAAGAAATAAAAATAAGGAGACATCGCTTTTGAAAAGTTTGGCTGTGAAGGAGGGTGGTTACAAATATTATGAATTTGTGTGATTATTTTTCTGGAGGAAGGTTGAGAATGGTGCCTTAGATTCTTCAGTGCTCCAGTTAAGGTGAAGGACCACCACTGTACCTTAGAGTGGCCCATCAGGGGTGTTTTTCTTCTAACAGAGCTTGATGCTTTCACCAACTTCACTTCTTTGGCTTTTCTTAGTGATGTGGGAGAGGAAGAAACTTTCCTTTAACCCTAAGGTTCTTTCAGCTGGTCTGATAATAAAATCTGCATGGGACAGGTTAATAAGAGAATAACCAAATTTAATTACACATGCACCATTGGAAACCCCATGAGAGGTTTAGGGATGGAAAGTTAAAATGAAGTATACGGCTCACAAAAATTAGAGGATATTTTATAGCTTCATATTCATTTTGAAATATCCCTAATTTTGGGGGATATATATATATGGGATATATATATATATATATATATGGGATATATATATATATATATATATGGGATATATATATATATATATATATATATATATATATATATATATATAGCATTCTGAGCTATGAGTGAGGTATGGTATCTTGAAGCATTAGCAGGGAGGAAGGTTCCTGCAGGGTGATAAGAAGAGCAGAGAGAAGTTCAGTGATTAATAGTTTATTAATAGTTTGCCCTGACTTGTAGATAGGTCAAAAAATTGTTTCTGGTGATGACTCTCATTATGGGCAATATCCCTAGTAAAATAAATCAATTAATTTATGAAAGATTTTATTTATTGATCTTATGGAGGTGGGATGGGACGAGAAGTAATTGCTTCACTCTGGCAGTTGATTGGTTGCTTCTCATTTGTGTCTTGACTGGGCAAGCCCAGGGTTTAGAATCAGCAAACTCAGTGATCTAGGTCAGTGCTCTATTCACTGCACCACCACAGACCAGGGAACAAGGCCCCTATTTTAAATTCTTCTAGGTGCTTGGGGGTGGGGGGCAGAAGTTTCTCTTGAGCCTGTAGGGACTTGGTTGCCTTTAATGCTAAATAATCCATGTACCACAGAGATACTTCTTTGGTGACTTGTTCTGAACTCTTACAGTGGCTTCTCTTCTTTATCCTCTGTCCCTTTGTATTCTAAGATGAATCTTATTTTCTCAGCCTCCACTATTTTTGACTTGCTTTTCCAAGATAGCTGTCTAAAAGAGTTGAATATAAATGGGATAAAATTTCAAAAGCTGTAGCAAACAACCCAGAGTAAATGCAATATTCATTTTAGCAATCCCTCACAGGAAAACTTAAAATACTTTATTTCTAAATCATGGTAACAAGTTATTAGCTCTTTCTACTTGGTTTATTTCTGAAAAATTTTTTTGTGTTGCTGAATTTTATATTTTAGGTAGAAGAGTGGTATACTGAGTAAGCACTTAAAGAAAATAGTTCTAGTATACATTGAGTAGAATTATTACATATCCAGCTAATGTTTCCTTTACTTGCATGATTTAAAAAATCAGATAGTTTGCCCTTATTTACTGAATTTGTACTTAGTAGCCAGCACTATAGGGACACCAAAGAAGTGTAAGCCATGGCTAGTAGTGCCCACTAGAAGTTTCTAGTATAATGAGGGAAACAACACATATACAAAACAAAATATAAAAAATTACAGAAGGCTGATACTCATAAAATAATTAAATGCAATAGATGAATAATAGCAAATAAACAATGAAGTATTTAACTGAATGCTACTGATAATACATATGTTAGGAGGTCAAGGACAGTAAAGTTCAAAAGCCAAGAAAAGCATTCTGTGTTCTAAAGAACATAACCTTCAGCAAATCAACACTAAAATAACTTTATAATATTTATTTGAAAAACACCTACCATATTTCTTCATCTTTTCACATTTTAATACAATAGCTGTAATAACTACCATTCATCTTGCACTGACTTTGGACCAGGTCCTATTGTAAGTGCCTTACATATGTTGACTTGTATAGTATGGACCACTTAAAGGGGTGGAAATATTTCATCTTCTCCTCTCTGAAAAGGTGCTATTAAACCATCGGTGCAAATTGGAACTCCGTGGCTGTTTGGAATTTAGGAAGCATGGTGTGTACAAAAATAAATAGTGCTCAAAGATGAAAATTTATAAAAATTGTATTGATCAGGTGTTTTTTTTTGTTTTTTTTTTTTGAAGAGACAGAGAGAGAGTCAGAGAAGCATAGACAGGAAGGGAGAGATATGAGAAGCATCAATTCTTTATTGCAGCTTCTTAGTTGTTCAGTGATTGCTTTGTCATATGTGCCCTAACCAGGGGGCTACAGCAGAGTGAGTGACCTCTTGCTCAAGCCTGCGACCTTGGACTCAAGCCAGTGACCATGGGGCCATGTCTATGATCCCATGCTCAAGCCAGCGACCCCTTGCTCAAGCTGGTGAGCCCGTGCTCAAGCCAGATGAGATTGTGCTCCAGCTGGCGACCTCGGGGTTTCGAACCTAGGTCCTCTACGTTCCAGTCTGTTGCTCTATCCACTGCGCCACCGCCTAGTCAGGCAACCATGTTTCTAATCACCTTAGCCTACTTGCTACACTCTTGGTTCTGTTTTGTGAGTATCACCTGGTAGCCCTGATACCCTTGGACCTATAGCTTAATTTGTTAGAGGCCACGGAACCTTCAAAATAGAAGAAAGAGTCTTTGTTGCGGCACCTTAGTTGTTCATTGATTGCTTTCTCATATATACCTTGAAGGGGGGGCACTACAGCAGAGCAAGTGACCCCTTGCTCAAGCCAGTGACCTTGGGCTCAAGCTGGTGAGCCTTGCTCAAACCAGATGAGCCTGCACTCAAACTGGTGACCTCAGGGTTTCAAACCTGGATCCTCTTAGTCCCAGTCCGATTCTCTATCCACTGCACCACTGCCTGGTCAGGTCCAGTGCTGAGATTGATTGGAACGTGCTTTGGGGAATGCCACCTATGGGGAATGAGGGACCTGGGACAGGGCAGAGGGAGAAGTTGATGGGTGACACAGTTGCAGCACAGGACTCGGCTGATCCCAGGGGGAGCTCTGGAGCTAAGATGTCCTTTAGAGATGTCCTGCATTGAGACAAAAGGGCCTGGCCTTATACCCTGTGCTGGTTGGATATGAATAGCTCCCATGGAGGGATTGTAGCCTTAGGTGAAACTATTACTTTTTTTTTTTTTTAATTCATTTTAGAGAGGAGAGAGAGAGAATGAGAGAGAAAAAGAAAGGAGGGAGGAACAGGAAGCATCAACTCTGATATGTACCTTCAAACCAGTGACCTCAGTGTCCCAGTCACTGCTTTGTCCACTGCGCCACCACAGGTCAGGCAAGAGACTATTACTTTTGACTATGGGCAATTCCTGGGGGATGATTCAACTTCAAGCTGTCAGCAGGCAACATTCCCAGCAGTTGAAGGAATAAAGGCTTTGATCTTGAAGGTGGGAACTGGGTGGCACACCACAGCATCTACTACCGTGATATGTATTCATCTATTTTTATGTTAATTTACACTTAAACATTTATGTATGCATATTCATATATACACATGAATATATAGACATGCATGCATGTATTTATATACATACATGAATATATAGATATATATGCATGTATTTATACTTATAAAACTTTTTTTTTCTTAAGTGACAAGTGGAGAGGCAGAGCCACAGACTCCTAAATGTACCCTGACTGGGATCTACCCAGCAAGCCCCCTACCTGACGACACTCTGCCCATCTGGGGCCGTTACTCTGTTGCTTGGCAACCAAGCTATTTTAGCACCTGACACTAGGACATGGAGCCATGCTCAGTGCTCGGGGGCCAACTTGCTCCAATCAGCCATGGCTGCAGGAGAGGAAGAGAGAGATAAAAAGAGAGAAGGGAGAGGGGGAGGGTAGAGAAGCAGATGGTCGCTTCTTCTGTGTGCCCTGGCTGAGAATCGAACCTGGGACTTCCGCACACCGGGCCAACACTCTACCACTGAGCCAACTGGCCAGGGCCTATAACCATAAAAATTTATTTATTTATTTTAAATTTTTATTTATTCTTTTTTTTTTTAGAGAGGAGAGAGAAAGGGAGAGAGAGAGACAGAGAGAGAGAGAGAGGAGAGACAGAGAGAGAAGGGGGAGGAGCAGGAAGCATCAACTCCCATATGTGCCTTGACCAGGCAAGCCCAGGGTTTCAAACCGGCGACCCTATAAAAATTTAAAAAGCATAAATCAAGTAAATAAAACAACCACTGTGAAATGTGATATAGTAAATTGAGTATATTTATTAAAATCATAGGCTATCACTATAGTATAGTGGCACTCAGGATTGTACCTTAGAAAACATTTTTGAAATCTGAGGGTTGTATCTGTTTGCCACAAAGAATGGGAATGTCCTAAGCACTTATTAGGTGGATATCAGTGATGCTAGGTATTTCCCAGTATGAAATTTCAGTGTCCCACTGGATATTCATGTAGGTAAAAAATTGATTGTATTATTTTAGCCTAGACCTTAACTAATTTTACATATAAACACAATGGGGTTTTTTGGTTTTTTTGTTAAGATTTTATTTATTCATTTTAGAGAGACAGAGAGAGAGAGAGAGAGAGAGAGAGAAGTCTAAACACAATGGTTTTGTGCCCACTCTGAGTAGTGCATTCATAAAGCTCTTCTCCAGATCTCCTTGTCATCAATCTTCCAATCCTTTTCTTTCCAAGTTGTTGGACCTGTTCAAGTTCAGTGTCTTACATACAATTTCCATTCAATGAGGGATTGCTCTGCGCTTGCCCAGTCTTATGGGTTGGTAAATCAGATAACATCCAGTTCGTCCTGGGCAGCAGAGGGTACACAGTCACTTGAGGTCTCATGGTCAGTCATTCAAATTCAGTAGCAAGCTAGGTGCAGTTTCTCCAGTGGAGAATTGTTATCTGCAAAAGTGGGCGTGGCTTCACTCTGAAACTAAGGTGTCTGCACTGTGATTCTTCTCTCAGAGTTTGCCAGAGGCTCTATATACCATCCCTGTTTGCCACCTACACTTCAAATATCACTGGATTTTTTTTTCTGGATCATAAAGTCTCGCTACAGAGTCTTCTTTTTCTATAATTCCTGCTAAAAATGCCAGCTGTATGGGTTAGTCAGTAGATGGGTCAGAGCACCACAGTCAAAGACTCTTTCTTCTATTTTGAAGGTTCCGTGGCCTCTAACAAATTAAGCTATAGGTCCAAGGGTATCAGGGCTACCAGGTGATACTCACAAAACAGAACCAAGAGTGTAGCTATTTGGACTGCTTCCAAAATCCAGAGGCCCAACAAATATTGTGTCTCATTTTTAGCAAAAGTTGATAATAAAGTCCAGTGATTATCTTTCACGTTGGAGAGATAGTCTGATGTCTTCTGGATCAATGAAACTCCAGAGACTTCACCAAGGTGGTGAATTTTCTTGGGGTTTTATATCCCACCCTCTTGGTCACATGGGTCTTAATAAATACTGTAGAGTATTTATTTCTTGTTTATTAGTTCCAGTCAACTTAGGGTCTAATGTAGTGATCAAGATCTCTGCAGATTAGATTATGGAGAGAACAGGAAAATTTACATCCTCTAGAGAAGACTATAAAGGTGGACTACTGACCTGGCAATATTGCTGCAGTAATGTTAGCTGCATATAGAACATATAGAACTGCAGTTGCAACTGGCTCTACCATCTGATTACGTTTACAGCAATTCATAGTTGTTCCCTAAGCTCCATCTACCTCTTTCGAGGCAAAGTAGGTGAATTAAATGGGGGAATTGACAGTATCACCACTCCTGCATCAAAAACATTTTGTATGGTGGTACAAATATCTACATCTCTCCAGGGATGTGTTATAGCTTTTGGTTTTCTGTCCTGGTAGCAAGAGGAATTCCTAGCATCTTCTACTTGGCGCTTTCCATTACACCAGCCTTTCCTCTGGGGGTCAGAGAAGTAATGGGGATTCTGCAGTTATAGAGTATGTCTATTCTAATTACACATTCAAGAACTGAGGTAGTAACCACAGAGTGGGTCTGCAAACCTACTGTATCCATGGTGACTTATACTTGGGTGAAAGCACCATTTATCACCTGACTACTATAAGTCTCCACTTTGATTTGTGGACCCAGTGATATTTTGGGTCCTTGGGAATTAGCATTAATTCAGAAACAGTGTCTAGTAATCTCTGAAATATCAGAGCATTTCCCTTTTTCCTGTACATGGTCACCCTAGTAAATAACATCATTTACTTTGGGAAAGGCTTCGATGAAGATTTGTAGTACATATTTATGGCAACACTGCTGGGTTATTATTCCTCAAGGGGACCAGCCTATCTCTATGAAGGGGCTGCATCTGTGAACTGGCCGAGGTATGGAAACTGGATGAGAAGAATGACGTTTCACTTTGATGGCCCAAGTCAGGTTTCAGGAAGCAGAACTACAGCTTTAGATAAAGACTGAGGGACATTTTAGAAGTCTGCCCATTTGTTTCATTCCCCAGGGCTACTTAAGCATTACGACATATCCCTGCAGGTCAAGACCTTTGAGTACTACTTTGTGCTGCCCATTGTAGTAAACATGTTTACCTTGTCCCTGTTAATTAAACACTGTCACTTAGCTATTGCCATCCCAAGACCCCATTATTATAGAAATCAGGGAGTCATCTCAATGGAAGCATCTCCCACCATCATATCCAGCTATCAAAGAGCTTTTCTGTTGTTCCCCTTACTAATGTAGTTTTCAATGCCTTAGTGTAGAGACTGTCATCTGGGCCTCTAGGGGTATGTAGTTTGGGTTTGGGTATAGAGATTACACATGATAAAATAACTCCAACATTCCTATCTCCATAAACTTTTGGATTTCTTTCTTTGCAGCATACCAGGGACATTCTGTTATCTTTCATTTATTTATTCATTTTAACTTTAATATTTAGTGCATGTGTGCGCGAGAGGAAAGGGGAGAGAGAGAGAGAGGAAGGGAGAGAGATGAGAAGTATCAACTCATATTTGTGGCACCTTAGTTGTTCATTGATTGCTTCTCATATGTGCTTTGACCAGGGGGCTCCATGCAAGCCAGTGACCCCTTACTGAAGCCAAGGGCTCTGGGCTCAAGCTAGTGACCATGGGATCATGTTGATGATCTCATTCATGCTCAAGCCAATGACTCTGGCACTCAAGCTGGTAAGCCTGCACTCAAACTGGCAACCTCTGTGGGTTTTTTGTTTGTTTGTTTTTTGTATTTTTCTAAAGTTGGAAACGGGGAGGCAGTCAGACAGACTCCCGCATGCGCCCGACCGGGATCCACCCGGCATGCCCACCAGGGGGCGATGTTCTGCCCATCTGGGGCATTGCTCTGTTGCAACCAGAGCCATTCTAGCGCCTGAGGCAGAGGCCACAGAGCCATCCTCAGCGCCCGGGCCATCTTTGCTCCAATGGAGCCTTGGCTGCGGGAGGGGAAGAGAGAGACAGAGAGGAAGGAGAGGGGGAGGGGTGGAGAAACAGATGGGCGCTTCTCCTGTGTGCCCTGGCCAGGAATCGATCTCAAGACTCCTGCATGCCAGGCCGACGCTCTACCACTGAGCCAACCGGCCAGGGCCCTAACCTCTGTGTTTTGAACCTGGGACTTCAGCAACCCAGGTCAATGCTCTATCCACTGCGCCACCCCTGGTTAAGCAGACATTCTGTCATCTTGATCTTACTGAATGTAGACACCACCGAGTCAGAGTTTAATTTAATCAACTAAGAAAACTGTTGGTAGCGTGCGGAGGACCCGGGTTCGATTCCCGGCCAGGGCACACAGGAGAAGCGCCCATTTGCTTCTCCACCCCTCCGCAGCACTTTCCTCTCTGTCTCTCTCTTCCCCTCCCACAGCCAAGGCTCCATTGGAGCAAAGATGGCCCGGTCGCTGGGGATGGCTCTGTGGCCTCTGCCTCAGGCGCTAGAGTGGCTCTGGTTGCAACATGGTGACGCCCAGGATGGGCAGAGCATCGCCCCCTGGTGGGCAGAGCGTCGCCCCTGGTGGGCGTGCCGGGTGGATCCCCGTCGGGCGCATGCGGGAGTCTGTCTGACTGTCTCTCCCTGTTTCCAGCTTCAGAAAAATGAAAAAAACAAAACAAAACAAAAAAAAAACTGTTGGAATCACTTTTAATGCTTGAGTTAACACAGTAAATCCAGACTTTCTGGGAAATGCGCCCATATCAGTTAATTTAGCCCAATCCTTTTCCCTTTATTTTATTTGGAACTTGACCGTGAACCTTTCAGCCTTTCACAAAGTCATGTCACCTATGACAATACCAAGGTTGATTTCTGAGTTGCTAATATACATCACATTCACATTGGTCTGCATTTGTAGTTCTCTCATTCACAACGGTTCTACATACAGGTGCAAGTATCTTACTATTTATTTGGTCTTTTAATAGAGTTGTGCTGTAGTATTTACTTATTGAAAGACACATTAACTATAAATTCCTTTTATTTCTCCTTTATTATACAGTTAAGACATTTGTAAGGCTGGTGGCTGTGGTCATGCAGATTTGCATTGAATTCGAACAGACAGTAAAGGAATTGTGGAGACGAAAAACGGTGAGCCATACCAATTTACTGGAGGCTCGCAAAGACAGGCAAACCAAAAGAAGACAGAAAAGAAAAATAACAAAGGAAAAGGAAAACCTGCTTTTTGCAGTGGAGGGCAAGGGATCAAGAAACAAACTGCAGCTCTCAGTGGCTGGGTGCACGATCCGACCTCATGGTCCTGAGGGGAAGCACTTATATCCTTACAATAGCACTGTCACGTGCTCCTGCACTAACTGCACAAAGGGCTTGCAGCCCGTAAACCTGCGAGCAAGCCTAACATGGCTCTTTTCTCCACAATATTGTATTGATTTTTTTTAAAATTTGCATAGGTAGATAATATTACCTATGAATCTCATTTCAGAATAGTAAGGGGAGTGTTGAAAATACTAGTTTAAAAGAGGGTGATGGGCCTGATAGTGTTGAGAATGGCTCCCTCCTCCTTTCTACTCAGGCCCCAGTCACGCCTGTATAGGCATGATCGTAATGAACCAAAGTGAATCCTGAGTGCATCCACCAAATTAAATAATTTGTTAACACTCTTCTGAAAGGCGGCTATATTAATTTTTTTTTTTTTTTTCATTTTTCTGAAGCTGGAAACAGGGAGAGACAGTCAGACAGACTCCCGCATGCGCCCGACCGGGATCCACCCGGCACGCCCACCAGGGGCGACGCTCTGCCCACCAGGGGGCGATGCTCTGCCCATCCTGGGCGTCGCCATGTTGCGACCAGAGCCACTCTAGCGCCTGGGGCAGAGGCCACAGAGCCATCCCCAGCGCCCGGGCCATCTTTGCTCCAATGGAGCCTTGGCTGCGGGAGGGGACGAGAGAGACAGAGAGGAAAGCGCGGCGAGGGGTGGAGAAGCAAATGGGCGCTTCTCCTGTGTGCCCTGGCCGGGAATCGAACCCGGGTCCTCCGCACGCTAGGCCGACGCTCTACCGCTGAGCCAACCGGCCAGGGCTATATTAATTTTTTAAAAAGATTTTATTTATGTATTTTAGAGAGGAGAGAGAGAGAGAGAAAGGGGGGAGGAACAGGAAGCATCAACTCCCATATGTACCTTGACCAGGCAAGCCCAGGGTTTTAAACCAGCAACCTCAGGATTCTGTATAGATGCTTTATCCACTGCACCACCACAGGTCAGGCACAAAATGTGGCTATATTTAACTAGAAAATTCAGAGTCCTATTCCGTTTACTTACAAAGCCATGCAGGATAATATTAATAAATAGACCATATCAACAACAGCAGTGAAAAACTCTCATAGATGTAACAAAAGCAATCTCCTTTGTGCTTGAAGGAGGCTTCGGAGAGGAAATGTTTTTCTTTTTTTTTTTTTTTTTGTATTTTTCTGAAGCTGGAAAAGGGGAGAGACAGTCAGACAGACTCTGGCATGCGCCCAACTGGGATCCACCCGGCACGCCCACCAGGGGGCAACGCTCTGCCCACCAGAGGGCGATGTTCTGCCCCTCCGGGACGTCGCTCTGTTGCGACCAGAGCCACTCCAGCGCCTGGGGCAGAGGCCAAGGAGCCATCCCCAGCGCCCGGGCCATCTTTGCTCCAATGGAGCCTTGGCTGCGGAAGGGGAAGAGAGAGACAGAGAGGAAGGAGGGGGGGTGGAGAAGCAAATGGGCGCTTCTCCTATGTGCCCTGGCCAGAATCGAACCCGGGTCCCCCGCACGCCAGGCCGACGCTCCACCGCTGAGCCAACCGGCCAGGGCCAGAGGAAATGTTTTTATCTCTGCATCAATGAGGATGGAGGGTGGAAGCCAGGAGCTTGCTCTCTTCGTTCCCTTTGTTTGCATGATCTGAATCACAATTTCATGGTTAGATGAAAAATGGGAGAATGCTACCACTCTCTTCTCTTCTTTCACACTTGGAATCTTTGAGGAGGCTCTGAGAGGAGTCCACGTTTGGTTTGTGAATGAAGGTAGATGTTTGGTCTTGACCCAGAAACTCTAGTTCTGGTTTACTGTTCAATGCCATGGTTCTGCAGGTTTGCTCTATGGCAGGGGTTGGGAACCTTTTTGACTGAGGGAGCCATGAATGCCACATATTTTAAAATGTAATTCCGTGAGAGCCATACAATATGTTTAACACTAAATACAAGTAAATGCGTGCATTTTATGTAAGACTAACACTTTTAAAGTATGATAAGTCTCTGAATTCTTTTTAATAATGTTGTTATACTGTTGCTAACAAGTGATGAATAAAGTACTGCTTACCATTAATGCGACTTGATGCTGCATGGTTTTGCTGATGGCTTTGTAGTCTGGTTGATATGTGGTGGGGTTAAGCTTCATGCAGGCGTTGAGACTTTCATTGTTAAATGTGATCGTAGGTTGGTCTTAACGTTCTTCAGATGTGAGAAAGACTGCTCACATGCATACATAGAGCCAAACATTGTCAGTACAGCAATACTCACATGCTACAGTGTGTGGTATGTGACGGGAAGTGTGTTCCAAGTTTTGACAATCAGCTGGTCTGCGGGTTGAAGTTTTTTGTTGTTGTTGTTTTTTTTTTTTTTTGTATTTTTCTGAAGCTAGAAATGGGGAGAGACAGTCAGACAGACTCCGGCATGCGCCCGACTGGGATCCACCTGGCACGCCCACCAGGGGGTGACGCTCTGCCCACCAGGGGGCGATGCTCTGCCCCTCCGGGGCGTCGCTCTGTTGCGACCAGAGCCACTCTAGCGTCTGAGGCAGAGGCCAAGGAGCCATCCCCAGCACCCGGGCCATCTTTGCTCCAATGGAGCCTCGGCTGCGGGAGGGGAAGAGAGAGACGGAGAGGAAGGGGAGGGGGAGGGGTGGAGAAGCAGATGGGCACCTCTCCTGTGTGCCCTGGCCGGGAATCAAACCTGGGACTTCTGCACGCCAGGCTGACACTCTACCACTGAGCCAACCAGCCAGGGCCTGAAGTTTTTTCATTTCTCCCCACTTGTGTTTGCTCGCCAACTCTGCTTGCTGTCGTCCAAGTCTTTCCAAATCTTCATTCAGTGACTTGAACTTATTCACCCACATGTCTGAGGCCTTTAGGTCAGCATCTTGTAGCTCAAAATCTCTGATGGAGACACCGGGGATGTAACTCAGGTCAGCGCTGTCCACTGCACACTTGTGTGGATGTGTGATGAACTTAAAAAGACGAGTGCTCTCATGATATTCTCCAAAGTGCGCTTTGAATGACTGCAGGAGATTAGATGTGAAGCCCGCTAGCTGCTGGAGATGAAGATGTTGATCAGGGTCACTTGCTGTGCATGCATCTTTAAACCCTCCCAGTTTTTCAAAGTGTAGTAAACGACCTGTTTCAATGTCAATGATGAAGAGTTCCAGCTTGTTTTCAAATGCAAACACTGCTTGTTGAAGGGATAAGACTGTATTTCCAACGCCTTGCATTTTCACATTGAGCTGGTTCAGATGTTCAGCCATGTCCACAAGATAGTAGAACTTCAGGAGCCACTTAGTGTTAGCTAACTCAGAATGCTCAACGTTTTTCATTTCAAGAAAAGTTCGGATTTCATTCAGACAAGCCGCGAAACGGCTGAGCACCTTCCCTCTTGACAACCAACACACATTGCTGTGCAGAAGCAGACCAGGATAATTATTCCCAACTTCATCCAGCAGTGTTTTTAAACTGGTAATCACTTAAAGCTCGGGCAACAATCAAGTTGACCACCCGAATGACCAGCAACATCACCTCAGCAAGCTGCTTGCCACTCATCTGAGCACAAAGCACCTTCTGATGTAGGATGCAGTGAAAACTTAGGATGGGTCTCTTTTCATGTTCATGAAGAAGCACTACGAATCCTCTGTTTTTCCCCACCATGCACGGAGCACCATCAGTATACACCGAAATAAGTTTATCCATTGGTAGATTGTTTTCTTTATCAAACTCAGTGAAAGACTTGAATAAATCCTCTTCTCTTGTTGTCTCTTTCATAGGCAAAACAGCAAGACTTTCCTCACATAGTGTGTCACTGACAGCATACCTTGAAATCATGCTGAATTGGGATAAATGGCTTACATCTGTTGACTCATCCAAAGCGAGAGAAAAGAATGGTGCTACATTAATGTCCTTCACTTGTGTTGCCTCAATTTGATTTGCCATCATAATGGTACGATCGTGAACAGCTCTTGCTAACAGAGGCATGTCTTTTTTTTTTTTTTTTTTTGTATTTTCTGAAGTTGGAAACGGGGAGGCAGTCAGACAGATTCCCGCATGCACCCGACCGGGATCCACCCGGCATGCCCACCAGGGGGCGATGCTCTGCCCATCTGGGGCGTTGCTCTGTTGCAACTAGAGCCATTCTAGCGCCTGAGGCAGAGACCATAGAGCCATCCCCAGCACCCGGGGCCAACTTTGCTCCCATGGAGCCTTGGCTGCAGGAGGGGAAGAGACAGACAGAGAGGAAGGAGAGGGGAGGGGTTGAGAAGCAGATGGGCACTTCTCCTGTGTGCCCTGGCCGGGAATCGAACCCGGGACTCTTGCACGCCAGGCCGACGCTCTACCACTGAGCCAACTAGCCAGGGCCCAGAGGTATGTCTTTTATTCGTTTGATTATCTTGTCTGTATCTAAAAAGTCGTCAAAAAGTTCATTGGCAAAATCAAGCATGAATGTTTTGGCATACTCCCCATCTGTGAATGGCTTTCCGTTTCTCACAATTGCTAAAGCACTAGCAAAGCTAGCTGAATTCCAGTCACCTTGTTGGGTCCAAACACGGAGTTGCTGCTGACTAGCTTGCACTCTGCACAGTAGCTCTTGACATGCTTTCTTCCTTCTGTCCCTCGCTGGATATTTCGATGCAATGTAGTATGACGTGTGTCGAAGTGCCACTTTATATTTGATTGCTTCATCAATGCAATTTTATCAGTGCATATTAGACACACTGCAGAACCTGTTCTCTCCACAAAGGCGAATTCCTCTGTCCATTCCTGCTGAAAGTACAATACTCATCTTTTTTTCTTTTAGCAATCTTCTTCGTCAAAAGGGTTTCTGCAATTAGCTAGCTGCCTACTTGATTAAAAGGAGGGAAGTTTACTTCTTGACCTCACGACGATCCATGTACGTTACGCATTATCCAATAAAAATTTGGTGTTGTCCCGGAGGACAGCTATGATTGGCTTCAGCCACCCACAACCATGAACATGAGCAGTAGAAAATGAATGGATTGTAATACATGAGTATGTTTTATATTTTTAACATTATTATTATTTCTTATTAAAGATTTGTCTGTGAGCCAGATGCAGCCATCAAAAGAGCCACATCTGGCTCGTGAGCCATAGGTTCCCGACCCCTGCTCTAAGTCCTTCCTGGGGTACATGGGGCTGCCTGGGAGCAGTACCCCATCCAGTTGTTACTTAACTCTTCCTCCTCCTGTGGTAGACTGCAAGTGGCAAAAAGCCTTTATACATTGGAGGCTTAGCAAAAGGCTAAGTTCTCCCTGCCCCCACCTCCATATTGGCTATGAGCTGAGTATTTGCCCTCATCCCACAGCCCCACTTCACTTGCTTGCTTAAGTTTCTGGAAGCAATTTACACGCCCTTCCTCTCACCCTTTGTTTGTTCACATGTTGGTTGATTTCACTTATGCATGGTGGGGGGGATACCTGTTTATGCCTTAAGAGAGTTCCTGTTTTTGCCTCAGATATGTAACTTTGTATCAAAGACTTCCTTATTTGCATAGGGCTATATAATAAAGCAAACTGGGGGCTATGGGGCTCTAGGATATTGCCAGCAACATTGAAGAGGCCTCCCGATCCCATCTGATCCCATCCTCTTTTCTTGGTGAGTGTATTTTCTTAATTCCACACCGTTCTCCCTCAGGACCCAGAATTACTAGCCGTGCAGGTCCCCTACTCTGGACAGTGTGCTTTCAGGGAAGCCTGCCTTCACCTACCAGTTCTGCCTGATTCCTTTGTAATGCATTCCTTCAGCAGTGTTTTTCACCTGTGATCTCTTATCTCAGTTTGTGATTCTGATCATTAGCGGTCAGACACCTCCTAAAACTAGCTATCCTGCCTGCTTATGCTTCCCCCTTTCATCTCAGTATTGGATACAAAGTAGGCAACTGAGTCCATAGTCCATAGTCGGTGAAAGAATAAATGTTTGCTCCAAATTCTAGAAGCATCAACACCTACTGTGATTGTGAATAGCGCCATTGTATTTGCACCCCATGCTGTTTGACAGTTGAGTCTTCTATATGTTGAAGAGCGTGTTAACTGGATTTTGTACCAATGGGTGAGTCAGGACAGGTGGAAACACTCAAAAACTCCATTAAGTCGGGATCTCTTTTCTTCTCCAGTAACTCTGCTACACCTCCACCTTTCCTAAAACAAAACCCAGAAATTGAATTAACGATGATGTCTGTGTGTGTCTAGCTGGGAGGTAGCTGGAGACCAAGATGAAAGGGCCAGGGTCCCCATTGCCCATCCCTCAAGTGTTTGACAAATGCTTGCTAAACAATTACAATGTGTCCAGGGCCTCCCTCCATTAAACAAAGAGAGCATCAGAATTATAGTCTTTGACCCTGGTGTATAATTTGCAGTGTTAGGCAATTTGATTTCAGATTATGAGGGAGAGATGAAAGGGGAGGGTTGTGACCCAGTCTCCCAGGTTAAAGTTGGTGGCATGCAAGTGGCAGCCTCTTTTGCCCCCCAGTAGTGTGTCCGCACAGGTTTGCTCATCAGGTGTGTCCGAGGATGTATGTGTGCGTGTGAAACGGGGCTAGGTAGGATCACTATCAGCCTCGAGGGGAGCCTCTAACCGGGCACCCTCTGGGGCGGGAGGGTAGCGGGCCGCCCTGGAGCCCGCGTGGGGCTGGCCCGGCGCAGTGAGCAGGTGCGAAAAGCAGGCTGCGGTCTGGCCCCACGGCGGCGCGCCCGGTGCGGATGCGGACGAGCGCAGGGGCCGAGGGCTGCGAGGCGCGGCTGCGGGCGGCAGGAGGCAGCGTCCGCCCGGGCGGCGCGCCGTGAGCGAGCCTCGCGCGGTGATGTCAGTGGCGGCCCGGCTGGCAGCAGCCGGTACTTCCTGTATAAAGGCGGGCGGGCTCGACTGCAAGCCCCACTAGCCAGTGTCAGCCTCTCGGCGGGAGGAGGCGGCGGCGGAGGAGGAGCAGGGGGAGGGCTGTCAAATTCGGGAGCCAGATTTTTTTCCCTTCCCCTGGCAAGCCCTTCCGCTTCCCCGGCTCCTGGCGTGACATCTGCGGACCGGGGACCTGTATGTGTGTGAGCGCGAAGGAGCGGAAGAATGGCAGTGCTCAAACTCACCGACCAGGTAGGGGGCGGCGGCGCCGGCGGGCGGGACGCGCGGGCGCGGGGCGGCGCGGAGCCCCGGCGGGGGGATGGGGGCGCGGCGCGGAGCGCGCCCGCGAGCTGTTTACTCGCGGCGAAGGGGAGGAGTGTGTGCGGCTCTCAGCTTCTCCGAAAGCCAGCGATTGTGGCTCCTTTCCCTGCGCAGTCCCCACCCTGGGCTGTCGGAACTGTGCGCTGGGGTGGGAAGGGGATGGGGGCGTCAGGCGCAGCTGGAGAGCTGGAGTGCGGGTGTGCACGGGTGTGTGTTGTCCCCGGGCCCGGGCTGCGCAGGGGGATGGGAGGCTCGAGGTGCTTCCCCGGCCCCTAACGAGTTGCGCAGCGTGGGCTCCACCAGCCCGTGCTGGCCGAGGGGAGGCTTGTCCGCGCCAGCTGGGAGGAGGACATTGGATGGAGAGGGAGAAAGGATCGTAGCCTGGGACCCTTCCCTAGGCCAAGCTGGAGACCGGTCCAGCTCGCGGCTCTTGTGTGGTCCGCTGTCTTTATCGGTGTGACATGACATTCTGACTTCCTCCTTAGTAGCCCAGACGCTGTATATATGTGTGGTGCACGATGGGGACCCTTGGAGACGATGCTCTGGGTTCTGGCGGATCTCTCCCAGGAGGAGAAGTCTAATCAGGAGCTCCACTCCCAGGAGGTGGACCTAGCTTATGCTGAATGCATCAGCTTTGTTGCTTTCCTGGATGAGACACCACACAGGGCAGCTTTGGAGTCCTGGTTTGGAGAGATGGAGTGATATGCTGAATGCTGGTCAGTCCTTCTGTAGGTCTGTGGAATGGAAACACTTCACCCGTGTGGACTCTGCTGCTTTTAGGACATTGACATTTAAAGGCACCCAACCAAAGTTGCATGACAAAACTTTTGCAGCCCCATCTACGAAAAAAAAAAGAAAAGAAAGAGAAACAACCTGCTCCCCCCCCCCCCCCCCCCGCCCATTTATTCGTGGATAGTGTGGTGAACATTGTCTTGGGGTCCTGATACCCTCAGAGGCAATCTTGACTATAAACGCGGTCACACATGCCGGTCCTCTGTTTTAAACATCTCATACTTCTTGAGTAAGTTGCATCTGGTGCCTTGCTTGTCCCCAGTTAGTATCCAGCCAGAACATCCGGCAACTTAAATGGAATCATTCACCATAGTGATTTGCTCTCCTGCCTTTTAGAGTCAAAGCTTTGATTTGCTTTCCCTAAGTATTCCCTTTGTAGGGAAGGGTTCACTGAATTAAAATTCATATGATCATTAAATTTAGCAGAAAGAGCAGCTGGTAATTGTGAAGACGACTTGTTCCTGTTGGTTCCAGAGCATTTAAATGTGTTTGTAAGCTGATATTAGGTTTCCCCCACCTTTCGGTCAGATACTTCAACAACTGTTGAACATTTGCTTGTTTTAAATCTTCCAGTTTTAGTCTGACTTAGTCTTGTCATCTTTGCCAGTACATGTTACTGTACTTGTTTGTTATTCCTAAATCTTCAAAGTACAAATAAATACTTCTAATAGGTGCTATTTTTTGCTTATCAAACGCACAGAATCATTTCACATAGAATTTTAGAGTTGTAAGGGACTACTCTAAAGACCATCTTAGCTCAAATCTTTCCTTTTGTAAATGAAGAAACAGATGTAGAGAAGTGAAGCATGTCTTCCTCAAGGACCACAACTATTGGCCTATTGGGTGGTATTGGCCTATTGGGTGGTATTAGCTCCTGTCTCCTGCCTTCCAGGCTTTTGTGTTTTCTGCTCAAGTTTAAGACACTGTGTCCTGTCATTGGATGTGTTGAAAAGTAAGGCATCTTCTTCTAAATAAATATCAACATTAGTGAAAAGTATATTCCTTGGTCTTACAGGAAAGAAAGTTATTTAGTCTTACGGGCTTATCAGAGTAGGACTTTCAAGATTTCTATTTTATAATATTTCTGAATATATAGCGCCCCCAACCCAACAAAGTAGGGTTACTGTGGAGGGAAGGAGTTGTAAAACCTTCATTTGGTTCCACTGCCGGATACATAAAAAGAACTGGAATTCTACAACTCAAGCACCAATAACTTTCCAGCCTATTTTGGGGCAAAGCCAGAGAAAGGCTGGGTGTGGAGGTGTTCTGGGTGGGGTGAGGTGGGGCGAGGTGGGGTAGTGGGCAGCTAAGGTTTCTGTGTGGCTTTGGGTCCAGGAAGTGTGTGGTCTGTCTTGCCTCATATAGTCTTACCTTTCAGTTTGAGACTCTAAATTCTTAGAAGCAGGTTCTGAACCTCACCAGGGGCTTAAAAAACTCTTTGCTTAAGCCCCTCCTACATGAGTTTTGCTCCATCATTATAACTAGGGAGCCCCCTGCCTTACAGTCTGCAGAAGAGGATCTAGCTCTCCATTCAGCTATTTGTAAAATAATGTTTCTTAACTCCGCCCTCATCTGTTTAACGCCCTATTTGTGTGGTGAATATTGGATTTTGCCAAAGCTCTTGGACTTTTAGCTTGACACATTGTTGCTCTTGATAACCAAAATCACAAGTCATCTTGGTTTAAAAAAATTTTTTTTGATAAAGATTTTTTTATTTATTGATTTTAGAGAGAGAGAGATAGAGAGAGAGAAGGGGAGGGGGAAGAGCGGGAACCATCAACTCAGTAGTAGAAAGAAAATGACATTTCCTGTGCTGCTGAGCGTGGGGGCAGGAGCTTGTTGGACTATGGCAGTCAGCACCTCAACAGTCAGTCCTGCTCATACAAGAGGAGGAAAGCGCCTTTTCTAACTCTGTTTTGGAAGAGTAAAAAGAGGGGGGGAAGGAAGATGCAAGTGTGGTTATTTTTTTTTTTTTTTTTTTTTTTAAGATGAGAAGGCACTGGGAGCTATTGCTACAAACAAACAAACTTGGCATTTAGCACTTCTGCATTAGTAACTGTGACTCTTCTGTCTTCCTCTTCACAAAACATTGTTTTTCTGGTGGCGATAGAGGGACCAATGATCCTGGTTTGCCAATGACGGGTTTTCCTAGGACATGGGACTTTTGGTGCTCAAGTAAACCAGGATGAGTTGGTCACCTTACGTAGAATAGAACACACTCACCTGTGTAATGAATATGGTAACGTCATTGTTTTCTTCAAATGGACATTAGGTTTATTTATATCTTTGATAATGTGAGGTATTTTTAAGTGTGGAAAAGAAAATTCTTTTACCTACAAATGTAATACATTTTGGCTTAAGACAGCCATGAAACTGCAATTTGATTTGCTGTTGAGCTTTTAGGGGCTGCTCTCTATGTCACATAGTTAAGATGCTGTAGTAACTTTAAGTGTGAGGTCATATCTTCAGCTTGGTCCCCCCAAAACTGTTTAAAAGTTATGAAGCCAGAATGGTAAGTCTTGTTGGACCTTTGAAGTGTTCACTGCGTCCTCTTACCTGAATTTGCTAGTGATAGCAGAATGCTACCTCCTCCTCAAGGGCTGCCTGTAGATACATTGTTTCAGCAGGTGGCCCTTTCTGGAGCTTCCTGCCTGGAGGCCTTCTGGATCGGTGTCCCATTGCCAAGTCCTAGTTCACACTTGAGTCACCCATCTTCGTGCCAAAGGCGGTGGTTGGCAGCTGTGGTAGTGGCAAGAAACTAGAAATCCTGTAACTTCGAGAGCAGTATTTCTAGCCCATAGTGTGGGGGCCTTGGGACCTCTGGTGTGTTTTACTGGCCGCCCTCGTCTTCCGCGGCTCCCTAGAGCACTGGGCTTACAGCAGAGACTACGCTGCAGTCCTGCCTTCAGCAGCAAAGAAGGGGGAAGAAAGGCTTTATTCTTTGGACTGTTCTTGAGTTGTTTTGGGATCCAGTCACATGGTTTGGAGAGTGCACTCGAGGGCTGGTGTTTCATGGCAGAGACCTAATAAACGGCTTACATTTATCTTGATCTATTGTACACTGGGCCCCTGCTGTGAATCATCCTTTTAATCCTCGCAGTGCTGGCAGCGTGATTCCTGTTTTATAGACGAGAAAACAGGAGTAGAGAGGCTAATTGACTTGTTCAAGGTCACACGCCCAGTAAGTGATCTAGCAAGGTGTCCACCTACCCTGGCAGTCCCTATTGCATAGGTGGGGCTCTAACCAGAAGGCTATCCTTTGAATAGTTGGAAGGGCAGTGCTGCCTAGGATTTGTGCCTGCTCTTACATACGGAAGCCACAGGGTGAGCTGGAGGGCTGCACTGCTCCCAGCTCTCTGGCCAGACCCAGTCTGTGAGATTTGGGAGCTTCTCTGAGGCTTCTGTTCCTACCAGACTCGTTTCTGGCATTTCCAGTAGCCTCTCCACCTCCCCACCCTGGTGGATGATTTGATGGTTGGTAACTTGGTGATTTTTTTTCCTTGGTCATTAACATATAAACTAGAATCATTATAGAAAAATCAGAAAGCTAAATAAGCAAAAAGAAAAACTTCAAACCGTCTGAAGTTCTGTACTCAGAACTACTCTTGACATCTTGATATATTTCCTTCTAGTCTTCAGTCTCGGTAGCCAGTTACAAATTTTAAACTTTCTGCGTGATAATGACAGTATCTTTCTCTCGAGCACAGAGCTGATATCTGTGCTGTCTGGATGACTTTTCAAGATAAGCTGAACCTATGCTTCTCTGAAAGAAATGATGGGCTGCTTGAGTGTAAATCTAGCAGCAGCAAGATTTAGCCCTGGATTGATTGAAACTTTTTTTTAAAAAAAATTCTACTTCAACTTCCTCTTTTCCTCAAAACAGAGAGTAAATGTAAACTCAAAAAGGCACAGTTGTTTGTACCAGAAACAGGACCAAACATTCTTTACAAAGATTTTACTTTCAACAATATAATGGGAGTTTCTATGGGCTAAAGTATAATGTGAAATAACTTAAATATAGGCAGGAACTACAGCGATCTGATAATCTTGTGGTTTCAAACGTGTTGCAAGCTCTGGCTCTCCTTTTCTGTCTTCCCCTAAGAAAATCCCATATTGAATCTCAATATATAAAAGAGCTCACCAGGAGTAGTGGTCCCAGAGGCCTTCCACACACAGGTCATCTGGTGTTGATATTATTTGAAAGTCCTTTGTATGAGAAAATTACTGGTGACTGGCTCAGTGGTTTTTTTTCCCCCTGACACATCAGGTACTCTAAGAACAACAAAAAACAAACATTTATAAGTGTTTGTAGATGATTAAGAGTTATATAGAATTTGGACAACCAAATCATTTGAATCCAAACTGGGACAACTTTTGAGAATGATGGGAAAAAGCTGGGGAGACAGGTGTGAACCAGGACTGTCCCAGGTACACCTGGACACATGGTCACACTTTATACATTTATGTTTGCTCACCTCAGGCTTGACAGTAGCACTAGTGAACTGCCTTTAAGTGTGTTTGACTGGTAGACTAGCCACTCATCTTTTGAGTCAGGTTTATACCAGAGCAGGTATTGTAGAAATTGTTTTTTGACCATGTGCAAGTCCAGAGTTGGAAAATGACTCCCGTCTCACACCCCAGTTGTGCCAGTCAGCGGAGGGCTTGCAGGAGCACTGTGTCAGAAGCATCTCGACTCCGCAGCCAAGGATGGGGAGAAGCGTAATGACTGGTTATCGGGGTTTGCTGTGGGCAGAAGATAAGGCAGAGGTGGCATATACTGTGCATTATTAGGCAACTCTGTAGGCCTCAGGTTCCTCTTTGTAAAATGAAGAGGTCGGACTGGATGCTTTGGGTGCCTTGGCTCCTCCCTCTCTCTCTGCAGCTCAGCTTCTGTGGGAGGGGCGTGCTCTTCACATGGAGTGTGTGGTAGTCTTCCACACGAACATGGCCATCAAGGGTGCATCTGTAGATGAGCTCTAATTTGACTCTCTAGGTAACAAGTCAAGCAGTTAACTTCAGGCTGCAGAAAAATGTTTGAACCAGTGTCAATGATTTAGGAACTGATGCCCGCCCTGAATGGTAATATCCCTTCATTTTATAGATAATCCCAAGATTTTTTATTTTATTATTATTATTTTTTTGTATTTTTCTGAAGTTGGAAACAGGGAGGCAGTCAGACTCCTGCATGCGCCTGACCAGAATCCACCCGGCACGCCCACCAGGGGGCGATGCTCTGCCCATCTGGGGCGTCGTTCTGTTGCAACCAGAGCCATTCCAGCGCCTGAGGCAGAGGCCACAGAGCCATCCTCAGTGCCAGGGCCAACTTTGCTCCAGTGGAGCCTTGGCTGCGGGAGGGGAAGAGAGAGGAAGAAGAGGGGGTGGGTGGAGAAGCAGATGGGCGCTTCTCCTGTGTGCCTTGGCTGGTAATTGAACCTGGGACTCCTGCACGCCAGGCCGATGCTCTAGCACTGAGCCAACTGGCCAGGGCCGATTTTTTATTTTATAGATTAGTTTTATATAACAAAATTTATGTAATAATATGATATAATCTTATAAATGTTTATTTTAAATCTAATTATTATTAACTAAAAATTTTTAAAAGATTTTATTTCTTGACTTTACAGAGAAGAGAGAGAGGGACAGGGATCGAGAAGTATCAGCTGATACCTTTGCTGTCACATGTACCAGGCAAGCCGAGGGTTTCAAACTGTTGACCTCAGCATTCTGGGTCAGTGTTACATCCACTGCACTACCACAGGCCAGGCTATTATTACATTTTTTCAAAAATTGATTTGAGAGAGAGAGAGAGAGAGAGAGAGAGAAACATTGATTTGTTGTATCAGGGTGATACTCTAACCAACTGAGCTATCTGGCCAGGGCTATTTTATTATTTTAAAGTAAATTTATTGGGGTCACATTGGTTAATAAGATGATATAGGTTTCAAGTGTATGTTTCTGTGATACATGATCTGTATATTGCAGGGGTCCCCAAACTACGGCCCGCAGGCCGCATGCGGCCCCCTGAGACCATTTATCCGGCCCCCACCGCACTTCTGGAAGGGGGTACCTCTTTCATTGGTGGTCAGTGAGAGGAGCATAGTTCCCATTGAAATACTGGTCAGTTTGTTGATTTAAATTTACTTGTTCTTTTTATTTTTTTATTTTTTTTATTTTTCTGAAGCTGGAAACAGGGAGAGACAGTCAGACAGACTCCCGCATGCGCCCGACCGGGATCCACCCGGCACACCCACCAGGGGCGACGCTCTGCCCACCAGGGGGCGATGCTCTGCCCATCCTGGGCGTCGCCATGTTGCGACCAGAGCCACTCTAGCGCCTGAGGCAGAGGCCACAGAGCCATCCCCAGCGCCCGGGCCATCCCTGCTCCAATGGAGCCTTGGCTGCGGGAGGGGAAGAGAGAGACAGAGAGGAAAGCGCGGCGGAGGGGTGGAGAAGCAAATGGGTGCTTCTCCTGTGTGCCCTGGCCGGGAATCGAACCCGGGTCCTCCGCATGCTAGGCCGACGCTCTACCGCTGAGCCAACCGGCCAGGGCTACTTGTTCTTTATTTTAAATATTGCATTTGTTCCTGTTTTGTTTTTTATTTTAAAACAAGGTATGTGCAGTGTGCATAGGGATTTGGTCATAGTTTTTTTTTTATAGTCCGGCCCTTCAACAGTCTGAGGGACAGTGAACTGGCCCCCTGTGTAAAAAGTTTGGGGACCCCTGGTATATTGCATTGTGTGTCCACCACCCTAAGTCAAGGTGTATTGATTATTCCCTTATTGCTTTTTAACCAGCATCATATTTGCCTCTCTGTCTGTCATCAGAGGTTCAGAGAGTGGGTATGGTCTCTTATCAGTGTTTTTGCTTGTAAAAAAGTTGGTAGCCCAAGATGGAAATTAATGATATATGACTAGTTTTTAAAGTTATGACATTCATAATTTTTAAGGATCCTTTTATTTGTCCTCTCCTTTGAAAACTCTGAAAATTTGGCCCTGGCTGGTTGGCTCAGTGGATAGTCAGACTGGCATGCGGACGTCCTGAGTTCAGTCCCTGGTTACGGAACACATGAGAAGTGACCATCTGCTTCTACTTTATTTTTTTGACAGAGACAGAGAGTCAGAGATAGGGACAGACAGACAAGAAGGGGGAGAGATGAAAAACCTCAATTTTTCATTGCAGCACCTTAGTTGTTCATTGACTGCTTTCTCATATGTACCTTGACTGGGGGGATACAACTGAGTGAGTGACCCCTTGCTTTAGCCAGCGACCTTGGGCGCAAGCTAGTGACCTTGGGCTTCAAGCCAGCAACCTTTCGGCTCAAGCTAGTGACCATGGTGTCATATCTATGATCCCACACTCAAACCAGCGACCCCACACTCAAGCTGGTGAGCCCATACTCAAGCTAGATGAGCCTGTGCTCAAGCTGGTGACCTCAGGGTTTCGAATATGGGTCCTCCATGTCCCAGTTTGATGCTCTATCTACTGCGCCACCGCCTGGTCAGGCCCATCTGCTTCTCTTCCCCTCCCTCTCCACTTCTCTTTCTCATCCCCCCTCATAGCCAGTGGCTTGTTTGGTTTGAGTGTTGGCCTCAGGTGCTAAGGATAGCATGGTTGGTCCAAGTGTTGACCTCAGGCACTAAAAATAGCTTGGTTGATTTGAGCATTGGCCCAAGACAGGAGTGGGGGTTGCTGGGTGGATCCTGGTTGGGGTGCATGTGGGAGTCTATTTCACTATCTCCCCTCCTCTCACTTAAAAAAAAAGAAAAGAAGGCCCTGGCCGGTTGGCTCAGTGGTAGAGTGTCGGCCTAGCGTGCTGAAGTCCCGGGTTCGATTCCCCGCCAGGGCACACAGGAGAAGCGCCCATCTGCTTCTCCACCCCTCCCCCTCTCCTTCCTCTCTGTCTCTCTCTTCCCCTCCCGCAGCGAGACTCCATTGGAGCAAGATGGCCCGGGCGCTGGGGATGGCTCCTTGGCCTTTGCCCCAGGTGCTAGAGTGGCTCTGGTCCCAACAGAGCGATGCCCGGAGGGGCACAGCATCACCCCCTGGTGGGCAAAGCGTCGCCCCCTGGTGGACGTGCCGGGTGGATCCCAGTCGGGCGCATGCGGGAGTCTGTCTGACTGTCTCTCCCCGTTTCCAGCTTCAGAAAAATACAAAAAAAAAAAAAAAAAAAAGAAAAAAAGAAAATAGAAAATGTGTCTTGTATTCTGTTAATTGGACCAAGAATAAGATGTATATAGACCATCACTGGGCTGTTTCAGGCTTTACTAAATCAATGCTTGCTTGAATTTCTTGGTTTTCATAATTCCCTCTCTTTTACTTTCATGCTTCATAAGAATCCCAGTATAACATTCTAAGATATCCAGGAGACCGTTTTTCCCCAAGGGAAACGCAGAGCTCCTAGTAAAATTAAGAGAAATTGGTAGGAAAATCTGAGGCCTAGACATGCAAAATTTAATTATACTTCTAACTTATATATAATGGTTTCAGTGTTAAATTGCTTGAGTTTATTTTAAAATAACACTACAATGGGAATCAGAAGATCTGGATTCTACTCATAGTTCTTTTTCTAATAGTCGTATTATGCTGGGTAAGTCCTGGCCTTAGTTTCTTTGTCTGTAAAATGGGAGTGGGTGGGTGGAGAATCCTCTAAAGTCTTCCAAGGTCTAACATTCTGAGAGCGCCCAGGTCTCCCAGTGCCAATCTCTTCTCAACCCATGGAATCTGGTTTCAAAATGACTCTGCCTTCCATGAACTCTGACTTCCCTCGCTGTGTGGTGGTGGTAGCTTGCGAGGAGAGTTCACCAGGTCTGAGAAACACGACTTCTGTCTAAGGGTCAAGGGTACTTTCCCCAAGGGTGTCATCTTCTAGAATCTCTAGGAGCTATGTTTTCGGGACACAGAACCCCTTTGGCTTTTCTCAGTGTGGCCCTTTTAGAATCCCCTGAGCCTCTTTCAGAGCAAGGGGATGAGCCTCTTTCAGAGCAAGGGGAGCAAACCTCGCAGACCTCACGTTTGTCTGCTTGGATCTGGGGTGAGCTGGAGCCCACCTTCCTCAGAGGTGCTGCTTCAGCGAATGGCCTGGGTTCTCCCCATCATCCTGTTTTATGGAACTCCACAGTAACATCTGGGTCTAACACATTTATTTCCCAACTGTTGGCCCCTGGGGTTGGGTGCAGTTGACACAGTGACCACAAACTTTCTCAAGGAGGGAATTCCTACATGCAATCAACAGCCTCTGTAGGGGTAGATATGCTCAGTCTGTGCAGGAAACTTGTTTTGGTATCTAAAACTGGAAGAGAAAGAGGAAGTGAACACAGAAGTGTCAAGACAAAAAGCCAGGCAGAAATTCAGGTCTGTGGAGACAAATTAACCAACCAATTATTGTTAAACAATGGTCTCCAAAAGGGGGTTGCCTTTATCCGAGGGGTGAGCAAGATGGCTTAGAGTTTGGGAAAGAAAATGTAGGATTCATATGTCTTTTTAAAATCCCTTTTATTTTTGTTTATTTTAAAAATATATACTACATACTACTACTATAAAATTCTCTTAGCTCTACTTCCCATTTTTTACCACTGGGCCAAACCACCTCCTGGATTATTGCAGTGGCCTGCTGACGAGTCCTCCCCATCCAGGGTGGGCCCTTCCACTCTCCTTAGAGTGATGGATCTCAGATCACGCCACTTATTGATTCCAAACCCTCCAATCTCACACAGAGGGAAAGCTGAAGTCATAGAGTGACCTACCAGGCTCCTTCCACTCAGCCTTCCTGCTTATCTGTCAGCTCTGTCTCCTCCTCTCTCTGCCTGGCTCCTTGGCTTCAGCACACCAGCCTCCTCACTATTCAGTGAACGCACCAGGTGTACTCCTGCGTCTGGCCCCTTGCTGTTCCCGCTACCTGTGAAGCTCCTCCCAGATATCCACGTACTCTGCTCTCACCTCTGTTAGATCTTTACTCGAATGTTACCTTCTCAGTGAGTACTTTTCTGACCACTCTATTGAAAATGCCCACTCTACATTTTCTGTTTTCCTTTGTTTTTTTCTCCATAGTACATATTCCTTGTACCATATTAAAAAAATATATATATATACATATATATATTTTATTTTATTTTATTTTTTTATTATTATTATTTTTTTCATTTTTTCTGAAGCTGGAAACAGGGAGAGACAGTCAGACAGACTCCCGCATGCGCCCGACCGGGATCCACCCGGCACGCCCACCATGGGGCGACGCTCTGCCCACCAGGGGGCGATGCTCTGCCCATCCTGGGCGTCGCCATGTTGCGACCAGAGCCACTCTAGCTCCTGGGGCAGAGGCCACAGAGCCATCCCCAGCGCCCGGGCCATCTTTGCTCCAATGGAGCCTTGGCTGCGGGAGGGGAAGAGAGAGACAGAGAGGAAAGCGCGGCGGAGGGGTGGAGAAGCAAATGGGCGCTTCTCCTGTGTGCCCTGGCCGGAATCGAACCCGGGTCCTCCGCACGCTAGGCCGACGCTCTACCGCTGAGCCAACAGGCCAGGGCATATATATTTTAAATAAAAATTTATGCCTTAGCCAGGTAGCTCAGTTGGTTAGAGTGTTGACCCTATGCACAGAGGTTGCTTGTTTGATCCCTGGCCAGGACACATCCGGGAACAGCACAGGGTTCTTGTCTCTCTCTCACCCTTCTCTCGCTAAAATCAGTCAATAAAAACAACAACAACAGCCCTGGCCGGTTGGCTCAGCGGTAGAGCGTCGGCCTAGCGTGCGGAGGACCCGGGTTCGATTCCCGGCCAGGGCACACAGGAGAAGCGCACATTTGCTTCTCCACCCCTCTGCCGCGCTTTCCTCTCTGTCTCTCTCTTCCCCTCCCGCAGCCAAGGCTCCATTGGAGCAGGAATGGCCCGGGCGCTGGGGATGGCTCTGTGGCCTCTGCCTCAGGCGCTAGAGTGGCTCTGGTCGCAACATGGCGACCCCCAGGATGAGCAGAGCATCGCCCCCTGGTGGGCAGAGCGTCGCCCCTGGTGGGCGTGCCGGGTGGATCCCGGTCGGGCGCATGCGGGAGTCTGTCAGACTGTCTCTCCCTGTTTCCAGCTTCAGAAAAATGAAAAAAAAATTAAAAAAAAAAAAACAACAACAACAAAAAAAACAACAACAACAGATTTTAGAAATAAAAATTTATGTGCAGGAGAAATACAAATAACAAGGCAAAGATCTTTATTGTTGTTAGGTTGGTTGAATCACCACTGTATCTTCAGCACGTGGAACCGTGGAGGGCACACAGTAAATGCTCAATAGATATTTGTTAAGTGACTTAAGTATGTGTGTATGTGTACATGTTCTAATGTTTTTACTCATGAAGTGCTCAAACTAAAAAATTGGAAACTTCTATAAACAGAACTTTCATCTGTATACCGTGATATTGGGTTTCTATTCGAGCAAAATTGAGAGAAAATTCTCTGCACATCAAAGGATTAAAGCTCACACGTTGTCTTCTTTTCTGGTTATATTCCCCTTCTCTTTTTTTTTAATTTTTTTAAATTTTATTATTATTTTTTTATTTATTCATTTTAGAAAGGAGAGGGAGAGACAGAGAGAGAGAGAGAGAGAGAGAGAGAGAGAGAGAGGAGAGACAGAGAGAGAGAAGGGGGGGAGGAGCTGGAAGCATCAACTCCCATATGTGCCTTGACCAGGCAAACCCAGGGTTTCGAACCGGTGACCTCAGCATTTCCAGGTCAATGCTTTATCCACTGCGCCACCACAGGTCAGGCTATATTCCCCTTCTTTTTAAATTGAGCTTTTGGTAGTGGGGATGGGTTACCACTGTAGTTAGTTCTGAGTAAGTTCCATTTTTTTTTTACCGGAGAAAGTGTTAGGGTGACACTAGGGAAAGGAAGATGTTAATCCTAAGTATTATGAGAAGGGATACTCACCCCCATGGCAAGGGGGAAGTCCTATGTATTCAAGCATTCAAGGAATGTTTATGAACTCTATCTCCATGGGGATAGTTGTAGTCCTCTGCTTCCCCATTTTCCAAATAGGATGAGAACAGGTAAGAACAGTTAAAATACATTAGTTAGAAATCAGAGAATTGGGAATGAGGAGACAAGGCAATATTCATGCTTTATGTGATTTAATCCTAACAACATCTCTATGAGAAAGTGGCTATTACTTCATTTAGAGGAAAATGAGAATGGAGAGATTAAGTAATCTGTTCAGGTCACATGACTCGGATTCACCTCTGGGCAAGTTTGACTCAGACCTGCACATTCTCAGTTGTTGTGCTTCTGGCCTCCTGAGAGGATCACAGGAGGCCCTTTGCCTCATGGAACTTACGGTCTTGTTAAGAGATGATACTGGATGCTCTGTGCGTGGAAGGCCCTCATTGAATCTTTACTGAATACATGTGACATGAAACAGCTCCTATACCTGGTATAGTGCAGATTTAGATGACACTTTGGGGTACTGAACAGAGACTACAGAAGTCCAGAGATGGGCAGAATTTTTAAGAAAGGCTTCAGGGACCTGGAGGGATTCCAGCGATCCTTAAGGAAGGGAATGATTTAGACAGCAGATGGCTGTGGGAGGCCCGCCGGCTGAGTGACGTGCCATGTACCTGTCGCATAACCTGAGGATTGTGAATTTACCGAAGCATACATTTTGTGTTAGGAGGCAGGAAAGAAATATTCAACATGCAAACTTGGAAGGAAAGATGTTTGTATATTAACAAATCTTGCTCACTTCAGTTCTTCCGCTAGGTAGTGCAAATCTTCCTGAGACAGAAATTAATGAGTTTTTGTCTGGACAAAACTCATTGTTTCCATTTGTTACATAGGCATGATCTTTTCAAATTAGTTTGTATCCCACCTTGTTCCAAAAAGCATTGAAGCATAAAGTAAGGTATTACCTGTGAGTCCTTTTGTGTCCATGGTACCACCTGCTTGAATAGAATGTTGCAGGCCTTACTTCTCATGCAACAATTTGTGGACAAGCATGTATCCTGGAATAGCACAGATGGAAAGGGGCTGGGTGGTCTTCATGGTGCAGGAAGTTGACCGCATAATGTAGTTGAACTGGAGATGACCTGTTTTTAACCTTATAAAGTCTTTAAAATAAACAATTATTTTTAAAAATCCTGACTGGTCCTGTCCGGTTGGCTCAGTGATAGAGCACTGACCCAGTGTGTGGAAGTCCCAGGTTCAATTCCTGGCAGAAGTGACCATCTGCTTCTTCCCTCCCCCATCCCCACTTCACTCTCTCTTCCCCTCTCACAGCCATGACTCGATTGATTTGATTGCGTTGGCCCTGGGCACTGAGGATGGCTCTGTGGAGCCTCCACCTCAGGTGCTAAAAATAGCTCAGTTGCAAGTATGGCCCCAGATGAGCAGAGCATTGGTCCCAGATGAAGGTTGCCAGGCCCGGTTGGGGTGCATGCAGGAGTCTCTCTCTCTCTGTCTCCCTTCCTCTCATTTAAATTTAAATTTAAAAAAATTCAGACTATGGCAAATCTACAGGAATAATGACCTCATTTCTTTATTTCTTCTTTTTTTTTTTTGACAAAGAGAGTCAGAGAGAGGGACAGATAGGGACGACAGACAGGAAGGGAGAGAGATGAGAAGCATCAATTCTTTGTTGTGGCATCTTAGTTGTTTGTTGATTGCTTGTTCATTGATTGCTTTCTCATATGTGCCTTGATGGGGGTGGGCACTATAGCTAAGTGAGTGACCCCTTGCTCAAGCCAGCGACTTTGGGGTCATGTCTATGATCCTACGCTCAAGCCAGCGACCCTGCGCTCAAGCTGGCGAGCCTGAGCTAAGGCCAAATGAGCCTGCGCTCAAAACGGCAACCTTGGGGTTTTGAACCTGGGTCCTCCATGTCCCAGTTTGATGTTCTATCCACTGTGCCACCGCCTGGTCAGGCTGATCCCATTTCTTTAAAAATAATCACAAGAAAAAAAAATAAGATGGAGGAGAAATATATAGATTAAATGAGAAGTAAAACACATAAATTAATTACAGCAAATAGATTTGGATTCTGATTCCAACAAACTTAACACAACTTCTATGAGACAATCAGAGAAATTTGAATATGGACTGTATATTTGATGAATACGGTATTGTAATTATGTTTGAAAAGTGTTTTTTTTTTTTTTTAATTTTATTTATTCATTTTAGAGAGGAGAGGGAGAGAGAGAAATGAGAGACAGAGAGAGAGAAGGAGGGGGGAAGAGCTGGAAGCATCAACTCCCATATGTGCCTTGACCAGGGAAGTCCAGGGTTTCGAACCGGGGACTGCAGCATTTCCAGGTCGACGCTTTATCCACTGCGCCACCACAGGTCAGGCTGAAAAGAGTTTTTATCTTACAAAAAAATAAAACCACAGCCTGATGTGTGGTGGCGCAGTGGCTAAGCATCAACCTGGAATGCTGAGATCGCTGGTTCAAAACTCCCAAGTTTTCCCAGTCAAGGTACATATGGGAGTTGATGCTTCCTGCTCCTCCCTTCCCCGCTCAAATCAATAATTATTAGGAACAAAACAAAACAACAAAAACAAGACCAAAATCACAAAATGTTAGCATTTTCCCAGGGCACCTAAATATATACTTAAATGACTAATTTTTTTGGGAAGCTATTTGTCTTTCTTTTTACTTCTTCCTGCTGTCTTCGTGGCCCTTCCAACACCACTTTCTTGATAGAGTATCTTTATTAGAGTTGTTAGAGTCCTTTTTGTCAGAAAAGCACGCAATTCTGCTCATTTTGTTGCCTAAAGAATGTTTCTGAGTTAGTTATGAGATTCACCCATCTGTTGATTTAGTTAAAGTAGCTCTCCTTACCGGTCAGATTATTTGAATATCTGCCTTAAAATCACAGTTTGTATGCCATTAGGAAAACCTAGCTTTGGCTGTCCTTGCAATCAATTTCATTGTAAGGTATTTCCAGGGGAGTTGCCAAAGATCACTTTGTTACATTAACTTTTTAATCATGTTTCTATTTAAAGTGGGTCATTTTTAAAGACAGCAAGCAGTGATAAGGTGTCAGTTTTCATGACCCTTGCTGCCACACCCCTCTTTTAACCTGAACAGGAAGTGGGTGTTGGTTGCTTCCCTCACAGATTTCCGTGTTGTATTAGGCATGCTGAAATACCTTCATTTATTCCTACAAGTGTGAAAATCCTTCCATATCCTTTTTAATGGAGTCCAGATTTACTAGTAGATTGTAAGCTTGAGAAATGGCCAACTGCAACTTGAGTAAATGTTACTGTCATGAGTAATGTAGAAGCCAGTGAAAGGGGTTTTAGGTACTTTGGAGACAGTATATATTTCTTGGGGTCCTTGAGGCAAGGGTAACTCTTAGTTACTAATGCTCCTTTTCTTAGCAGCCAGGAGGAAGTAATCTTTTTTTGAGGAGTTGTGCTTTTTATTTAGCAAGGAGTCTTATATCAAAGTTCCAGGGTATTCTATTACTGTATAAATAATATTTTAAAGCATTGTGGCATCTTACTGAACAATTTCCCAAAATACAACATGGGAGTAGTATAGATAAGAGAATACTGAAGTTGATGTTTGGACTATAGTCCAAAAAATCTGGACCATAATCACTTTTCTGCTCTAACTAGCTGTGTCAGTCTTCCTGAGACACAGATTTCCTTAACTGTAAAATGGGGATAATAATAATGGCTTTATAGGGAAGTTGTGACAATCAAGTGGAAAAAAGAAAAATCTTTGTACAGCAAGTGGCCCATGATAGGCAGGCACTCAATAAATAGCCCTTCACTCTCTAGTTGGTTCTTAGATTGTCAAATTAAAGAGGCTAGTTCTCTAGGGTCAATTTTAGCTTTATGAGGATATGATTTTATCTATTTACTTTTGTTTTAAATTTATGCCCATTTATCTGGTCTTCTTTCTCTCTAACTTAGATAACATTGGTGGAAGGTGCTCCTATTTGTTTTATTTCTGTGTGAAATCTCCATATTTTGGTTCGAATTGAAGCATTTTGAATGAGTTGCATTTCTCTTTCATTTCAGTTTTAACAAATTAATTGACAGTTTATTTGACTAAAAAATAAATGTGTGTTGAAAACATTCTGAGGAGTTTGTAGTCATCCTTGATTGAAGTTGTCAAAAAGAACTGTAAATTAGTTATGAGAATGCCACTTCCTCTTCACAGAAGTATAAAATCATGTCTTTTTGAGGAAGTGTATAAGAACAAAATAGTTGATAGAGCAGTCTTCACAAAAAAATCACCATGGCAGAATTTCTGAAAAACACTGGTATAAAATTTTAAGCCTTGAGTGGGTATATACATGAATACAGAAAATCATAAATTTCTCTGAAAAAAAAAATGTGATTCAAAAAGTCAGATGAAGAATCCTTTGTAAAAAGTCATTTTAATTTGTAGTTTTTTTCTTTTAAAACAATAGAATGCTTTTGAAAGAGGAGCTAAGTTAAACATTACTAGGTATGTGTGTATATTATAATTCTAAAATGCATTTCAGTTTGAGGTTATACCCAGTTAAAATGAAGGACAAAAGAAAAAAAGTCACAGGAAAATGAAAATGGAAAACCGGAGTAGAATAAAGAAACAGGAGAGAAACATGTTGTTGGTTTTTTTTAAAGAGGGAAGGAAGAACTAATGGGAGGGAGGTTGACCATGCTACTTTCGGAGGTGATTGTTAGAGGTGCTCTTGAACTTGAAGCTGAATTGGTATTCCCTACTAGCCTCTGTTCTTTAAAATAGTTTTTAAAGAACTGCTCCTCAGCCACACTGACACTTCTTGACGTTCTAGGATTGGAAGAACCAGAGTGGAGGTTGTCCTTAAGCTGCAAAGGAAATGACCAGAGAGCTGGAAAGAATCAGGCTGAGGTCATCTGCTCCCTCCTTTGGGTCCTCATGCTGATACAGAACCTTCAGAATCAATGTACAGTAGTAGCTGACAGAACATCAGTTCACCACTTGTTTCCCACAGGGGAAGACAGGAATTGGAGGCTTCCAGTATACTGGTTTCCTAGCCTAGTAACTAGTTTCCTGTGACATCTCAGATTTTAAACACCCACTGCCTGTCCTTGTGAGTTGAACTCAAGAAGGACATTTGTCATCACTGCTTTATTACCTTTTCAATTTGCCTTTCCAAAGACCTAATTCTTACCTCCATTTCTGCCGTGAACTGCCTGTAAGACCCTGGCCTTCATTATACCTTTCTGGGTCTCAGTTTCCTCTAAGAAATGAGGACATTGGGCTTGTAGCTATTCTAGCCTTCTATGGCTCTCACCCAGAGGATGGCTGACCACTGTCCACAGGATGATGTAGCCCGCTGCCTGGGCTTCTATGACCTGCGAGCTAAAAATAGTTTTTACATTTTTAAATGGTTGAAAAAGATCAAAAGAAGGAATACTTTTTGAGACTGATGAAAATTATATGAAATTCAAATTTCGGTGTCCACAAATAAAATTGTATCAGTATATAGCTTCCTCTGTTTATATCATGGTGGTAGCTGCTTTCCTCTATGGCCTGCAAAGCTGAAAATACTGACACTCTGGCCCTTTGCAGAAACATAGCTTGCCAAGCTCTGCTCTAACTGCAGCACAGACTGGGGGCCACACGCCTCAGAAATTGAGTTCCACTCTTACAGTCTTAGTATCACCTAAACTGTATTTTGGTCTAGATTTAATTAGATTAAGATGGAAATTTTTGCTTATTTTCTCCAGGAGAAAGTAGAAGCTTAGTTAGCTTTCTTGGTATGCTTTTAATTAAAAAAAAAAAAATCTTCTTTAAAACAATAGTTTGTTTGTATTCAGATTTTTTTTCCCCCTCTAGGAATCACTGTAGAGAAGGAAGCCATATGTTTATATTTTAAATCATTTGCCTTTTAAACTGGATTTTTAAAACTCCAGATGTGGACTCCGAAACAATTAAAATGTACTTTTGATGCTCTCAAAGAGCCAAGATGGGGGAGGAGACCTTTACCTCTTGTATTTGAGAGTGAAGCAGAGGTCTTAATATTTCCCATTGTGTGCTAAAAATACTATTTTTAGTGTTGTTTTTTTTTTTTAAGTAGAGACTCTAGATTTTTATGGGGATGGAAATGGCTTCAATTTTAAGGAGAGCCAATTTAAACAAATACATTTTAAAGATACATTTATTATTCCAAATAGAAATGAAAATGTTAAAAATAAATATCAATAGGATCTACTTATCTAATGTTTCTCCTTATTCTAGAAAATTCAGAAACCAAGTCTGGTAATTTCTGTGTGAGTTATACATTTGGGAGAAAGAAAGATAGTTAATTTGTGTGTGCGGTTTCTAGTATTCACATCATTGTAATTATAAAGAGAATCAGCCTTCCCCTCTTGTTCTTCCAGAGTCATCTGAGTTATTCTAAAACTCCTTCTAGGCCTGGCGTTCCTTTTGATCTTGGAAGAAGATGGGCATCTTGAACTGGTTAGTGAGGGGCAGCAGGGAGGTCAATCAACACATGTCATTTCTCATCTAAAAGTTAGCTTCATTTCTCTTCTGATCTTCCAGAGAGAAAGAATTAAGACTGAAGATATTTGTTGATAAAGAAGATTTGTAAAGAAGTTTATGTAGTGTATAACTTTAGAAAACATGGACGGTGACTTAGTACTTAAACTCTCTAAAAACCATCAACATTTTCTGAACAGTATCACGAAAAGTCCGGGGGAAACAGGAGGTAAACACTTAAGTACCCATTTTACAGAGGAGAAAACTGAGGCCAGAGGCTACTTGGCTTGTTGACTCTTGATATTTGTGGGTTGTTTTCTTTTTTGCTTTTTTACAGACAGAGAGAGTCAGAGAGAGGGATAGATATGGACAGACAGACAAGAATGGAGAGAGATGACAAGCATCAATCATTAGTTTTTCGTTGCAACACCTTAGTTGTTCATTGATTGCTTTCTCATATGTGCCTTGACCGTGGGGCTGCAGCAGACCGAGTAACCCCTTGCTTGAGCCAGCGACCTTGGGTCCAAGCTGGTGAACTTTGCTCAAACCAGATGAGCCCACTCTCAAACTAGCGACCTCAGGGTCTTGAACCTGGGTCCTCTGCATCCCAGTCTGACGCTCTATCCACTGTGCCACCGCCCGGTCAGGTGGCTTGTTGACTCTTAGTGGGGGCAGAGTTCTTGTTTTTCCTGGCTTAGTCTGAGGTGCATTTCATTCGCCTGTCCTGTTCTTAAACAGCACTTGTAGAATCAGGAGTCATTTCTATTGTTATATTTAGGATACAGCTTGAAACACCATATGAGCACCCTGTGATAGAACTGGTCTGCCGCCTAGGTAATTATTATGTAGTTCTAGTATCATATCATTTGTATTACTTAGATCAGACTGTATCACCCAGTTCTAAACTGGTGTAGAAGAGGGAGCCCATGGTGTAAGGGGCCAGAGGATGTTGCCTCATGGTTCCCCTTTGGGTGAAGGACTCTGTGATACATGCATAGAAGGCTGTGCAGCTTCACTTTTACTTGAAGCACTTGTAACTGGTAATAGTGCTGAAATACTGAGGTTTTACCTCGCCCCCAAAATACCTCCACGATGTGCTTTGTTTTCTTTTTTTAGAATTTCACGAGAAGTATCTGGAATTACTGTCGGAAGAGAATGTTTGTCATAGAACTGCCTAATCATTAGATGCGTCTAAATGTAGGTGCATTTAATAAGCACTTTCATTTTCCTTCTGACATGGATGGGGGCGACTTGCTTTGTACAGCCTCTCACTTATGGTTTTAATCCATTTTTAGCCCCTTGATTAGTGTGTGACTTGGGAAGGTTGGACTTAAGCCATTTATTTGCTCTTCACTTCAAGGAAAAAAAAGTTTGCACCCCCACTTTTTAATATGCAGGGCTCTGGTTAACCTGAAGGTGGGTTAGTAGTCACTGTGGGATGAATGAATGAGCTAGTGCCAGCTTCTGCCGCTGTGCGTCCTCCTTTCTCTCCATCCTTCCCACTTTCTTACTGTTTACCTTCTTTCCTCCTCCTGGAATCTTTGAAGACAGGAAGGACAGGGTGTGATTCAATTTTTTGTTACAGAAATAGCCCTAGTTAAAAGGATTGGTGGTGATGCCCAGGCTGGATAGCTTGGTGGTTAGAACCTTGTCCTGATCCCCTAAGGGTTGTGGGCTCCCTCCCCAGTTGACACATACAGGAACATATGTAAGTTTCTGTCCCTTAATCTTTTTCCCTTCCCATCTCTCTAAAACCAATTTTAAAAAAAGGATTAGTGGTGGAAAATATTGCCAAGGTTTTTGGTGGAATTTTTCTTGTGCTTTGTTAAATACGTATAATCAAGAATTATGTGACTGATAGCTCAGTGTGTTATGACATGAATAGATCTGAGGCAGCTTTATCACCCTCCACCCCCAGTCAAGGAGATTGTACAATACAAGAGGGAATGCTTGGTAATCTCCTCCCCTCACCTCCAGCCCCGTGTTTGCACGATTTTAGGCAAGCTTTTACTGGGACAGCTCTTTAAAGACTTGCACAGGAAATCACTGTTAATATGGGTTCTTGGTTAAAAGTATCTAGCTTAGTCCCAAAGGGCCCAAAGGATGCCTGATATGATTCTACCACCAATCCTGGCTGGACTGAATTCAGGAAAGGCCGAGCAGATCAGTGGCATGTGCTCGCAGCAGCTTTGCAACATTTTTACCCGCAACTTCCACTTCTAGAGGATTTTTACAACTATGTATCCCCTTACACATTTTTTTTTAGGTTGACATCTGAAGTGTTTTTTTTTTTAATGATTTTATTTTTTTAATGGGGTGACATCAATAAATCAGGATACATATATTCAAAGATAACATGTCCAGGTTATCTTGTCGTTCAGTTATGTTGCATACCCATCACCCAAAGTCAGATGGTCCTCTGTCACCTTCTATCTAGTTTTCTTTGTGCCCCTCCCCCTCCCCCTTTCCCTCTACTCCCCCCCCTAACCACCACACTCTTATCAATGTCTCTTAGTCTCACTTTTATGTCCCACCTATGTATGGAATAATGCAGTTCCTGTTTTATTCTGATTTACTTATTTCACTTCGTATAATGTTATCAAGATCCCACCATTTTACTGTAAATGATGACATCTGAAGTTTTTTATTACAAAGTTAGAAAGATACAAAGGATGTAATTCCAAGTATAATGTAAATATTGATTTTTTTTTTTTTTTGTATTTTTCTGAAGCCGGAAACGGGGAGAGACAGCCAGACAGACTCCCGCATGTGCCCGACCGGGATCCACCCGGCACGCTCGCCAGGGGCGGAGCTCTGCGCACCAGGGGGCAACGCTCTGCCCACCAGGGGGCGACGCTCTGCCCCTCTGGGGCGCCGCTCCGCCGCGACCAGAGCCACTCCAGCGCCCGGGGCAGAGGCCAAGGAGCCATCCCCAGCGCCCGGGCCATCTTTGCTCCAATGGAGCCTCGCTGCGGGAGGGGAAGAGAGAGACAGAGAGGAAGGGGCGGGGGGCGGAGGAGCAAATGGGCGCCTCTCCCATGTGCCCTGGCCGTGAATCAAACCCGGGTCCCCTGCACGCCAGGCCGACGCTCCACCGCTGAGCAAACCGGCCAGGGCCAATATTGATTTTTAAAATAAGGAAGTTATATCACTTTAAAGTGTATAAAATGGAATTTATACACTAAGGTGATTTGATGTGCCCCATCATCACTTAAAAATTACAGAGCAAGGACTTCTTTAAAAGTCAGAAATTTTACGTTGTTTCTTTTTCTTCTGAACTCATACTTTCATTCAAATTCCTCATGCAGAATTTTATCTAAATGTGACACATTAATAAAAAACAAACCACCCTGATTATCCTATGATAAATTTGCAAAAAATGTGATCCTAAGGTGCTGTTTATCTTTATAACAATTAACTTATCAAAATATAAATATTATAAAGTTTGATAAATTATTAATAAAAATACATGTAAAGCCTGATGAGGTGGTGGCGCAGTGGATAGAGCGTTGGACTGGGATGCGGAAGGACCCAAGTTCGAGACCCCGAGGTCGCCAGTTTGAGCACGGGCTCATCTGGCTTGAGCAAAAAACTCACCAGCTTGGACCCGAGGTCGCTGGCTCCAGCAAGGAGTTACTCGGTCTGCTGAAGGCCCCCTGTCAAGGCACATATGAGAAAGCAATCAATGAACAACTAAGATGTAGCAATGAAAAACTGATGATTGATGCTTCTCATCTCTCTCCATTCCTGTCTGTCTGTCCCTATCTATCCCTCTCTCTGACTCTCTCTCTGTCCCTGAAAAAAAAAATACATGTAAAGTAAACCATTCTTATTTGAAATGTATTACTTTGATCTCTTGATGAGGCTTTCTTGTTTTACATTAGTTCATGTATTTATGGAGGAAAGAACTTGCTAGGATGATGAAGGCAATTAAGTAAAGGAAGTTCTCCTGACCCACAGTATTTTGAATCTGTCCTTTCTTTGACACCTGGACCTTTTTCTTGGTCAAAGTCAGAATGGTGAGATAGGTATATTTACCTTTTGTCAAGTGAAAGAAGGAAGATCGTGAAGAGGGCAGTGTGGAAAAGCAGCAGGATTCCTTACCCACAGGCAAAAAGCCTTTAGGAATGTGTACATAGAAGCTGAGGATCTCAACGTGGTCCCATGAAACAATCCATGCCTGCAAACCTCTTGCAGAGTCTTCATGTGTTTCCGGGGCTTGGCAACCCTTAAAGAGTTGATGTCATCATGGGGACAGCCTGAATTCCTGTACTCCCTGTAGTTCCATCGTTTGCCCAAGTGTGGGTCACCGGTCACCTCAGGTGTGAATGACAGACACGTTAGTCAACTCTCATAAGCCTTTGAAAGCCTATGCTTGCAATTTTAAAATACCAGGCTAATATGTGTTAAAACTTTAACTTTTTAAAAATAGAATAAAAAAATTATTCAATTTATTGGGGTGACGTTGGTTAATAAAATTATATAGGTTTCAAGTGTACAATTCTATAATACATCATCTGTATATTACCATATTTCCCCATGTATAAGATGCACCCTTTTTTGAAAATTTTGGGGTCTAAAAACTGGATGTGTTTTGTACAGTACTTGTAGAATTTTTTACTTGCATTTACCGCTTTTTTGCGCTTGTTTTTGCGCTCCCATCCCCATCCCCTCTGATAGCTGGCAGTCTGTTCTCTGTATTTATGTGTCTGTTTCTGTTTTTTGAAGTTTTTATTGAATTTATTGGGGTGATACTGCTTAATAAAATTATAGCTTTCGAGTGTACCGTTCTATAACACATCATCTGTATATACTGCATTGTGTGTTCACCACCCCAAGACAAGTCTCCCTCCATCACCACCTCTCCCCCACCCCATCCCCTCCCCCTCCCCCACCCCTCCCCCTTCCCACGCCCTCCCCTCCCTCTCCCCCTCCTCCTCCCTCACCCCTCTACCTCCCTCACCTCCCCCTCCCCTACCCTCCCCTCCCCCACTCTCCCCTCCCCCACCCCACCCCTCCCCCACTCTCCCCTCCCCCACCCCACCCCTTTCCCTCCCTCCCCCTCCCCCTCCCTCACCCCTCCCCCTCCCCCACCCCCTGCACTCCCCCACCCCTCCCCTTCTACCACCTCCCCTCCCTCCCCCATCCTGCCCCTCCTCTCCCCACCCCTCCCCCTCTCCCCTCCCCCTCCCCCTCCCATCCCTCCCCCTCCCTCACTCTCCTCCCCACCCCCTCCACCTCCTTCCCCCCTCCCCCACCCCCTCTACCTCCCTCATCCCTCTCCACCTCCCCTCCCCCACCCCTCCCTCCCCCTCCCCCACTCCCTCCACCTCTCCCCCTCCCATCCACCTCCCCTCCCCCACCCCTCCCCCTCCCTCCCTCCCCCTCCTCCTCCTCCTCCTCCCCCACCCCTTTCCCTCTTGCAGTCCCCACACAGTTGTCTGTGTCTATAAGTTTTTCTTTGCTTAGTCTCTTCACCTTTTCCACCCAACCCCCACCGCTGTTCTCTGTATTTATGTATTTGTTTCTATTTTATAAAACTTTTACTTTTGGAGGTAAAGTAGAGGGATATATAATGTCTTTACATCTATTCTCATTTAACATTTTAAAGTTAAATGACCTAAATAACATTTCTTTCAGCATGTTTGTGTTTCTGTATGATAATTCTAGTAAGTAGATAATTGATGAAAAGAAAAGTTGGTCTTGTGAGTTGTGAATGTTTGTACGACTTCTCACTCTAGCATTTGAAACCTTATTTGATGCCCAGAAGACATTCTCTCAGATGTGTTGATATACCACTCTGTGCAACTGGTTGAATAATAGCAGGCTGTAAGCTCTCATTTGATTTTAAATTTTAATTATAATTCAGTGTTATTTAAAAGCTAATTTTTTATCTTTAAAGACCTGGATCCTGCTTTTATAGCTGATGTTTTGCAAACCAGTGGTTTGAAGGAGTCCATCTCTGCTTTCTTTGTCAAATCCTGAGTTAGCTAACAAGTCCCCCGATTTCCTAAATTGAAAATAGATATTATATTTGGGTACATACAAAATAAATGAGGTGAGATCTCTAGGTGTAAAATCCAAAATGATGTACATTTGTATGTGTATGTTGAATGGATTTGTCTGGCTTTTCTGTATAGTGTTTCAACAGTATCAAAAATGGTTCTTCAAAGAGAATGCTGGTGTCTGATGACTAGTGTTGCTGGTTCCTCTCGCAGAGGCTCATGTCTAGACCAAACAGAAACACGCATCCTTTCTGCCAAGAACTCTGTGACATCACAAGGCCGGCTCTACAGCACAGTGGCTTTTTCTTACACTTTTCCTTTTCTGGCTGTGGGAGGTTTAACCTCTTCCTCAACTATTTTATCCTTTCTATTTTTTAAGGTTGGAGGACATATACTTTTATATTACTTAGGATATTTAGTAGTATAAATTTTTTGTTGAAAAATAGATTTTACTTTTTTTTTTAAAGGGGTTTTAGGTTCACAACAGAATTGAGAAGAAAGTAGAATTCCCTTATACCTCTTGCCCCCTACCCAACCCTCCCTCACTATTGACATCTGAAACCTGAGTGGCACATTTGTTACAACCCATGAGCCTACATTGACTCATCATTGTCATTCAAAGTCCATAGTTTACAACAGTGTTCACTCTTGATGTTTTACATTCTCTGGGTTTTGACAAACATTTAATGACCTGTATCTACCACCATAGCCTCATACAAAATAGTTTCACTGCCCTAAATGTCCTCTGTGCTCTGCCTTTTCATTCCTCCCTCCCCAGCCTCTTGCAACCACTGATCTTTTTATTGTCTCCATAGTTTTGCCTTTTCCAGAATGCCATAGAGTTGGATAGATTCTTTTTAAAAGGGATGTAATCAGATTAAGGACTTTTGGAACTTTAGGGGATCTTAGAGAAAAGTCTGTGGCCTTTTCATGCTTACCAAGCTTGTTCAGTCTCACAAGAACAGAGGACTTTGCATTTTTTTTTCTTTTTTATCTTTTTTTTTTAGATAGACAGGAATATCTACCTGCTCCTGTATGTGCCCTGACGGGGATCAAATCGGCAATCTCTGCGCTTCTGGAGGATGCTCCAACCAACCGAGCTATCCAGCCAGGCCTTAATTTAGAGAGAGAGAGGGAGGGAGGGAGAGAGAGGGGAGGGGGAAGGGAAGCATTCATTTGTCATTCCACTTAGTTGTGCATTCATTGGTTGCCTCCTTTGTGTGCCCTGACCGAGATTGAACCTGCAACCTGTGGTTTCAGGACGATGCTCTAACATACTGAGCTAACCGTTGCCAAGGGCCAGGACTTTTGCATTGTTTACAATTAAGTTAACTATTTCTGGGAGAAATAAAGGACAGTATTAAAAAATATTAAATGGGAGGAAGTAGGAAGAAATTCTTTTTGTCCTTAGGAACTCCTTAGAGAATTCTTGACATTTTGATAGTGGTTAGGGAGATCTTTGGGTTAAATAAAAAGAGATTGCTTTCAAATTGAGAGAACAAGTATTAAACCAAAATATGCTCAATTTTATTGCAGCATAGAACTGGAATCAGTTGAGACAAAAACCGTTTGGAAGGATTATATGCGTTAGTAGTATCTTGGAGAACTCTTGAGGAGCAGCAAGTGACTGTGTCAGCCAACCAGCTGTAATAGACAAACGGAAGTGCTCTCTTCCATGTGCCAGACTCCTTTACTGTATGCATTGGCGGGGTGGAGGTGGGGCGGGGGGGGGGGTTGGGCTCGGGGCCATGGGGTGGCGGGGGTGGGTAGGGGCCAGGGGCGGGGGGCAGGGGCAGTGCTGGCACACTCACCCCGAGGGAGCTCTGAGGCTCAGGCATTTTGTGTGGGAGATGAAATGGTGGAATTACTTCTCCTAGTGCTCAGTGAGAAAAGGGTGGCCTTGATTTTGTCAGAGGGCTCCCAGAAGTGACTGTGCTAAAATCTTTTCTTTTAAGAATCTGATACAATATCATTGTATTGATTTCTTTAAGCTCTGTATGGGTTCTGTGTTAGCCACACATGGGCTTTTGTGTTTTCTTTTTTTTGTAATCTCTTTAGGGTTTTTTTTTTGTTTTGTTTTGTTTTTTACAGAGACAGAGAGAGAGTCAGAGAGAGGGATAGATAGGGACCGATAGACAGGAACAGAGAGAGATGAGAAGCATCAATCATTAGTTTTTTGTTGTGACGTTTTAGTTGTTCATTGATTGCTTTCTCATATGTGCCTTAACCATGGGGCTACAGCAGACTGAGTGACCCCTTGTTCAAGCCAGTGACCTTGAGTCCAAGCTGGTGAGCTTTTGCTCAAACCAGATGAGCCACGCTCAAGCTGGCGACCTCGAGGTCTCGAATGTGGGTCCTCCGCATCCCAGTCTGACGCTCTATCCACTGCGCCACCGCCTGGTCAGGCGCTTGGTTTGTTTTAAAGACCAACAACTCAGTTTTTATTTTTTGAACTAGATTTTAGATAGGGAGGGGGAAGAGAGAAAGAGAGATTTATTTGTTGTTCCACTTATTTATGCATTCATTGGTTGATTTTTTTTTTTTGTATTTTTCTGAAGTTGGAAACGGGGAGGCAGTCAGACAGACTCCCTCCTGCATGCACCTGACCAGGATCCACCCAGCATGCCCACCAGGGGGCGATGCTCCGCCCATCTGGGGCGTCGCTCTGTTGCAATCAGAGCCATTCTAGCGCCTGAGGCAGAGGCCATAGAGCCATCCTCAGCGCCTGGGCTAACTTTGCTCCAATGGAGCCTTGGTTGCGGGAGGGGAAGAGAGAGACAGAGAGAAAGGAGAGGGGGAGGGGTGGAGAAGCAGATGGGCGCTTCTCCTGTGTGCCCTGGTTGGGAATCGAACCCGGGACTCCTGCACACCAGGCCGACGCTCTACCACTGAGCCAACCTGCCAGGGCCCATTGGTTGATTCTTGAATGTGCCCTGACCAGAGAGCAAACTTGCAACTTTGTTGTACAGGGACAATGCTCTAACCAACTGAGCTGCCTGGCCAGGGAAAACCAGGGTTTATTTTGTAGGAACTTGTGATTGGTGCGTGTGGGAGACTGACAAACAGGCCATATCTTAGGACTGTGACACTAGGCTGTTAATAGCTTAAGAAGCTCTTGGTTATGGAAATAAGTCATAAATCCACAGAAGGATTTAGCTTCTTGAGGAAGTAAAAATCTACTTAGCATGTTTATGAGAAAGAAGTGAGAGTCATTACCCCATTAGAGAGCCAAGCATTAAAACTCCCAACATTCAACTAAAATATTTTCTAAAGGTTGGCAAGTTGTTTTAACCCATGGCTTCCCACACTTGAACCTGTGTTCTTCCGGTTGCCTCATCCCAGAGAAGCTGCTGTGTATGGATCACAACCTGAAAGAGGAACAGGTGGGAGCACGGGTAGCAACACCTTCTTTTTATGGCATTCTTCGTGGTCCATCAACTAACTTGGCCGCCATGGGCCCAGCTACATTCCTGCAGCAGGAGGGTTTGTGGAGCTCGTTGATAGACATTTTGCAATGTGACTCACCAGGGGCCACAGGCCTTGTGTAACTCAGACTCTAACTTTTCCTCACTTCCTGCAGCGTGTGTTGTTGGGGGGCCGAGGGATTTGTAGAGACTAGTGGGTGATACTCATACCTGCTCAGGGGTACAGCTCCTGGGTAGGTAGCTCCAGGCACACATTACTCGGAGTGTCACAGAATTGGAATATCATTACCTCTGCCCTATGGAAGAGGCCCTGCTTAACTAGCAGGAAATAGGTTTCTGTTGTAAGTAGTGCACATCTTCATATCTTAAAATTTAACAATTTAAAATTGTTTTAAGGAGTCATCTTTCTAGAATTTTCTGTACACACGTGCACGTAGTTTTTGACTGCATGTTGCCTTCATTTCTTGTTGGATCCTGTGGTAGTGGGTCACTAAGGTTTTAGAGAAATTAATGGGAAAATTTCAGAATAAATTTATATATACAGTATACTTATTATTTTTTCCTCCTAAGAATTGGGAAAAGGACTTATCCATTGTTTTGATTTTCACGAGGAGGCAACCTGGACCTGGTTGTAGAACATGGATGCTCTGAGGGATAATAGTTGGAGAACTCTAAAACAAACGCAGGGAAACCTCAGAGAAACCCTGCTGGCCTGCCAGAGGCCAGAGGGACCCTCATCCGTTCTCTTCGTGCAGCTCTTTGATGTCCACAAGTGAACTTCCCTACGCAAGTTCCGTCTCTGAGTGTCACTAGATAAAGATGTCTGTCCCTCTTTGGAGGTACTTTGGGAGATCTTATACCAAATGAATGTGTTATATGCTTGTTCATATGAAGCCTGGTGCTTTAAAAAAATGTAGATATTTCCATATTGTAAGTTCTGTTAAAGCATTTTAGTTTTGTCCTGACTGGGTAGCTCAGTTGGCTAGAGCGTCATCCAGATATGTCAACATTGCAGCGTCAGTTCCTGCTCAGGGCACACACAATGAATACGTAAATAAGCAGAACAACAAATCGATGTTTCTCTCTCTTCCTACCTCTGGCTCTAAAATTAAAAAAAAAAAAGAAATCATTTCAGTTTTATTTTCCCTGTACACCTCAACCCATCAAAGAGATAAAGTCCTGGACCTTTTTAAGGAGATGGTTGTCCAACTTTCTGTTTCCTTCCTTTTGGTGAAATGGGAGTTCCCTTTATTAATTAAAACTGGAATATCATTGTCAGCCTTTCTGTAAGGCAACCAGTGCCTAGGTAATTCACATCAAATTTCTTTTGAGGCTGGTGATTTCCAAAAACTAGCAATAGGAGGTCAACACCTTCTTTGATAAACCAAGCAGTAGATGTGTTTGGCGAATGAGGAGACGATGTTGCTAACTTGCTAACTGTGTTTTGAGGGATGATGTAACAGACGGGGTATAGTTTTCTGGTATTTCCTCTACTCAAGGAATACAGGCAAATTTTGTTCTGGAATTAAAACTTATATAATACTCTAAAAAGCCTCCTGGAAATTTGAAACTGCTACTGGCTTACTTGTAACTTTCCCTCATTTTCTTTGCGGCAGTGGAAGGGAAGTTTAAGTCTTTCTTGTTTAAATCCATAATAAACTTTATATGTTATGAGACTTGTTGGAATTCTCAGTGTTCTGTCTAAACGCATGTGAAATTATTCTGCTACAAATATGGAAACTACAGCGCCTACTGTGTTTTTTAATGAAATTTTTTATCTAAAGAGATTAGAGAAAGAAGGCAGAGGAGGCTTGGTGAGGGGTAGTGGCCGATGGTATGTGTCTTAAATGTTAAACTTAGCAGTTTATAATAATAGGCTGGTATGAGGTGTGTGGCAGGTAAGAGTGTGAGGATGAATCTGGCATTAGGATAGAGGTAGTTTAGTTTAAAGAGTTCCAGCTGGAGTTGTTGAAGGGGCTTTGATGTGGCAGGTTGAGTCCCCGGGAGTGGCTGGCAGATCTGGGGCCACCCTGGGATGCTGAGAGGTTAAACGGAGAGGTGGTATAATTTTTGGAATTCTAGAAGGTTGGGAAAAAGGGGGTTGAGCCCAGCTTTTTACCTTTTTGACATGTAGGGAGGCAAAAAAAAAGAAATATTTGAAAGATAATGAACAATGGTTGGTATCGATGGTGGTTAAAACCATGGAAATAGGGGGTTCTTCAGGTGAGAGAAGCCAGCTCAGTGATGAGTGAAAGGCTCACCTACTTTTGTAGACAGAAACCACACCATGAAACTCTGCTTTTAGGAATTAAAAATATAGCCCCTGCCAGATTATTACTTTACAAGTTATCTAGTGGCGTTCTATATGTATTTAAAAACTTTTAAAATTCTTTTAGAAGTATTCCTGGTAGATTTTTTTAGGGAAGGAAATATAGGAATACTTTTTTTTTTTTTTTTCTTCATTTTTCTCAAGCTGGAAACGGGGAGAGACAGTCAGACAGACTCCCGCATGCGCCCGACCGGGATCCACCCGGCACGCCCACCAGGGGGCGACGCTCTGCCCACCAGGGGGCGATGCTCTGCCCATCCTGGGCGTCGCCATATTGCGACCAGAGCCACTCTAGCGCCTGAGGCAGAGGCCACAGAGCCATCCCCAGCGCCCTGGCCATCTTTGCTCCCATGGAGCCTTGGCTGCGGGAGGGGAAGAGAGAGACAGAGAGGAAAGCGCGGCGGAGGGGTGGAGAAGCAAATGGGCGCTTCTCCTGTGTGCCCTGGCCGGGAATCGAACCCGGGTCCTCCGCACGCTAGGCCGACGCTCTACCGCTGAGCCAACCGGCCAGGGCCAGGAATACTTTTATAGAAGTGTATTTTTGTGTTTCTTTTTAAAAAATATTTTATTTAGAAAATTTAATGGGGTGACATTGATCAATAAGAGTACATAGATTTCAGGTAAACATCTGTATAGTATTTGAACTGTTGATTGTATTGTGTGTCCATCACCCAAAGTCAAATCATTTTTAGTCACCGTTTATTTGTCCCTCTCTACTCCTCTTCCCTCAACCCCCTCCCTTTGGTAACCACTTCACTTTTGTCTGTGTTCATGACTCTCATTTTTATATCCTACCAAGTGTTGGAGAGGTTGTGTAGAAAAAGGAACCCTCATTCACTGCTGGTGGGAATGTAAACTGGTACAGCCACTGTGGAAGATAGTGTGGTGGTTCTTCAAAATATTAAGCATAGACTTACCATATGACCTAGCAATTCTCTACTGCATATTTACCTAAAAAACTTGAAAACATTGGTATGCAAAGACATATGCACCCTCATGTTCATTGCAGCATTATTCACAATGGCTAAGACATGGAAACGACCAAAGTGATTCTCAATAGAGAGTTGGATAAAGAAGATGTGGTACATCTATCCTATGAAATACTACTACTCAGCCATTAGCAAAGATGAAATATTGTCATTCACAACAACACGGATGCACCTTGAGAACATTATGCTAAATGAAATAAGCAAATGAGAAAACGCTAAGAACAATATGATTTCATACATAGGTTAAGCTTTACTTACATTATCCTCTGCCCACAGGAGAGGTTAATTTCCATTGCTCGCACATGGAGACTGGTGAGAGAAGTTGATGACCTCTGTCTCACAGCTCGATTGCCCTGCTCCCAAATGGCCCACGTGACATCAAACTGGACTAGTTAAATTTTTTTTACAGTGATGCCTATTAAGTTAAAGAAGCTCATTAAAATTAAGCTCCTTATAATGAATTCCCCGAGGAACAAACAAAATAGAATATGATTCGTTTTTCTACTAATAAATATTTATTGAATCCTGTAAAATTTTGTGCCAGTCTCTAGGCAGAGCCTTTGGATCTACCTTTCAATACCTGTTCTACTGAAGCTTCAGTATTAAGCTCCACGTTTCCATATAAGACAATTTAAGTAACAAAATTAATAAAGAAACAGTTCCTAGCATGATATGTCTTTATAATTATAGTAAATATTTAATGTTTCCCTATAAAATAATCGTATTCTTAATTAGTTACCCAACTGTTGAAAGTGCAATAAACTGAATACCGGGTGACAGTAGTTATCAAATAAATAATTTGGTATAATGGGTAGCTGTGTTTATCAAGTGATGATACCTGCTGGCAGCTTTTACTTTTTTAGCAATCAGGTCAATAGCACAATTCGTGGCCCACCAGAACCTCGTCAGCAAGGCCCTCCAAGCCCGTGAGTATTGGGCAGCGGCCTCTCAAGGTTTTCTGAAACCATGGCGTCAGCTCGAAGTCTCTCCCTTTAAGTTTGTGGTTCAGACACAGGTAACTGAAAACAGATGTGCTGAGTGAAAACTGCAAGTTTTCTTGTCGAGTTTTTGGTGATTTGGGGGTGGGGAGCAAAATCTGCCTTTTGCAAACCCTTTGTGCTTTTGTTACAAGCACAGTTTTCCGTTCTCAGCAATATTTGCCCACGTTCTATCCAGATGCTTTCTTTTTTTTTTTTGTTTCTTACAGGGATTGCTGACCTAGGTGGAGAGGAGCCGGAGCCCCCCTTTCCTTTGTTAATCTCGTTCTCCTGTTCCATTTCCAGTCTGTAGACTGCACGCGGCCCCGTGGGACCCAGGGTGATTTTTTCGACCTAGCAATCGCCTCTTAGGATTCTTCTGTTAAACACTCATTAAGCTAGTCGGCAGCCTTAGGGACAGAGTGAATTGGCAGCCCCGTCACCGGCTACTAGAGAGGGCTGTATTTGGACAGCAAAGAGAGAAATAGATGGTTTAAAGACAGAAGTAGCAAGGGAGATGTTGAGGGGAATACGGGGGAGGGGGGATGCATTTGGGGCAACACTAGAATGTATGTAAACACACACACACACACACACACACACACACACACACACACGTAGCTCACAAAACATAAATCCTGGGGAGGACCACAGTCTTATAGTGGCGATGGCTGAAGAATGGTGCTAACAGACCTTTTGTGAGTATCCACTGGGCAAGGGGACAGGTGAGACACTGGGGAAGCCAGTGTGAGACACGGTGCCCAGGAGCTCCACAGCCCAACTGGGGCGGGTGGGGCGCATGGAGAGAAATGCGCCCCAGTGCAGGGCAGTGCCTTTACAGCGCCAGAGATCCCTATCACGGCAACCCAGGGGAGGGCGCGCATCCAGGGCAGGAAGTTTCCTGAAAAGTGGCTTTGTTGAGGATATGTGATTTGAGCTGGTTTTTAAATGCCTGGTGGTAGGAGTTCCACAAACTGGGAAGAAAAGAAGAGGGAGGGAGGAGGCACTTGAGGCAGAGATCAGCAAAGCAAGAGGGACAACGGAAGCTCTGCCCAGGGTTTCCAGGGACAGCGAGGGGAGCAGTTTACACAGGCAGCTGTGGGGCGATGGGAGCAACTGGGCAGCCCAGTGAGTGGAGGCTCCTCGCCTGCACCAAGGAAACCACTGAGGAGTCTGGGTGCCATGAGAAGTCCTGGGAGATGTTTGGTCAGGACTTGTGATGGGCACGAAGGACAAATAATCGAACCACGAGAACCAGTGTCTTACTTACTGCCGGGACTGGAGGATCCTGGTTTGCAAGCCATCCCCCAGTTAGAAATGCAGTTCTGTATTGGCGCAGGTGGGCCCCCTGGCGTTGTGTTAGGAACTGACCCTCGCAGTCTTGTTAGGAGAGGGCAATGTGTTATTACCACCAACTTCTCTTAAACCCACCGCGGCGATATTTTATCAGCCTTTGAAACGTGGGCTGTATGATGGATATGCAGTTGACTCCTAAATACAGCACTGCCAAGCTCAGCCCTGCAATCATGTGGTTATGAAATATTATCCAGCCTGAAACCATAAGGAAAAAAAAAAAAACCCCTTTTAGTCTAACCCACTCACAACACATGATACGAGAGCCTAACCTTTGAAGGGGTGTGGAAAAGCTGTAGAACCGCTGACTGGACGAAATGTAAATGAGAATTCCATGTGCAGGGATTCTTCTCCAAGAGATTCTAGTGGTTTTTTTGTTGGCTTCCCCCCCCCCCCCCACTCTTGAATGTTTCTCCAGACCGCACCACCTGTCTCTGCTCCAAATGTTTCCAAGGTCAAAGGCCTGGGAGATTTGAGGCACTTGCTTGCTGTTGACCCACATGTGGTCCCCAAGGGATGGGAAAAGGAGGGAGGCAAAAAGAGGGTGGGCAGAGGGACCTTTTGGTCTTTTTGGTTAATAAAAGCTGGGCCACAAAGCAGAAGCAGCGTCTCATTGGAAATCTTCTTCTAGACACCTCTGGTCTTCCGGCAGTGCACCTGGGATCTGGTGTGTGGAACGGGGTGTCATATGTTGGTGTTAGTCTTGCTCCCACTTAGCAGAAGAAATTGTTTGCCCACACTGATGCATGGAATAAGTGGTCCTACCTACTGCATCCTCTCTGCCAGGTCAGCGTAAGGCTGGTCCAAAGAAACCTGAAGTTAGGTTTGACCAGTTACTGATGGGTGCTGGATGAGGGTGGGCAAAGCAAGAACCCTTTCATTGCAGAATCCTGCTCTTCTCCCAACTGTGGGCCTGGGGTTAACAGTCATGGTGAGAACATGTGTCCACAGAGGGGAGGCCTCCTCTGCTTTCCTTGTCATCTCGTTCCCATTGTCCACAGACATGTGGCAGCCATTACATGATTGCTTGTAGTTATGATCTCTTTGTTCTCACGTGATATGGCAAATCACCGGTTTAAAGAACACACAGAAGCTTCCCTGTGTTATTATGGGGACCCCTGCTGAGGTGGCCTCATCTCCCCCCCCCCCCCTCCAGCTGCTCCTTCATCTCCCCTCCCTCCCACCTCCTTTCACATTGCTCTGGAGACATTCTGAGCAGTGGTTCTCCAAGTGTGGTCCCCAGGGCAGCAGAACCAGCACCCCCCCCACCCCAAACTATTCAAAATGTAAATTGAGGGCCCTGCCCAGGATGAACTGAGTTAGAAACTTGGGGGTGGGGTGGGCCCAGAGGCTGTGTTTTAACGAGCCCCCAGGTGATTCTGATGCCTGCTAAAGTCTGGGTGTCTGGATTTGAGAAAACGCTTGTAACACAACAGATGGCTTATGAAGAGTCTTGCTCTTTCCCTTCATAGTGATAAATAGAAATTTTGTTATCTACCTGGATGCACATCCAGGACACAGAATCAAAACAGAATCTGATGCATTTCGTCTTCATTTCTAGTCATTGCTGACAATTTCTGTGTTAAAATGGGGACGCTCAGTGCTTTGCAATTTAACAACTAGTTTAACACCACTTAACCCCTTAGCTCTCGCCAATTGTTTTTCCTCCGGGCCTGTTTCCATCCCCCCTTCCCCACCAGTCCCTCTGGATTGCTGCAGCCACTCACTATTAGGCTAATTTTCTGCTCTGGGAGACAGTGTTGAGGGGCCTCTCTGATTAGGTGGGAACTGATTAAACAAAAGCTGCTTTCTGCTATTGCTGGGTCAGTGTAGGTAACGGGAGAGTCCCTGGTTCCAAGCCTCCTTCCGTTTTGCTGTTACCTCAGTTAAGTTACTTTTGTACGATTCTGGCTCATTAGCATCAGTGACTCCCGAATGCCTGCTCTCGTCCTAGGTTAGGGTCTTTCCAGCCATGTGTGCTTGATATGCTCAGAATTCCTCTTAGTGATGGTTTCCTGTTGTCCTGCATGTTGGCGACAAGATGAAGAGCAAGATGGAAGTGCGGATTTTGGATTTTGGGTCGGCCCACCCCCTTTCCGCTGGGCCTGGCCCTGAGCATTAGCTGGATAGGTAAGCCCTGTCTCTGGGGCCGCAAGACCTGAGTTTAAAACCAGAACTTACTGGCTTGTGTAGGCCTCAGTAATCTTCTGGAAGACCAGGCAGGAATGGTATTTGCCTCAGTGGGTAGCCATGAGTTCTGCCAGAAATGATGTGTATGTAAAGCAGGGGTCCCCAAACTACGGCCCGCGGGCCACATGAGGCCCCCTGAGGCCATTTATCTGGCCCCCACCACACTTCTGGAAGGGGCACCTCTTTCATTGGTGGTCAGTGAGAGGAGCACATTGACCATCTCATTAGCCAAAAGCAGGCCCGTAGTTCCCATTGAAATACTGGTCAGTTTGTTGATTTAAATTTACTTGTTCTTTATTTTAAATATTGTATTTGTTTCCGTTTTGTTTTTGTACTTTAAAATAAGATATATGCAGTGTGCATAGGGATTTGTTCATAGTTTTTTTTATAGTCCGGCCCTCCAACGGTCTGAGGGACAGTGAACTGGCCCCCTGTGTAAAAAGTTTGGGGACCCCTGATGTAAAGGCTTCTGCAGTCACCCTCCCCAGAGATGAAACTCCTGCTCTCACTGTTTTTCAGATCCCTACTCCAATGCACCATCTTCCTGAAGCACTTTTTTTGGGTTGCTTTCTGGCATTTGGCAATTATGTGTCTCACAGTTTTACCCTCCCCTTTTGGACTGTGAGCACCTCCAGGTTAGGGAATAGCTCGGTGCACACTTTCTCCTCCCTAGCTGTGGCCACCAAGCCTGGATAAGCATCAGGATCGTGTAGGAGCTTTGAAAAACTACGGCTTCCTGGGTTCTAGCTCTAGAGAACATTGTGAAGAGTCTGGAATCTAGGAGTGTAGATTTTTCATGAATGTCACGGATGTTGCCCCAGACCCCATTTTTAGAATCAGTTCTATCAAATCCAGCATCTCCTTATATATTTTGTAATACCGTTTATCTCCTATGAAACTCATAGAGAATAGACCTCACATACATTTAAAAAAACAAACATAAAACTCTTAACTGTAATATAAAGGAGAAATACCATGAAAATAATTGATAATAAAATAGCTTGTATTTCTTTTCTTTTTTTTTTTTTTTCATTTTTCTGAAGCTGGAAACAGGGAGAGACAGTCAGACAGACTCCCGCATGCGCCTGACCGGGATCCACCTGGCACGCCCACCATGGGGCAACGCTCTGCCCACCAGGGGGGCGATGCTCTGCCCATCCTGGGCGTCGCCATGTTGCGACCAGAGCCACTCTAGCGCCTGAGGCAGAGGCCACAGAGCCATCCCCAGCGCCCGGGCCATCTTTGCTCCAATGGAGCCTCGGCTGCGGGAGGGGAAGAGAGAGGCAGAGAGGAAGGCGCAGTGGAGGGGTGGAGAAGCAAATGGGCGCTTCTCCTGTGTGCCCTGGCCGGAAATCGAACCCGGGTCCTCCGCACGCTAGAAAATAGCTTGTATTTCAATATGTGCACAGCTACATTAGAAGACAATGAAATAGGTATTCACTCTTAGAATAAATTAGAGTTAAGAAGTATTCAGCAGAATATTATCAATAATTATATACAAGACCTTATAAATAAGGGCTAAATAAGTCTTTTTGTGTATATCACTAAGAATAAGACAACTATAAAGTAGACCAGTACATGTGTGTTATAGAGAGGATTCATTAATCATGAGTGACATTCCTGAAACTGTCAGGATTTTTGGAGATGGTAAAAAACTCTTAGTCAAATTCTGAGTAGAATAAAGTACACCTTCCTCTCAATTTATAGGGTAATCAAATTATTAGAAAACTCAGTGTATTTAAGACTGAAGAAAATGTGTTCATAATACGCAGAGTTAAGATCGAGACTGAGGTAATTATGTAAACTTTGTTTTTTCTCTTTTATGAAAGTTGTGTGGGACATGGGACAGTCCTTTGTCAGGGGGGACCTTCTGGAGTGTTACAGGCTCTAGCATTTCTGCGCTTTACTCCCCGGGTACCAGCAGAGTCCTGCAATCATTGTTGACAACCAAGGTCCACTTACCCAGTTCCGAAGCCTCTAGGCAATGCCACTCCACTGAGAACCAGGAGATAGAAAGACATCAGCTCTAAGCCATCAGCGCAGAGCCCTAGTGGTCCCCAGTAGGCTGCCCCCAGGACATGGTGTTCTGTATGTCATTGGTGAGTTTGAATGATCAGACTTGTATATTTGAAATAAATGGCACATATGCAAAGTTTATAAGCATGATTTTTTTTTCTAAACCAGAATTGGCCTCCACACTTTGTCACAATGCAGAAACCCCAGAGTACTTAAAACTATGAAACGGCTTTATTGCACGCTGGGCTCTCTGGAAGCAGGTGCCGATGTGGGAGTTTGGGGTGATGCTCGTTAGGGACCAACATCTGGGAAGGGAAGGAAGCAGGATTGGGCAGAGGAAGGGGTTGAAAAGGCCTCAGCCAACCTGGTGGGAAGCCCTGGAATGAGTTTTTACAGTCATGGTGTTTTGCTTTGCACTGAAACCGCTAGGCCTCAGTCACCAGATGCTGCTTGTTGTAGGACCTGTGGGACAGGTCTCATCTCTAGGAGGCTGCTCTCTGCAGCTGAAGCAAACACTGCCCAGCAGCTGGGCTTATCCTTCCTCAAAGGAGGCTCTGGCCAGCTCACCTCTGGTCTTCCACAGGCTTTTGTGAATATCCTCACTTGTGCCTCACAGAAACCCTAGGAGATAGGCACAGTTATTGTTCCCATTTCATAGATGATGAAACTGAGGCATTTTCACTAACTAACCTGGGGTTAAGTACCTAACTAGTGTCTCCGTGAGTACTGGATTCCAGGCCTTCCAAATGTCCCGTCCCCTCAGTGATGTCTGCATGGGCTTGACTGTTCTCATTCATTCCGATTCATTTGGTTAGTGTGAAGTGCTATGGAACAACTGAGCTGCTACAATTCGTCTCATTTATACTGTTTTCTTTGTGGTTGGTTGAGTGGCTTACAGGGAGATTAGCAGTGAGATAGAAATATCTGAGTCCTTTAAAATTCCCGGCTTTTATCACTTGATCAGCTTAAGGAATTGGTTTGAAAAATCCTATACATGCCCAATTGCTGCTCGTTTTGTGATAAGATTTTCCTTATAGATTGTTTCTGGCATAGACAAGGACATTTCATTTAGGGCTTCCTGAAAGAGCACCTTGGGCCTTCAAGACATCAGTTCCCAGGCTCCTGCCAACTGGAGTCTGTGGGTGAACCTGCCGGCTGGCAGCGGCCTCTGCAATCTGACACGCACACCCGGAAGCACGCCCCGCCGGGCACACCGGCCCGGCTCCTTGGCCCCATGCCCTCTTCCTCTCTGTGTGCTGGGTGGCTTCAGTTTGGGCTCTAAGTAGCCCAGTGAAAAGGCTTTCAAGTCATTTCCAGATCCCTCAGGGGAAACTACTGTATTTAATCAAAGGCATTTTTTTGCTACTGTGTGTTGGAATAATTTTGGCTCTTTATCAAATCAAATGAAAAATGACTACTAGGCTATGAAGTTGGCCATAGGCAAGTTCAGTGAACCCTTAGAATTGTGAACCTTGTTAACTCCGAAAGATGAAATAAACACAACAGACACACAGTTCTTAATGTGATCATTTAATATTTTTGAGGCCAGAATCATTTTTAAATAGTTAAACAAAAAATTTTTTTTTTTATTAAGTGAGAGTTGGAGAGGCAGAGAGATAGACTCCTGCATGTGCCCTGATTGCGATCCATCTGGCAAGCCCTCTACAGGGTGATGCTCTGCCCATATGGAGCCGCTGCTCCAGTGCTCAGCAGCTGAGCTATTTTAGTGCCTGAGGCAAGGCCATGGAGCCATCAGCAGCCCGTGGGGCCAACTTGCTGTTACAACCGAGCCATGGCTGCAAGAGGGGAAGAGAGAGAGAGAGAGAGAGAGAGAGAGAGAGAGAGAGGGAGAGAGAAAAGAGGGAGGGGTGGAGAAGCAGATGGGCGTGTCTCCTGTGTGCCCTGAGTAGGAATCAAACCCCGGACTTTCACATGCCAGGCTGACGCTCTACCACTCAGCAAACGGGCTAGGGCCTAAATAGTTTAATTTTAAAAAATTACAAAATACATGCTCACTGTTGCAGTGAAATCTCCTCTCCCCTTAAGTGCTGTCATTCCCTTCAGGTCATTAATATGAATAGTTATGTGTTTATTCAAACATATCTTCATATAGTCACCTATATTTTCCTTTTTTATTAAAATATGATTCTAAATTTTTTACAAACTACTTTATCCACAAAACCATGTGTTCTGCACTCCCCCAGGTCAATATATAGCTTTATAATATTCCATAGTGTGGATGTATCATGATTTATTCCGTCATTTTCCCTAGTGATAGACATTTGGCTCGTTTCCAGGTCTTGTTATTAAAACAGTGCTGCTGTGAATGTTATTTGTCCCACTTGTGCCTCTACAGGCACCTGGAGCTGGGAGCAAGGAGGGGAGCAAGACGGAGATGCTCCTTGCTCTCTAGAAGTTCACGTTGCAGTGGGGTGGGGGGCGAAGCTGTGTATAACCAGGGAAAGCAATCCATAAAATAGGAACTAGCAGCTAGAGATAAAGGATCTGCAAAAGATAAAGCAAGATGCTGTATTAGAGGAAAGACCCCTTCTAGGAGGTAAGGCTAAGCCGAGACCCCAGGACTAGGGAGACAGCCCTTTGGGCACGTGCAGTGGCAGTGGTGCGGGAGCTGGAGGTCAGGTCTCGTTCGGGGGTCACTTACTAATGGTGTCTGCCAGATAACCTTTTGCTAAAGTGGTAGCGATTCACATTTCACTGTCTCAGATGCCGTTTCCTCACGCCCTCCTCAGCTTTAAGTATCACTAGTCTTTCCAAATTTTGCTAATCCAATGTGTGAAAAATGGGTACTTCCCCGAGTGCTAATGAAGTTAGATAGCTTTTTATGTGTTCATGACCTTTTCACGTTTCTCATACTGGAATGTGGACTTTGTCTTTTTTTTTTTTTTTTTTACAGAGACAGAGAGACAGAGAAAGGGATAGATAGGGACAGACAGACAGGAACAGAGAGAGATGAGAAGCATCAATCATCAGTTTTTTGCTGCAACACCTTTGTTCATTGATTGCTTTCTCATATGTGCCTTGACCATGGGCCTTCAGCAGACTGAGTAATCCCTTGCTCGAGCCAGCGACCTTGGGTCCAAGCTGGGAGCTTTACTCAAACCCGATAAGCCCACACTCAAGCTGGCGACCTTGGGGTCTCGAACCTGGGTCCTCTGCATCCCAGTCTGACGCTCTATCCACTGCACCACCACCTGGTCAGGCTGGACTTTGTCATTAAAAAAAAAAGTGTTATCTGGGCCCTGTCTGGGTGGCTCAGTGGACAAAGTGCTATCCCAGCACACCGAGGTCAGGGCACAGAGGAGAAGCAATTAATGGCACGCAACAAACAGAACAACTAAGTGGAACAATAAATTGATGCTTCTCTCTCTCTTTCAATCAATGGAATTTTTTTTAAAAAATTGCATTATCTGGCTTTTTCAGACCATTTTTTAGGAGCTCTTCATCTCTCAGAGTTTCTTGCTGCTTATACATCCTGGCTTGCTTACTCCTCACCTTTCCTCAGTCCCTCCCCCACGGCCACCCCTTTCCTCAGCCCCCAGGAGAAGCAGCCCTTGCTAACCTAACCCTTTGGCATTATGAACTTTGGGCCTTGGCCCTATGAGCTTTTTGAAGGCTTAAAAGCATGTCTGGAATCAGAAAAAGAAAGTTTTTATTGGCTTCTTGAATACTAAAAGAAAACTGTAAAATCAAAGGCGATGTACATCAAATGCCTATAAAACATAACTTTGTCAACTAGTCATTTTTGACCCAACTCAATATATAGTTACTGATAACTCAGATAAAAGTAATGTATATTTAGTGTGGGAGGTGGGTATGTTTTTAATATGGTACTGGGCAAGGCTTCTCAATGAAAGGATGGTTGGTGGCCGTGGGAGATTTTAAGCCGCCCTCGAATCTCCCAGAATTCTTTAAAAGAAAACATTTTCCTACTTCTGTTTTTTTTTTCTTCAAGTTCCTTGATCTCTCCTTCTCTGTGCTCTGGCTTGGATTTCTCGGCTTGCATGCCTCCAGGTCACTTAGAGGTCTGCACTCGCTGTTCCCACCGTGCCCTGGCCTGAGCCAGTGTCTCTGGTGGCCTCCTCATCCAGCTCTCACGTTAGCCTGGGATTCTTTGGGGACGTTGACCGTTTTCTCTGGAAGCTCTTTGCTCCCCTTATTTTGCTCATTTTCTCTTAGTGTTCCTTCTACCTTTCTGACCTTTTCTCCTCAGTTTCCTGTCTCTCAACTCGGGGTTGGTTCTTCACCAGTCAGTCCTTCCCTGACTCTCTTCTTCCTTGGGCTAATTTTGGCAATTCCTTTGTCTCAGCTCCCCTCACTATTTGCATGTACTGCCTGGAACCCTTTGTAGAGAGAAAAGAATATACATTTTCAAAAGGCTCTGTACACCCTTCCCACCATCACAAACAAAACAAACAATCCTTGACTTAACCTAAGAGAGTATTTTAAGACTGATTCCACAACCCTTGAGTGGGTTGTGAATGTAGTGGTCAGTGACTATGTTAGAAACAAACAAAACCCCCCAGAAAATATCATTTTACATCACGTGTGGTTAAGGTAGATATTTTTTCATGGAACTTTTGTTAAAGTTCTGTATTTGTGTGTGTCAGGATTGGCATCATACTTTGCAGGGTCCAGTCAGTGCAGAATGAAAACGTGGGACCCCTTGTTAAAAGATAGACTGGGAATTTCAAGATGGCAACAGCAGAGAACTGAACGGAGAGCAGCAGCCTCTGCACGTGGGGCCTTCTGCAGCTGCTCGGCTTCACCGTGACACCGGCCCTCGTGCGTTTGTGAGTGTCTGACCTGGGTTGAGATGTAAAATAGTTTTCTTACTGTGAGTCACAGGCAAATAAGTTTTAAAGTCACGTTCCAGTGTGTGCCAAGAGTCCCATGGAAGGGTGGCTGTGGACACCCAGCATGGGGTGACTCGTCCCGAATCATCTGCATTCAGCCATTCCTACTCTGGTCTGGTGACCTCCACCTTGCCTGCCAGCCGCACTCTGTCCATTCCTGCCTGCCTGTTCCCCGGGGGTTATGCCAGCCCCAGCATCTCAGCTCTCAGCTCCAGCTGGCCTTCTCCCGGGCTTGTTTAGCCAGTCTCCCCTGCCTGGAGCCCCTTGAGGAATGGCTGGGACAGTGCTTGCAGTGAACTGCTAAAGTTTCTCTTATTTACAACCCAGATGTCTCTCCTCAGCATTACTCTATTACTAACTCCACCTGGAGGTCCCCTGTGTGCTTCCCACTCATTTTCCACCTCATCTTTCTGTCCCTTCTAAACCTGCCCTTACGCCCGTATTCATCAGTTTGGTTAATGCCACTACGGTTTACTCAGTTGTCCAAGCTTCAAACTGTGAGGGTTCTTATTCTTCCACTCTTCCTTCCTCTCCACCTCCTCATACCCCACAAGCTGCCAAGTCTTGTCGGCGTGGCCTCCTGTGTAAGTGCTTTGAGTGTGTTCTCTCCAAGTCTCTTCAGCAGACAGACTCTTCAGCAGTGCCTGCGAGGCCCTTCACCTTAGTCCCTACCTGCATTCTCATCCTCAACTCCTGCCCTACCCCCGCCAGCCCCTGCTCTAACCTCACATCTCTTCCCCTCAATTCCTGGCCTTCTCAGCTGCAAGCCATAGCACCTCCTTCCCGCAGCCCCTGACCTGCGGCCATTTGGAAGTGGGGAGGGGTCAGAGACGGTAATTATCCTGTAGTGTGTGGGACAGTCTCCACCAGGGACCACCAGAATTGCAGGTCGCCACCTCGTTGAGAAACAGTGGTGCAGTTTCGGGCCTCTGTCCTTTGTACCAGCCGTTCCCTTGGCCTCAAGATGCCCCTCCTGCCTGGAGAACTCCAACATGTTCTTTGAATTCCACTTTAAAAACGCTCCCTTCTCTTTGAAGTCTCCTGTGCTCCTCTCACACCAAAGGTAATCGGTTCTGCTCTGTTCCAGGCTGCCTGTACCTCCTGCAGAGCACCCCTTTGAGTGTCTTTCTGCAGAAGGGCTGCTCCCGTTCAGCTTCCTAGTCCCTGCACCTGGCATAGTCCCGGCAGGTAGTGGGTGCACGATAAGGTAAAGTGGGTGGAATGGCGGAATGAAATGAAACCATAGCCTTTCATCTGTGCAGTTCTGGGATCAAGCTTTACTTGTCACACTTGAATTTTGTCTTTTCCTTCCTCGCCTGCCTCTCTTCCCCCTCTCTTATCCTTTCTCAGTTGCAGCCTTTCTAACTCTGGCATGCATTTCTTCATTACTACAGATTGGCTATCTTCCCTAGTTACAGTCATCTGTGGTTCCTCGAGGCATCTAAGAATTGAAATAGATCTTGGCCATCTTTGCTCCCGAGGTGTGACTGCAGTAGTTACAGCTCCTGTTTCCAAGGCAACAGCCTTCTGGTTAGAATAGAGTGCTTCTCTTAGTGCATCTCCATTAGGAAAAAGGAGTCCTATGGCTCCTCTCTCCATATTCAAAGTTGCCCCGCTTTATTGTTTATAAAAGGCCAGTTTACATTAGAATAGGGCAGAATAAACTATTACTCTGCTCTCGCAGTTTTAAAAATGTTTTATTGAAGCATACTATACATACAGAAGAGAGCATATATAATAAGTACTATATATATCTCCACCAATATACCTGTATAAGTAGCACCCAGATTAAAAAAACAGCATCCAGGGCTTAATGATTTTTTGTGGAACTATTAGATATTTTTTCTAAAGTGAATTGCTTATTTTATCTAAGAATCACATTTCTTTTCTAAACCAACTTTAATCTAGGATCCTGGGAGATGGGGCCTGATTGACCCCTGGGAAAACAATCCTCAAGTTAGAGAGGGAGCTGTATAGATCCTTCCTATTTGAAATAACCATTTAAAATTGCTAGCACCCGAGCACTAGGGGGTCCCCATGGACCAGCTGCTCCAGGCAGATGGACTCGTGTTTTAAAACAGCGCAGACTGGTAGGGCCTCAGTGCAGGCTGATTCCTCAAGCCCACCAGAAACTGATGCATACAGACATACAGACTCCTCTCCATTTCTTGCTACTCTCTCTCTCTCTCTCAATCTCTTTTCTCTCTCTCTCTCTCTCTCTCCCTCTGTGTGTGTGTGTGTGTGTGTCACAGCTCTTGTGTATCTGTTTGTGGAAGAGGGTTTTTAGAATCAGATTTCTTCTGAGTGAATCCCACCTGTCATCCACACTGTGTGACTATATACAATTTCCTTCACCTCTCTGGTCTCAATTTCCTCATCTGTAAAGTGGGAATTATATACTCTTTTTGCAGACCCAAAGTAAGGAATAAATGAAACAATGTATGTGAAAAATACTAGCATTGTGCTTGGTTTACAGAAAGTCACAATAAATGATAATTTTCTCTCCTTCCCTCCCTCCCTTCCTCCCTCTTCCCTTTCTCTCTCTCTCTTTCTTTCTCCCCATTGATTGATTAGAGAGAGAGAGAGAGGGAGAACTATTACTTGTTGTTCCACTTAGTTGTGTATTCATTGGTTGCTTCCCATGTGTGCCCTGATAGGGGATCAAACCCGTTTTGGGACAATGCTCTAATTGACTGAGCTAACCAGTCAGGACAGATAGTTTCCTTTCATTATTATTATTATTATTATTTTTGTATTTTTCTGAAGCTGGAAACGGGGAGAGACAGTCAGACAGACTCCCGCATGCGCCTGACTGGGATCCACCCGGCACGCCCACCAGGGGCGACGCTCCGCCCACCAGGGGGCGATGCTCTGCCCCTCCGGGGCGTCGCTCTGCCGCCACCAGAGCCACTCTAGCGCCTGGGGCAGAGGCCAAGGAGCCATCCCCAGCGCCCGGGCCATCTTTGCTCCAATGGAGCCCTGGCTGCGGGAGGGGACGAGAGAGACAGAGAGGAAGGAGGGGGGGGGGTGGAGAAGCAAATGGGCGCTTCTCCTATGTGCCCTGGCCGGGAATCGAATCCGGGTCCCCCACATGCCAGGCCGACGCTCTACCGCTGAGCCAACCGGCCAAGGCCATTATTAGTATTTTTTATTGAATTTATTGAGGTGACATTGGTTAATAAAATTATATGGGTTTCAGATGTACAGTTCAGTTCTATAATACATCATCTATATATTGTATTGTAGTGTTCATTACCCCAAGTCAAGTCTCCTTCCATCATCAACTTTTTTTTTTAAATCACGATGTAGTGTTTTTGTTGTTGTTGTTTTGTTGTTGTTGTTGTTTGTTTTTACAGAGACAGACTCAGAGAGAGGGATAGACAGGGACAGACAAACAGGAACGGAGAGATGAGAAGCATCAATCGTTAGTTTTTTGTTGCGCATTGCGACACCTTAGTTGTTCATTGATTGCTTTCTCACATGTGCCTTGACCGCGGGCCTTCAGCAGACCGAGTAACCCTTTGCTCGAGTCAGCGACCTTGGGTGCAAGCTGGTGAGCTTTTGCTCAAACCAGATGAACCTGCTCTCAAGCTGGTGACCTCGGGGTCTTGAACCTGGGTCCTTGGCATCCCAGTCGGCTCTATCCACTGCACCACCGCCTGGTCAGGCATCATTAACTCTTTATTTCCCTCTTCTACTCTCCCCCCTTCTCTCTGGTGGTCACCCTACTGTTGTCCATCTATGAATTGTTTTATTTTTATATCTTGTCTTTTTTGTTTTTTTTTGCTGAATCTCACCCAGCCCCCAACTCCCTTTAGTTTCCTCTTTTTTATTTAAAAAAAAGAAAAATTATTTTTCCAATGAGAGGCACAGACACGGACAGATAGAGAGAGATGAGAAGCATCCATTCTTCATTGTGGCACCCTAGCTATTCATCGATTGCTCCCTCATGTGTGCCTTGCCTCCAGCTAAACCAGTGACCCCCTTGCTCAAGTCAGAGACCTTTGGGCTCAAGCCAGAGACCATAGGATCATGTCCATGGTTCCACCCTCAAGCCAGCGACCCCACGCTCAAGCTGGTGAGCTCACGCTTAAGTCAGTGACCTTAGGTCCAAGCTGGTGAGCTTTGCTCAAACCAGGTGAGCGCACGCTCAAGCTGGCGACCTGGGGTCTCGAATCTGGGTCTTCTGCATCCAGGCCGTCACTCCATCCATTGTGCCACCACCTGGTCAGGCAGTTTTCTCTCTTTTATTACCCAAGGGTGAAACTGGTCAGAGCCTTCATCACAGAATTCCTGGATAACTGTTGTCACCTATGTGATGTCTTTGCCTCTTCCTTCCCCTTCCCCAGTTTATCTTCAATGCTTGTTTCTTCAGATATTTCTTCCTGATCCACTACATCTACCTTTACTATTTTCATCTCAAAAAGATTGATAGATTTCAATGTAATGCCTGCTAAAGTCTGGCAAAGACGGACTTCACAGACCGGCTCCAGAGCCTTTGGCTTATCACTGCTGTGTCGAGAACAGTGTTATTTCAGGGAGTAAATGTGTTGATCATACTGTAATGCGTGTACAGAAGTGCTTGAGACAGATTTAGGCATTTGAGAGACATTTGTAGCCTCCACCAGGCTAACCAATTGTCTCTTTGGTGTGCCGTTGGTTTTCCTGCCTCTGTGCTCACCCAGTGGCAGTGCGCTCTTACTTGTGGGTCATTGGGAGACACAGAGACTGCTTTGCCCTGGGGCCCTGGAGAAGGTGATACCTTTGGGCTGTGGAGAATAGTTGGTAGCTCTTTGTCCCCTCTATTCCTGTCCTAATCTGCTGGGTTCCTCAGCCTTGCCACAAGTCGAGATGTCTGACCCCTACCTGGAGATCCTGTCCCATGTGACTTTGAGGATTTAAGGAGCTCCAGTGTTAACTCTGGGACGCTCTTCATTCAGGTCAAGTCTAGCTCTGTTTTTGTATTTCATGTTGGAAAATTGGGCTTTGGTTTTGTTGCCAAGTTGTAATTTCAATCTTGTACCTGATTATGATGACTCTCTCTCAGCTCCTCTCTTGGTGACTTACTTCTTTCTGGCTCCTCTGGAATGACTTCCTCCCTTGGAACCCCAGAGCCACAGATGAGGTTTCCATTCCCTACGGACTGACTTCCCTGCACTCCCGGTGTTTTGTTTCGGACACTCCTCTAGCTCTAGACCAGCTGCTTCCTTAGATAGCCGGGGCCCATAATTTCCAGATACCCTGTCTAATAGAACTATTGCTCTTAGCACTGTGGAAATGTCACACTGAAAGAGCATTAGCATACCATGTTTGGAACTTGGCTATCTGGCCTCTTACCCTGACCAGAACAAGAGAGGGAATTAGGAAACAGTCTGAAAAACAGAGCTTGTGATCAGCCAAACCTAGATGTCTTACAAGGTCTAAGCATCGTATTCTTTACTCCACGGGGAAGTCCTCAGGCCCTCACTGAGAGCCTTGTACTCTTACTTTAGACACACTGCTGGTAAGTATTGGTTGATTGGCTAAATGCACAATAGATTAGAAACAGCCAATTATAATGGGGAGAGAAGACAACCTAACAGAAGAGAAAGGGTAGGAAAAATGATAAAAGCATAAAAGAGCTGAAAAATTACATTAAAAATTCTGTAGTGATTTAGTATTTTAAAACATGCTGAGAACATCTGTGAAATATAGACTGTCACAATGGTGACCCTTCACCATTGGCAAGGTGTGCAATTATACTACAGCCATACCACAGCCCTTACAGTCTTCTCCAGAAGGTAAGAAAGGGCGCTACCTATTTTAAGAAAATTTTCACCTGAAATGGCTAACATAAAAATAATTTTCAGATTTATAAGTGCCAAACTTCTATCCATTAATTTATTTAATGTTAATCTTAAACAATTTATTTATAAATTAATAAAGTAAATTAATTTATTTAATATTAATATTTCATTTATTACTTGCCAGGCATTGTTCCAGGTGCTGAAGGTGCATTAAAAAGCAGAACAGATGAAATCCCTAAAGATCAATCTAGAAAAGTAGGCTATCTATAGCAACTAATTCTCCATGATCTGAGAGGGTCAAACTTAAAGTCTTTTTTTTTTTTAATAGAGTAAATAGAAAGTTTTTCTATGTTGTACATAGATTAAATGGGAAAAATTTATTTTGTAAGACTTTCAAATTCAATAAAAATAAAAGACTTTTAAAACTAGCTGTATGAGCCTAGGCTGTAGGACACAGTGGATAAAACATCGACCTGGAATGCTGAGGTTGCCGGTTTGAAACCCTGGGCTTGCCCGGTCAAGGCACATATGAGAAGCAACAACTACGAGTTGATGCTTCCCATTCCTCCCCACCCTCTTCTCTTTTTCTCTTTCCTCTCTCAAAAATCAATAAACTAAAAAATTAAAGAAAAAAGAAAATGAAACATTTAATAAATATTAAAAAAAACTAGCTGTATGAATATACATACCAAGTTGAAAGTCTCTTTGGAGCTGCCTCTGGTTATTTCATTTTTCATCACAACAGGAAGTAGGAAGTGTGTTTTGTGTTTGGCAGGTGGGGAAACGGCAGAATGAAGGGGTGTAATGACTTGCCTGAGGTTTTACAGTGTGACATTTTTCTTTGCCCATACTGGAAGATTTCCCACTTCCAAGTTCAAGTCCTGGAGTTGGGACTATTACTCAGTTTGTATGATGAAAAAAGGGAGGGGAAAAAAGTCTAAGTGTCTCTGTCTTGCTTTCTTTTTTTGAAAAAGTCCAAATTTTAAATATAAAAGGTATAAAAAGAATGATTTAATGTTTGTGTAATCAGTTCTAAAATGAATTCCTCATCCATGGCTTTCTGGCTCAGATAGCAGACTTAAGACTTGCTTGTATAGTGGTGGCTTAACTGACTCTCTTAAGGATATAGTTTCAACTGTAATTTTCCTTTCCCCAACTCCTTTCCCTCTGGCAGGCTTATAGAAAGCTCTTAGCTGTTATTTGAGGCTTTCTAAATGATCAAAATGAAACAGCTACAATAGTTTTTATTTTGGCCCTTAATCAGAAAGGACTGAAATTGATGGTGTTCTGTGAAGAATTCTGTAGATGGTCACTTCTGATTGGTCCGCAGAAGGACTGTGGGTTGAGCCTGGGTAGGCAGCTACCACCATCAGACAGGTTCCACTTGCCTGGGCAGGGACTTATCTATTAAAACACAAAGACTTCGTGTATAGCTTTCTCTTTGTCTGCATCTAGTTTGTGATTTTCTGCTTGGAGAAGGAGCATTTGATTTATTATTTGTTACTGAGGTCATTTGAATATAGGGATATGTCATATGCTTTGCATTCTAGACTGACTTTTAATTACCTCAAACCAAATATATAGGCTTTACATTTTAGCCCTTGGAGGATGTGATAAAATACTTTTACTACTAGAGTTCAATTTGTGAAAATATAGGTGGTATGTTATATTGCTAATAAAAGCCAAAGGGTTGAAATATGATAAAAAAAATCTTTATTTTGTCTTTCTTTTTAATATCATGGAATTATGTGCCCTTTCAAATGTTTAAGGAAAGTGATACCCATTGGTTTGCGGTAGTCTCTTGGCAACATTTAATATGCTCTGTTCATAAATGGTCTCAATTATAATACTCTGCATATGAGAAATCCTACATTTAGGAGTTAAGGAATCACAAAACAAAACACTCAGTCATTTTTATTAGACAAGGCAGAGGCAGTAAAAAAAAAGACAGAGAGAGAGAGAGCCCAAGCTTTCATTTTTAAAAAAGCTTTTGCTTAGGAAAATATTTCTATGATTAAAATAGGAAAGAAACAGTATGTGGAATGGGTTAATGATGTCTTTTCTCTTGTTTGGACTTTTGGCTGGGATGAGCGTCGGGGTTGGTACTGGGCAGAGTAGTTCCAGGAGGACTCGATTCTGCAGGAGGCTGACGGGGTTTTCTGGGTTTTTGGCTGACTTCACCATTCTTGTCATCCAGCCAAGTAAGTGGTAATGACTATTAAGAAAATTGAGAAAGTTTAGTGGCTTTAAAGTAGATTGTGTTCTTTTTTTTTTTTTTTTTTTTTTTTTAAAGAAGACTTTCTTGTTTTTAGAGCAGTTTTCGGTTCACAGCGAAACTGAGAGAAAGGTGGAGAGATTTCCCATACACCCCCTGTCCGGCACATGCCTCTCTCACTAACACGCCCCTCCACCAAGTGGTATGTTTGTTACAATTGGTAAATCTGTATCAACACATTATGTTGTAATTTTGTTTTAAGAAAAAGAAAAACTATTAAATTTGACCTGGTAATTTTATCCTAAGTATTTTGTCCTGTTATCTGGAGTCATGGGTTTTGAATTCCTGAAACTGTAAAAATGTGATTTTTCTCTTCACCCTCAGGGTTCTGGGAGAAGATAGATTTCCATTTCATAAATGTTGTGAAGGACTCCAGTGCCCAGCTTGTCCTCCGACTTTTCTTGATGGAGGAATGATGAGGACCAGGTGGGATCTTTGTTAGGTGGATGCTAGGACAGAAGAAGAAAAGACCTTCTCTTTCTGTAAGGATGCCCTGAGCAAAGGGCAGGAAAGGCATTTCTTGTTATGGATTACTTATTATAGATCTTGATTTCAGTGAAAGTTGATACTAAAAACACAAGAAGATTGACATGATCAAACTAACATCAAACACTGACAGTGGGTGCTAAATATACGGTGAAAATTTTCTTTTAAGAAACTTAGGGTACTTTCTATTTAAAGAACAGATATCAAAACAAAAAGATATCAATAGTTGTAGAATTAAAAATGCTTCAAGAGATGCATTTGTTAGGATGCTGGTTTGGTAAAAATAACAACACAGAAGTTTGTTTTAGTCTCATTTATACTGGTCTGAGCACGAGCAGACCAAATTTTGAGAAGATTGCTTCTTGATGTTGGGGATAAAGGTAATCTCTCTTATTACTCTGTCATCTCTATCACATATCGTCCATCTTCCAGCTAAGATGGTCGCTCCAGTTTCTCTCATATGGCAAAAGGGAGTAAGAATGGAGAGGGCAGCCTCCTTAAAACATCATGTGGTGGCCCTGGCTGGCTGGCTCAGCGATAGAACATTGGCCCGGTGTGTGGAAGTCCCGGGTTTGATTCCCATTCAGGGCACACAGGAGAAGCCATCATCTGCTTCTCCACCCCTCCCCCTACTCCTCTCTCTCTCTTCCCCTCCATAGCCGTGGCTCAAAGGGTTTGAGCAAAGTTGGCTATGGGTGCTGAGGAAGGCTCCATGGCTTTGCCTCAGGTACTAAAATAGATCAGTTGCTGAGCAGTGGCCCCAGATGGGCAGAGCATCACCAGGTTGGGGGTTTGCCAGGTGGATCCTGGTTGGGGTACATGCAAGAGTCTGACTCTCTGCCTCCCACCCCTCACTTAATAAAACAGAACAAACAAATAAAAACCAAACAAAAACATCATGGGGCCTGACCGGGTGGTGGCGCAGTGGATGGAGCGTAGGACTGGGATGCGGAAAGACCCAGGTTCGAGACCCCGAGGTAGCTAGCTTGGGCGCGGGCTCATCTGGCTTGAGCAAAGAGCTCACCAGCTTGGACCCAAGGTCGCTGGCTCCAGCAGGGGGTTGCTTGGTCTGCTGAAGGCCCGCGGTCAAGGCACATGTGAGAAAGCAATCAATGAACAACTAAGAAGTCGCAACGCGCAACGAGAAACTGATGATTGATGCTTCTCATCTCTCTCCGTTCCTGTCTGTCTGTCCCTGTCTATCTCTGCCTCTGTAAAAACAAAACAAAACAAACAAAACAAAACAAAACATCATGGGGCTCATAGTTCATTGCCTATACCCAGTCACATGACTACTTACCTGCAGGGGGATAGGAAATGTACTCTTTAGCTAGGCAGCCATGTGTCCAACTAAGCCTTCTATTTCTATACAGCAAGGAGAAAATGGGTATTGGGAAGACAACGAGGAGCCTCTGCCACACAGGAATAGTAGCATCTATTTTTCAGTGTTGCTGTTACTTCCTGTGGATTCTATGCAGATTCAGACTTGACACTACACCTTTTAAAGAGGCATAATTATTATTTACAGACAACTCAGAACATCATATAGTGTTTACATCTTGCATACTGTATTGTTTAGATGCCCATTTTAGGAAAGTAAATTCTGATTGTATTGTCATTAAGTTCAAAGTGATTGTACTTTTTTTTTTTTTTTTGAGAGAGTGACAGATAGGGACAAACAGACAGGAAGGGAGAGAGATGAGAAGCATCAATTCTTCATTGCGGCACCTTAATTGTTCATTGATTGCTTTCTCACATGTGCCTGGACTGGGGGGCGGGTACAGAAGACTGAGTGACTCCTTGCTAAGCCAGTGACCTTGGGCTCAAGCCGTGACCTTGGACTCAAGCCACCAACTTTGGGCTCAAGCTAGCGCCAATGGGATCATGTCTATGATCCCACACTCAAGCCAGGGATCCCGCATTCAAGCTGGTGAACCTGTGCTCAAACCAGATGATCTGTGCTCAAGCCAGCAATCTTGGGTCTCAAACCTGGGTCCTTTGAGTCCCAGTTTGATGATCTATCCACTGTGCTACCTCCTGGTCAGGCAACTGTACTCTTTTAAAAAAATTTTTATTTATTCATATTAGAGAGGAGAGAGGAGGGGGGAGGATCAAGAAGCATCAACTCCCATATATGCCTTGACCAGGCAAGCCCAGGGTTTTGAACCGGAGGCCTCAGCGTTCCAGGTCAATGCTCTATCCACTGCGCCACCACAGGTCAGGCAGGCATTTGTACTTTCTTTAAACATGTTTTCTTGTGGGAAGAACGGACTCATTTTGGAAAATTGGAATTTTCACACAGAATTTCTTTTAGCACAAATTCATATGCATCAAAATGAGACAAGGCTTCAGAAAGGGAAGCCTTCAGGGAGTGGGTCAGAATATTTTATTCTGGATGGGAATTTGACTCTGAAGTTGTCAGTGGTTGGTCATTAGGGTTGACTTGATGATGTCGATTCCAGGAAGGGAGCCAAAACATTACAAACTCATTTATAACTTCTCCTGCCCTCTGTGAGTAACCATATTAATAAGCAATTTTAGGGTCTGGGTTCTAAAATAATCTAATTAAAATAGAGTGATGTCTTTTATTTCTCTACAAGGAGATAGTGCCAGGAAGCTCTTCCATTCATTGGACTTGGGCTGCTTCCTCTCTGGGTTTTGTTGACTGTTCTCGGCCCAGAGGGCTCTATCAGAGGGAACTACTGTATGGCCGGGACGGTGTGGGTGAAAGGACGTGACTATTTTGTTCTGCTTGGCAGGAAGTGAGCTGTGGCTGACAGTTAAATTCTTGTTGTAAAGCCTAGCACACACCATACATTACAGATTTTTAGTTGAGGTTTCTAGATTTCTGTGTGTGTGTGTTGCCCTTGGTTTTTCTCATATTCCATCATAAACAGCAAAGAGAATTTTGACAGCTGAGCCTTTTCAGATTCTGTTTTCCTCATAAGGGAGAACTAGACTTACGGGTTCTGTCTTCTGGCCATCTACGACGAGTTGTCACTATACCTTAAACATTGTTCAGGAAACTCATCAGTCACGACACCACTACGGAAGAGATAGGGTATCGGCTGTCACCGAAGCTTCATCTTTGGCATAAAGACTTAAGGCAAACATTGTAGAAGAGATTGGTTTTTTTTTTTTTTGGTTAGCAAGAAGGACTTGAATGAATTTCCCTTTAAAAGATTGTTTAGTTCAGGTCTCTGCTTTACCGTTTTTCAGGGAAGGCCACTGAAATGAGTGATGTTGTTTAAAGTCATATAAGGCAGGATGGCTTTGCTCTCCATCGCACCACATTACTTTTAGTGAGTTACAGCAAGTGACTCTGTTTATAGAGGAGCAAAGGGTAGCTGTAAGCCGTGGGGGATAGTTAGGGATTTCAGACAAAGGAAGAACTAGAGAAGGCACGCTGCCACCGTGGCGAGTGCCCCCTGCTGGCCTGGGGTGTCTCCAGCGCCAGACTCAGCCCCTGGGGGACAGGGGTCTGCAGCATATGCTTGTTGCCTGTTGAATTAATGACTAGGAATTAAAGGAGAGTTTAACAATGAAAAAGGAAGAAAGAAGATTTGCAAGAGAAATTTTCTCAGGTAACCTAAGGAGGGTTGGATGAGCTTAGATGGAGAAGGTCAAGAAATTATTTGTAGGAACTGGAAAATTATGGTGGGCTAGAAAAGAGGAACCTCGAGCTGTTTCAAAACTTGGCTTCTAATTCCCAAATCTTCTAAGTGCCTCTGTTTGTCCTTCTTAGGTGTATGAAGCTACTTTTATAATGAGGAGGTTGGCTCTGTTGCTGTGTGTGTTCTCACTGTGTAGCTCTGGGAGGGTGCCAGAAAAGGCAGGTGTGCACATGTGAGCACATGCGTGTGCATGTGTGAGCAGGAGCTGATCACCTAAGGCCTCGTGTAGGAAGGATGCTTGGCTCAGTGGACAGTCTCTTACCTCCAGAGCCCTGGGACCATCCTTCTTTCCACTTACTCGTTAATCTAGGTTAACTCCTTGGACAATAACACATTATTGACTTTATAGGAGAACTGTGTTAAAGGCTGCTTTATCTTAGTCTTTAAGAACTGGAAGGAAACTTGTAGAAATATCTCTTGTGTCCAGGTCCCAAGGTTTTGGTGCCAGGTTGAGATCTAGATAATGGGAAGTCTGGCTTCTCAGTTTAAATGTGTTGGAAGTTCTTCAGAGCAATGATTACATTTCTATCTTACAAAATGGAATAATGAAACAAAACGAGAAGACATATTTTGAAACACCATTTAAAAGAAAGTGGAACAATCACTAACCATTAGGAAAATGTAAAACAAAACCACAGTGAGATATCACTTCATACCCACTAGGATAGCTATTATCTGAGAAACAGAAAGCAGTAATTATTAGTTAGGAGATGGAGACATTGGAGCCCTCTGCATTGTCGGTGGTGGGAATGTAAAATGGTGTGGCTGCTATGGAAAACAGTATGGTGGTTCCTTCAAAAAATTGAACATAAAATTACCATTTGATCCAACAGTTCTACTTCTGAATATGTACCCCCAAAACTGAAAGCAGATACTTGAACTAATAGTTGTATTCCATATCACAGCAGCAGTATCACAATAGCCAAAAGATGAAAACAACTCAGATGTCTATCAACAAATGAATGGATAAACGAAATGTGGTATATCCATACAGTGGAATATTATTTGGCCTTAAGAAAGAATGAAGCTCTGATACATGCTACAACATGAACGAATCTTGAAAACATTATGCTAAGTGAAATAAACCAGACAAAAAAGGCCAAATATTTTTTGGTCTCAGTTATATACAGCACCTGGAGTAGTCAGATTCATAGAACAGAAAGTAGAATAGTGGTAACCAGGAGTTAAGGGGAGGAGAACAGGGGACTGAGTGGTCAGTTGGCACAGTTTCCACAAGGGATGCTGAAAAAGTTCTGGAGATGTTGGTGATGGTTGCATAACAATGTGAATGTATTTAATGCCCTTGAATTTTACACTTAAAAATGGTTAAAATGCTAAATTTTATGTAACGTATATTTTGCCAAAGTAAAAAAATATTTGTGTAAAAAGAAGAAATAGTTTTCGGATACTAAAAATAAAAGAGAAGGTAAATGGAACTGAAGAAAGTCATGACTGTTTTTCCTCAAGATTTCTAATAAATTAGCGAAATGCTGACTAGTACTGTTGTGTTGATTCTCTTGGTTTTATCAAGTACAAAAACTTCTCTGTGTGCCTTTGTTTTTAAAAGTATACCTCTGAAAACTATGGTCAAATCTTATTGAACTGACAAACATCCAGCTTTTCCAGGCGAGCCTACACGGTAGCCACATTCGGTCAACCGATTTCCTTTGCAGAATGACCTAAAAGAGAGTTCATCACCTTGACTTGAAAAACATCCATGTGGTTATGCCGGCCTCCTCCAAACGAGCCCCCGAATCTGCTCAAGCTCAGGCACCTGCATTTTAAACTCTAAACCTGTGCAAGCAATGCATTTTCTTCTTAGGGGTTGGATTATGTTTTTTACCTGTTTATCTGAAGACTGGATTGCTTTTAGAGGTTTAGAGATATCTACTGACTTTTTTATTTATTGCACCTCCAGAGGTCCCCACAGCAGGAATCCAGTTATTCCTCCTTCCTCCTATTGTTTAGACTTTGTCTTTACTCTGCGGTCTCTGAGAAGATGGAAGCCCCTCTCAGTGTGGTTCGCCATCTATTGGGACTACATGAAAGTCTTGGATGAGGGTCATATGGCTGGCTCAGATTTCACCGGAAGTAATTGGCTTAAAATATGAGCTGCTTTGACTTCTGTTTATGCACAGACTCTTGCACCGCCTTCTTTTCCTGTGCCATTTTCTGAAACACCTAGGCCTTTGTTTTAAATTTATTCTATGCGAGATTAATGTATTCGTATGTACACAAATTTTTCTTCGGAATCAATCTTAAAGTGTATTTAAAAAAAGTTTTGAGCCTGAAAGTACATGCTTAACTTAAGGTTCATGATTACCTATCTATCTGTCTATCTATGTATCTATCTATCTATCATCTATCAATCTATCTATCATCTATCATTTCCCCCCTTCATCTTCCCCAGGCTGATTTAGTTCTTTTTTTTTTAATTAATTTTAATGGGGTGACATTGATAAATCAGGGTACATATGTTCAGAGAAAACATCTCTACGTTATTTTGACATTTGATTATGCTGCATTCCCATCTGATTTATTTCTTGATGTAATGACTATATACACCTTGGTTTTGTTATATTGATGTATATACTTGTGTCCAAATTGTCTTATCTTTTTGCTCTGTGGTGCCTACATGTCACCCTTTGTAAAGCCATCAGAATATGGAGAATATCTAAATTTTGGAGCCTTCAAGTTAAAACGTCTTTTAAAGACACACAGCCAAAGACACATAATAGAAAGTTAGGAATATTTTTCTAATAATGACCCTGACATTTAAGGGGCTAGTCCTGTTTTAATTTCACATACCTAGTGATTTAGAAACCACCTTGTTGGGCATTTGCTAGAAACTCATCCTTCATCTGAAATCTTTTTCTCTCTTTTTTTTTTTCCTTAGTGAGAGAGACATAGAGAGAGAGACAGATAGGGACAGACATACAGGAAGGGAAAGAGATGAGAAGCAACAATTCTCATGTGGCACCTTAGTTGTTCATTGATTGCTTTCTCATATGTGCCTTGACCAGGGGCTCCAGCTGAGACAGTGACTCTTTGCTCAGGCCAGTAATTTTGGGGGGCTCAAACCAGCGACCATGGGCTTCAAGCCAGTGACCATGGAGTCAAGTCTATGAATCCTACGCGCAAGCCAGAGAAGCCCACGCTTAAGCTGGTCACCTCGGGGTTTTGAACCTGGGTCCTCTGCATCCAAGGCTGATCAGCCTGTGCCACCACCTGGTCAGACTAAAATCTTTCCCTTTTAAAGTTCTATTCTTATTTGTCTTTTGCCAACTAGAGAAATAGGTGAAAATGATGTGTATCTTAGCTTTGAAAATGTGCTCAAATTATAGGTCATTTATACATTTTCTGTGAATCTACATATACAAAAGAAAGTCCGCATTAAAAAGTATATATAAATTTAGAGTATTATAAGAATCTCCTCCAATCATTTTTCTAGATTTAGACCAGATAGAGATTCCTTATTATTCTTAAATTACCCTTAGTAATTATCCTTTTATAAGGTCTCCTGAAATGTACGGCAAAGGGTATGATTAAGCATTTCTTTATTTGCCAGCAGTCTTTATGTTAAGCATGGTATCCTGCTCTGGTTGTCGTTGTGTGACAAGTGGTGTGTTGTTACTCCTTGTGAGTCTATCAGCTTTACTTTCTCTAGCCATCTTGTCCCCAGCAGATGTGTCACCTGCTGTGGGGCAGCCCAACTGAGCGGGTGGGGGGGGGGTTGCCACATGGGCAGCGGTGACAACAGCAAAGCATGTAACAACCTGGAGAAAGGGAAGTTCACCAGACTCCTAAAGACAGGCCTGTGGTTCTTCTTCCTTTTTTTCTTTTCTTTTAGATACATAACTTATAATTCACAGGTTCTCAATTTCAAAGCACAGACAGTTTAAGGTAAGGCGGGTTAGATTGGTTCCGTCCTGCTGAGCAAGAAAGAATTCATACCTACTTTGTATCTAAGTTGGAGCCTTAACAATCACGATTGTGAATTCGATAGTGCTGCCCTCGCGTCTTTATTTTCTATTTTTAATCTCAGGGCTGTTGGGCCATAGCAGAAGTGATTGGCCTTATGGTGCACTGGGTCCTGGGCTGCTGCTTTGTGCCCTTCTCATCACTTAGCTCATGTCTCTTAGACTGGAGTTCTCTGTGGTATGCTGGGTGACCTGCTCACGGGGCTGAGCTTCCAGATGGGTGGAGCCCAACCCAGGAAGGACAGCCCCAGGCCGGACACCCACAGCAGCTGGCAACATTTCATTCCACTTCTCCCCTCTGCTGCGTCTCTGAGCATCTGCACGCCTCCTCTCTCTGAGGACCACCTTTCCTGACTCCTCAGACACATAGAACACTTGGCTACCAAAGGGCCAGCCAGAGAGAGAGACAACGTCTCATTTTCTCTTCATCTCCGCACCTTCCCTGAACAGGAGATCACCAGTGAGGGCTCCGTTAACCATGGTGAGGACCTGGGGACAGCACAGCGTGTTGTACACATGGCCCTAGGAACTTGCTTTGTGGGCGTGTTTAGCAGCCAGGAAGGGGAGCATTTTGGATAAGGCTACAGTTAGTAGGTGTGCACCCCACAGGGTATATGAAGTGCTATAATACGTCTACTGCTGCCTCCTGGAGTATCTATTTTCCCTATGGTTTTAGAAGAAACATTAATTTTGATATTAAAACAAATGCATCCATACAATAAGGACTCATGTAGAACATATGCAAGAATTTGTAAGATAGCACTAAGCAAAGTGAATTTGGGATATACTCGTCTATTGCTGGTTGGATAGTTCAGGAAGCACTGAATTTCTGGCTGATTACAGACTGAAGGTGGAAGTTTAGCAAGAAACCTTGTAGTAAGTTATTGAGTGCTTTTGCTGTTTTAGTTCGATGAAGCCAGAAGACTTGCTGCCTGTGTCTTACAGAACTGGGTATGGGAAACTCCCACTGGTGGAGCAAAGAAACATTCATGTAATCTCTCAGGAAACTCTGGACTAATTATTAGTGTTGCTTCCAGATTTAGGCAGTTCTGGAGGCCACAGTGTTTTAAATAGTTAACTTACTTGTTGATGGCAGGACCCACCACACAGAGATGCTCGCATTTCACACAGTGTACTTTTTTTTCCTGGGCTACTAAAAGAAGATAAAATTCTAACCACTGTGCCATTTCTCTACCCAGCTGAGGCCACAGCTGAGGTGCTTTTCTGTGATTTAAACACCTACATGGAAATTCTCTAGAGTTAGTAAGGAAAGAGTCAGAGAGAGGGATAGATAGAGACAGACAGACAGGAACGGAGAGAGATGAGAAGCATCAATCATCAGTTTTTCGTTGCGACACCTTAGTTGTTCATTGATTGCTTTCTCATATGTGCCTTGACCGTGGGCCTTCAGCAGACCGAGTAACCCCTTGCTTGAGCCAGCGACCTTGGGTCTAAGCTGGTGAGCATTTTTTTTTTTTTTTTTGCTCAAGCCAGATGAGCCCGCGCTCAAGCTGGTGACCTTAGGGTCTCGAACCTGGGTCCTCAGCATCCCAGTCCAACGCTCTATCCACTGCGCCACCGCCTGGTCAGGCTATATATTTATTCCACATATATGTATCTAGAATAGCTCATATTAATAGAATAACGCAGAAATCAACATTAGTGAGATATTAAACCATGATTATTGACGTACATGGAATACATCAACTATCTGAATAACATTTTGTTCCATGCTGTTTCTCTGTAACGTTGGTGAGATGGAACATAACTCTTCTTTATATCAATTAGCCTATGGTAAAATTCATTTTTTTATATGTCATTTCACCTCAGTTTCAATAACCTATCAATAACGTTGGGTGAGGTCTTACGGTATGTGTGTGTGTGTGCGTGTCAGTAATATACAGTAATAGAATAATGTGGATATTGACATTATTGGATATATATAATAAACTATCCACTGTACTTACTGACATCTTAGACTAAGATTCTAATAATGCCAGAAACTGACAAGAATTCATAAACAACCAAGAGATAAATTGGGAATGCCAGCTGGGTTTTTAATCCCCTTTCAATTTTACCTGAAGGATAAAACTAACTTCCCCAAAACAGTGAGATGTTTGAAAAAATAAAATTGCTCATGGTTGCACCACCTTCATACAAGAGCTATTGGTCATTTCTAAGCAAACAAGCAACAACGACAACAACCACCAATTTGTAATAGGACTGAGGCTTTGTGAATGCTTTCCTTTGGGGAGCACCCGGGGATAAGTCAGATGTTGATCCTCAGCGCCACACGTTCCATACTGTACTGGGGCAAAGAGCAAAAGGTAAAAAATACTTGTCTGGGCGCTGGCCGGTTGGCTCAGTGGTAGAGCGTCGGCCTGGCATGCAGAAGTCCCAGGTTCGATTCCTGGCCAGGGCACACAGGAGAAGCGCCCATCTGCTTCTCCACCCCTCCCCCTCTCCTTCCTCTTTGTCTCTCTCTTCCCCTCCCTCAGCGAGGCTCCATTGGATCAAAGATGGCCCGGGCACTGGGGATGGCTCCTTGGCCTCTGCCCCAGGCGCTAGAGTGGCTCTAGTCGCAACAGAGCGACGCCCGGAGGGGCAGAGCATCGCCCCCTGGTGGGCAGAGCGTCGCCCCCTGGTAGGCGTGCCGGGTGGATCCTGGTGGGGCACATGCGGGAGTCTGTCTGACTGTCTCTCCCCGTTTCCAGCTTCAGGAAAAAAAAACAAAACAAAAAAAACAAACTTGTCTGTGGCCTTTGCTCATTTTTAGGCAAAAGATTAAAAGTATAAGTTGTCTTTTAAGAGCTTCTTTCAAAATACAACAGAAGTAAATACAGATCTTTTGCTCAGCAAGATTTTTTGTGTGTGTGACAGAGAGAGAGAGAGAGACAGAGAGAGGGACAGATAGGGACAGACAGACAGAAAGGGAGAGAGTTGAGAAGCATCAGTTCTTCGTTGTGGCTCCTTAGTTGTTCATTGATTGCTTTCTCATATGTGCGTTGACCAGGGAGCTCCAGCAGAGCAAGCAGCCCTTTGTTTAAGCCAGCTATCTTGGGCTCAAGCCAGCGACTTTTGGGCTCAAGCCAGTGACCATGGGGTCATGTCTATGATCCCATGCTCAAGCCAGCGACCTCAGGGTTTCAAAGTTGAGTCCTCTGTATCCCAGTCCAAAGCTCTATTTATTCTGCCACCACCTGGTCAGGCTACCCAGCAAGGTTTAAAAAGGAATATAAATATTAGCCTCAGTGTTCTTGGTAAGATTTAGTTTAAATGAGAATTTTACAGATAAAATGTTTGAAAACTTGGAGAATACAGTATTTTAAAAGTATGTAATAGATTATCAGGCCATAATCCCAAAGATTTTGACTTGTGAGACCTGGGGCCTGGATACATTTTCAAAAGCCTCTCTTAGGGATTTTGGTTTGGGAATAAATATTTAGGTAACAGAAGATGATAAGAAGCAGAGTTGTGGAGCCTAAAGAAAAAAGTGTATAAACAGTATTTTATGCCTTTTCCTTTTTTTGCTAAAAGATTAAACAGTTTATTGTTTTATTATTTATGTTGTTTTGAGGAAATTTTTCCTATTAAAGCAAAATAGGAAATCTGAAGATTTGTTTTTCATCTCTGATTTTGCACCTACCTAGCAATTTCAGGATAAAAACACAAAAGGAATAATGACTCTTATCCTACAGTGAAAAAATAATCTTTTATCTGCAGAGTGTGATCAACTGTGAAAACAAAGACTGACATATAAATGTTAGTATTACTCTTCGAGCTTTTGAATATAGTTATCTTAATATTTATTTGGGGAAAAATTAAGCCGCAGAAACATTCATGTTCATATTTTTAGAGCTAAGAGTGACATTTATGCCTCAGTTGTTGATATTCAGGAGGTCTGGGAAATGAGCTGGAATTTGGATCCACCCAAGTGTAAATCTAAATGAACCAATCATTCAGTCTACATACAGTCTGCAGAAATGAAATGAAAATCAACTTTGTTTTGAAATATGTGAATCACAACAACAAGAACCCAAAAGATTAACTGGCAAAGAATAGGAACCAATTTTTCATAGGATGAAATACTTGCAAACATGCCTATAGAGAAATGTTCTACTCCAATTCAAAGGAATGGAAGTAAAAAAAAAAAAAAAAGAAATAATTTTATGGCTATTAAATTAAGAGAGACATAAAATTTACAAAGCTGATGTGACTTCAGAAAATGAGTAAATTCTTCTTTTGAAGAGGAAAGGGAAAAAGAGAGACAGACAGAGAGATGTCAATTTGTGGTTTCACTTATTTATGCATTCATTGGGTGATTTTTTTTATGTGCCCTGATTGGGTTCAAATTCACAACCTGGGCATATCAGGATGACACTAACCAACTTAACTACCCAGTCAGGGCAAAATGAGTCAATTCTTATTTTTCTGGCAGCAGTGTTTAGAGCTCAGTTCTGAAAATTACAATGACAGTGGATGTAAAATGTTATACAGATAGTCAGGCCCTTTGTCCCAGTCATGCCAATCCTTGGAATTTATTCCAAAGAAGAACTCTTAAAGAAGAAAAAAACTATAAGAAAAAAAAAACAAACCAAACATTTACCGTATTTCCCCATGTATAAAACACACTTTTTTTCTGAAAAATTTGGGGTCTAAAAAATGGGTGTGTCTTATACAGTGGTTGTAGTTTTTTTACTTGTATTTTCCACTTTTTTGCTCTTGTTTTTGTGCTCATTGTTGAAGACAATGATTCGTCATTAGACACAGATGAGGACAATCTAATGGATGGGAGTTCTGACAGTGATGAGGAGTTGTATTAATTTCATGATGAATAAAACTTGAGTTCAATAACTTTATGTAATACATTTCCCCCCCAAATTTTGGGCCCCAAGATAAAGGTGCGTCTTATACATGGGATCGTCTTATATTATACATGGGGAAATACGGTATTGTACTGTTATTTCTTATGGCAAAAAATTAGAAAAAATGTAGATGGCCAACAATGGATAAATAAAATTAGACTATTTCTTGTTCTCTCAAGTGATCCTCAGGAAGACTAGAAATAAAGAGAAGAGAAAGTTTTGGAATAGTAAAATGAACAATATATACATATGTTATAATGAAATATGTAAAAAGATTGTCAAGAAATACTTTTACTATGGTGTTGGCAATATATGTAAATTTTAAAACATTAAAAAATTTAGCAGTAGTGAAAGATATTTAAAAGGGAGAAGTATAAAGTTTTCTATACCTTCCATCTCAGCATAATGCAGTAGTGAAGATGGGTGAAATGAAATGTCTTTTATTTGAAATCTGATGGACTTTACAACTTTCCTACTTTTACTATCTTAGCTCCCAAAATGACTTTTTTAGCTACCTCAGTTGTCTTTTCCTGCTTTACAATTTTTGTAGCCTTTCAAGCCAAATTTTTGTGGGCTGTAGGGTCAGATTTCTAGATTTAAACTCTAGTTTCTACCACTTAGCAGGTGTAGACTCTGGAGAAGCTCTCTGTGCCTTGGTTTCCTCATCTGGAAAATAGAGATGATACTCTTAACTGTGATAATTAAATGACATAATGCATATAAACTACACAACACGGTACCTAGTACTAAAGGTACTCAACCATTAAAGCTACTATTCTGTACCCATATTTGGGAGGCAATTTTGATTGCCCGCCTCACTTTAAAAAAAAATTTTTTTTTTACTCTGAGGGGAAGGGAGGCACAGAAACAGACTCCCACATGTCCCCCTGACCAGCATCTACCTGGAAATCTTACTAGGGGGTGATGCTCTGCCCATCTGGGACATTGCTCCATTGCTCAGCAACCGAGCTCTTCTTAGCACCTGAGACGGAGACCATGGATCCATCCTTAGAACCTGGGACCAACTCGCTCCAATTGAGCTGTGACTGCAAGAGAGGGAGAGAGAGAGAGAAACAAGAAGGGAAGGGGTGGAGAAGCAGATAGGTGCTTCTTCTGTATGTCCTGACTGGGAATTGAACCTGGCATATCCACATGCCAGGCCGACGCTTACCACTGAGCAAACCAGCCAGGGCCACCCATCCCACTTTCTTCCTTGGTGACAGCTACCCAATTTTGTTCAGGCACCTGGCTGCAATATGCCCAGCCAATGGTAGGTGGGGGGACATCTCAGTTAATGAAGGCAGTCCTATTCCCATTTGGTGCAAGTTGGTTTAGAATGGGCATGTGACTTTGTTCTAGTCCATGAGATAGATGTAATGGAAAGTCGGTTGGGGGCTTCTAGGAGAGATATTCCTTCCCTTTGGAAAAAGAGAGAGGTATAGGATACTGTTCATTCACTTCTGCCTGCCTCCTGTTTGCCTGCTTTGGATGTCATTGTGTGATGTGTTGTTTGGAGCTGTTGCAGCCATTTTTCAATTATAAGGGGATGGCAGAACTGAAAGATGGAAAGAGCCTGGCTCTGTGATAAGATCACCAAGCACTGGACGGCTCAGCTTAGAACCACCTGCCTCAAGAGATTTTGTTAAGAGAGATAAATGGCCAAATTGCTTAAGCTAATTTTAGTTGTCTATTCTCGTATTTGTAGATGAAAACATCCTAGGGTAAATTTAATTGTAATTGTCAGCTGTAGTAATTTAAATATTATGCCACTACAGTAAATGGTTTTTCCTAAATAGATTAAAATTTATGGAATAAGTCAGCATTCTTCTGTTAGTCTGTCATTATAGATGTAAAATTTTTATTATAGAAGTGACGCTTTTAAAACTTAACCTTCTTTAATACCTGTCTTGTATATTTTGAACGTAGAACCTTAAAAAAAATTTTTTTAAAAATTTATTTAAGTGAGAGGAGGGGAGATAGATTCCCGCATGTGCCCCAACTGGGATCCACCCAGCTACCCCCACCTGGGGCCGATGCACTGCCCATATGGGGCCATACTCGCAACTGAGCTAATAGTGCCTAAAGAGTAGGCTTCATGGAGCCATCCTCAGTGATTGGCCTTGAATTGATTGGGCCATGGCTATGGGAGGAGAAGAGAGAGAGAGAGAGAGAGAGAGAGAAGGGGCAGGGGGAGGGGTGGAAGAGCAGATGGTCGCTTCTCCTGTGTGCCCTGACTGGGAATTGAACCTGGGACTTCCACATTCCGGTTGACGCTCTAGCACTGAACCAACCAGCCAGGGCTGAACCTATAAACATCTTTGAAAGCTACTTTGATAATAAATGTGAAATGTAAATGGATTTATATGCTTTCCATTAAAAATAGTCTCAAAATAAATACTGTAATGATGTAGACATTTGGTGAGAATGATTGTAAACCTGTTACTCTACGATGGATGATCCAGCCACAGCCCTGATAGGATTATGGCTTAAGTATTTTGACTATCTGTTTAAAAGTAAACTTTAGTGCAGCTGATGAAAAGATTATATGTTTTAATGGATGTTTTTGCTGAAATTATATATCTTAAATAAATAGGATGTTGTATTTTTCCTTTGTGCTGTCATGAAAACTTTTACTCTCTGGTGTACCATTTGAACGAAAGTCTGCTGGTGGCCACCAGGTTCTTCCACAGCTGTGGCAAAATCGGGAGGTTCTTTCTTTTTCATGATATGAATCTTTCCCTATTTTAAGAAGGTTAAATTGATAAAAATTACTTGTCAAATGTGTTTTCTAGTGGGATTTTTATAACCAAAGTGAGCTTTGTTACGTATTATAGAACTTTCAAGAATAATATAATATACATTTTTATTACATATTATAGAATTTTCAAGAATAATACTCTTTCTCCCTATATAGCTAAAAATGTTCGTTCTTCCTAAACAAAATTTTCCACTTAAGTCAAGCACCCCCCATCATTCCTCAAAGTACATATACCAGTGTTTCCCTCCACATGGGCACCACATGCTGCTCTTCCTTTCAGTTGCTCCTCAACCCCCTAGAGAGCTTCTTCATCTGTAGCAAACGTCTGCTCCCCCAGTATTCATCGTTGCAAGTTGGTCCCTGTATTAGTTAGGGTTCTGCAGAACAGAGCCAATAGAATATATATGTGTATGTATAGGGAATTGGTCCATATGATTGGGGAAACTGGGAAGTCCAAAATCTGCAGTATGGGTGGCATGCTAGAGACCCAGGAGAGTTGATGGAGCCCTCACTGGAATGGGTACAGTTCCACCCCCAAGGCAGTCTGCTGGGGAGTTCCCCCTTGCTCAGGGAGCCTGGTCTTTTTTGTCCTATTCAGGCCTTCATCTGATTGGGTGAGGCCCACCCACATTATGAGGGCAGTCTGCTTTACATAAAGTTTATTCATTTAAGTGTTAAAGGGAAGGGTGATGATGAGGAGGAAGAGGCCCTGTCTGGAACCATTACTTATTGTGCAAAGTTGACAGAGTGAATGCCTTAAGCCCACAGAAACCTTGACCTGGGCCGTTGGCAGCCATTTCCCAGTTCTCCTTGGGTGTCTCCACTCCTCAGCTTGGACTCTTGGTCTGAGCTGAGCTGGACTTGGAAAGAGGAGGCTTGGGTTTCTGTCTTCACTTTGTTGTGTGGTTTTGGTTACGTCACTTATCTTTGCACATCAGTTTTCTCATCAATTAGAGATAACAGTAAGGCCTCATCTTGTTGCTGTGGGCATTGTGTGGGAGGTTATGTGTAAGTGATTTACATCTGTAAAGCACTACAATGAATGAAGGTTAGGTTTTTACTCTGTTCCACTTGCTGCCACCAGACAAAATCTAATATATATAAAGCAATTGATTTTGCTCTAGGTACCCAGGACTTCTGCCAATATGATCGTCCTATGATAGATTTGCTAATTTTTTTTTTTCAAGGAACAAAAGGGTATAATTGCAAGGCATTTGTTTTTTGGACTGGGGAGCCATATTTCAATAACCTATGCCCAGCTACTCACTTCTGCTCCTGCCTTCAGTGTGATTTGTAGCACATGTAGGATGCAGATCTGTTAGTGCTGGCTTGTTTGGAAGCCCTGGCTGACAGTGAGGAGGTGAACAATTAACCTAACAAGTTCTTGCCTGATTTCATTGTTGCCTGGTGTCATGTTCAGAGATTAGACTTCCTGGGCAGATGCTGAAACATTTTTTCTTTGTGACATTGAAAGTAAGGACGATGCTTGAATGAAATTAGAACTGACCATCCATTCATTAGCTTAGACATTCATTCAGTCAACACATATTTATGGTGAGGGCTGCATTGTGAATGACACTATACCAGATAGTAAGGCAGGGACAAAAGGGAAGAGAGGGAAAGAGACTGGAAAGATACAGAAATATTTGATTGCTAGGCTGGAGAGTTTGGAGTTTTTTCTGTTGGTGTTAAAACATGGACATTGTGAACATGGGGCTTAGAGTTGGACCACCTAAGTTCCAATTCTGTTTCTGCTACTTTCTAGCTGTGTAATCTTGGGTAAATTACTAAACCGCTCTGTGCTTCAGTTTCCTCATCTATGAAATGGAAAGAACGATAATACTGCACATATTTCATAGTGTTATAGTGAAGATGAAATAGAGAATGCCATAAAGTCAGAATAGCTCCTGACCCTGGGGAACTGTGCTGTAGGTGTTTGAGCTGTAGCACAAATCTGGCAGCAGTATGAGGGCAAGGTTGCGACAGCGGGGAAAGGCTGAAGGGGGGGTTTGCAGAGACCGTTGCAGTGTAAGCAGGACACTTGACAGCACCGGGGACCTGGGAATTCAAGCCCCCTTTACGGGGATGGCTGGGCAGAATAATTTCAGAAGGTAGGGATCATTTACGTCAGAGCAGAGTTATTCAGGGATCATAACCTGACTCTCATCTTTGGCCTCATTTCTTTCTTCCATTTCCTTCATCAAACCCTGGTCTTAGGCCCTGGCCGGTTGGCTCAGTGGTAGAGCATCAGCCTGGCGTGCAGAAGTCCCGGGTTCGATTCCTGGCCAGGGCACACAGGAGAAGCGCCCATCTGCTTCTCCACCCCTCCCCTCTCCTTCCTCTCTGTCTCTCTCTTCCCCTCCCGCAGCCAAGGCTCCATTGAAGCAAAGATGGCCCGGGCACTGGAGATGGCTCCTTGGCCTCTGCCCCAGGCGCTAGAGTGGCTCTGGTCGTGGCAGAGCGACGCCCCGGAAGGGCAGAGCATTGCCCCCTGGTGGGCAGAGCATCGCCCCCTGGTGGGCGTGCCAGGTCTCTCCCCATTTCTAGCTTCAGAAAAATACAAAAATAAATAAATAAATAAATAAATAAATAAATAAATAAATAAATACCCTGGTCTTTATCAGGGCTCATGTGACCATATTGTGTTCACATTCCTGATGTCATTTTCTGGTTTGGTGACAGAATGGAACATTAGAAATGGAGCATTGAGAGGGAATCCAAAGTACTCCTCCCTTTTCACACTTTATTTCTATCAGTTTTCTACTTTCACTTCAATCAGATAAAGGAGGTCTCATGATATCTGAACACTATATTAGCGAGTCTATTTTATTTCACTTGCCCTCTTAGCTTTAAAAATGTTTCTGGAAGAATTTAGGTACAACTTTGATTTGATCAGCCTTCATTCACTTTCTTGTCATTTTTATTTTACCTAAATGTAAAGATCTTTCAGTGTCCTGAGGGGTCACAGCCACCTGTGGTGGATGGTGATTCTCATGTGACCGCCCCACAGTTTCTTCCACTGTGAGGGAAAAGTCAGCCCACATACAGCTTTGCTCTCAAGTCTCCCTCAACCGCTGCACCTGATGAAAATTAAAAAGGACTTTTGTAAGGTAAATGAGCGTCCTTGAGTTGATCTGTTTGGTGAATTAAAATTTTTACCTATTTTCTTAAGTAACATGTATATACCTTCAAGATTGGCTGCTCCTAAAGTCACCCACTGAACCATGTGTTTTACTGTGAGTGGAGTGATTGATCACCTTGAGCAAGGGGATAGCTAACGAGACAATTAATAACATTACTGCTTGACCCTGGCCGGTTTGCTCAGTGGTAGAGCATTGGCCTGGTGTGCAGGAGTCCCAGGTTCGATTCTCGGCCAGGGCACACAGGAGAAGCGCCCATCTGCTTCTCCACCCCTCCCCCTCTCCTTCCTCCCTGTCTCTCTCTTCCCCTCTTGCAGCCAAGGATCCATTGGAGCAAAATTGGCCCGGGCACTGAGGATGGCTCTATGGCCTCTGCCTCAGGCGCTAGAATGGCTCTGGATGCAACAGAGCAACGCCCCAGATGGGCAGAGCATCGCCCCCTGGTGGGCATGCCGGGTGGATCCTGGTTGGGCGCATGCAGGAGTCTGTCTGACTGCCTCCCTGTTTCCAACTTCAGAAAAATACAAAAAAAAAAAAAAAAAAAAAAAAAAAAAAAAAAGGAAATAACATTACTGCTTAAGATGTAGAGTTTAAAGAAATGGCCAGCCCAAAGCTTGGCATTTTTTAGATTTGTTCAGGGTAGAAAGTGACTAGTAAATTGTCTTTGTAAATGTCATTTTCAGATTAAGAATAGACCATTTGACCCAGCAATCCCTCTACTGGATATCTACCTGCAAAACTAAAAAACATTGATACATAAAGGCACATACACCCCCATGTTCATCACAGCATTATTCACAGCGGCCAAGACATGGAAACAACCAAAGTGTCCCAATATAGAGAATTGGATAAAGAAGATGTGGTACATATTATATATACAATGGAATACTACTATAAGAAACGATGACATAGTGACATTTACAATATGGATGGACCTTGAGAACATTATATTAAGTGAATTAAGTAAATCAGAAAAAGCTAAGAACTATATGATTTCAGACATAGGTGGGATATAAACAGACTCATGGACATAGATCAAAGTGAAATGGTTACCAGGGGGAGGAGGATTAAGGGGAGGGAGTGGGGGGGGAGGAGTAATAGAGGGACAAATATACAGTGATGGAAAATGATTTGACTTTGGGTGATGGGTATACAACATAATCAAGTTAAATCTATAGAAATGTTTACCTGAAACCTATGTACTCTTATTGATCAATGTCATCCCATTAAATTAAAATTTTTTAGAAAAAGGGGAAAGTGAAGAATAAGTGTCATTTTTCCCTTCTTCCGTTTACCTATTTCTCCAGCAACAATTTCAACTGACATGTGAAACGTATGTGGTGTTCTGATCCAACTCTATCCTGACATATGCTTGGTGACAACATATAGAAATAATTATTAGCAGACAATAAGAGAAACATTATAATTGAGTGATCCTTTAGAAAGACAGGGGAGTAAACAAAAATCACTGCCTGCTGTTTATATACTGACCAGTCCAGAGGTTGATACATTTTTCTTATCAAATAATTAAGAGTAGGGATTGATTTTTCTTTGTCATTGCATTTGTGTTATGTAAATTTATCTCAATTTGTTTTCATTCTACCGTGGGTAGTTGCTTAAGAGAGTCTTGTCCAAGCATTTAAAAAGTTACTCTACTTTTTGTGTTGTTGCTGGCGTGAAATAATAAGCAAATCAAAACTTGTAACACGAGTGTTCTTCTCTCATTTATAGCCATGTAAGTTGGTTTGAATTTCTCTGTGCTTTTGAGGTATGACTCCCAATGTATGAGGAGTATTTGGTTATTTGGAGATTTTTATTTTGGAATATGATGGTAATGACTGCTTGCTAACTTTTATACATACGTTATCTTGTGTCTGTGTTTGTGGGTAACATAACAATAGTTCTATGTTTATTAGTAATGCTATTTTATTTGTTTTTCTTTTTTTTTTTCCTAAGTGAGAGGAGGGGAGATAGAGTCCCACATGTGCCCCAGCTGGGATCCACTCAGCAACCCCTATCTAAGGCCGATACTCTGCCCATCTGGGGCCATGCTCACAACAGAGCTATTTTTTAGTGCCTGAGGCGGAGGCTCCACAGAACCATCCTCAACTCTCCAGGCCCATGTACTCAAACCAGTCAAGCCATGGTTGTGGGAGGGGAAGGATGGGGAAGGAAGCAGTGGAGAAGCAGATGTGTGTGCTCTGACCAGTAATTGAACCCAGGACATCCACACATCAGGTTGACACTACCACTGAGCCAACTGACCAGGGCCTATTTTATTTCTTAATTCATTTGTTTTGGGCTCACAAATATTTCCTGTGTTTTTTTTATATATATTTTTTGTTGTTGCTATTTTTTGTTTTTTTTTGAGAGAGACAAAGACAGACAGGAAAGGAGAGAGATGAGAATTATCAACTCATAGTTGCGCCACTTTAGTTGTTCATTGATTGCTTCTCATACACGCCTTGTTGGGGGGGCTCCAGCTGAGCCAGTGATCCCTTGCTCAAGCCAGTAACCTGGGGCTCAACCTAGCCACCTTGGGCTTCAAGCCAGTGACCATGGGATCATGTTGATGATTCCATACTCAAGCTGAATGAGCCTGCAATGAAGCTAGTGAGCCTGTGCTCAAGCTGGCAACCTCGGGGTTTCAAACCCTGGTCCTCAGCGTCCCAGGTCAATGCTCTATTCACTGCGCCACCATCTGGTCAGGCTTACTTGTGTTTAAATATGTTAATTTTAGGAAGGCCCCTCTAATTTGAACTAACACTGATTCAATTAAGAAAACATTTAGTGTTCAGGCCCAACTTTTTGTACAATAATTTTGGTCTTAACATAAAGCTGTGCTTCTGTGGCACTGGAGTCCTTGTTTCTTAGGCTCTGGAAGAGTTCTTTTAAGCTAGTGTTAAAGTCTTCCTTGCTGCTTTTGGTTGGAATAATGACATCTTAAGACAAGTAGTGTGAGCTAGACACATATTGCATATTGGTAAACATATGTACAGCAAATATATACTAAAAAGCGACAAGACTTAGTTTATCTTTTTGCTTTGATTTGTGGAAATTTCTCTAAATAAAGAGCTTTTCAAATTTAGTTTTATGGGTCCACTTTAGTCCATAGAACTCCTATTGTTAATTATTATTATTATTATTATTTTAAAAATAGAACCCTTGCGCAGTGAGACTGGAGGAAATCTTAAAACATTCTAGAAACATAGTCCCAGCAGAGTGTAATTAGGGCAGGACAATATAATTTCCCTAAACAAATAAGATTGAGCTTATTTGGCTACTCACAAAACCAAGGCCTCTTTTCTCAAGCCTGGAAGCAAAGGAACTTGTACCTGTGTGTGGCCTTTACACCTGGCCTTGAATAGCCTCAGTGACTGAGAAGTCTGGTGCTGGGGCTTCCAGTTGACTTAATTTCCCCGGGCTTCTCTCCTTTGAGTTGTAGAATGACTATTTATTGTTTTGGGTATTGAGGTAAATAAAAGCACAACCTTTGCCTCTCTTGCCAGGTGAATCAAGTCCCAGCCTCTGCCCATACTAGTGCCCTGTTGACCATTAGACCTTTCTCCCACCTGAAAGGAAGGGGGGCCATTCCCAGAACTGTCTGAGCTTACTTTGTGGGGAGAACAGCCTGGTGGAATTAGAAGTCAGGTTCCCTTGTTCATGGTGGACCGGATTGATGGCCCTGCCAGTTAATCTAGTCACTGTGGTTATAATTGGGGACAGAAATGCCTCAGCAAGAAAGTGGTTTGAAGACTTGCTAAAGATGGACTTTGATGTCTGGCTTTTCCTATGTCTTTTGAGAAACCTGGTATAACTGGAAAGGTAGAAAATCTTACGATCAAGCATATTGAACATTTTTTCCTTTGGCTGAAATTAGAATTTTTTTTTTGTATTTTTCTGAAGTGAGAAGCCGAGAGACAGACAGACAGGCTCTCACATGCACCCAACCAGGATCCACCTGGCATGCCCACTAGGGGGTGATGCTCTGCTCATCTGGGGTGTTGCTCCATTGCAACCAGAGCCATTCTAGCGCCTGCGGTGGAGGCTATGGAGTCGTCCTCAGCACCTGGGCCAACTTTGCTCCCCTGGAGCCTTGACTGCAGGAGGGGAAGAGAGAGATAGAGAGAAAGGAGAGGGGGAAGGGTGGAGAAGCAGATGGGCGCTTCTCCTATGTGCCCTGACAAGAAATCGAACCAAGGACATTCACATGCCAGGCCAATGCTCTACCGCTGAGCCAACTGGCCAGGGCCCTGAAATTAGAATTTGATTTTACTTTTATGGATAGTTCAAGTTACTATGATTATGAAACAAATTAAGTAAGACAAAGCCATACATTACATCATAAAATATTTGCTATATAGATGTTATAACTTTAGATTTTCTATGCTAAGTTTTTTATTGTGTAAAAATATTCAATTTATTTAGATAATTAGCTAGTAAAATAACCAGTCATGATGAAGGATCTTTGAATTCTCCGAGACTAATGAGCACCTTCCAAGGCACATAATAGGTATATAATAAATTGATAAAAGAATGAATGATAGAATTTAAGGGTCTATTGATAAAATTTTATTTACAAAGCACCTAGTAAGATTTTATATATAGGGTACTATTAAAAAATCAAGAAGTTAAACCTAAAAGGAGAACTTTTAATGACTAGGGGGAAAAAGCACAATAGTATGAATATGTATTTTTTAAGATTAATATTATATAAGTATGTTTATTATGTTTGCAGGCTTTAGTTTATTAGTAGTTGAAAAAATCTTTAAAGAGTTTCTTTTTCTCTTTTAGGCCACCAGCAGCATGTAGTAAGCCATCAAAGTAAATATTTGGTTTATTAATCATATTAATTTTAGAACCCGGCATAGTGGAGGCATACAAGCTTAAAGAACAATAGCACCTCTATTTCTATAAGAAAGGACCATCTCACCTTCAGTTACTTGTGATTTTTAGAAATAACAAAATAATATAGATTCAAATACTATTTTTTCTTAAAGTGTTTATAACTTTTTTTTAAAGATTATAAATACAATATAAAATCATTATGATGAATATGGAAATAGAATTAAAATTACGCACAGTCTTCAGTACCGAGAGCCTGGCATTTTGCAATGTATAGATTACAGGGCATATGTCATGTGTAATGCTTGGTGAACACGAGTTCAAGTAGAAAATCTGTCTACTGTGCCCCTCTTGAACATCTATAAACAGATTGGCGGTATTAAAGGCTCTGAGAAGGTCTGCAAGGAAGCAGGCTTTTTCATTTTTCAATCAGTGTTGCCCAAACTTATTTGACTACTAAGCCTCTTGTGTGTGTGCACATGATGCCTTTTAGCATTCTCACACTAAGATAAATTTAATTCTATGTATATTCCTTTTCTCCTTTTAAGACATTATGTTTTCTGAAAGTCTGCCCTGGCCATGGGAAATTTCCCTTTAATTTTTTTTTTAATTTTTATTTTATATATTTATTTTATTTTATTTATTCATTTTAGAGAGGCGAGAGAGGGGGAGAGAGAGAGAGAGAGAGACAGAGAGAGAGAGAGAGGAGAGAGAGACGGGGGGGGGAGCTGGAAGCATCAACTCCCATATGTGCTTTGACCAGGCAAGCCCAGTGTTTCGAACCGGCTACCTCAGCATTTCCAGGTCGACGCTTTATCCACTGCGCCACCACAGGTCAGGCCTCCCTTTAATTTTTTAGGCTTGATCTCTTGGTATATTTCATAAAGAGGATCAAGATTCAGAAAGAGAAAATTTATCTTGGAAAAAGGAGGAATTATCTTCAAATGTGTGATCACTGTGGGTTGCATAACAAGACATTGCATACCTTCAGTCCAAAAATCAAATTTATTCATGGTCAACACTTCTAAGTCTTTGCCAGCTGTGGATTATATATTTGGGAAAGCTTATGGAGAGGCTTTGATCACAGGCTGGCTTGTTGTAGAATTTCCTGACTGCAAAGAGCAGGCATTTTCTTTTAAGAGAGGATGGGTATGTGTTGGGGTGGTGGTGGTGGTGGTGGTGGTGGTGGTGGTGGTGGTGGTGGTGGTGGTGGAGAATAGGCCATAAAATTGTGAATTCGGTTATTATGTAGTGTACCCTGTCCTCCCATCTGTCCTTCTGAGATGACTTTTATCCATAGTAAAACAATACCACATGCTGCTGTGGTTAATCAAAAAAACTTGCTTTAAGACTGCTGTAGCCACACTGAATCTAAATGGGGCACAAAGCTTTGTCACCCTCAGGGGAAGACGTGCTGGAAACAAGTGAGGTAGCACCTCCAGCAATTTTGTGGAGGTTTCCTTTATGCTTCTAGCAACTGTCACTTCTGTCACTGCAGTGCTGTTTTTAGAATAGCTTTAGGGATTCCCGTCTTGCTTCATGCCTGGCTTTTTCTCTTAATTTCTGAAATGCTGGCAGATTAACGGTTGAAGTCTGAACAACTCTTTTTTTTTTTTTTTTTTAAAGAAGATATCAATCTGGTTTGACTTACTTCCTGAATATATATTTCTATGTCAGTTTTCTTCTGTAACCAACAATTCAACCATTGGTATTTTATGAAATGTAGAAATGATATGACCCAAATGTACATCAGGGGAGTGTGTTGGAGAGATTCGCAGAAAAATGAGAAACCTTTTATTGGGCTGAAAACCCACACTGAAGACATTTGAGAAGAATCCGATTGGTTGCATTGGATTTTTATATAAATGTTCATCTGGTCTCATTTTTATGTCTTGTTTGAGGGGGTCTGAAACCCATCAAGAGATCCCAATTCCCGAAGACTGGTTACTAAAGCAGAAGAACTAGCAGGAATATGCAATGTGAAACTTTAAGTTGACTCTCTGAGTCAGTGTAAATGCTACAAAAATTTTGTGAATATACAAAATAAACTCAAAGCAAAACTAAAAGCACATTTCAGAACTCGCGAGCTGATGACACTTGGTTATCCTGCATAGATACTAACTAGTTAGTTCATGTCAGTGCTCAGATTACTTTTCCTTGTTGAATATGCAGGTTTTCTCCTCCTACTTGCTGTCTTACTTGCTTAGGTAACATCCACTTGAGGAGAGATCTGCGGTTACCACGTACAGCAAACCAGGCCCCTCCAATATTTTTGCAATCATAGCAGAAACTGCTGATCGCCACCGAGATTTCAGCCTTCCTTTCTTTATAAGTAATTAATATAAGCTTCTCCTGGAGTAACGACTCTATTTTCTAGCCTCCCTTGTCACTAGGTATAGCTCTGTGACTATGTTCTGACTAAGGGACTTAGGTGTGAAATTTTCAGAAAGGGGAACATCACCCCTCATTTCCCCCTTCTTTTCCCCTGATGCCTAGAATTGGATGGGATGGCTGGATTTGAGCAGCCATTGTGGATCATGAGGTAGAAGTATGAAGTAGATGCTACCGTAGATAAAACCTGGGTCCTTATCACTAGACCACCATACCAGTCCTGGGTAACTTCCTCTTTAGACCTTGTTTACAGTGAGGAAGAAATATACATCTATCTTGTTTAAGTTGCTGCTATTTGGGGTTTTCTGTACTATGCTGCTGCTAATCCTTCTATCATATTATGCTAACCTGAGAGCCAATTCTTCGTCAGGGTCATGATCATAGTACAGACCAGTATAAAGCAAATTCACCAAGAAGAAATCAACTTGAAAGCACTATGCTAAGCCAGTTGACTAGGCAGTTTTCAGAACAGACTTCTTATCCTCTTCATGGCTTATTTGATCTGCCCACTTACTGTGGCCGGGTATCAGAACATGATAGGGCTTGCTTATTAATTCACTCAGCAAAAAACTTAAGTGCCTACTATATGCTAGATACTGTGTTAGGCTCTGAGAATTCAGTGAGAAAAAAATAGCCATAGTCTCTCTGTCCTGACAGGGCTTACAGTCTGGTGTAGAAGATAGATATTAATCAAAGAGCCACAAAGTCTACAAACTGTAGAAAGAGCTCTAGGAAAAAAGTGCAGAAACTCGCAAGAACCTATGCAATGTGGGAATCTCATCTAGACCTTGGGGGTGAGAGGGGTAGTAGGGAAGGCTGGATGGGGGCTCTTGAATTGAGATCTGAAAGGTGAGTTGGATCTAACTAGGTGAGGAAGGGTAGAGGATGCTGTAGACAGAGGGAACTGTCTTTGTATAAGCTGTGAGGAGGACAGCTGGTGCATTTCAGGAGTGGGACGGCAGCCACAGCGTGACTGTGCATTGCAGCTGCACGGAAAGCAAGGGAAGCAATGGGAATTAGGCTTACGTGGTACGGATGCCACTTTTGTAAGGAACTAAGCATTATCTTTTTTTTTTTAATTTATTTTTGTATTTTTCTGAAGTTGGAAACGGGGAGGCAGTCAGACAGACTCCTGCATGCGCCCGACCGGGATCCACCAGGCATGCCCACCAGGGGCGATGCTCTGCCCCTCTGGGGTGTCACTCTGTTGCAACCAGAGCCACTCTAGCGCCTGAGGCAGAGGCTATGGAGCCACCCCCAGTGCCCAGGCCAACTTCGCTCCCATGGAGCCTCGGCTGCGGGAGGGGAAGAGAGAGACAGAGAGGAAGGAGAGGGGGAGGGGTGGAGAAGCAGATGGACACTTCTCCTGTGTGCCCTGGCCGGGAATCGAACCCGGGACTCCTGCACGCCAGGCCAACGCTCTACCACTGAGCCAACCAGCCAGGGCCTAAGCATTATCTTTTAGTCTGACAGTTAAATTCCAAATCTTTCACGAAATAGATAAAGCAATCAGAGCATTGGTATTTTGGGGAGTGATACCCTAGGGCATATAATTAAACTCCAGGTTTTTCTGTGCAATTCTCTTTTGCAGTGATTTACAGCTTGAATGCCAGTGAGTTAATGCGTCTCAATTTTTTTTGAAAAAGATATTGCTGAAATGGTACCTTTCAAATTAATGCTACTGAAAGTAAAAACAGCAGAGACAGGAAAATACTCATTTTCCAAACATGTTTTATTTATAGATTGGTGAGTTCTTAGAAAGGATGATTTAATAATTGATTCCTTCTTTGTTTTGAACAAATACAGTATTTTGTGCCTTTCTTTTAAGCATAGTAACCAGTACAGGGAGCAGTACTATATGAGAACAGAGGTCTATTCTTAGAAAAAAAATTAATACAGTCAGCTATTATGTGAGACCCACAATTGATGGCAAGGGCCTTAAAGAAGCCGTGCGTGCTCTGAGACAAGTCTGTGCGGCCTCTCACCAGCTCCGTGCTAGGCCATTGCCATCTCTGTCACTGCCAGGGCATGAGGGGACACTTTGTTTTGTCTATTTTCCTGACTTCTAGTGAGAGACTCACAGCAATGTCTTGCTTCTCCCATTTTCTCTGTAATGTTTCTGAATGCTGATTTGCCTTTGCTGCTTCTCTACCAAAAGCAAGAGTGTTCAGAGCATCCCCCTCACTGTGTACTCGGAACAGACGGAACTGGGGACTGGCCGGGTACAGCGTTTCTCAGTAGCTACTGTGGACTTTCTTTCTTTCTCCTGTGGAATTTCTTTCTCCCCTCCTCTCCCTCTTTCCCCCCTCCTCTCCCTCTTTCCCCTCCCCTCCCCTTCCCTCCCCTCCCCTCCCCTCCCCTCCCCTCCCCTCCCCTCCCCTCCCCTCCCCTTCCCTCCCCTCCCCTCCCCTCCCCTCCCCTCCCCTCCCCTCCCCTCCCCTCCCCTCCCCTCCCCTCCCCTCCCCTCCCCTCCTCCTTCCTTCCTTCCTTCCTTCCTTCCTTCCTTCCTTCCTTCCTTCCTTCCTTCCTTCCTTCCTTCCTTCCTTCCTTCCTTCTTCCCTTTCTCTTTCTCTTTCTCTTTCTCTTTCTCTTTCTCTTTCTCTTTCTCTTTCTCTTTCTCTTTCTCTTTCTCTTTCCCTTTTCTTCCTGCTATTTATCATGGGGAAACTGGAAGTTTGGGGCTTGAATTGAGACTTTCTGATAAATGGAGAAAGAAAATTGAAGCTTATTTAAAGATTCCCTCATAAGGATATGTAGGCAATACTTCTAGGCATAGAGTTGAGAGAAACTACTAGGCCCTATAGACCAAACCAAGCCTCAACATCATAAAAATAAGTTAAAACAAGAAATCTTTAAATAATGTCCTCCTTTCTATTGGTCCACATACATATACTTTATATATTCTCCTGTCACTTCTTTTTTAAATTTATTTTTTATTGAAAAGTTTTTCATGAGTTCAGGTTTACCATTGACTAGGTAGGGAGGTGGGTTCAGGACACCCTTAAGTTGGAGTGGGTGGGACACCCACGTGTTAATGCTTTCAAGGTGGGGACCATATGTCTTCATCTGGTCTTTACATGGGCACAGCAGATGCTTAGTGGTGGTTTTTTTTTTTTTTTTTTTTTTGTATTTTTCTGAAGCTGGAAACGGGGAGAGATAGACAGACTCCCGCATGCGCCCGACCGGGATCCACCCAGCACGCCCACCAGGGGGCGATGCTCTGCCCCTCCAGGGCTTCGCTCTGCCATGACCAGAGCCACTCTAGCACCTGGGGCAGAGGCCAAGGAGCCATCCCCAGCACCCGGGCCATCTTTGCTCCAATGGAGCCTTGGCTGCGGGAGGGGAAGAGAGAGACAGAGAGGAAGGAGGGAGGGGGGTGGAGAAGCAGATGGGCGCTTCTCCTGTGTGCCCTGGCCGGGAATCGAACCTGAGACTTCTGCACACCAGGCCGACGCTCTACCGCTGAGCCAACTGGCCAGGGCCTAGTGGTGGTTTTTTAGTGTATTTACATACACAAGCATCCTTCAGGAGAAAAAAAGTGCCTTAAATTTAAGTTCTGATCCCTCCCCGAAGGCTTTGTCGTGAAGTGTTTTGCAAGCTGTTTGGCCTGCACACGGGGTTTGCTATGGCACTATTTCCTCTGGTCCTATTTCTACCAGATGTACAATTATACTTCGATTCGTTTGTCCAGGTGTCTGTTACTGCCAGAATTACTGTTTTATGGTCACATAATAACTAGCCCTTATCAACTAACTCCTCGTTTGAAGCCCCCACTGCAGTGCTGAGGGCCCTATTCAGAATGACTTGTTTATTGCTCCTATCGTTTATTTACTTACTTAATCATGGACTACTTTGCATTGATAGTTAATTGTTTTATTCCTTTAAACCTCATTTCTCTGTTTTATAGCTCTGGAAGAAAGAGGTTGAATCTTATACTCCTTTTGAGCCTCTCACAGCACATAGTAGGCAATCAACAAATATTTGAATTTGGAAGTTCCACGTGAAGATAGTTTTTTGTCTTGTAGAAGAGCCTAACGGTGTAAATCTATTTATGTGTGTGTGTGTGTGTGTGTGTGTGTGTGTGTGTGTATATATTTATTTATTTGATAGAATCCAAGACCATGCTTAACTGGGTAAACAATTCCTTATAGTGTGCTGGAATTTCTTGTAGGTGTACCATCTTTCTTTGAGGTGTGTGTGCATGCATGTGTGTGTTGAGGCTGAAGTGTGTAATGCTTAATTTAGCACAGGAAACCCACAGGTAGAGACCCATTTTTCAGGTAAAACACAGCACTGATGGAAAAAATGTTATTAACAATGGATAAGGAAGCAGTTTGAAAGATTTAGCAGTAAGCTTGACCAGGCAGTGACGCCATGGACAAAGCATTGACAAAGCATAGGATGCTGAGGACTCAGGTTTGAAACCCTGAGGTTGCCAGCTTTACTGTGGGCTCATCTGGCTTGGGCATGGGCTCACCAGCTTGAGCACAGGGTTGTCTGCTTGGGCGTGGGATCATAGACATGACCCCCTGGTCACTGGCTTGAAGCCCAAGATCACTGGTTTAAGCCCAAGGTTGCTGGCTTGAGCAAAGGGTCACTGGCTTGGCTGAAGCTCCCCAGTCAAGGTACATATGAGAAAGCAATCAATAAATAACTAAGGTGTCGCAACTATGAGTTGATGTTTCTCATCTCTCTCCCTTCATGTCTGTCTGTCCTTCTCTCTCTCTTTAAAATAAAACAAACAAACAAACAAACAAAAAAACCCACCACCATTTGTTGGCGAGTCTAAGAGCCCTAACCCTCTCTTTAGCAGCTTCTTAAAAAGGCTCTATTGAGTTCACACTATTTTCATAAAAGAATCTCTGCTTCTTATTACTGGGAGGTAGGTGATATTAGAAAGAACTTTATTGGCAGTGGGTTTCAGGTGAACTTTGGAGAGAGGCAATCAAATGGAGTCCATTAGCAACTTAACTTTAAAAGTTCAGCACAGCTTTGTAGTTTTGAAAATTGGCAGCCACCAAGGTTCTATCAACAGGGTTAAGTAAAGCTTGGAATATTTTCCTAAGAGAGAACATATGCTATTAAAAACAATGAGATGGATAGGCATGCATGACCTGAGAAAATCTACAGAAAGTCCAAAGAGCAAGTTGTAGAACAGATCTTGAAATATAATTTCAATTACAGGGTGTCTTCAGGTTATGACACAATTTTGTTCCTACAACAGTGATGTAACCTGAATTTTGGTCTAAGTTGAAACACACCCTAGTCTAAGTCACTTACCTATTATAACACAGTTGTAAAATCATAATCTAGGAAATAACAAAATTAAGTCACAGAAAATGAAAAAGACATAAATATACTGTACTGTACACTGTAGTGTAGTAACAGAAAAAAATGACAAAAACTGAGTGTAAAAAAATTCCTTACCTTTATTCCTGTGGTTGGCTTGCACACTGGAAGGGGCATTGCAAGGTGGGAGAGAGGGACCAATTGGGAGGAGGAAGCTGGAGAGGCAGGAGAACCTGCAGAAGGTGCTGGAGATACTGGGTCAGGTGAATCAGGATTGCCTAAGGAACATGCAGGAGACGCTGGAGATGATTCTACCTGTACTATAGGTGTTTCATCTTGAGAAGCAGCTGATGTAGAGGGTACAGGGTCTATTGCAAGCCTCTCTACCTTCTTAAAGGATTGTTCCAGGCTAGTCTGGAAGGTTGATGACTTCTCTTCCAAAGTCTGCCTATAGCATTGCAAGGCATCCATAACAGCTCTGTAGACCTTACTGAGTCTGTCATCGCTGGGGTCCTCAGGCTGAAATTTTGCCAACCCATTCTCTGCCATAGAAAAACCTTCTGCCAAACACTTGGTAGTAAATCACTTGGGTTCTGGGGTTTCTATCTCTTCCTCTTTAATCAGCTGCTTCTCCAGCTGAATGAGTTCTCAGCAGACAGCTCCTCTCCATGGGATGCCAATAGCTCTGTGACATCCTCAGCCTCCACCTCCAAAGTAAGCTGTTTACCCACGGCCACAACCTTCTGTGTTACAGCCTCCACCGACTCCTCAAAGCCATGGAAGTCATACACAAACTGGGCACACAGTGTTTTCCACACACTAAGTTTGTTTGCCTCACTTCATCCCAGGCAAAAGCAATGTTTTGTACAGCATCGGAAATTTTAGAAGACTTCCAGAGTTTTTGAGTGTAAGGTTCTTGTCTTTCTCAGTTGCATTAAGAGTCATAGCAAATGTCCTCCAGAGGTGGTTGGCCTTGAAAGAGGCAATGACACCTTGGTCTGTGGGCTGTTAAAGGGCAGTGGTATTAGGTGAAAGGTAAACCACCTTGACATTAGGGTTAAAGTCACTCCAGTGGCCAGGGTGACCAGGGTCGTTGTCCAGCACTAGCAACCCCTTAAAAGGTCGCCTCTTGCTAACACAGTAGTCCTTCACTGCTGCACAAAATGGCTGGAAAACCACTCCTCAAAAATCTGAAGCATCTTTCAAGCCGTCTAGATGACAGGCAGTTGACCCTTCCATGTGCCCTTCAGTGCCCTTGGATTCTGTGCCTGGTACACCAACAAAGGCTTGAGTTTGAAGTCGCCTGCAGCATCCCCCCAAGAAGCAGTCAGTCTCTCCTTGTCAGCTTTATGGCCTGGTGCTGTCTTCTCCTCTTTGGAGATGGGTAGGTCCTGTTAGGCATACGCTTCCAAAAAAGGCCTGTCTCGTCAACATTGAACACTTGTTCAGCAAGTTGCCCCCCTCTCTAATTAATTCAGCCAACTAATTAAATTAATTGGCTCTTCCTATTAGGAAATTCGCTTGCTGCTTTCTCATCCCCACTAGCAGCTTCACCCGGCACTTTAAGGTTATGTAAGTTGACGCGAGCTTTGAAACGCATGAACCAACCCCACACACTCTTCACTCCCTACTCTTTTTTCACTTTTTATTGCCTCAAACAATCCTTTAGCCTCTCCTGAATCAACATTAGACTAATGCTATGTGCTGCCGATGCTGGTCTTCCAGCCATAAAACTCATGCAGTGTTTCCATCTCAATCATGATGCCAGTCCACTGTTTAGTAATCACAGTTGCTTTCATAGGGGCTGATCCCTTTACGTGCTCTAGGATATGGTTCTCATCCTTGGTAACTGTTGCTACAATAGAGCCGCTAAGGCCTTCTGTGGCTGATGTTCGTCGCTGAGTTTCCTTTTTCTGATCTATTTACAATGTCTGATTTCACTTCTGTCATGAAGGCTTTCATCTTCTTTGAAGCACTACTATCTGAAGACTCTGACTTTCCTTTAGGAGTCATGGTAAGGGCCAAGAAATCACCAAACAAAGCGACACAAACAAACACTGCACTTTCAACAGTCCAAAATGGCGTAGGTAAGTGTACCGGGGGATGCCAACTCCCTCACTCCTATGTCATGTTACATGTGTTCTTCCACTGTGCCACCAAGCTAGTTCACCCACATAGTCCGTAAGTACGAGGCTAATGACATAAGCCGAAACATCTCATTTTTTTTTTGTTTTTATGACATTGTGCATCATAAACTCAAAATGTTTTATGTCGAGACTGTCATAACACAAGGACCCGTTGTATATAACAAAACAAAACAAGAGACTTCTGTATATATGCACATACAGTCAATCCGTAGAAAGAAATCTGGCAGGATACACACCAGACAGATGGACAGTTGATTACCTCTGGGAAGTGAAGATAGGTGGGGTTTTCTGATTTACTCTGTATATTTTTAAAATTAAGAATACATTTCTATATTATTTGGTTAAATATAGTCAATGGTTTATAGACATTCCCTGCCATTACAGCTTGGTGATGTCTTACGAAAGAAAATGGCAAGAACAACTGAACAAGGTATAGTTTTGAGTTGTTTAATTGCACTATTGTTCTTGCTCAAAGATAAGTGGTTAAACTTGAGTTATTGTTAAACTGTGAGAAGCTATAACATGAAATAGAATAAAAGATGTTGCTGCTTATTTCCTTTGTTAAGTCAGTTTAGAAGTCATCAGTTATTGGTTGAAGGAAAAAGTGCAGCCCTTGATTGGTTTAGTGATATCATTTATGTATTTGTATTTTCTAGCAGTTTTTCTTTAGTTAGATATATTCAGTGTCTCAGAGGCATTTTGATCATTTCTGGGAAGAGCTATGACACTGCCTCCCATGGTACTTTTGCACATTTTATCCCACAGAATCCTTCTAAGAGCAATGGCTCGAGGAGGTCAGGCAGCATTGGTTCTGCTCAATACGGGAGGAAATGGCCCAGGAGAAAATGTGTGACATAAATTAAGTCACAGAGCTAATAAGTGACAGGGTCAGGAATCAGATGGAGCCAAGTCTCTTCATTTTTAAATTTTCTCTCTTTCTACCCAGCATAAGGGTGTGTACTACAGCAGGGCTGCCCTGAGTAGAAAGTACTGGGACCATGGACAATGTTTGCACTGATAAAGCCTCAAACCATTGAAAGGTATTGTGAGGGAATATTAGTACTGAAAGAAGAAGATGAGGGTCAAATAAAATAAAAAATATGAAAGAACTTTCTTGAAAACCATTTTACAAACATGAGGTGGTGTTTTGGTCATGGGCATAATAGTCCATTGAGTCTGTTCTTGGTGTGTTGGTGAGGCGTGCCCGAGAGCACTGCTCTCGTTTCGAGCGGAAAGCCCGTGGAGTAGAAGAGGAGAGGTGAGATGGGAAGAAAGCCAGGAAAGCGACTTCATGAATTGACTTCCATTTGGATCAAATGGGCTCCCTGCCATTAAAAGAAACTTCTTTCTAGGAAGAAGTGGGCCCTATTCCAGCTGTAAAGGGGCTCCTCCTCTCTTGTATGGACAGATTTTTGAATGACAAACATTTTTGGAATTGTGCCCATCCCCAAGTGCCATGCTATGGGGTCTGGGATAGTAGGTGTATTCATAGAGACTCCTATGAGATGAAGTTCACCATGCTGCTGCCGTATGGCTACTCCTTCCTCTGTCTTTGGATCTGGATGAGGTTTTATGAAGACCTGACTTGTAAACGTGAGGCTTTGTATCTCATTTCTAGCCTCTGGTCATGTGTTCCTTTGAGCATTGGGTTTCTTAGAGACAGATTGGATTATCGCTTCCTTGTTGCTGTTTTGTTGAGAACCAAATACTTTGAGAACCAAATACCTTGATTTATTCAAAAGGCCAGAGTGTGGTACACAGTTCAGGGACAAAGTCATCTATCCATCCACTCATTCAGTACCTGATAACAGTGGACACTGGAGTGTGGTTATGGCTGCAGAGAACAATCCTATTCTTGTCTCCTAGCTCGTAGTCTGTTGGGGAAGGGGAAATAGAAACACAGAGATAGCTGTTTTACTACAATGTGTTAAGTGAAGCACCGGGCACCTAGTGACTACACAAAGGCTTATGAGTGGCAGTGTTAGAATATAGATGTATAAACAGTGCCCTGGATTCAAGGCCTAGCGCAGACTCTCTGAGCCACAGTGCTGTTGACATTTTGGGCCCGATAATCCTCTGGTGTGGGGGACTATCTTGTATACACTAGGATGTTTAACAGCATCCTGGTCTCTATCTATTAGATGTCTGTGCTAGTGCTCACCCAGCTGTGATCATCAAAAATGTCTCCAGATGTTGTCAAATCTCCCTTAACAGCGCAAAAATTTTCCTGGTAAAGCCACTGGCCTAGAAGAACATGGGATTGTCGTGTTTGGCAGGGTTAAGGAAGGGTGTGTAGGTAGGACATTCTCTCTCTCTCTCTCTTTTTTTTTTAAGATTTTATTTATTGATTTTAGAGAGAGGAGAGAGAGAGAGAGAGACGTGGGGGTGAAGGAGTGGGAAGCATCAACTCGTAGTAGTTGCTTCTCATATGTGCCTTGACCGTGCGAGCCTGAGGTTTCAAATCTGCGACCCCAGCATTCCAAGTCATGCTTTATCCACCGCGCCGCCACAGGTCAGGTGGGGATGTTCTTAATGGATAATTCAGGCTCAGCTCAGTTTAGCGTCGAGAAGCATGGCTGCTGACAGTGACTTAGGTAAAGGCATATAGGTCTCTGTTTGTTAAATTTGGGTTCATTTTCTTTCTCCTCTTCATGGCAGAGATAATAATGCTCTATTTTATCAAATCTTATATTCTTTCCTTTCTGGGCTTATTTTCTAGCCTTCCTTGCGTGGAGACAGGTGACTGAGTTCTGGCCCATGGGATGTGGCCACTTTTTCTCCTTATCCCTGTAGAACTTCCCAAGTGATCCTTTACTTTGCCTCTCCTGGTTTGTTGACTGTAAGTACAGCATCCAGAAGAGGTCCTGGGAAATGATGGAGCCACTGGAGAAAGAAGCCTAAGGGACCCTGAATGCCGACATGGAGCTCAACCCTCTTCTGATTTGTACTGCACTTTAACATAAGAAAGAAATAAACTCTTCCTCTGTCATATTACCAAGATTTAGGGGCTGTTTTTGCATAGTAGTTAGCTTTCCTAATAACTATACTCTTTCCTGCTCCCTCTCTCTTGTTACTTCTCATGTCATAAAAATACTACTTACTGTTACTTCTCTATGTGAAGTAATCTGGTGACCTGCACTTGTCAAAGGCTAGAATATGCCCCTATATTAGCAGTCCCTATAATACAATTAATTATATACCTTTCTAGCTCACATGATTTTTCTTTTCAAAATCTTCCTTGGAAAAGATGAGTAGTTGGATCTGTCTTTAGCTGCTTTTTGAAATGACTTGGACCAGGTCATGGAATAAGGAATTCTGGTTACAATCCAAGAAGAAAAGTCTTCCTGAATGCTGAGTTCATAGTAGCTTTATTCCCTACACAGTTCAAATAGGCATCCCTAAGGCAGAGGAAGAGAAAGGACAGTCAATCCTTTTATTTAATTTTGGCAAGACTGCAGGTTATGGTGCTCTGGGGAAATGCAACCACAGATGTATCAATGTTGTGAAAAATTGTTGGCAGTCTAACCTAAGCCATAAACCTAAACACAGACAGCGCATTCTTGAAGAAAGCTTGTGTTGCCTGTATTTGACCCCAACATCCCACCTTCCAAGATGGTCCTTCCATCTTTACTTATGAAATGCAAGTTCCGTTTGTATATTTTAATCAGTATTTGCTTACTAGATTATCTGGGTGTGTTGTGATTTTCAGCACGTTAGACAGTTTTATGATTAGCTCAGCAACCACTATATTACATTTGCTGCCGAGTTATGGATAAGCATAAAGAGGTTTCTTTTTTCTGATTCTACAGTGATATTTGAGAGGCAGCGTAGCAAAGTGATTGAGAACACGGACTCTGGAGCCCTGCTACCTGAGCTCTAATCCAGGTTTAGCACTTTTTTTTTAATTGTGTGACCTGGTGTACCATTCTTCACTTCACTGTGCTTTGTTTTCAGGAACAATAATTGTACCCGCTTCACAGAGCCACTGTGAGAACGAAAGGGTTAATTTATATGTGGACATTAGGTGTGTGCCTGGTACAATATAAGTGCTTCATAAATATTATCTATCAGTATTACTAAATGCAAAGCTGTTTGTTTTCACGTATTTTAATTACATGGTAATCGAAAGGAGAAATTAGTTATCATTTAATTCATTAGGTCTTTAAAATGCCTCTGTGTTTTAAAGGGACTTAATTAGCTAGAGTTATTCCCTCATTTTGGGAATTTTTATTTTATTTTTACATATAGCTGGACTGGAAAGTATGAAAGATTATATACTAAAATGTTAATAGCATCATCTCTGGGAGGTTTGAATAGGGATGATCTTTTTTTTATTATTGATTAGAGAGAGAGAGGGGGAGAGAAAAATAGGAAGAGATGAGAACCATCAACTCATAATTGCTTCACTTTAGCTGTTCATTGATTGCTTCTCACACGTGCCTTGACCAGGAGGCTCAAGCTCAGCCAGTAACCCTTTGCTCAAGCCAGTGTCCTTGGACTCAAGTCAGCAAGCTTGGGCTCAAGCCAGTGAGGTTGGGCTTCAAACCAGGGATCTTGGGTTCATGTCCATGAGACCGTGCTCAAGCCAGTTGCCTTGGGGTTTTGAACCAGGAACCTCAGCATCTGGGTCAATGCCCTACCACTGCACCACCACCAGTCAGGCAGGGATGATCTTAATTCATTTAAAATTTTATTTGCATTTTCTTTTTTTTTTTTTAAAGGACATATTTATTTTTTTTTTAATTTTTTATTTTATTTATTCATTTTAGAGAGGGAGAGAGAAAGACAGAGAGAGAGAGAGAGAGAGAAAGAGAGAGAGAGAGGAGAAAGAGACGGGGGAGGAGCTGGAAGCATCAACTCCCATATGTGCCTTGACCAGGCAAGCCCAGGTTTCAAACCGGCGACCTCAGCATTTCCAGGTCGACGCTTTATCCACTGCGCCACCACAGGTCAGGCTTTATTTGCATTTTCTAACTCTCTACACATGAGCCTATATTACTTGTAGAATTTTGTTTAATAGTGTAAGGAGCTTAACTAATATTTTTGACATTTCCAAAGAGAATGTTATTTGTGCTGTTTTACATGTGAATATATGTTTCACATATCATATGAAGTTTCACATCAAATGAATGCTTTTTGCATTAACTTTTTGTGGCCCTCCCCACCCCGTTTTTCTTCATTCAAATGAAAGTGTTGGTAAGATCAGTGACACACGTGGCCCATTACAGAAATTTCTAGAACATAGATGCACATCTCATGTAACTTCTCTTCAAGTAGCTTTTATTCTTTTGTTTGTTTGCCTGCTATGTCTGATAATTCTGGGAATAGGCTGGATTTGTGCCAGACACCCTGACTTAGCTATATGATCCAATAGTTGTAGAACATGGACCTAATACTGTGGGGATGCTTCCTGCTTTTACCTTGAAAAACATGCTCATTATCTGGGGCCCCTGGAACATGGTGATACATCTGTGACTGAAATGTGAGGGTGGTTATCTAGAACTTTAACAGCCTGCCTGATATCACTCAATGCCTATGAAGAGTTGGACCAGGTCAAAAAGAAATCTTTGGGTGAGAGAGAAAGTGTAGAATTTGCACTGTGGCCTTCAGTAATATTTCTGGTTGTCAAAAGGGAGAGCTGGAAACTCAAGTAGAGTAAACGGTGACCATCTATTACTAAAAACTTCCTGTGTGCAATCACTTGACCCATCTGATCCCTAGTATTCACCTCAACTTTGTGACACAGGGGAAGTATGAAAGTAACAATAATTATCACAATAGGAACCAACAACTAGCACTTTTTTTGAGCACTTACCTTGTGCCAGCCAGTGAGCTAAGCTCTTTTCATGATTATCATGTCGACCTGGTCAAATGTCCAAGAGGACATGCCATCATGCTCCTCACTGTGTGAGTGAGGACACTGAGGCTCTGAGAGGTACCTCGATAGAGCTCAGATTTGACTGCAGGTCTGCCTGACTCCACAGTCATGCTGGTTCAACATGACGTTTTACGTGAATTATTCTAAACTCGTCTTTTTTATTATTTGTTTTAGGTGTTTAGGACCTGAACATCTTAACTTTTTATCTGGAGATGTTTCTTTTAATCTCTTTTGTTCTTTTTAGTAAGGCATACATTTCTGTACAGTTTTATAAGGATTTTTAAATGTACATTATCTATCTGTTTGGTTTGCACAACCAATGGGCCAGTCACAACAGGCATTATCCCAGCTTTTCCTCAGGAAAATGGAGCCCTGAGAAGTGGACTTGCCCCAACATGTGACAAGTAAATGCCAGCAACTGGGCTGGGGTGATGTCTTTGGACTCCTGGTCCAGTTCTTGTTCAACTGTGCTGGGTTTTTTTTTTTCCCGTTTTGTGACACACACACACACACACACACACACACACACACACACACACACACAGATAGGGACAGACAAACAGGAAGGGAGAGTGACAAGAAGCATCCGTTCATCATTGAGGCACCTTAGTTGCTCATCAGTTGCTTTCTCATATGTGCCTTGACCGGGGGATACAGCAGACCAAGTAACCCCTTGCTCGAGCCAGCGAACTTGGGTTCAAGCTGGTGAGCTTTTGCTCAAACCAGATGAGCCCGCGCTCAAGCTGGCGACCTCGGGGTCTTGAACCTGGGTCCTCGGCATCCCAGTCCGACGCTCTATCCACTGTGCCACTGCCTGGTTAGGCTCTGCTGTGTTTTTGACACATCTTTCTCACAGGTTGTCCATCTTTTTCTTCTTGCCCCAGAGGATTACTTTTTATTAAAAACAAAAACATTTTCTTGGTTATTTTTAATAATTTAGCAGGATTGGGACATACACATGGGTCCAGGCAGAGCATTCAGAGAAAGGACCAGGCCTTCCAGGAGTTTTCACACCTTACATTATGTGTATCAGGAGGTGTTCCCTAAACCCTGGGTGGATCCACTGTGCTTGTCCCCTTCCAGAACCTCGGAAAGGGGCCAGCGGTGCAACGTGACACCCCATACTTGAGGAGCTTGGCTCAGCTCCAGCTCCTCGCACTGTGTCTGCAGCGCCATGTACAGCTGTCCCTGAAAGCATAGCTTCAGACCACCCGTCAGTAAATGATTTGTTTTTTTTGAAGAAGTTGCCCTGAAGCCATTTCTTTATATGAAAGCTTTTAGTTCATCCCTACGCTAGAAATTCAATTTACCACTGAATGAAGTTTTTAAAAAGAGACTGTTATTATTTTATTTAAAGAGAAGTATTAGAGGGCAGGGTTTGGTGGAAGCAATAAAAGAAAACCATTAATATAAATTGAGAATTAGGCTGCTGCTTTCCGGTGAAGATGGCAGGAGGGGTGTTTCCCTCTCACAGGATGATGGAGTGGCCGTAACAGCAGCAAGCTGCCGGGCACAAAGGCAGCAGGAGACTGTGGTAGAGCTGGTCTCTGGTCGCTCTCAGGGAACTGGGTCCAAATTGTGGTCCCTTTTTGGAATCAGATTTTGGCATCTATAATTTCGTAAGGAGGAATGGAGCTATGAAAGAAGGTAATAGAGAAGAAAGAATCTGAGATGTGGGCTCTCACCCCAGCTATGGGACTAATTATCTACCTGACTTTAGAAATGTCACTTAACAGCTCTGGGCCTTGGCTTCCTTACCTGTAGAATGAGGTCGTCGGACCAGAGCAGGCGTATCTGACCCTCACTATGCATCAAATTGGTGACCTTCTAAAAAATACAGATGGCTGGGCCCCATCTGTAGAAATTCTGATTTAATTGTTGTGGGGTGTGACCCGACATCAGTATTTTTAAAGGCTCTCCAGGGGATTCAGATGTGTAGCTCGGTTAGATAGACTCTAAAATTTCCTCTCTCTCTGACAGTCTATTTTAAAATATACATAGTTGGTCTCTTACCAAGGGATTTATGAGCTACACAGCAGCTTGTAAATGGGTTTACTGTAATGAAGGACACTGATCATTTTTGTCTTGGGAAAACAGAAAAATTATTGAAGAGTTATTGAAGATATGCCATTGGTTTGTAAGATAATTCTTCAGGGGAAGCCATAAAAGTGTTCTTTTATTAGATATTGAAGATGGCAGAAAGTTAGATAGTTTAATACAGCCAGAAAGGAGGAATTGTTAGTTTTTAGGTAAATGAAAGTGTTTTTCCTGAGAAGTTTATGCTGGGAGACGTTCTTCATAGTCCTACAAGAGAATGTTTGGGTTGCAAACTATTTTTTAAAATTAATTTTAATTTATTGTGTTAACACGAATTCAAGTGTCCGACTCAATATAACTCCCTCACGCAAACTATTTTTAAGGTGAGTACAGTAACTTCTAACCCACACTACCTTCCTCAGTCCAAACAGAGAAAATCATATTTTTATAAACGCTTTTTATAATTATTAGGCTGTTTTGGGGGTGAAATTTTCAGTCCTTGCTAAAGAAAACTACCCTTCCTTGGGACTCAAATTCCCCTGAACCAGTTTTATTTTTAAATGTAATGCACTGAAAAACAAAAAATTAATTATTCTTTTTATTTACTTAATTTCAGATGAGTAATCTTACGAAAATTATGCTGAATTATTTTATAGTTTATGCATGAATGTCATAGGAAAATTTAATATGGATGGCATACATTTGATACCAGAGGTTTCCTCACAAGTACTTTGGTTAAAACCTGGTCCCTCAGGTCCCCAGATTCTGCCATCATCCAACACTTAAGTGGTCACAGTGAATCCAAGTCCAAGGTCACCTCCCTCCCCTTCCCTCTCTCCCTCGCCGGCTCGCACTTAAAGAGCTTTGGCTGTGTAATCCTCTTCTGTGTCTGAAGAATCCAGGCAAGATTCCGACTGTTGTTTCTTCCGAACAGGAAGTCACCAACTATATTCAGGATAAACTCCACATTTTGTAAAATTTAGAGCCTGTGATCTATAACAATTCTATATGAGGAAAGTGAAGAGTGATTGACCTCACCCTGCATCAGGTAGGAGGAGCAGATAGAATTAGATAAGAGGTGCTTTTAAAACAATCAATGTGGACACTCATTACTAACCTTTAAGCTCTTTTTCTTAAAAAGAAGAAAGAAAATCGAGTTTGTAATGAAAAATCCTGTGAGGCTTTAAAAAAAAATGTTGGGTGTTAGATTTTTAAGTACAGAAAAGCATAATGAAGAAAACAAAATAACCCCAAATTCATCACCTAGGTAATCTTATAAGCATTAGAAACTCTAATGTCTGAAAAGGGCAAAACTATTCCCTAAATAACTACTTTAAATAGGGAACTTTATTTTCTTATTTCAAAAATGAGGCTAAGGGGTAATAACTAATATTTTTGGCTACTTGTTATGTGTCAGTTCCTAACTTCTAATTCTCCAACAACTATTATATTGCAGGTATTATTATTATCCTCACTTTAAAGATTAGAAAAGAGACTAAGTAACTTGCCCAAGGTCATGGTTAATATGCAAGACAGCTGGGATTTGAAGCCAGACAGCTTGGCTTACAAGGCCCAGATCATAAACCCTTTATGCTGCTTACCACAGAATGTTGGGTCTTAAATTGTGGCAAGTTATAACTATTCTTGCTAAGTGACTAGACTGCTATGACAACAGAAAAGTATCCTAGGTTTTCTTTTTCTTTTTTTTTTTTTTTTATAAATAAATTTTTATTAATGGGGTGACATCAATAAATCAGGGTACATATATTCAAAGAAAACAAGTCCAGGTTATCTTGTCATTCAATTATGTTGCATACCCATCACCCAAAGTCAGATTGTCCTCCGTCACCCTCTATCTAGTTTTCTTTGTGCCCCTGCACCTCCCCCTTCCCCTCTCCCTTCTTCCCTCCCCCCCCAACCACCACACTCTTGTCCATGTCTCTTAGTCTCGTTTTTATGTCCCACCAATGTATGGAATCATGTAGTTCTTGTTTTTTTCTGATTTACTTATTTCACTCCGTATAATGTTATCAAGATCCCACCATTTTGTTGTAAATGATCCGATGTCACCATTTCTTATGGCTGAGTAGTATTTCATAGTGTGTATGTGCCACATCTTCTTTATCCAGTCATCTATTGATGGGCTTTTTGGTTGTTTCCATGTCCTGGCCACTGTGAACAATGCTGCAATGAACACGGGGCTGCATGTGTCTTTACGTATCAATATTTCTGAGTTTTGGGGGTATATACCCAGTAGAGGGATTGCTGGGTCATAAGGTAGTTCTATTTTCAGTTTTTTGAGGAACCACCATACTTTCTTCCATAATGGTTGTACTACTTTACATTCCCACCAACAGTGAATGAGGGTTCCTTTTTCTCCACAGCCTCTCCAACATTTGCTATTACCTGTCTTTTTGATAATAGCTAATCTAACAGGTGTGAGGTGGTATCTCATTGTAGTTTTGATTTGCATTTCTCTAATAGCTAATGAAGATGAGCATCTTTTCATATATCTGTTGGCCATTTGTATTTCTTCCTGGGAGAAGTGTCTGTTCATGTCCTCTTCCCATTTTTTAATTGGATTGTTTGTTTGTTGTTGAGTTTTATGAGTTCTTTGTATATTTTGGATATTAGCCCTTATCTGAGCTGTTGTTTGAAATTATTTCCCATTTAGTTGGCTGTCTGTTTATTTTGTTGTCAGTTTCTCTTGCTGAGCAAAAACTTCTTAGTCTGATGTAGTCCCATTCATTTATCTTTGCCTTCACTTCTCTTGCCTTTGGAGTCAAATTCATAAAGTGCTCTTTAAAACCTAGGTCCATGAGTTTAGTACCTATGTCGTCTTCTATGTAATTTATTGTTTCAGGTCTTATATTTAGGTCTTTAATCCATTTTGAATTAATTTTAGTACAAGGGGACAAGCTGTAGTTGAGTTTCATTCTTTTGCATGTGGCTTTCCAGTTTTCCCAGCACCATTTGTTTAAGAGGCTTTCTTTTCTCCATTGTGTGTTGTTGGCCCCTTTATCGAAAATTATTTGACCATATATATGTGGTTTTATTTCTGGACTTTCTATTCTGTTCCATTGGTCTGAGTGTCTATTTTTCTGCCAATACCATGCTGTTTTGATTGTCGTGGCCCTATAATATAGTTTGAAGTCAGGTATTGTAATGCCCCCAGCTTCATTCTTTTTCCTTAGGATTGCTTTGGCTATTCGGGGTTTTTTATAATTCCATATAAATCTGATGATTTTTTGTTCCATTTCTTTAAAAAATGTCATAGGAATTTTGATGGGAATTACATTAAATTTATAAATTGCTTTGGGTAATATGGCCATTTTGATTATATTTATTCTTCCTATCCAAGAACAAGGAATATTTTTCCAGGACATAATCCTTCTACTTTTTATTCGGGACTATCTTTGGGGATCATCTCAGAAAAGCTGATTTGATTTTAACAATGATACCTGAAAAATTAGGAAATTTTACATGCTGTGTCAGATTAAAACTTATGTTTTACAAGGAGGAAAATGCCAATTAAGGATACAGTTTTTCCTTTCTTTTTTATTTGTTTATTTTTTTTCTAAGTATCTTCAAAATGTAATTACAATAAGCAATGGAGAGGCACTTCCATCAGAAGAATGATAATGGTGGTGATGATGTTTGTCTGATGAAGCCTAGGACTTGATTTTCCTCTAGAATGTGTCCTCAGAGAACAGTTTTAGGAACCAAGATCTTTTTTCTTTTAAGTTGAAATCAGCGCCTGAGAAGCCCATGTTTCATAAATACGGACAGAAAACAGAAAGGTCTTTTTCCCAATGGAAGTATGCCTACCACTTTTTGGGGATTACTTACACATTTGTAGACTCATGTATTTATTCATTGGTGACACTTTTTTCTTTAAAAACATTTTGGCATTTAAAAACTTCTCTTGTATAAGGAATAAGTGAAAACACAAAACAAGTAGATATAAACATTGGATTTACAAGAATTAAAATCTGAAATTAAGACATGATAGAGAAGGTAGCACTGAGGGTGGGGAGGAGAAGTGCATTTCTCCGGAGCCCCTCACTCTGCTGCTTTGTATCCTTAGGGGGTTTTTCCCTGGAGGAGAGAAGAGGTTGAGGCTGGAAGTTATGCTTTTCTCGTTAGCAATGACTTTTGAGTCAAAGGATAACCAAACTGTTATGTTAAAAAAGGTTTCCATAGCTAGCAGTTATATTTAACAATAATTCAAATTATGTAAATTTAGGAGAAGAATATGTTCTCCCAAGTGTTGTTTTAAAAGAAAATACCGCCCTGGCCGGTTGGCTCAGCAGTAGAGCGTCGGCCTAGCGTGCGGAGGACCCGGGTTCGATTCCCGGCCAGGGCACATAGGAGAAGCGCCCATTTGCTTCTCCACCCCTCCGCTGCGTCTTCCTCTCTGTCTCTCTCTTCCCCTCCCGCAGCCAAGGCTCCATTGGAGCAAAGATGGCCCGGGCGCTGGGGATGGCTCTGTGGCCTCTGCCCCAGGCGCTAGAGTGGCTCTGGTCGCAACATGGCGATGCCCAGGTTGGGCAGAGCATCGCCCCCTGGTGGGCAGAGCGTCGCCCCTGGTGGGCGTGCTGGGTGGATCCCGGTCGGGCGCACGTGGGAGTCTGTCTGACTGTCTCTCCCTGTTTCCAGCTTCAGAAAAATGCAAAAAAAAAAAAAAAAAAAAGAAAAAGAAAATACCTTTCACCTCACATACTAGATCTCAAATGCAAATGTTCAGTTCTAAGTCTACCTGTGAGTCCAAGTACCTTGGGCTCCTCAGTGCCCATTTAATAAAGGCTGTTAAATGTTTCAGAGGTTTTAATGTTGACTTATATAATAAGTAAATTTCAAAGGCAAGATTTTTCTGAGACTGATTGCTCTGGGCAAACTAAATACTTTAGCTGGGAGCTGTGCTTGTAATCCATTTTTTTCTTTTTCCCCAGAAATATAATCAGCCTGACTCAGCAATTAATTAAAGCATCCATCTTCTGGCTGCAGAGCCTCCTGGCCAAAGAGCATGGTATTTGTAATTGAGTTTGGCCACCAAACAAATTGCCAGTGTCTACCTATAATAGCTCTCCATACATTTCTTTCCCGAGGGCAGATTTTTTTGTCTCAAAATATACATTGGCAGTACTTAGAAGAGTGGAAAAAAGGCAGAGGAATCAGAAAAACCATTAGAGAACCCATTTTCTAGGTAACAAACATGATACCAAGAACATAATAGTGACTAATCTAATTCCTTGTTGAATCTTAACACCATCAGATATAGAATCACATATTTAGGCATCTTAGTGACAGAGATTTATTCTTGGAGAAAATGGAAATACAGTGTCATTCAAATTTAAATATATATGGTAAAGGAGAAGAAATAAAAGCTGAAAGAGAATCAGGCCTGCTATTAAAAAAAAGGAATATATTGTGACTACTTTTTTCCTACATTAAAAAATATTGTATACTTTCATTCTTATGCAAGTTTTCTGGATTGTACACTTTTAATCAATTATTTCTATGTAGGAATATGCTATGAAGACTTGCAGAGTTAGAGTAAACAATCAGGAACAGCGAGGCACCCTAGGGTGAAAGCCCTGAGTGGAGGAGAGTCCAGGGGCCTCTCTGATTCGTTCTGGAAACAGTATGTGTTGGAAACAGCAAAAGAGCAGGATAAGATTCAGTAACAGAAATGTTTAGGCTCTCAGAACAGAGATTAGGAGTCACCATGTCCCTAGTGCTTTACTTTACCCCCTGAGAACCTCTATCTGCTTCTTTGAGTTACTTGTACTGGCTAATAAACATCTGAGTAAGGCTGGGGACGGGGCTTCAGTCCTCTGGTCTGCTGAGTGGGGTTGTTGCCTCCCCTCAGCCCCTCGGAGCATGTCATCTGGTTTCTGATTAGTCCGTTGTCGCTGCGACATTTCTATATGCAATGATGTGGAGAGCGCCTTCCCAGCACTTGTGAAAGTGAAGGGATGCCTTCCTGCCAAGGCTTTCACAGCCTTCGTTATTTCCTCCCTTCTTCTCTAAGGCATCTTCCTGCCTTAAGAGAGTTGTCTCGCTGGCCTGATTCTAATTTGTTCTGTAGAATGTTATCTTCCCTTAGGAGATGAGATGCGAGCTTCCTTTGTGTCTTTGTGTTTTCTCCTGTTACAATATGAGGGCGAAGAATCCTTTTCCCTGATTTACTCACCATGATCCACGTGGTTAATTATCTCTGGTCTCCCCAGACACCAATTATTGCCCAGAACCATAGTCAGGAGCCCATTTTCTGTCATTGTGTCACAAAATTTTGCTTTTTACACTGGTTTTAAGACAGCCCTCATATCCTTTATGAATTTTTTTATATTTATCAATCTATACTATGCACTTATGCATTAGTCAGGATTTTGTTAGATGTAGTGACTGAAATCCCACTCAAACTAGTATAACCAAAAATGACGTTATATTGTAGAGGTAGATGGTGGTGATGGTTTTACAACAGTGTGGATGTACTTAATGCTGTGGAACTGTACATTTAAAAAAAGTGACTTATGCCTCCCCCTGCCCCCCCCTCTGGAAAGTCTAATGGTGCTTCAAGAAACTTATTTTTCTCTCTCTGCCTCTTAGATATCCAATATTTAACTTCTCATCATTCCTTATAAAGCTCCAGAAGTTCAAGTTTCTTTTAGTATGTGACCGAGAGCTGAGGGAGGCGGGGAGTAGACTAGGGGATGAGTCACAGATAGTTTCATGGAGAAGTTGGTTATTGATCTGTGGTCACTGGCTTGGGAACAGTTCAAAGAAGAGTTCTCCAAGTGAAGTGATCAGCTCCAGCAATGGTGTAAAGATGGGAAAACCGGGGTAAACAGTTCACTTTATCTCTAGACTGCCCTGTACAATGTGTGCAAAGGGAAGGCAGGTAGAACTAAGCTCAAGGAGGATGGCTGGAATAGAGTGTCCTGTTTGTATTTTAGGGAGAACGAGGGAGGGCAAGGTTGGTGGCTCTGCAGACAGAGGCAGCACCCCTGCTCTGGGAATCTGAAGGGAAGGAGTGTTGGAGAATAGTCATCTCAGTAAACGTCTTCATTCCTTCTGTTCACATGTCTCTCTTTTCCTTGTTTTAAATTCAAATGCCTTTTTATCTTTCCACTTACAGAATAGTCTTCCCATCTCTCTGCCATCTTGCAGGACCTCTCCTAAAGTACCTCAAGCAAATAAGTCATCCTGTCTGGTGTCCTGGCCTCAAGAATTATTTTTTCCTGCTGTCTCGTTTTAGTATTTTACCTACGCCTATAACTTTTCTTCTTAATGGCCTTAGCCCTCATGCTATTGACAGTCTTATTCTATTTATCAATAGGCAGCTGAGGGAACATTTTCATCCAAGAGTGAAGGGCTTTGTTGCCGAATATCCATTCCTCTGGGGTCAATGACTCAAATGTTTTCCTGGAAACTGTGGGAATTGTGGATTCGGAGCCAAACTGTAGGCTTTTTAGGTCTGGAAAGGACCTAAAAAACACCCCACAACAAAAAAACCTGCCATCCCGCTGCTCATCTAACAGATGAGAAAAGTGGACCCCACCGTTGTTCAAAACTCTATCTTCTATTACCTGAAGGATAGAAATCTCCAGGATGCACTTCGAGGACGGCTGAATGAGTTATTCCGAACCATCACTGCTCTGCCTTGAAGTGGAAAATAACCTCTTCTGGACTCATCTAGCCGTGTTCCTGTTGCTTCATTTCTCGGGTGTTTTACACAACAGAAGTTTCAGGTGTCTTTCCGACACAGAGTAGAATGTGCTCTTTTTGCTGCCTCCCTCCAGGAGAGTCTGTTATGTCATCCAAGCAAATGATAGTCTTTCTCTAGTAGAGTCACTTGAATTTTGGTGGGCTGTGATGGCACCCACATTTTTTATATTAAAGAACACTGATATATCCCTCCATCATATCCATTCTGGGAGCTGGTTTCAGATTCTTTGAATGAAGACCTGGTGGCATTTGCACCCTAGCTGACACCTGGGGTCCTTCTTTGCTTCTTTATGGGTTTGGACTGACTAGAAAAAAAAAAAAAGGTGATTCAGTGAGGAATAGGAGATCATTGTGATTGTTTAGATAACCTAGTAGTTTGGAAGGGAATTGGGCCATGAAAGAAGTAGAGAGTAAATGAAAGGATCTGAACTCCTCAGAAAAATCAAGCTCACTTGGCAAACAGTGACGAGAAAATAGTCAAAATTCCCGCTTCGTCTTCATGCTCCTCTGAAGGGCTGGCTGGTGATTTGTTTGGGAGCCTTTAAAGGTCAGCCAGCTCTGCCTTTTTATTTGTGATGGTGATTGAGTCTTTTAGCTCGTTTTTTTTTTGTGGGGGGGGGTGTCAAAGGAGTAATTCTGATTGTATTTCTATTACTGTGCTTGCTTACAAGCTAGCTACTGGTGCTTTAGGTTTCATGCTATTTCAGGGCGGAAGGTGGTGTTTTCCAGACATGGATGCTTGAGAGGGTGGAAATGTTTTTCTGCTGGAAAAAGGCCACAAAAGGTGGTTCTGTGTGAGATGATGTTGGTGCAGAGTGGAAAGTTGACTCTCTCCAGTCACAGAAGGGGAAGAGGGAGACGGTGACCTGAGCCTTTACCCAGTGTCATGGAGAGAGGTTAAAGTGGAAATCAATTCCTGGAAAAGAACTCTGACTGGCCAGGCTGGGTCCTGTGCCTGCCCCAGTGGCGAGGATAGCTGAGGAAAATGTCTTAACAGTTCCACCTGAATCACAGCATTTAGGAAGAACGGTTCCTAAAGTGGGGGGAGGTAGGACAGATGAAAATGTCCTGTTTTCCCCCAGAGCAACACTGGTTCTTCGGAGCGCATTGGTTAGTTCACATTGGGTCACTCAAAAGGAATTTGTTGGATCACTGATAGCATGAACCATGGAGGAAATTTTGGTTTTATGTGAGAGACATTTAGGGTGAAATATCAACTCATTTTCCCCTTTGAATCGAAATACTGTCCTTGTATGTTATTTCCAGAGTAGGACAATAATGTTTGAAACTCCATCGGACACACTCTAGTTGGAGTGATGATTTTGTATAATACTTCGTACCTCCGCATGGGCAGCTCCTTTGAATCATCACAGCAGCCAGAAGAGGTAGGCGATTTCTTCTTGGTTTTATGGGTAAGGTGACAGGGACCGAGGGGCGAGGTTTTAGAGCTGGCAAGGGTCAGAACAAATCCTCAAACCCCGGTCTGTGAGGCTTTCTGTGTACCTTCCTCAACACTCTAGCTGCGTGGGACAGACCTGGCAGATGCTGCCGTTAATCAAGGTTGTGAATTTGAATAAAAATTGAGAAGGAAATATGGAAGAAAGAACATCATAAATCTCAACACAGAAGTTTAAGGCTTTGAAAGACCTTCAATAGTATGTCATAGCTCTTAGGATCTCTCAGTTTGTTGTGACATAATTAGGCCCCAAGTCTTAACTGCAGGTCAGTTTCTAAAACTGCGTGCCCATGTGCCTGCAGGATTTGTGTTGAGACACATACTTTAATTAGATGGCAGCATAATGATAGGGTTTAATGTACAGGGTGGGCAAAAGTAGGTTTACAGTTCATATGGAAAATAATACAATAAAAAATAAAACAAGAATAAACTACATGGTTTGCATACTCACAACTGTAAACCTACTTTTGCCAACCTCTGTATAATATTAGGTGGGGGGAAAAGTAAAAACAAAACAAAACATACCCAAGGCCTGGCACACAGCAGACATGCAAAAAGGAATTTTGTTGCACTAAGTAATACATACATATATCAGACAGCAAGTCAGTATTTTAAGTACATATACACATACATAAATAAGTAAGCATGAAGAGAAGAGCAAGAGGAAAAACAGCAACATGTCAATAGTATTTACCTCTTAGTTGTTAGGTTATAGATAAGTTATTTTCTTTTTTTTTCTCATGTATATTCCAAATTTTGCAGTTAATATTCATCACTGTTTATATAGTTGGGAGAGGAAAGAAACATGATAAAAACTAACTGCAGAAACATCTGTGTTAAATAAAATTGCATTTAAAATGGAATTTTAATTTTTTTTATTTTTTAATTTTTTTTGTATTTTTCTGAAGTTGGAGATGGGGAGGCAGTCAGACAGACTCCTGCATGCGCCCGACCGGGATCCACTCGGCATGCCCACCAGGGGGCGATGCTCTACCCATTGGGGCACTGCTCTGTCACAACCAGAGCCATTCTAGCACCTGGGGCAGAGGCCATAGAGCCATCCTCAGTGCCCGGGCCAACTTTGCTCCAGTGGAGCCTTGGCTGCAGGAGCGGAAGAGAGAGACAGAGAGGAAGGAGACGGGGAGGGGTGGAGAAGCAGATGGACGCCTTTCCTGTGTGCGCTGGCCGGGAATCGAACCTGGGACTCCTGCACGCCAGGCCGACGCTCTACCACTGAGCCAACCAGCCAGGGCCTAAAATGGAACTTTTAAAAGTAACTAGAACACAGAATCCCGATAATATCAATAGCTATGGCAGAAGCAAAGCACTGGACCAGAAGGTCATGGATGCTTCTACCGGATGGATGCACAGAGTTAGGCCAAACCAAAATCCAGGGACTGGATGAACCAATAGCTGTATTTAAAAAACAGGTGTATAGCTCATCTTAATTGTGCATCAGAATTTTCTATGCTAGGGTGATACATTAAATCTAAGCCAAAATGTGCTAGTTTATTTTACTCTGTTTACTGAAAAACATTAAGAAGTAAATAGCCAGCCAGTCCCAATTTTCCAACTGAAACTTTTTCTTGCTCGTGGCAGAGAAAGGAGTATTTTGTGTGTCATTGGCTGGACTACAGAAACCCAAGGATTTGGCATCAGGAGGTTCTCTCGGTGCCGTTAGCCGGTACTAATATCTCAGTGTAACGGTAAAATGGCAAAGTGTAGAGCAGTGAACCCGTAGTTTCCAACTTAGTCTGACCCTAAAACCATGGATAAGGGAAAATTTCCCTAATTTTTGATGGTTCAATGGCTTCAATGAACTGAAATAAACATTCCTGTCGTATAGCAAATATTTCTCCCAAGTCTTTAAAAATACTCTGAAATGTCATTTTTTAATAGATGCATAATATTCTACCATTTGGTTATGTCATGTTTTATTTTATGATATCCCCAAGACTGGATAGTTAAGAGGCTTCCAAGTATTTTTGATAATAAATAACACCCCAGTAAATATCTTGAACATAAATCTTTGTGCTCATCCCTAATTGCTCCCTTAGGGTAATTTCCCACAAGAATTATGGGGATAAAGAATGTGAAGAAAGTTATATCATAGGTATAAGATGAATACATCTTTCAACTGCAAACTTCATCTTATTCTTTGATTCCTTGTTGCCTAAAGTGACCTCATTACCTTAAAATAATCCTAAAATTCACACAGCATTAAAGAAACATAAAAGGTGTTTTAGAAAAGATTCTATACTCCCAAAGATACAAATATTTAATCTCTTAAAGTGGTTGTGGTTAAGATATGAATCTTTCTAACAAGGAACAAAGAGTTCTAAGCTTGTTTATGCAAAAAGTCTAATAAACCAGGTCATTAAAAGTGTTAGAATTGTCGGCCCTGGCTGGTTGGCTCAGTGGTAGAGCGTCGGCCTGGCCTGTGGAAGTCCCGGGTTCGATTCCCGGACAGGGCACACAGGAGAGGCGCCCATCTGCTTCTCCACCCCTCCCCCTCTCCTTCCTCTCTGTCTCTCTCTTCCCCTCCCGCAGCGAGGCCCCAATGGAGCAAAGATGGCCCGGGCGCTGGGGATGGCTCCTTGGCATCTGCCCCAGGCGCCAGAGTGGCTCTGGTCGCAACAGAGCGATGCCCGGAGGGGCAGAGCGTCGCCCCTGGTGGGCGTGCTGGGTGGATCCCAGTTGGGCGCATGCAGGAGTCTGTCTGACTGTCTCTCCCCGTTTCCAGCTTCAGAAAAATACAAAAAAAAAAAAAAGTGTTAGAATTGTCTTGAATATGAAAACTTGTAGTTGTTTTAAACTGGCTATTTAAAGATTATATGAATCAGTTGCGAAGAGTTTTAGCAATGTACAGACCCAATTCCATTACTTGCTCAATAGCTGTGTTAGCTTATGCTTAGCATGAAAGGCTGATAATTGTGGTGTGATAAGGCTACACAGTGCTCAAGTGTATAATAAGCCTTACTTAGTTGGGATAGAGAAATATTTACTAGTGCTCTGCTAATGAGCTGTAATTTACATCATTTAATTAGCTGGATTTATTTTAGCTAAGGTTAAATGTGTTTAATGTATTTGATAGAGGTCTTGAAATAATATGTGCCAAAATCAATTAGAAGAAATGCAGAAATATTTCAAGCCGGCTTTCTGTGGAATAATCACCATGCAGATTATTTTGGTTCATTTTAAACCCAGAAAACTGGTTGGAAGAAGATATACTGAATCCTAATCCATGCCCAAAATAATATTGTCTGTATTACAAACACTTCTGTTATAGATCACTTATGTAAGTAGATGTACAATCCTCTCCTTTGGAAGGTATACTCCTTGTTCAACCTAATCTTGTTTTGGGTGACATATCGGACTCTGCTGCAGGGGGTGCAGCTCACTGAGTGGCTATTTTTAAATCTGTCTATGAGGCAGAAGTTGTGTAGATTCAGAGTTAGTTACCCTTGAGAATCCCTTTGGAAGGCTCCACATAGGAGGCCTACCCTCTGTCTATCATTGAGGCCAACACAGCCAGTCTTGCCTACAGAGCTGGAACGGATTGCTGTTTCTCCGAGCATCAGATAGGCAGTTGGCTTGTGTTTAGGGTTGAACTTGTATGTAAAATATGTTTCTTTAAACACGAGAATCCCCCTCAGCTCTATGGTCTGCTCACACTTGCTGGATGGAATGAGACTGAAGGAGCTACGGAGTCATGTTTCCTTCTTTCTCTCACCCTGGGGTGTGGGGTCATTGAGTGGGACGGCTGGTGTGCATGCAGGAGTGCGTGGGTGTCTCTGCCTCCCTCCCCTCTAGTGGGTGTTACTGAATTCTTTGGAGTGAAGGCATGTGTGATGTGACACCACCACAGGTGCTGTGAAGTGATGTGGAATTTTTAGCCATGTAGAAGTTCTCCTGTGAGAGCCGCCAGTGACCTTATTGGCTACACATACCATAAAAGCAGAGCAGAGAGGCCGGACAAATGAGTGGGTCATTTTGAAATTATCTTATGACCATAATGTTCCCTTCCCTACATTCAATAAGCATAGATTTATTGAGGGCCTACTATATTGCAAGGAGTTAGGGATACAGTGGTAACCACAGTAGACCCAATTCCTGCCTTTCTGCACCTTTTGGACTGGTAGGTCCCTGAGAATTTGCCTTTGTCTAGGGCTAGGCAACAAGAAAATGACTAGATCTATAGGAGACCAAATATTTGGTGCAAGAAATGCTTATTTTTGGTTCTTGATTTGAGACTGTATGATGCAAATGGCTTCTTTAAGAGCTATTTAATATCTAAGCTCACACACCTGCTGGCTTGCAAAACCCAGCCTCAGAGGTCAGTTGACCTTCCTATCTGATGTCAGCATGCTGTCAGCATATCACTATCTACCTGGTGTCAGATCTAGGGCTCCTGTACTGCCTGATCTCTGACAGCTTCTGTATCTGTCAGCACCTGCACCTCCTTGCTCCAATTCCTCATTCTTAGGATCTGCGTGCCTGCAGGACCTCCTCCCTTTCCCCCAAGTAGTGGTGGTAGAGTGTGTGTGTGTGTGTGTGTGTGTGTGTGTGTGTGTGAGAAAGAGCGAGAGTAAATGAAGTAAATCCCTGCACATGAGAGCTTACTTTAGATTACTCGCCCTCCTCACTAACATTGGTCACACACCGGGAGAAGAGGAGAGGGCAGTGATCGGATTCCCAGGTGCATATGTCCCTTTGTCCTTGGGTCTTGGTCTGTTGACTTCCATGGGGCTTCCTCGTGTCGTGTCCTTTCCTGTTTGTTATCTCTCACTATTCCTCTTATCTGAATTGTGCCTTGTAACTTGCTGCCTTTTTTTTTTTTTAAACTTTTTTTTTTATTTTTTTTTAATTTTTACTTTATTTATTCATTTTTTAGAGAGGAGAGAGACAGAGGAGAGAGAGACAGAGAGAGAGAAGGGGGGAGGAGCTGGAATCATCAACTCCCATATGTGCCTTGACCAGGCAAGCCCAGGGTTTCGAACCGGCGACCTCAGCATTTCCAGGTCGACACTTTATCCACTGCGCCACCACAGGTCAGGCCTTGCTGCCTTTCTTAATGAATACCTGGGATCTCAAAATTTAGTTAAAAAGAGCAAGTGTGTGTGTGTGTGTGTGTGTGTGTGTGTGTGTGTGAGAGAGAGAGAGAGAGAGAGAGAGAGAGAATTTCATGTTGAGGTGGGGCCGCAGGACTCTATGACCCTGACTTCGTCCAAGATGTTTTTGCTCCTCAAAATGGCACAGACGAAGTATGCCGAGGTCTGTGTAATTTATAGGATTAACATGATTTATCTTTTTAGACAGTTAATGTTTTTGTCAGTCAGTGAAATGCATTGCTTTTACATGGAAACAAACATGGCATATCTTACGGCACAGACTGCAAAATTTACATGAATTTCAAGTTAAAAGGTTATTTTTTTTTTTTTATTTTTTTTATTTTTTTCATTTTTCTGAAGCTGGAAACAGGGAGAGACAGTCAGACAGACTCCCGCATGCGCCCGACCGGGATCCACCCGGCACGCCCACCATGGGGCGACGCTCTGCCCACCAGGGGGCGATGCTCTGCCCATCCTGGGCGTCGCCATGTTGCGACCAGAGCCACTCTAGCGCCTGAGGCAGAGGCCACAGAGCCATCCCCAGCGCCCGGGCCATCTTTGCTCCAATGGAGCCTTGGCTGCGGAAGGGGAAGAGAGAGACAGAGAGGAAAGCGCGGCGGAGGGGTGGAGAAGCAAATGGGCGCTTCTCCTGTGTGCCCTGGCCGGGAATCGAACCCGGGTCCTCCGCACGCTAGGCCGACGCTCTACCGCTGAGCCAACCGGCCAGGGCAAAAGGTTATTTTTGAGGCAGACACCCAGGGAAATACATTCATTCTTGTCTTCTGTTATAAATACTTTGGAAGACGAGGTTAAACTAGGCTCTTGGAATCCTTGCTCCTTAGTTATTATCTGACATGGGAAGTGCACGGTGCCTGCTGCCGCCTAACTTGGCTGCTCCGTCCCCCTCGCCCCCGTTCTCCCCTCATAGTTCTGTCTCACTGAAGGTGCTGTGCTCCGCGCCACCCCTCCTGCATGCCTCCGTGTTCCACAAATGCTGCTGGCATCGCTTCTGGGCTTCCTTAGATCTGCTCAGAGGGCAGACGCTGTGGCCCCACAGAAGACTGCGGTGAGGATCACAGGACTAAGGAGTGCGCGGAGCGTGACTGCAGCCCGGCTCTGTGGCGTCAGGGTGGGAAGCCGGTGCTTCGAGAACGGGCCTGGGGTCCGCCTGGCCTGTTACTCTCTCCTGGCACACATGGGGTCCGCCTGGCCTGTTACTCTCTCCTGGCACACATGGGGTCCGCCTGGCCTGTTACTCTCTCCTGGCACATGGGTGCACTATGGAGTCTGTGTATCAGGAGGTCCGCCTGGCCTGTTACTCTCTCCTGGCACACATGGGGTCCGCCTGGCCTGTTACTCTCTCCTGGCACATGGGGGCACTGTGGAGTCTGTGTACCAGGAGAGAGTGTCTGTCGTCCTGGTGCACCCCACCAGTGGAGCAGGACAGGATTCGCTGGCTACAGCACTGACCGGAGTAGATTCTGCCCTGGACGCTTTCTGTTCCACCAAAGGCTCTGTCAAAGGCTGTAGGAGGACATTCGTCCCTCCAGCCGTTCACTGTCCGCTGCCTGGGCCTGAGGCCGTGTTCAGCGTCCGTTTCTGACCTTTTTTGAAGCTGCTTCTCTCCATGAGGGAGGAATGACATCTGAGCCGAGGGGAGCTGACGCATGCCATTCTGGTCTGTGGCTCCGGCCCCCTAATCTCTCCAGGACAAGATGTTCCAACAGGTGTGCTGATCCTTCCCTCTTCAGGCCTGTCTGGCAAGGGGAGAATGTGCTTCCTTTCCCATCTCTGGAAGGAAGTCACGGAGTAAGATTGGCATCAGCCTTAAGGAAAAATTTCCAGAGTGCCAAGTGTGTCTTTGATGCCTTCCCAAGGGAGCCGGCCCAGTGGAAGGGCGGCCGCACGCTTTGGAACCAGATCTTCATTGGGACTGACTTCAGTCCCTCACTGGCTTTCTAACGTGGGTCGGGTTATTTACATGATCGAGCCTCCTTTTCCTGATCTGTTAAAGGATGTTGTTAATACTAACTCTTTGCTAATGGTGAGGAAGAAGCAAGGGGATGTTTGGAAAGTGCCTGGCATGTCATAGCAACTCAGAAACTCTCCTCCCGGCTGCTGTGCTGTGTGTGTCCCAAGCCCGGTGTTGGATGCAGGGTGGCCCTTCTTCTAAATCACATTGTTTCCTTGTCTCTGTTAAAAACACATATCCCCCACCCCCTGCTGCTAATCTTTTCTTAGTAGCCAGGAGAAGCAAACAAACACATCAAGCGCCTTATATAAAGGAAGTCTCAGTAAGATGTGCCTGAATGATATAGTCATCTTCTACCTTGCTCAGAGGTGATCTCAGCCTAAAGGAGCAGCTTTAACTCAAGGGAATTGCTATTTCTAAGAGAAGGCTTTCGGGTAGTAGAAGTGGGTTCCCACAGTTTCTGAGAAGGTTCGTGCTTGGCCCATGTTCCCCTAAGTGAGGCCCCAAAGTCTGTGTCTCCGGGCAGCCCCGACCTGCTCGCCCCGGCCCCGCGTTCAGTCCCTCTCAGAGGCAACCCTCGCCCCGGGTCTTTGCTCTGATTCATAAGGCAACCTTGGCTTGCAGTGTGCTGGGGCAGCATATTTATCTGGCCGGCTCACAGAAATCAGAAGCAACTGTTTTAGCCCTTAACCCTTCCTAGCTTTTCATGGCGATTTCCATAAACTATCTCAATTCTTAGAGGAAAATAGAATTTAAAAAAAGATCAATATTTTAATCTTTGTATGTAACTGATGGATCATTGAGGTTTCTCTTAAAGTAGAGTGACAAATAGGCCAGCTATTATTGATTTGTAAATTGTCACCGGGAGGACTTGAGTGTTGACCAAGATTCTGAGGGTGTGTCTATGTGAGGTGGAAAAGGGTATGGTGCTTGATTAGTGATGTCTAGAGGCTTCGGGCGGGAAGTGGCAGCTCGTGACCACATGTTTGTCATGACTTTCTCCAGCTCTCCAGCCACTAGTCACTCCGTCATTTCTCTCTCCATTTGCTCTTCCACTTGAGAACAGTCGGGGAATCAGAGGTGTTTTCCAGCGAGGTTCACTCTGGTAAATGATTTAGCAGGGCTGAAGCTTGACAGCAACTAAAAGTTTTCTTTGGTTTCCTGTAGATTTCATATTTATCCTATTTTTCATGTCCATTGACATGAATAATCAAGAGTTGTTATGGGTTAGGGTTTTGGATCCCTATAAGTGGCATCAGTGTTCGGTCCATTCAAAGAAACGACCCAGAACACTTTATCGTGCCTTTTCCTCCGAAGGTCCATGCGCACGTGAACCATAGGCACAGAGATGAATTGCATTCACGAATCACTTGAGCTGCACAAAGCAAAGCAAGGAGCTGCCTCTAATAGTATTGGCTGTTGTACCCACTTTGCCTTTATACGAATATGCCAGTTTTTCAGATAGCCGAATGGATGAATCACAGTATGTGCTGAGAGAGGCAGACCAACAGCCCGGAGAATACAGGTCACTCACATGCAGTTTCAGGCTACTCTTTTCCAAGGTTATGTTAGAACCCATCTGAGAGCATTGAAAGGAAAGCTCTTCTTGAAAAATAGACACCTGGTGTGTGGCATGGCTTAGCTTTGCCTACTCAGCTTTTGCAGTGGGAAATGAACTTGTCTTTGGATATGGGAAGTAGACAGGCTAGCAGCTTTTTCAGGAGGTTTCGTTTATCTTCCATTCTCTCCACTGACCCCCTGCTGGGGGAAGAGGTGGGGTGGATCATCAGGCAAGTTTTTTTCTGCGAACAGAGGAGAAGTGTCTGAGCCCTGCTCTCAGACCGCCATTGGCTCTGGCACTGCTGGCGTGTCTGTGGGTTCTTATTTGCACGGTGTTCTCCACGTGGACGGGTTTAGGTCACAACTTGGTTTTGAGAGTCTTCTGTGGAGTTACTTAGAAGGAAAATATCCAAAATATGGAACAAATCTTGAGCATCTCTTGGAGAATTCAGAGTAAAATACATACTTTCTAAATACATATTTTACAAAATATACAAAATACTTTTTATAAATTTATCAATATTATGCAAAGCTACTAAACCATAACTCAGTAATAGCAACAAAAGTCTCCATCACCATTTGGCCTCTCCTCTCCTTTCCTTCCTTGCTGTGAAAGTTATAAAAGGAGGAGGGAGACTTTACATTTTATGTTTAGGGGAGTCTGATACATTTTTTTATAAGCTGATCCTGTTTGGAGGCTGACTCATAAGTACCCGGGGTATGTATGCCTCTTCCTCATTTCTGGTTTTTCTCTAATTTGCCAAATGTGAAGGCTAGGATTATTCAGTCCTGTGGGACAGGCTTTCCTTCTTTCTGGACCATTTTTGGGCATGCAGAGCTTGATCTGTACGCTCCCCTTTGCTGCTGGGCCAGGGAAAGGGGTATCACATACAAGTGAAAGAGTACCATGGCAAGGCAAGAGACTAAAGAGGGTCTTTCTCTGTAACTTTTCAGTGGCAATGACCCGAGTTGGTATTGTAAGAGCCATGTGTCAAGTGTAAGACAGAAGGGGGAAGGAACAATTTCATTTTCTAATGTCTTTTTTAATTTATGTATTTTTTTCTTAAGTGAGAGGTGGGGAGGCAGACAGACAGGCTCCCACATGTGCCCTGACTGAGATCTGCCTGGCAAGCCGCATACCGGGTGATGCTCTGTCCATCTGGGGTGTCTGCTCTGTTGCTTGGCAACCGAGCTATTTTAGTGCCTGAGGCGAGGCCATGGAGCCATCCTCAGTGCCCAGGGTGAACTTGCTTGAACCATTCTATAGCCATGGCTATAGGAGGGGAAGACAGAGAAAGAAGGAGAGAGAGAGAAGGGGGAGTGGTGGAGAAGCACATCATCCCTTCTGTGCGCCCTGACCAGGAATCAAACCCACATGCTGGATTGATGTTCCACTGCTGAGCCAACTGGCCAGGGCCCTTTTTTATTTCTTGCTGGCCATGGAGATGCTAGAATGATAAAAGCAGAGGAGTCAGCTGAGAGGTCACGAAAAATAAAATCTGTAAACGAGAAGCTGCTTAATGTGTTACCCACAGGCACAGTTGTTTAATTAAGGGATTCTTACACGGGGATCAAGTAAAGGAATGAAAAGAATGTGACTGAAACTACAAGAGCTCTGGTAAGACTGTCCCAGCCTCAGGACTGAGACCTGAATGGAGTTATTCCAGAAATGGAGAGTACAGACTTCTGCGGGCAGTGCGTCAGAGCATGGGGAGCCCCTTCAGACCGCTTGCAAGGCCCTGAGCGGGGAGACCATTCAGATACCTGCTGCTCACCCTCCAGAGCTGTGATTCTCTGGTTGCTTATTCTGTGGTCAGTATTTGGTAATGCAGACTTGTTACCAACACACCTAGAACTGTCCTGAATACACCAAGCAGAGTTTTCAGTTAATTTAGTGTGGGGCCACATTTACTAAGTTTTTAATAATTCTTCTAATTTATTAATTAAATATCCATCCCCGTTCTTTAAATCAATCATTTCTGTTTGAGAAATGATGAATTAAAATGTAGGTAAAATCGTCTTCCTTCCCATTAATGAAATACATGTAGCACAGGTCTGATTTACATTCTCACATAGGAATATTAGGAATATAATGCGGAGGAGTCCTGGCCTTATTAGGATATGCTTTTATCGGTTTATATGGCAGGGCTCGAATGCTTAATGGTCTTTCATTTTTAGATAGCATTCAATATATCAAAAAAATTTATTATTTATATATATTATATTATTTCTTAATATTTTTTAAAAATATGTAATTTTATTATCATTCCATATGTATTTTGTTATTTATATATATTTTAAAGATTTTATTTATTCATTTTAGAGAGAGGAGAGAGAGAGAAAGAGAAGTGGGAGGAGGAGTGGGAAGCATCAACTCCTAGTTATTTCTCATACGTTCCTTGACCAGGCAAGCCTGGGGTTTTGAAATGGCAACCTCAGCATTCTAGGTGGATGCTTTACCCACTGCACCACCACAGGTCAGGCTCATTCAAGACTTTGAAAGTACTTCCAAAAACATCCATTGCCTGGCAGAGGGCGATCTCCATGACAGCAAGGACTGTGCTTGCTTTTGCCCACACTTGTGCGCCTAGTCTTCGTAGAGGGGCGAGTGCATAGCCAGGACTTTGTAGTACTATTGATTGGAAGGGAGAGGGGAGAGGGGGGAAAGGAGCATCATCTCGAATGCTTCACAGCATCTGCCCCACCACCACTGTCATGTGGGTGACCCTCACCTGATTAGCTGAAATTGCTGTCCCAGCCTTCCACGTGGCCTCCCTACCTTCAGTTGATCCTGCCCTGCCAATCCATTTCCACACTATAGCCAGTGTGATCTTTGTAACATGTGATTCTGAGTACATCACTTCCTTGTGTGAAGCTCCAACTGCTTCCTGTTTCCCTGACGATAAATGGCAGTCCTTTAGTCCACCTTGCCAGCCCATGTCCAACCATCCGGCCACTCTTCTCCTTGCAGGCCATACTCCAGCCACCCTGAACTGTCCCATTGGCTCAGTGGTAGAGCATTGGCCCAGCATGTGGATGTCCCGGGTTCGATTCCCGGTCAGGGCACACAGGAGAAGTGCCCATCTGCTTCTCCAACTCTCCCCCTTTTGCTTCTTTCTCTCTCTTCTCTCTCTCTCTTCCCCTCCTGCAGCCATGGCTCGCTTGGAGCAAGTTGGCCCCTGGTGCTAAGGATGGCTCCCTGGCCTCTATCTCAGGGGCCAAAAAATGGCTCCAGTTGCAATTGAGCTAGGGCCCCAGAGGGGCAGAGCATCGCCCCTTAGTGGGCTTGCCGGGTGGATCCCAGTGGGTACATGCAGAAGTCTGTCTCTGCCTCCCCATCCTCTCGCTAAATTTTAAAAAAATTTATATATATGATTATAAAAAATATTTAACAATAAAAATATTTTATAAAATTTGAGAAATTACAGAACAATGTAACAAATGTATCTGTCAATAACCCTGTTTAACATTTTTATGAATTTCTGTCTAATCCTTGTTTTTCTGTGCATATTTGCATACTATGAAACTGGGATCACACTGTCAGAAGTTTCATAGACTGCTTTTTCTATACTTTTCACATCTCCTTTGAAAGATCAATTTTAATAACTATTCTGTTTTTTTTTGTATTATAACTTTATTATGGTAAAATATATATAACATGAATTTTAAACTTTTTAAATCATTTTAAAGTTCAGTGACAGTGTATTTACAGCGTTGTGCAGCCAGCACCACAGTCTAGGTCCAGACATTTTGTGAGCCCCATGTCCATGAAGCAGTCACTTCCTATACTCTTCTCCTCCAAATCCCTGGGAACCTTTATCTGTTTACTGTCTCAATAAGTTTACTTAATCTGGATATTCATATAAGTGGAATCATACATGTGGCCTTTTTGTAAATTCTGTGGCTTCTTTCACTTAGCATGTTTTCAGGGGTTCATCTGTGTTGTAGCATCTATCACTATATGTTATTCCTTTTCATGGCTGAATAATACTCCAGTGTATGGCCGTGCCACATTTTATTTCCTATTCATCAGTTGATGGACATTTAGGTTGTTTCTACCTTTGGCTGTTGGAATAATAGTGCTGCTACGAACATTTGTGTACAAGTTTTTGTTTGAACATCCATTTTTAATTCTTTTGAGTATGTACCTAGGAGTGTTTCACTTATTGAGGAACTACAAACTGTTTTCCATAGTAGTTGTACTATTTTATACTCCTGTGAGCAATATTCCAATTTCTTTACATTCTCACCAACACATTTTTTTTTTTGTGTTAGCTGTCCTAGACTGTCTGAAGTGGTACTTTATTGTGGTTTTGCTTTGTGTTTCTCTAATGATTGATATTTTTGAGCATCTTTTCATGTGCCTGTTGGCTATTTGTATATCTTACTGGGATTTATATATTATAATATTCAATAGTTTCCCCAGCTTTGACTTTGGTTACTTTCTAAGTTTTGCTATCATGAATATTATTATTATTATTATTATTTTTTTTTATTTTTCTGAAGCTGGAAACGGGGAGAGACAGTCAGACAGACTCCCGCATGCGCCCGACCGGGATCCACCCAGCATGCCCACCAGGGGTGACGCTCTGCCCACCAGGGGGTGATGCTCTGCCCCTCCGGGGCGTCGCTCTGCCACAAACAGAGCCACTCTAGCACCTGGGGCAGAGGCCAAGGAGCCATCCCCAGCGCCCGGGCCATCTTTACTCTGATGGAGCCTTGGAGCCTTGGCTGCGGGAGGGGAAGAGAGAGACAGAGAGGAAGGAGAGGGGGAGGGGTGGAGAAGCAGATGGGCGCTTCTCCTATGTGCCCTGGCCGGGAATTGAACCCGGGTCCCCCGCACGCCAGGCTGACGTATCATGAATATTATTGTTATGAATATCTCTCTATAAAAATTGTCTGAATGTCTAGTTAATTCTGTAGAATAGCTTCCTTGCAGTGGCGTTGTGTGGGTGAAAAGTATAATATTTCGAAGGTTTTTATATGAAGGATCATATTTAGCACTGCAAGTTTGAGGAGTACAGATAAGCTACTTGGGAAACCTTTTCAAGCACCTGTGCTAGGATTTCTATCTCCGACTTATTGCACTAGGTTCATTGGAGGGGACCCGGTTTCCTGGGAGAGTCTGATATGCAATGCAGCCATGAACCATTAGCCCAGTTTCCTCTGCAGCCATGTAGGTCTTCCAAAGGAAGAGAAAAAAGGGCATCATTGACTGTCCCCATACTCTGACCAGTTCTGAGCAGGTTGGTCCTTCTCTTTCTCTAGCTGTGGGCAACATGCTTGCTGGCCCTGCTGTTCTCACAGAGCGAGCTTGGCATCCCCTGGACCCCTCAGTGGGTCTTGTCCACATGAAATCTGATCTTCGCCTTCTTGTTCTTGGGGAGCTGCTTGTTTTGAACCTATCTTTTCTGGTGAGGAAACAGGTTTCTGCTAGCTTTGTGACTTGTTGAACGCCTACTCACCAAGGCTAGAGCAAACCTAGGTCTCCTGGCTCCCCAGATCATTTCTTTCCACTCCCCTCAGTGCCCTTGTTTTGACATTTTTATTGGCCATGATTCAAGAGGGGAAATGTAGTCACACACGCCGAATGTACGTGGAGTGCTCTAGAGAGAGAGCAGGCTGCCACACGTCTGGGCAGGCCTTTGCTGTCACACGGGACCTTAGCTTTTGGCCACGCCCAGCTCTGTCCCTGGGAGGAGGAAGGGCAGCCAAAAGTCCCCTGAGTTGGGACAACAGGACCATGATCTCTAAGGAGCCATGGTCATATTGTGCAGTTTAGACCCCTGGAATGCTGTTATATTGACTGGATAACAGTTGCTAAGGCTTTTGATGTTAGGCGTATAGTGTAGATTCTCAAATCTAGATTTAACTTGCAAAGATACTGATGAGGTCTCCAGACCATGTAGAGCTGATTCATGGACAGGTTGGTGAGGAGAGGGGGTGTGGAGCCACTGAGGAAGGAGCCCTCTCAGTTATGGTCAGTGGGCTGGGGGAGAGACCTCAGGACCCCAGCTGCCTCGCTAACACCCTGTCTCACACCTTAGTTGCCTTTGCGATTAGGCTGGTGCACTGGAGGTCAAGGGCTACCCATCCCCCACTGCTAAATAGGAACACACAGCAAATTAGGCTTTGTTTATTTTCTGCAAAATGACTGTCAAGATTATATCTTTCAACTTGGCATTCAAGTTCACATTCTCCAAGTAAATCTTGTATTCCTAAAGTTTAAAAAGTATGTTGAAATCTAATTTTAGATTGGGAAGGGTAATGAAAAATAAAAGTGAGAATCACAGACTTCCCTGTGGCGCCACTTCAGTTAAGAATTACATGCAACCTTTTAAATCGCACATTTTTGAGATAAAGGCACGTTAGTTTACTTAGGCCTAATTCATTTTCAGAGCTTTCTCATAGAGTCATTTGTATTCAGTATCAAGACATAATCTGCATTTGGCATACACACTGAGCTCTCAAATCTTATGCACCAATATGATAAAGTTTAAGACAAATTACTAAATATATTTTATATTTAAATGGACTTAGTAAATTGCAAACACAGCATTGTAACAGAGTGAAAGACTGACTATAATGGCTAATTTACAAATACCAACCTTTTTAAGAGTTTTTGATTCTCAACTCAGGTGTTTTTTTCCCCCCTTTTAAAAATTACAATAATTTAAACTGCATTATTGGCCCTGGCCGGTTGGCTCAGTGGTAGAGTGTCGGCCTGGCATGCAGGAGTCCCGGGTTCGATTCCCGGCCAGGGCACACAGGAGAAGCGCCCATCTGCTTCTCCACCCTTCCCTCTCCTTCCTCTTTGTCTCTCTCTACCCTTCCCGCAGCCAAGGCTCCATTGGAGCAAAGTTGGCCTGGGCGCTGAGGATGGCTATATGGCTTCTGCCTCAGGTGCTACAATGGCTCTGGTTGCAACAGAGCGACGCCCCAGATGGGCAGAGCATCGCCCCCTGGTGGGCGTGCTGGGTGGATCCCAGTTGGGCGCATGCGGGAGTCTGTCTGACTGCCTCCCCTTTTCCAACCTCAGAAAAATACAAAATATATATATATATAAAATAAACTGCATTATTACTTTTTCCATGCTATTCATGTAATTTTCCAGATGGACAGGAACAGTTTAAAAGACTGCTATTGTTTAATGGGCACAGAATAAGGTGGTGTGTGTGTATTGGCAGGGGGTATGGGGCATGGGAGAAATAGGGAGGAAAAAGATTTAGGGAGTATTTTCAAGCTTATGCTGGCTGGAAGTAATGCATTTTATTTTATTATTATTTTTTTAATTAGAGTGCAGTTGACGTATAACATTATATTGGGTTCAGGTATGCAGCATAGTGATTCTTTTTTTTTTTTTTTTTTAGATTTTATTTATTGCTTTTTAGAGAAAGGGGAGTGAGAGAAAGAGGGCAGAGGAAGTGGAAGCATCTACTCATAGTAATTGCTTCCTATATGTGCCTTGACCAGGCAAGCTCAGGGATTTGAACTAGCAACCTCAGCATTCCAGGTCGACACTTTATCCACTGTGTCACCACAGGTCGGGTTGCAGCATAGTGATTCAACATTGATATTCCTTACAAAGTGATCACCATAATAAGTCTAATTACCATCCGTCACTCTACAAAGTCATTATGATATTATTGCCTATATTCTCTGTGCTGTATGTGACATTCCCGTGACTTTTTGAAAGCAGTGCATTTTAAAATCAGTGTTACTATCATGTCTGCGGTAGCTAAGCTTAGGATTCTTTTATGTCTTTAGCAGAGGCTGGGGAGGGGTGGGAGAATATGAGAGGCTCTGTTAGAAATGCAATGACTTGGAGAAGCGGCTGCTTATTGTTGCTCCTGAGCATGTACGTGTCTAAAGTCACTCCTGTGCCCTGGCTCATTCGTCACTCCAAAGTAGAATCCTCCCCGCCCCCACCTTTCGATCTAATCTATTCCCAGGCCTTGTTCAAATCCTGCCCCTCTTGCTTCCCCCTTTTCTGAATCAGACAAGAAAGCCCCTTAAAATGTTAGGGCTAAAAGGACCTCTGAGCTGCTATCCGTCCAGTCTGTCATTGTGTCAAAGGAAAACTTGGCACCCATTTGTGTAAAGTCTGTAGAACATGGTTCAGTCCTTTCTCACAGTTTAATTGTTTTGTGTGGGTTAGGCTAATTTCCCAGCTATATTTGGCTGTCTCTGAGGAAGGGACTATGTCACACATTTCTTTTGTATATTTCATAAAAATAGCATGTAGTAGGTACTCAGAAAATGCTTTCAGCTCCAGTAGCACTTTCTGTGAAATGCTCTGGCCAGTAGATAACAGGGGAGGCTTATTTTTTTCAGCACAAACTAGAAACAGCCTGAATACTCATTCAAAGGAAAATAATTCAGTAAATTGTGATGTTTTCATATTATGGAGCATTATATAGCTATTAAGAGAAATGAGTTAATCCTATAGCTACTGAACTGGGGGATGTCCTCAATATTATTCTTATTGTTCTTGCAAATGAGAAGAAAGGAAAATAGTGAAATCCTACTCTGGTGATAAGAGTGTCACTTCCTGGACCTGTATTTATATTTCTGTAGATCAGCAAGAACATGGGGAAAGATGTAGAAGGATACACATTAGCCAGTTAACAGTGGTGGGAAAGGGTATAAAGTTTTTTCTTAGCCTTGTCTCTGTTTTGTTGTAACTGGGGAAAAATGAAAAACCAGCAAGAGAAAAGAGAAAACACATAGAGGTCTTCACGCATTAGAGAGTTCCTTTCCTGTAATACTTTTGAGCGTTCAAACATTTGTGTGATTTTTAAAAAATGAGTTAGCCCTTTGATTTAATTTTAGAGTTAGGAAATAAAGATAACATTATACTTGGGTTAGTGTTTTTTCTTTGTTTGTTTCAGCTCGTGACATGAAGATAAGTTTTCTTTTTATCAAACCCTAAACCGTGAAGGTGGCACCCAAACCGAAAGCCTCTGCACCCCGGTTTCTGTGGCAGCGTGGGTAGAGAAGTAGCAGGTTGTACCGATGCAGGATGCTAGTTGGCTTCAGAGCCCTACTCACTTCCTGTCCCAGAGCTGCACAGAACAGAGTGCAACTGAAAAGCCTTGCTTAAGTGGAAAAGTAAAAACAGCAAACACTGCAGAACTTCCGGTGCTCCTCCGCCGATGGCCGGTGGCCCGGGTGGCTCTGCTCCAGAGGGCCATGCATCCCACAGAGGAAGTTGGTGAGAGTCTCCGATGTAGGCAGCATGCCTGAGTGGGCTAGCTCTTGTTGCATAATAGTGATTAGATTTACCTTTTAGATCCACGTCTTGGCCACTAGAGGAATGTGCTTCCTCAAAACTGTAGGACACTCGATCCCCAGGACCACTTCTCGCCCAGATTGTTACTACAACCTCCTAACTTGTATCGCTCTGGTCTTTTCTTCCGGTTCATCACACAGTCATCCGTTTCTAGAGTGATCATTCTAAAGCGCTACTCTTGAGTCACTCCCCTGCTCAAAAACCTTGCATGGCTCCCAAGTTCTGTAGAAGAGAGTCCAAATTTCTTAGCATGGCATTCAAAGCCTTCTATCACATGATCCCTGGCTACTTCTCAGCTTTACTGTGCTTCTCTCATGCTCCAGCCCAGTGGAATTGTTCCCTGTGCACGTTGAGTCTTTCCAACCCCTGCTCATATTCTTCTGAGGTAGGAGCATCCCCTTCCCATTCCGTCCGTCTCTACCTTCCTAAATTCTCTCCACTCTTCAGTATTCACATCAAAGGCGGCTGCTTTCAGGAGGGCACATGTGATTTCCCTTCCTTCTCCATGTACTGCTCCGGTGGTATTTACCGTGTACTCAGGTTGTGTATGCTCAGACTTCCTCTTATACCCAGTGCCTCTGTCAGGGAGCAGCCACCTGCAGCGCCTCAGTGTCTGAATTTCTTATGCTTCGTACATTTCTTACATTTACTCTGTCTTTGTTGGCTTGTATTAAATAAGGTTATCTGAAGTCTACCAGATTAATTTTTTAAAAACATTTTTCATCTCTTGTTGGGAGGGGATTGCTGGCAGAGAAAAAAAAAATTGAACTGAGTTGGTGTCTCTGCAAGGAAATACGAAGTGATATTCTACTATTTTGCATATTTTCCATCTTCTATCATCTAATGTTTTTCAGTCTCTTGGGCTCCTCTTTTCCTGCTGCCTTATCGTGTTTCCTTTTGACATCTGTCACTGGTCGCCCTTGCCATGACATTGGGTGGGGACACTGAGAAGATTCTTCCTGGAAGATTACACCAAGAGGATCCCGGATATATTTGCTTTCCTGTGACTTTGTTGGTTTTGTGGGTGGCGGGGCACCTTCTGGGTCTCTCAGGCAGGGAGACTAATCGAGGTCCTGGTCAACCCACCACCACCCTAGACTGCAGAGAGGTTTGACCAGCCAGAGCCAGGCAGATGACTCAGTTTTGCGCATTTCCCTACTCCCTCACCTGGCTCGCCATAGAGGTGGTGAGAGTTGATCTGCTCTCTACTTTTCCAAGGAATATACAGATGGAGTTTAAAAAAAAAAAATACAGAAAGGAAGGAGGAGGTTTAAAAGAAGACGATCACTGTCTTTGGAAAGACTTGGGCAAAAAGTGGCTTTCTGATGTTTTGAAAGAATTCAGGTTCCAACAGATTTCAGACACACCCAATCTGGAGTTTGCCTAACTCATGAATGCCTTAACATGATTGAGTGAATCCATATATCTCATACGTAGCCAGTCCATCCTCTTGAAATACAGTGGTTCCTCACTTATTGTGGGGGTTAGATTCCAGAACCCCCCCTCGCGATAGGCGAAAATCTGTGAAGTAGCAAACTTATATTTATTATATATATATATTTTTTCCTTTTTTTTTTACAGGGACAGAGAGAGAGAGTCAGAGAAAGGGATAGATACAGACAGACAGACAGGAACGGAGAGAGATGAGAAGCATCAATCATCAGTTTTTCGTTACGACACCTTAGTTGTTCATTGATTGCTTTCTCATATGTGCCTTGACTGCAAGCCTTCAGCAGACCGAGTAACCCCTTGCTCGAGCCAGCGACCTTGGGTCCAAGCTGGTGAGCTTTTTGCTCAAACCAGATGAGCCTGTGCTCAAGCTGGCGACCTTGGGATCTCGAACCTGGGTCCTCTGCATCCCAGTCTGACGCTCTATCCACTGTGCCACTGCCTGGTCAGGCTATTTATATATATTTTAAGGCTTTATAAACCCTCCTCACACTCTTATAAAACTTTCCCACACTGTTATTAACCTTCCACACACTTATTTTGCTTATTTTACCACAAAATAATTAAAATAATAAATATATAAAAATACCGAAATGCCACAAAATCCTGTGATATAGCGAAAAATCTGCGATACAAAATTAGATATATAGAATTTAAAAATCTGTGATACAGTGAGACCGCAAAACGTGAACTGCGATATGGCGAGGGACGACTCTAGAGCATGAGACTGCCACCTTCCTGATGCATGCCTTTTATTTCTGCACACTGATTTTGTTGTTGTTTTTAAAGGACACTGGAATTGCTTTATTTAGCTTCCAATATTTAGGATTCTCAAAAATTATAATTACTGTTAACTACAAGAGAATAGAGAATATTACTGTAGTTATAGGTCATTTTCTACTATACTTATTTTTTTTTAATTAAAAGATTTTTTTTTTTTTTAGCGTGCACGAGAGGGACAGACAGGAAGGGAGAGAGATGAGAAGCACCAATTTTTCTTCTTAGTTGTTTATTGCTTTCTCATATGTGCCTTGACTAGGGGCTCCACCTGAGCCAGTGACCCTTTGCTCAAGCCAGCAACTTTGGGTTTAAGCCAGTGACCTTTGTGTTCAAGCCAGCAACCATGGGGTCATGTGTATGATCCCATGCTCAAGCCAATGACCCCACACTCTAGCTCAGGGGTCTCAAACTTGCGGCCCGCGGGCCTCATGCGGCCCGCCCACCAATTTTGTGCGGCCCGCAGATTAATCCATGAAGTTTGATTAGTCTGCGGGCCGCACAAAATTGGTGGGCAGGCCGCACGACCGCGAATTTGAGACCCCTGCCTAGCTGGTGAGACTCAAGCCAGATGAGCCTGTGCTCAAGCCAGTGACCTTGAGGTTTCGAACCTGGATCTTCAGCATCCCGGGCTGACACTCTATCCACTGCATCACTGTCTTTAGGAATACTACTATTTTATTTTCGTCCTGATTAAGATAAGGGATGCACATATCACCATTAATAAAAACTTGTGTTTGTACAATACAATATATCCTAAAACTGAGAACCACTTACTGTATCTGAACAGAAAAAAAAAACAAAACTCTGAATACATTTACTATCCTGAAAATCATCTTTTGGATGTGTATGTTCTTTTCCCCACCAAGATTACTAGAATGACTTATACTGATTAACATTATTAAGTCACCTTTCATATTTTAAACCACATGAATTCAATACGCTGTAAGATACAGTTATACAAAGAATGTAAGCAAAACTAAGATAGGAAATAAAACCTCTAAAACAGTTTTTCAAAACAGGAAATTTGTAGAAGTATATTGTTGTTGTTTTTGTTTTACTAAAATTACACAGATTTAAATATTTGGTAGGAATTTACCTCTTGGATCCATTGTGCTTTTACTTAAATTAACTTTCTTTAAAAGTTAACTCCTGAATGGTATTTAATTAACTTAGCTAAAGTTCAGATTTTATCGCAAACCATTTGAAACTCAACAGAGTGAAAAAAAGATGTGGAGAGTTGGCAGCAGAGCCCAGTCAAAAAATATGGCATTTGGCAACGTATGTCTGCCTTGTTTTGCTTTGCTTTTCTCTTTATGGATGTGACTTATTTTTGAAATGCTTTGGTTTAAATTCAGTGATCAAGTGACAAGTCTGACAAAACAGAGCTCACTTCCGCAGAGGTTCTTTAGGGGAAAAATGGAAGTGTTCCAGAAACGAAAGGAAGTAACCTCGATTTCACCTGGAAACATTAGTGTCTCAGGGGCAGGAGATTTGGACTCGAAATAAAGAGTAGAGGAAAGTGGCCAAGATGCTGAGCCAAACTTGCATCCAGGAATAGAGCAGCATCAAAGAACTGCAAACAGTATCTTTTGTTTCCACTACATGTATCCTTGTAAGTAGAGATCGGGGAGCTAGAGATAAAGGAAGATTAGAAAGTTCTTTCCTGTGATGCCTTGTATTATGGCAATGCTCTTCTACTCTATGGGTTCTCTACCTCCGTTTTCAACTCCTTCAGATGTTCACTGTGCACTGTGGACGGCTTAAATGTTTGCATAAACTCTTGCTCAAGACATCAGTTCCTTTTTGTCCACATGATGAAGTTAAAATTCCTTCTCCTGGCTTAGTGTTCCCCTCTCTGTTATTTACTTTTCTTTTTTTTTTTTGTATTTTTCTGAAGCTGGAAATGGGGAGACACAGACAGACTCCCGCATGCACCCGACCGGGATCCACCCGGCACGCCCACCAGGGGGCGATGCTCTGCCCCTCCGGGGTGTTGCTCTGTCGTGACCAGAGCCACTCCAGCGCCTGGGGCATAGGCCAAGGAACCATCCCCAGCGCTGGGGCCATCTTGGCTCCAATGGAGCCTCGCTGCAGGAGGGGGAGAGAGAGACAGAGAGGAAGGAGAGGGGGAGGGGTGGAGAAGCAGATGGGCGCTTCTCCTGTGTGCCCTGTCCGGGAATCGAACCTGGGACTTCTGCACACCAGGCTGATGCTCTACCACTGAGCCAACTGGCCAGGGCTCAGTTACTTACTTTTCTAACCTCTTCATTTACTGTTCTCCAATGGGAAGGATTTATTCCAGTTCTATTCTTCAAAATTCATTTTAACACCTACCTTCTTCATCTTTCTGGTAACTCAAACCCACACTGAGCTCCCCTACTTTGAAAGATTGATTGTAGCTGTTTGTTTCTTAACTTGTGGCAAGATTGTTTTATTGTTAGTTATTTTGTTCAGACTAACAATATCTAGAAATATGTATGGATATATAGTCACTATGTGGCATATCTATAGAGCAGGGGTTGGGAACTTTTTTGGCTGAGAGAGCCATGAACGCCACATATTTTAAAATGTAATTCCATGAGAGCCATACAATGACCCGTGTACGTTATGCATTATCCAATAAAAATTTGGTGTTGTCCCTGAAGACAGCTGTGATTGGCTCCAGCCATCCACAACCATGAACATGAGTGGTAGGAAATGAATGGACTGTAATACATGAGAATGTTTTATATTTTTAACATTTTTTTATTAAAGATTTGTCTGCTAGCCAGATGCAGCCATCAAAAGAGTCACATCTGGCTCGCGAGCCATAGGTTCCCAACCCCTGATATAGAGAGAGTGTGTGTGTGTATATGACATTTTTCTTGGTCATATGGTATATAATATTTTTTTATATAAAATATATTGAAACTGAAGCTGAATTCATGACCATGAATTATATATAATATACTTACTCTATACTCATTGCATTGCATTGCATTGTATTAACACGACCTATGAGAGACAGTACTAAACTTCAAGAAGCAAGAAAACTAAGTTCTAGCCCTGACCAGCTGGCTCAGTGGACAGAGCGTTGGCCTGGCATATGGATGTCCTGGGTTTCATTCCCAGTCAGGACATACAGGAGAAGTAACCATCCGCTTCTATTCCCTTCCTTCTTCCCCTTTTCACCATCTTTCCCTCCCATAGCCAGTGGCATGATTGGTTCCAGCCTCATCCTTGGGCTCTGAGGATAGCTCAATTGATCTGAGCATTGGGCTCAGGTGTTAAAAATAGCTCAGTTGACTTGAATATGGGCTCAAGATGGGGTTGCCGGGTGGATCCCGGTCGGGGTGCATGCAGGAGTCTGTCTCCCCTCCTCTCACTTAAAAAAAAGAAAGAACACTGAGTTCTAGTCTCAACTTTTGCTTTGATGCCTTCACAACACCAACCATGGAATTAAATCTCCTTTATGACCACCAGCAGAGCATAAAGGGACAGTATAACTATACATGTTTATGAGCACTTTCAATAGTAAAATTATGATTTCACATCTAAACCAGTGGACATGAATGTGTGGCATACTTTCATTAATCGAAGAAAAATGATGTAATGTTTGAGTTGCTTTGATTTTGGTTTTCTAAATTAGGTCCCTAAGTACAGAAAGGTTGTGTGACATTTTTTAGTTTTCCCAGTATAATAAAGGCCAACTAAGGCTCAGTTTGATTTTTCCACCTGTGTATAAAAGCTTCTCTCCCAGTATGATGGCCCCCTCTGCTTTACAGGAGGTGTTGAGTGGGTTATAATCCTAACTTGATTTATTTGTTCTGTAAGTTTTTAGAAAATCTCCCTAGATCACTTATTTTTCCAATTGTAAGATGGATGGACATAATAGGTTTCACTTGACTGTGAAAGTTTTTAAGCTTCTTAACTCCAAGTCAACACTAATCACTATTTATTTTGAGTGTGCATTAGGCATCTGGTCCTGTACAAGGGGTGCTACATATATAACATAATTTCTTAAATACCTCTTATAAAATAGCTATGATAACCCCATTTTATAGATGAGGAAACTATGGCTAGGAGTTAATCTCAGATCAATCTGAAAATATGTATCAATCTTCTACTGTGGAAGAAAAAGAGAAAGATCTCAGGCCTGTGAAAATCAATGTTGCTTAACTTAACCAATACTGTTGTTTCACCGTTTTCTTTTACCTAACCTTTCCTGAGTGCCTGGTTTCCATTTTCCCTTGGGTTAGCTATCTTCTGGTGAGAATGGGAATGAATGATACTGTATTAAAGAGCAGAGAAATAGCCTAGGACAGTGGTAGTCAACCTGGTCCCTACCACCCACTAGTGGGCATTCCAGCTTTCATGGTGGGCGGTAGCAGAGCAACCAAAGTATAAATAAAAAGATAGATTTAACTATAGTAAGTTGTTTTATAAAGATTTATTCTGGCCCTGGCCGGTTGGCTCAGCAGTAGAGCGTCGGCCTGGCGTGCGGGGGACCCGGGTTCGATTCCTGGCCAGGGCACATAGGAGAAGCGCCCATTTGCTTCTCACTCCCACCCCCTCCTTCCTCTCTGTCTCTGTCTTCCCCTCCCGCAGCCGAGGCTCCATTGGAGCAAAGATGGCCCGGGCACTGGGGATGGCTCCTTGGCCTCTGCCCCAGGCGCTAGAGTGGCTCTGGTTGCGGCAGAGCAACGTCCCGGAGGGGCAGAGCATCGCCCCCTGGTGGGCAGAGCCTCGCCCCTGGTGGGCGTGCTGGGTGGATCCCGGTCGGGCGCATGCGGGAGTCTATCTGACTGTCTTTCCCCGTTTCCAGCTTCAGAAGAAAAAAAAAAGATTTATTCTGCCAAACTTAGCATAAATCCAACATAAAGTATTTGGTAAGTAATTATTATTATATGCTTTAACTTGCTGTAACTCTGCTTTATAAATTTTGTAAAGTAAAGTTACTTCCCTACTTTATAAATCACCATTACTGTGGAACTGGTGGGTGGTTAGAAAATTTTACTACTAACAGAGATACAAAAGTGGGCGGTAGGTATAAAAAGGTTGACTACCCCTGGCCTAGGAGTATCTCAGAAAAGAAGGTACAACAAAGGATATGCATGTTTGAAAACTGGATACTTGGTCCTTAAATAACTACAGTCAAAGCCTATGTGCTATTTTCATTTTGGAAAAGGTTAGATAATAAATTAGTTTTTCTGCCTGACCAGGCAGTGGCACAGTGAATAGAGTGTCAGCCTGGGATGCAGAGGGCCCAGGTTCGAAACCCCAAGGTCGCTGGCTTGAGCACAGACTCATCCAGCTTGAGCACGGGGTTGCCAGTTTAAGCGTGGGATTATAGACATGATGCCGTGGTCGTTGGCTTGAACCCCAAAGTTCCTGGCTTGAGCCTGAGGTTGCTGGCTTGACCAAGCGGTTCACTGGCTCAGCTGGAGTCTGCTGGTCAAGGAACATATGAGAAAGCAATCAATGAACAACTAAGGTGCCACAGTGAAGAATTGATGCTTCTCATCTTTCTCCTTTCCTGTCTGTCTGTCCCTATTTGTCTCTCTCTGTCTTTCTCTCTTTCTAAAAAATAAAAAAATAATTAAAAAATTAGTTTTTTCATTTTCTGACTTGTTTTTTTTTCCATAATGTTTAAAGAGTTAATGAATAATTATATATAGAGAGTATATTACTGATCCTTGGAGTTTTATGTTTTTTTGTTATTAATATAATAATTGGAAATGTTACAGACATTTGCTCTGCAGCATAGTTTGTAGGAGACATTTTCAGATATGTAGTCTTACATTAAAAATGTTTATGAGGATTCAGTATATTTTGTACAGTTCTTAAGGGAAACAGATTTTGACTTTATGATCATCGTTATCTTTCTGTGATGGAGTGAATCTTCTCCCCAAGTAAAGAGAGATCTACATTCAGGAAGCACTTAATGGCATGCTTTCAGCAGATCACACAGCAAGACCCACATGACTAGAGCTAACAAGTTTTGTCCATTAAGTTTACTGACTTGAACAAATTTTTATTATCCTTTTGTAAAAATGCAAGCACTGCCTCATACTAAAACCAGTTGTTACTTAATGAAGTGTTTCAGCATGTTCATATAAGTTGATGGTTTCATATAGCCAGATTATTGCAGCATCAGCTATTAGCTACTAATAATAACATGCTCCTAGCTCACTTTAATGACATACTGTACTCAGAATACTCAAGTATGGACAGATGTTTTCGAATATCAGTTTTTTCCTCTTGGCTATTGATTGATTCCCAACACCCACTCCTGATTTGAATACAAGATGTTTTCTTTGATACTTGGAGTCTTTAATTACCCAATCAAATCAGAAAAAGACAAGCCACAAACACACCAGGAATTTGAAACAAATGGCTGGAGCATCTTCTTCGACTTTTTACCATTGACCGTAGATACAGATGCTCAGTGACAGCCTCTGTCACTCTGCGTATCTTCCAAAGCCAACTGATCGGCAGAGAACATGCAGCTCTAACCAAGGGAACGTGAAGTGCACCATACAAGTTTTAGCAAAAATCAAATTGGTGGTTTCATTAGGGGACTTTGGAGGAGGGACCCACGACCTATTTGCAGGGTGGAGTGGACATTCTACACTGGCTTGCTGTGCTCTCTCCGTTGAATCCAGAATGGGCTTTACTCTTAAACTGTCGGATGCACTTTTTAAAAACTGGAATTGAAGAAATAATTGAATTGGGTTTTGCAATGATGAAATTGATACTTTAAAATGATAGTTTTTTTTTCTAACAAACTGGACCCTCAGGAATCAGTAAGAAAGTTTTTTTTGTCTTTTCTTTTGGTATGTAAATACATGCATGTTTACTTATTATTAAGAATTTTCTCAGAGTTCTTTTGTGTCTTGAATAAAGTGCATCCTCCAGCTTCCTTACTTTTCTTAATTGCAGAACCTGAGCTTTAACTCTCATTTCCCAGGTAACAAATTACCATCTTGCTCCCCCTAGTGGAGTTGTAACTCTACTGCAAAATTTGAGGAGACTGGATCAGTATGGGTTTTAGTATCTTATTTGTGGAAGTCAGGTGTTTTCTCTATTTGTTTTCAGACTGAGGATAAAATAGAGAAATGTTGCATTGTGTGGGCTTATAGGGGATGTGCATAAAGAAACTAACATTTCGCTGATAAATGTTAGTAAGGTTAGCTACATAGTTCGTCATGGCTGCCAAATTCAAGTGGCCTCTCTGCTCTGCACTTCTCCATCTTAGGAGGGTCCAATGCAGACCGCCACTTCTAGAAGACAGCTGTCAATGCCCCTGGCAAAGACGGTAAGGGGCGGGTAGCTGGTTATGTTGAAATAGGACAGGCCCCATCTGAATATTGAATCCCACTTCTGTCATTGGTAGAGTAGGCCCAGGAAGTATTCTTACAACTCTAAACCTACCTGCGGGACTGTGACAATATCCATGGCACACGGCCATCATCTCCAGTTTACAGCTCCTAAGCATGCTAAGAAAGTTCTAGTAATTGAAGCTGAAATGACTGCATACCTCTCTTAAGAGTTTGAATTTCTGTAGGGAATGATAATCAAAGTTTTCATGGGATCAGAATCTTTCTCTTTTTCTGCCACTGTTCGCATTTCATAACTTTGACCTTTATTATGATTGTATTTATCAACTTTGTACCCTGGCGCACACAAAGCACTCCTATTTTGTATGTGCTAGTGGTGCATGTGGGAAACATAAAAAAGAAAAGACTCATAAAAACATTAAAAAAAAGGCTTAGGGCTCTGCTCTTTTCAAGTAAGACTTTGCTTCTGAGCCTTATTAAGGTCACAGCAAAAGCTCAAAAGATGCAGTTGTTGCCAATTAGTGATTAATACAGTATAAGTACTTTGTACTTGTAAGCAAGAATATTGTAATTAAAATAGTTCTGCTTTCTTAAAATCATGTACTTGAGACAATAGTTAGATATATCTTCTTCCAAATATTTATTCTCAGAGTAAGTGTTCGTACTTAGGGAAAAATAAAACAGCAGGATTGATAAAAATCCCAACAAAAGGGAATGCCAAAGTGCTTTCTGGACATGTTTTATTTGGGAGTGTGGAGAAAAGGAAATACCCATAATGTTTTTTTAAAAAATACTAATTTGCTCATGAGTCATAGTAATTTAGTTTAAGAATTATATACATCCATGCAAACACAGAGCTTCTGTTTCAAACGAAACATGTGTCTCATAGTTCTAATTTGGAATCCCATGATGCTTGGATTCACAATTGTGAAGACAATGATGTCACAGTGGCCACATGGCCTCGCTGGGGCTAGAGATGTCCATCTAGCAAGACTTTGGGGAACAGGGACTTTTCTATTCTGCAGAGAGTATGAGGAATTTGTATGTGAATCAACATATGCCTCTGTGTGTACACACGTGATTGTAGATGCCCGTGCAAATGTAGGCATGTACTTATGGGTATATCTATGTATATATGTGACTGCAAAATTGGAAGAGTTACAATAGCTCAGTGTCTACTAGTGGGTGCTGGAAATTCTATGCATTGACAGTACTTTCCAAAGCAGCTTTCACAGAGCTGGGCCCAGAGGTGTTGGACAAGTGTGCTCACCGACCTCTTTGCATTGATGATACCCTTCAAACCAGCCTCAAGGACTGTGCCAAGAAGTGTTTGGGAAGCTCTCTCTACACCACTCCCTTCTGAAGGACTGTGCTGGTGTCCTTGTCTGGCGGCTTTGTCAGGGTGGCTCTCCTTGGGAACATTCCAGCCATGGCTTGTAACCCTTGTCTTTCTTGAGAAGTGTGAGGACTGAATGCAATAGAAATGTCTGTACACATTCCTTATACTTATGAATGATGAGAGGCTTTTCTTACCTAGCTGTGTTTCCTTAAAGTGACGGGTCAGCAGTGTGTTGACTGCTGGGCTGGGCTTGTTCCTCAGCATCTTAACTTCTCAACTGTTGATTGATTACTGTTGATTTAACACTAAACTCTTGTTGGACTCTGCCTCTGCTTGTCATCCTATGGTTATTGGGGTTTGTAATTTGTTTCCTCTTAGGGTTCAGAAAGGCAGAAAAGTGCATGCAAGCATTTGGCCAGGAGCACAGCAGATAGAGAATTATGAAGCAGCTGAACAAGATTCAGCATCTTTGCTGAAATCCTGAGTTTGAGTCATACTCTGTGTTTTATGTGAGATGTAGTCCTGGCCACAGGGCAGATGAGCCCGAGCCTTGGTTACTAGGTAGTCAGCAAGCATGTGGAAGGCTCTCTTTGTTTGGGCAGAGCAACCAGCTGACGCTGCACTAGTAAAAAAACTTGCATTCTTTTCAAGATTTCTTTCCTGCAACTGAATTGTTGGCAAATTGAGAACATATCTTTGAATCATGCACCTTGGCAGGAAGGTAGAATTGAGAGAATATTTTTTGGGGGAAAAAAAATCTGTTCAGTTGCTGGAAACTTTTATGGCAGAAGAGAAAACTGGACAAGTTCCTGGCATATTGAAATATTTATCTGCAATTTAATATTTTTTGAATAGTGTTTGCTCAAGGAATCTTACTATATCCCACTGGCAATACTTATGTTGGTCCACCAATTAACAAGGAACACTATTAAAACCTGTAAGAAAGGCAACTGAGTGGTAAAAAAAAAAAGGAGGAAAGACAATTTATAGGAAAAATGAGGACTTGGATTCTCAGATAGCACAGGGAGAGATTGAGGCAGGTGGTGCAAATGATATTGCCTTAGGGTGGTGCTCTCCAGTTCCTGTGAACTAAGTGGGCATTTATTAATCATCTAAACTCACAGGCCCACACCCAGCTCTGCTTAACCAGAATCTGCGGCGAAGGGATCTGGGACTACTGTTTTAACAAGCATCTCAGGTGATTTCTTTTTTCTTTTTCTTTTTTTAATTTTAATGGGGTAACATTAATCAATCAGGGTACATAGGTTCAGAGAAAATATCTCCAGGTTATTTTGACATTTGATTATGTTTCATACCCATCACCCAAAGTCATATAGTCTTCTGTCACCTTCTATCTGGTTTTCTTTGTGCTCCTCCTCTCCCCCCATCCCCTCCCTTCCCCTCCCCCCCCCCCCCGTAACCACCACACTCTTGTTCGTGTCTCTGAGTCTCATTTTTATGTCCCACCTATGTATTAGAATCATATAGTTCTTAGTTTTTTCTGATTTACTTATTTCACTCAGTATAAGGTTATCAAGGTCCATCCATGTTGTTGTAAACGATCTGATGTCATCATTTCTTATGGCTGAGTAGTATTCCATAGTGTATAGGTACCACATCTTCTTTGATCTATTGAAGGGCTTATTTGGTTGTTTCCATGTCTTGGCACCTGTGAACAATGCTGCAATGAACATGAGGCTGCAAGTGTCTTGATGTACCAGTGTTTTTGAGTTATGGGGGTATATACCCAGTAGAGGGATTGCTGGGTCATAAGGTAGTTCTATTTTCAGTTTTTTGAGGAACCACCATACTTTCTTCCATAATGGTTGTAGTACTTTACATTCCCACCAACAGTGGATGAGGGTTCCCTTCTCTCCACAGCCTCTCCAACTCTTGCTATTACCTGTCTTGTTGATAATACCTAATCTAACAGGTGTGAGGTGGTATCTCATTGCAGTTTTGATTTGCATTTCTCTAATAGCTAATGAAGATGAGCATCTTTTCATATATCTGTTGGCCATTTGTATTTCTTCCTGGGAGAAGTGTCTGTTCATGTCCTCTTCCCATTTTTTTTATTGGATTGTTTGCTTGTTTGTTACTGAGTTTTATAAGTTCTTTGTATATTTTGGATATTAGGCCCTTATCTGAACTGTTGTTTGAAAATATTTCCCATTTAGTTGGCCGTCTGTTTATTTTGTTGTCAGTTTCTCTTGCTGAGCAAAAACTTCTTAGTCTGATGTAGTCCCATTCATTTATCTTTGCCTTCACTTCCCTTGCCTTTGGAGTCAAATTCATAAAGTGCTCTTTATAACCAAGGTCCATAAAGTGCTCTTAATACCTATGTCTTCTTCTATGTACTTTATTGTATCAGGTCTTATATTTAGGTCTTTGATCCATTTTGAGTTAATTTTAGTACAAGGGGACAAGCTGTAGTTGAGTTTCATTCTTTTGCATGTGGCTTTCCAGTTTTCCCAGCACCATTTGTTGAAGAGGCTTTCTTTTCTCCATTGTGTGTTGTTGGCCCCTTTATCAAAAATTATTTGACCATATATATGTGGTTTTATTTCTGGGCTTTCTATTCTGTTCCATTGGTCTGAGTGTTTATTTTTCTGCCAATACCATGCTGACTTCAAATTATATTATAGAGTCACAATAATCAAAACAGCATGGTATTGGGTGATTTTTATGATCAGGCAAGTGTGGGAAACTGCTGTCATCTAATTGCCTACTAGTACCAAAGTATTAACTAAAGTTATGAGTGAATGAGTGAGTGTGTGTGTGTGTGTCTAATTGCCAAGGGTTTTAAAGTTTGAAAAAAATGATCAAATATTCCATATTTGCATTGTTAAACCTTTTCTTAGTGAGAACATGTTATTTGTATGGGGTTATATGGCTACAGAGGGTTCGCCCATACCTTGTCTGATTTGTTCCTAGTCACAATCCTGTAAGGGGTTGGGCAGCAGAGAGCATGCTCAGCCTGTCACACACGACCTCGGCGTGGAGCTGGCAGGCGGGGGAGCTGGCTTTGACAGGGCTCTTCACCACCTGGGGCAAGCCCAGCACCAACCGTGGAGCCCGCCATTTTTCTTCCTTTACCCCCTAGCCTGGTCACCAGGTCGATGGCAGCATTTCTAACATATCAGGTTCTTTGTCTGTTCACACCTTTGCATACCCTCGCATCTCTGCGTGAAATGCCCTCCCCTCCCCGTTTGCAAACTCATAGTCGTTAAGGTGCCTTCCACGCCGCTCTTCTGTGAACCCTCCTCTCCTCACTCTGCCTGCCACCTGAGCAGAGCTAGTTTCTCTTTCAGCTGCTTGTGTGCCCATCACACTTTATTAATCCTTCTGCTATGTGTTGGGTATTATTTAATGTAGGGGTGTTCAGCAGCAAGTGCTCTGTAATGCCTCTCTTTCCCCCTCTTTACCCACCTTTATGCCACAGACTTTGAATAGGCAGTGTGTTGTAATCATGTTTAGAATACTCAGTGCTTGTTGGCTAAATAAAGCTATGGGAGGTGTTCGGGAATGAATTCAAAGGTTTTCCAAACGTTGACAAAGAAGTATTCAGGAGGCCAGAAACATGGCCGTTGACATCCTCTGGAAATGGATTTGTTTGCGGGTGCCAGGGAGTATTGTCTAATGAAAGGTGGGGGACGATGGAGGGACGCTATGCACAAAACCACGGGTTTGGTAGTTTCCTTGATGGTGAATTTAAGGGCCTGTCAAGGACAGTTTTCAACTATCAGCGATTTTCATTTTATACTCATAGCCCCAGGTTAGAAGCGACTGTCTGTCATGGCTTTCAAATCGTATTATAGATATTTCTTTATGCAAATATCTCCCCTACTAGACTTCTAGTGAGGGTGGGTCTGAGCCGTATTCATCTTTGTCTGCCAATTGAAAATAGTTGAATTAACTTTTTGGGAACACATTTTCTAAGCACATGCGTCTGAATGCAATCCTATGTATTTAGTTGTAGTGGTAATTCAGATTCTCCTGTGTTTACAGCCACCACTGGTCCAGGCCATCTTCAGCGGTGACCCAGAGGAGATACGGATGCTCATCCACAAAACGGAAGATGTAAACGCTCTGGTAGGCGACGCTCGGGCCCCTTAACCTCTTCTGTCCCGTGGACCTTGTTGGTATCTAGTGAAAGCTCCAGGACTGCTTCTCAGAGTTCTGGTTTTTTAAACCCATGAAATAAAATGGATTGGGTTAAGCAATCCGTGATATCGAAATACAGTCATCAAAATATTAAAAATCAAGTTTGTGATCTAATAATATATGTGCTTCTTTGGCAATATATTTAAAAATCAAGATACAAGAGAAGATCTGATAATGGCCATCATTTAAAAATAGCAATGAGCATGATCAGTAGTCTGTGTTGTTTGAAACTAGTGTGGTGTGAACCTCCCTGTGATTTTTGCGGGTAGCCAAGTCAACAGTCACTGCTGACACTACTGCAGTTTGCTGCCTACATTCATCATGGAAGGAAATGTAAAATTTCCACTAGAAGTTAGTGAAAATAAAGAATTAATATTTTTATATCTAGAACCCAGGCTCTACAGCAGGGGTTGACCAGCTATGGTCTGTTACTTTTTCTGGACAAACTACCAACTAAGACTGTTTTCATTTTTTTTTTTTTGTATTTTTGTGGGTTTTTTTGTTTGTTTGTTTTTGTGTTTTTTTTTTTTGTATTTTTCTGAAGCTGGAAACGGGGAGAGACAGTCAGACAGACTCCCGCATGTGTCCAACCGGATCCACCCGGCACGCCCACCAGGTGCGATGCTCTGCCCACCTGGGGGTGATGCTCTGCCCCTCCGGGGCGTCACTCTGCCGTGACCAGAGCCACTCTAGCGCCTGGGGCAGAGGCCAAGGAGCCATCCCCAGCGCCCGGGCCATCTTTTGCTCCAATGGAGCCTTGGCTGCGGGAGGGGAAGAGAGAGACAGAGAGGAAGGAAGGGGGGTGGAGAAGCAAATGGGCGCTTCTCCTATGTGCCCTGGCCGGGAATCGAACCCGGGTCCCCCGCACGCCAGGCCGACGCTCTACCGCTGAGCCAACCGGCCAGGGCCTCATTTTTTTTTTTAAATGGTTGAAAAAAAATGAAGGATAATATTTAGTGATGTGAAAATTATATGAAACTCAGATTTCAATGTCTATAAATAAACTTTTGTTAGAATATAGCCATGCCAACTTTTGCACTACAACTCAAGAATCAAGTAATTGTGACAGAGATTGTGTGTGGTCCAAATAGTCAAAAATATTTACTGTCTGGTCCTTAGAGGAAAAGGCAGCTGACCTCTGCCTTGGTGTGTCCATGAACTGGGGCTCATGGATGAACTGAGCATCCTGTATGTACTTGAAAATGTGTGTAATATGTGTGTGCACTTGCAGACATATATTTTTCTGTGAAAGGGTCAAGACATTTCACCAGAGTGTTAAAAGGGCCTGGCCAGGCGGTGGCGCAGTGGATAGAGCGTCGGACTGGGATGCAGAGGACCCGGGTTCGAGACCCTGAGGTCACCAGCTTGAGTGCAGGCTCATCTGGTTTGAGGAAAAGCCCACCAGCTTGAACCCAAGGTCGCTGGCTCCAGCAAGGGGTTACTCGGTCTGCTGAAGGCCCGCGGTCAAGGCACATATGAGAAAGCAATCAATGAACAACTAAGGTGTTGCAACGCGCAATGAAAAACTAATGATTGATGCTTCTCATCTCTCTCAGTTCCTGTCTGTCTGTCCCTATCTATCCCTCTCTCTGACTCACTCTCTGTCTCTGTAAAAAATAAATAAATTAAAAAAAAGTTATATTAAAAAACAAACAAACAAACAAACAAAACTGCCGTGCAAAGTGTTAAAAGGGTACATGACTCCTAAAAGGTTAAGAACCACTATATTGGGAAGATCTCAAAACAAACCTGCACCGAAGAAGGAGTTAGTCAATAATTTACCCTTTTAATAGTTTCCTAGACCTGGGTCAAACAAGTAATTATAGGGAGTACGTGCTACTAATTCTCTTAAGTAATCTCACTACCTAAATGCTCCAGTCCTTCAAGGAGAGGCGTTCTCTCTGAGGTCTCTCGTCTTCAGTAGAGACGACAGAAAGGGTCTGACGTCTGCTGTGTAAGAAGAGCTTTGCCGTGGGGAATGAATTGTGTCTGAGGTTGTATCTCGATCTGGGCGGCTGAGTGCTTTATTCAGAAGGCGAGCCGTTTGATGCGGCTGTTGTTCTGTGGCAGTGCAGGTTGTTGTGGCTTTTTGAAAATGCTTTTGGCAGCTTCTTCCCTGCAAACAACACGGCAGTGTTTTGTGGCATTTTTGCAAAGTAAGCACAGATGAGGCCAGGGCCAGACTCCTCCAGACGGCTGTTGGGCATTTGTCCAAGATCAGTGGGGCGTGCCCTGTACTTTGGAGAGGAGGCGAGGCCAGCAGAGTTCTGACATCAGCGGGATTCACCCGCGCTCTGTTGTGGCTGGGGCCCCAGCCCAGGCAAGCCCAAGGAAAAGTTACTATTTTTTCCTGATGCTCATGAGCAAACAGAACTTTTGTTCAGTCATACGTACTGACCTCTGAGTGGCCTCTGTTTCTCCTTAGGGATGTGGCAGTTGCTGGCTGATAGAGGTTAGGGAGAGCTTAATTTTAGTTGTAACTTGACTCCTTGATTAGTTAGATGATTATAATATACAGACTCCTAAATATAGATATAAGAGATGTTTAGTTCCTTATGGGCAGATTAGCAGGGTCACTCTTTTCCACACAGGATCCCAGGTATCGACATGTGGCTTCTGAGATTACCTGAGGGGTTCATCTCCAGCCCAGCCAGCCAGAAGGGGAAGGGCGCATGGGAGCAAAGCAGGGGAGGGTGTTTATGGGTCAGCGTGGAGGTGGCCTCGTCACTTCCACTCACATCACATTGACCAGAACTCAGGTGTGTGCGCACCTGCCTACAAGGGAGGTTGGAAAAGGATGTAACTGTGTCCCAAAAGGACTTGGAGGAAATGAACTTTGGTGAATAGTTAGCAACCTTGGCTATATCAATCTTGTCTTACAAAATTCTAAGGGATTCAAGTGATACCACATTTCTTTGTGGTGTGTTCTTTATTCATTAAAGCGGTTATTTACTGGAAAGTTTATGCTGTGCTAGGGCCTAGGGATACAGGAGTAAGAGGACAGCACTTTCCATCCTGGAGCTGGCAACCTGGCAGAGGAGTTAACGAATGAGAAATCACACTGCGGTGTTTTGGTTGTTGGTTTTTTTTTTTGTATTTTTCTGAAGTGAGAAGGGCGGGGGGTGGGTGGATGTGGCTCAGATAGACAGACACCTGCATGTGCCTGACTGGGATCCACCCGGCATGCCCACCAGGGGGCGATGCTCTGCCCATCTGGGGCGTTGCTCTGCTGCAACTGGAGCCATTTTAGCACCTGAGGCAGAGGCCAGGGAGCCATCCTCAGTACCTGGGCCAACTTTGCTCCAATGGAGCCTTAGCTGCGGGAGGAGAAGAGAGAGACAGAGAGGAAGGAGAGGGGGAGGGGTGGAGAAGCAGATGGGTGCTTCTCCTGTGTGCCCTGGCCAGGAATCGAACCCAGGACTCCTGCATGCCAGGCTGATGCTCTACCGCTGAGCCAACTGGCCAGGGCCCACTGCGGTGTGTTTTGAAAGGGAAATTCCAGGATGCCATGTGTGGGCCTAAGTTAATCACAAGAATAAGGTGACATGTAAACCGAGACCTCAGGGGTACTATGGTGGAATTTGCTTTGTGTTTGTGCGCCATTGGATGTGTGGCAGCAGGGAAGGGAGGGAGGCAGGGAGGGGGAGGGATAAATGCGTGAATGAGTGAATGAACACATACAGGAGGACCTGAGTCCCTTAGGTTGACTGTGCGGCTCTCCAGGGCTCACAGTCCCTCTCTGTACTCATACTTTTTTTTTAAATTTTTCTTTATTAATTTTTAGAGAGGGAGGAGAGAGAGAGAGAGAAGGAAAGAGGGGGGAGAAACAGGAAGCGTCAACTCGTAGTAGTTGCTCCCTGTATGTGCCTTGACCAGGCAAGCCCAGGGATTTGAATCGGCGACCTCAGTGTTCCAGGTTGATGCTGTATCCACTGCTTCACCACAGGTCAGGCCTCATACTTAAAAAAAAAAAAGATTTTCAATTGCAGTTTATATTCAGTATTATTCTGTATTAGTTTCAGGTGTACAGCATCGTGGTCGGACGATCGTGTGCTTTACAGAGTGGTTCCCCAGTGTTTCAAGTACCCACCTGGCCCATATATAGTTCCTACAATATTATTGACTGTATTCCTTGTTCTGTGGTTTACATCTCCACTCACACCTCTCTAGGCTCCCTCTTCACATCCCCCTCTCCCTTCCCTCAGGTGAGTAGAAAGAAGATGATTTGATCCTCCCTCAGTTAGGAGGTTATATTGTGGACATTGAGCTGTTCTTTGAACATCATGCTTCTCTTCCGCCAACACTCCTTCGGGATCAGTCCTAGGGACTCTTGCTGAGGGTGGATTAGGTAGTTTAGGGGAAGTGGCAGTTAACAAAGGGCACAGGGAGATGGAAGACAAGGATTAGGAACCTCAGGCTGGAGATCCATCTCAGGAGGGGAGAGAAGCTGCAAACCAGTTCATTTCAATGTCAAGAAAGGGAAATGGGCCCTGGCTGGTTGGCTCAGTGGTAGAGTGTCAGCCTGGTATGTGGATTTCCTGGGTTCAATTCCCGGTCTGGGCACATAGGAGAGGTGACCATCTGCTTCCTACCCTTTCCCCTTCCCATTCTCTCTTTCTGTCTCTCTTCTTCTCCCACAGCCATAGCTCGATTGGTTCCAGCACATCAGCCCCAGGGTGCTGAGGATGACACCATGGAGCCTTCGCCTGGGATTCTAAAAATAGCTCGGTTGCAAGCATGGCCCCAAATGGGCAGGGCATCGGCCCCAGACAGGGTGCCAGGTGGATCCGATTGGGGCACATGTGGGAGTCTGTCTCTCTAACTCCCCTCCTTTCAAGTGGAAAAGAAGAAAAAATAAAAATAAAAGGAAATTAATAGTGGAGGAGCCTCCTGTTAGTGGGACACAATATTGACCCTCGTTCCTTCTCAGCCTTTACTTTTCTCTCTTTATCCCTGTTTATTTACTTAATTTTTTTTTCTTTTCTGGCCTAAGTTCTGTTTTTCGGGGGCCTTTTTTTTTCTTTCACACCACTTGGTGTCTTGGGATGGGTTGCATGGTGTTTGGTGTAAATACGCTTTGATTCGTGAATCCTGATATAGAAGGCAGTCTCCTTCAGCTTTGCCTTTGTGTTTTTCCAAACTTGATTCACGAGCCCTATGCTTCAGCCAAATCAAGTGACTCAACTCGTTGGTATTTATTCTTCTCTCACTTCTCCCCTCTTCCAGTCCCACGTGCCCTTGCTTCCTCTGTTAAGTTGTCCTAATTCCACTTCCTTCCTGCTGCCTTCTCTGCCACCTCCCCAACTCAGCCGAAGAAAACTCACCCTTCTCTCAACTCCCACAGCTCTTTGTATGTCACTGACCACTTTACTTGCATTATTTGTATATTTTACTCTTGAGATACTATGTACTGGTTGACAAGGTCACAATGTCATTCATTCTCATTTTCTCAATTGCCCAGTTCTATCCTTGCAACGCATGTTGAGTGAATGACTAAATCCTGCTTTCCTGCTTATGTTGGGCCAGTTTGTGGTGGCCTGTATTTCATTTCTGCCAATGAGGACAAGTTGTCTCATAGTGTGTGGCTTATTGTCCCTCAAGTCTCAGTTGTAAGAATGAAGTCTGTAGATGTGGTAAGTACCAGGCGCTGACCAATGAACAAAATAAACTGACAGAAACAAAGGCAAGGATGCGTGGAGCAGACTGACAGCTGTCAGAGGGGAGAGCAGCGAGGGGACTGGATGAAGGAAGGTGAAGGGATTAGCCAATAAAACATACACATAGCACAGAGAACACAGACAGCAGTGTGGCAACAGCCAGATGGAAAGGGAGGTGGGGGGGTGGACGTGGGCAAAGAGGGGAAGGTGGAACGGAAAGAGACTTGGCTTTGGGTGAAGGGTGCACGATGCAGCGTGCAGATGTTTTGTTGAATTGTACACTTGAATCTGTATGGTTTTGTGCACCAGTGTCAGCCCAATAAATTCAATTAATAACAAAAAAGATTAAAAAGAACCCAGAAAGTCTGTAGATGGATTTGAGAAGCCACTAAAGGATCAGAAAGGGTACTCCGAGTCTTTTTTTTAAATTTAATTTAATTTTAATTTATTGGGTGTACATAGATTCCAGTGTCCCCCCGAGTATCCCTCCCCCCCGTGTTCCCCACCACATCCCCCTCTGAGTCTTTTTTTAGTAGTCTCTCTGGCTAGGAGCATGCCGGAACCTGGACCCATGGGAAGGCAGTACACTCTGAGAAATCCATTTAAATCAACCCAGATGTGGCAGATAACTAGAAAGATTTGAGAAGGCTTCAACAGACTAACCAAATTGAGCTCAAGATAGAACATCTGAATTAAAAATGAATGCAGGGAAAACCAAAATTTGAACTCGGTAAAGGCATTTTTTGGGATTATGTTTTGACAACATGACATCAACAGACAGCTGGAACAGGGTCAGAGACAAATTGGTGCCTGTCAGTGGTGAGCGGTGAGGACGGGGGGCGGGGGACCGTGCCATGTGAGGAGTGAAGAGACGGGTGACGTTTTTAGACTTGGAAAGGGTGAGAGAATGTTCCCAAACAGTTCAAACACTGTCGAGTTAAAATGGAGCTAAACTTAATCATTATGTCATGTGGTTATAAGCTACAGAAAACAAGATTTCAGCTTAAACTATAAAAAATAACTTAATGAACAGAGTTGTCTAAAGAAGTAATGAGTTGACCTGACAAGTAATAAGCCCCCCGAAAGCCCGCTAGACTGGAGGTTCTCAGGTGACTAATCGTTGTACACATGGCCCACTCTCCTAACTTGTGCCCTTGGCCTGCACTGTTAATGGAGCGTGACTTTTATTTTTCTTTGACTCATAAAGACCAAAGTTTCTTCTCAGCATAGCATTATTAAATTGGGTTGGCCTGAAAATAGAAATGTTTTCCCCATGTCTGAACGAGGTGATGTTTAAAGTCTGTTACAACTGTGAAAGACTGTAAATCTTGTGATATCCCACGTGACGGCAAACCCATGGAGTTTACTTCTTTTTTAAAGTATCACAGATAGGAACACACACACACACACACCACCACCACCACCACCACCACCACCACCACCACCACCACCACCACCACCACCAATTATCATACCAAATAAAATGAACAATAACTCCTCAGTATCATGTAATACCCAGTGTCTGTTCTGTTTTATTTTCTTCTAGTAGTCTCAAAAATGTCTTTCTTTTTACACTTAGTTCATCCCTAAGTTGATGAGTTTTAATCTATTTTGTCACACTGTTAATGTTCATTATATAACAATAGGATTTGGCTCAAGTATATTGGTGCATTTTTCTTTTTCCAATTTCAGGGTGGGAAGGGATGATATGTGAATATAATAGAATGAAACTAGAAAGCTAAGCTATATTGGCAAAGAACTTCCGTGGAAAAAAGAGGGGAAACAAATGAAAGCTGCAGTTCTGGACTCTGGGTGCTAATTCAGATGGCAGTGGCGTCCTATGATCCAGGTGACTTTAAAAAGAAACTGATGAGGGGACTTTACAGGTTATCCACAGTAAACTTGTCTCGAAATGATCACCACAATAAGAGGAAACATCCATCACCACACAGAGTTACAAATTGTTTTCCTGTAATGAGAACTTTAAAGATCTACTCTCTTAGTAACTTTCAAATATGCAGTACAGTATTATTAACTAGAGTCACCATTCTGTGTATCTCCAGCACATCTATTTTATAACTAGAAATTTTCCCTATTTCTTTTAAAAATAGAATATATTTTTGAATCTACCCAAAAGGGTGCAGTATGATTTTACCTAAAGAACTTCCAAGTGATAAATTGAATATTGTCTCTAAATTTTCCTCAGCTTTATTTTGCCACGTCAAATCCCCAGAATGTTAGAGATACAAACTATCAAACGGAGCATTTTAAGCTTCTAGATATTTTTTGTGTATTTTCCCTCACCTGTGTACAATTGACTTTGTTTATTTTTCTTTTTTAATAAATAATTTGATAGGGATATAAAGACTGGCGATGTTTTGTTAGTGGAGGGACTGGGACCCCCTCTCAGCTAGCCAGTCAGTGGATGAGAAGACCTGCTAAGCTCTCACCATGTGTCGCCGTAGCGGAATGCAGGCAAAATGTGGCCAGACTTTTTCAGCTTTAAAGAGAAAATACAGGAAATCTCTAAATTGTTAAATGTGGGTTCCAAAAAAATGGTCCAACATTGTTCAGGCCAAGGAAAACACTGTGGGCCAAACCCAGCCTGCAGGCCACTGTTCTGCATACCGTGCACGGGCTCAGCAAAGGCTCCGCAGGCAGTTACGGTGTCTCTGGCCACCCGCGCTGGAAACCTAACGTGTGATCCTGAAGCCGATTCCCCGCGTTCCAGAGGGCGCAGTCGCCTGTGTGCTTCAAGTGTGGGCTGCACTTTGGTCCCCCGGCCCCGGGGCTTGGTTGGTGGTCCCTCCACTGCTCTTGGAAAGGGCACTTCTTCTCCTGAAGGGAGGTGCCCGTTCTCTCAGCACGTGCCAGGCACACTGTCACATCCCCTGCTCCTTGTTGGACCACTGCCCAGGATATGGGGCTGTGGTTTGGAAAGCATGACTTGTGTCCTGTAGATAATGATTCATGAACTCCAGACGGCACCGAGCAGGCTGCGGCAGCGGTGTGGCTTCGCGGCCGGTTAAAATATGCGAGGGGAGGTCTGGTTAGCATCATTCCTAGTTACGCTCCGGCTACGCTCAGCAGTCTGAGGCCTTCTTTCTCTAGCACTGGCCTTGGAGTTTGAAGGAGCAATCTTACGATGGTATTATACAATTTACACCCTCCAGATAATAGAGATGAGTGTTTTGGAGCTATGGAAACATTCCAAATACAAAGGCATTGCCACTATTTTGCAGTGTTAGGCCTTTTTGACAGCACAAAGAGACATCTCACAGTTAAAAGATGTACTTTGTAGAGCTTGAGAATGTAAACATCTTTAGGATAAAAGGTGTGTTGCCCTTTTTTCATATTAGATATTAAATGGGGGGGGTGTGCTGTAAATGTGAATAAATGAGCTTCTTAGATGAGAAGAAGACCTAATTGTTTGATATTAACATAGAAATTGAGTGCAATTGAATTGGCTGGTAGACTTGGGGAAATCTGACAAGACCATTCGAAACTTAATGTAGAGGAATAAATAATCTAGAGGAATAAACATGGGAGACTAAGACATTCTTGAAAGTCAATGAAGAGTTTTGCAATATTAAAACAAATTGCAAAACTATAGCAATTAAAACAGTATGTTACTGACACAGGAGTAAACAATCAAATTTATGGAAAAGGTTAGAGAGCCCAGAATTGGACACAAGTATTATATGGATATTTGGTATAAAATAAAGGAATCATTTGAAATAACTGGGATAAGATGGATTATTTAATAAATGGTGATGAGACAACTTCTGGGAAAAGTATAAAGCTGAACCTTTACCCAGTTTCTTATATCAAGATAAATTCTAGAGGTTGAAAATAAAAAGATGAAAGTAGTATAATATTATAGAAGGGGGTGTATTTTTGCAATCTTGGTGTGGGGAAGGACTTTTTAAACATAATAGCAAAGAATATAACCCTAATGGAAAAGGTGGCTACTTTTGATACATATATAAAAATATGTTATAAAATAGTGGTCCATTTCATTCTTTTGCATGTTGCTATCCAGTTTTCCCACACCGTTTACTGAAGAGGCTGTCCTTTCCTCATTGTCTATTGTTGGCTTCTCTGTCATAAATTAATTGAGCATATGTGTGTGGATTTATTTCAGGCCCTTTTGTTTCATTGACCTATGTCTGTTTTTACGCCAATACCATACTGTTTTGATTACTATGGCTTTGTAATATAATTTGAAATCAAGGAATGTGATGCTTTCAGCTTTGGTCTTTTTTCCCAGGATTGCTTTGGCTATTCAGGGTCAAAAAAATTCTTTTTGATTGTTACTTTACATTAGAATGAAAATCAAATAAAACCTTCCAGAAAAGTTTTCCGCTTTTAGATTTTCTTTATTTTCTAATTTCTTTTACAATCAAAATATACTTGTAATCAGAAAAAATTTTAAAAGCCTTGTGGAAAAGAGATGACTCATATTTTAAAAATGAATTAGGCAGTGACAACCAAGGACCCAGATTATTCTTCTCTTCTCTTTTTTTTTTTTCTAAATTATTTTTAGAGAGGAGAGGGAGAGACAGAGAGGAGAGACAGAGAAAGAGAAGGGGGGGAGGAGCTGGAAGCATCAACTCCCATATGTGCCTTGACCAGGCAAGCCCAGGGTTTCGAACCGGCGACCTCAGCATTTCCAGGTCGACGCTTTATCCACTGCGCCACCACAGGTCAGCAGATTATTCTTAAAAGACATGTTTAAATAAAAAAGCTATAAGGTATATTTTAGATCAATTAGCTGTGCAGGCCCTGATTTTTACCAAGACTATATTATTTTTGGTTTCAAATGTTAAAAAAACTATATAATTAGGACAGCCAGAGAACTTCACAACTGTAGTTTTATAGTATTATTAAAGGTGACTTGAAAAGAAAAGGCATGCAAAGAGCTTAAATGTATATGTTATTCAATTCGGGAGAAACCTGGGGGTGTGGACGGGATTTTTCCCAAAGAGGCTGCATAGCGGGTCACCCGCATGTCACTTTCCAACTTCCTGCTTACAAGGATGTTCCTGGCTGACTGGCTGGGACACTTACAGGTTTCTTGCTGTGTACTTTCTGAAGCCATCCTGCATGTAACACAGGCCACCTTCTCCTTCTTCTTTAGTTCCCCTTTTTAACTCCTTCCTGGCTTCCCCTACTCCCACATGCACATATACAGTTTCTGATAGAACTCCTTTCCAACCAAACCTTGTCTGTCCCTGCTTGATATATTTTATTTGTTTGTATACAATCCACCAGTCACACCACAGTGCAACCACAGGGTAGGGAACAGAGCACTGAACTTACCCTCAGAGGTCGAAGCCTTGGTCTCTTTGTGTCCTTGAGTCAGCCAAGGACCTCATTTCATTGCCTATAAAATGGGCATGATAACAGGCTTTTATAAGGTTATAGTTAGGGAAAGGACATAGGATACGTATATCTGTTAGCATCATATTTGACTGCGTTGTGCAGAGAAATTAATAACAGTGCAACCGTGGCTTTTAGTAGAATAGAAATTTATTTTACTAAATTCAGCAGTTTTGAGTAAAATAAAAGTTTATTTCCCTTGTACAACAAGTCCAGAGATAGTCTGTACAGGGCTTAGCATGGTACTCCCTGGTGGGAGGAGCCAGTCTGTCTCCTTTTGTGCTGCTGTCCTTGGCAGGTGGCTTCCATTTCACTTCCCCAAATAACTACCTGTGCTCCAGCCGTCACATCTGAATTCCAGCTCACAAGAAGGAAGAAGGCGGAAGAAGGTTACACCCTGTTTCTTTAAGGACACTTCCACTAAGAACGGGTTGCTTACCATCAGATGGCCATGTGTTGAGCTAAAAAAATATGTGTTTATTATGAATGAGAGAGGTATTGGGGCAAACTGGCAGTCTCTGACACAGTATGTGAAAGACTTTTGAGACCTAGGACATGCTCTGAACACAGAAAAATATATTTCTGTAATATAGCTATGAGGCAACCTCATGCACATTCATTCGTTCACCGAATGTTCATTAAATACTTGCTAGAGGTGTAGCACTACAGCTGATGCACCGTATACTTCCTCATACATTTTCTTAGTCACTTTACGTTACCCCCCAAAAGAGTCTGAGGGATTCAGATAGCTGTGGTCCCCCCACCCCTTGCTGAACGTGTGGGAAAAGAACATCACTGAGATACTGTATCCCTTTCTGGGGAGGAGGGAGAGGAAAGGGTGACACTGGGGCATGCAATGAAGGGCAGCTCTCTAGCCCTCCAGCTCACACAGGTCCTATCTATTATCATCAGTGTTTCTTGTTGATTTACATCTTGTGTCCTCACTTACTCTGTATATATATATGCCTTATCCCATATTTAAAACACATACTGGATTGGTCTCTATTGTTTTCCCTCTCCCTTTCAAAGCAAGAACACTCCCTGTTGGAAAGTCATATATTTTCCTTGGGAAGCCAAGACAGGCAGACAGATAAACACAGATAGATAACCAAGCAAGCACGCACAACCTGATGGTTAGGCAGCATTGTCTACAATTGGCTATTTTTCAGGGCGCCCCACTATGCAGGATCCCTCAGGAGATGGATCTGCAGTCACAGGCTCAAGATGTTCCATTTGGAAGAAACCCAGAGGTGTCTGATATCCTTCCAGCCAGTCTTTCAGGAATTGATATTAGTGGGCTTTCTTTGTAACAATCTTCTTGTTTTATTATGAAAATATTTAGAGATCAACTGAGAGCCTACCACTGAGATGGAACACATGTTAACACTTTGCCATATTTACTTAAAAACATTTTATAGATGAAGAGCTTTTCCCCCAAAAAAACACACGATCCTTGTGTCGTTCATGTCTTTGCATAAATACTACCTCATCTGGGACGCCCTCCCTTGTCATCCTGTATCAGATAGCTAGCCCCCTCCGTCAGCCTCTCCCCTCCTCTTGCCAGCACTTTTCACCACCTATCATATGCAGTGTGTTTGTTAGTCTTCTGTTTCCCTGCACTAGCATGATGGCTGTGTGAGAGCTGGGATGTGGCTTTGTTCCCACTGAGTCACCTCATCTGCACTGGGGCTGGCACAAAATAGGAACCAGTGATCAGAGCTGAATACTTCTTTAGGCTTCTGACCCATTGCCTCCCTCCCTGCCTCTTTCCCCAGGGGCAACCACTGCCTGATGTTTTATATATCCCCTTCACCCTTCTGTTTAAATACTTTAACTTAATATATACCTTTAAATCTATGTGTATGCATTGTGTACATATATGCCAAAATAATAGATGGTGTTGTGTATCTTTGGAAACATTACATATGTAAACTGTTCACAGCCTCTGTAACTTGCTTTTTCTCACTCAACATTATATATTTGAGATTTATCTGTATGGATACATGAACATTTACTTCACGTATTTCATATTCCTACAATATCCTTTGTAGACTTTTATCACAGTTGGTCTATTCTTAGCCAGAGCCTTTTTTTTGTGTGTGTGTGTGGCAGAGACAGAGAGAGTCAGAGAGAGGGACAGATAGACAGGAAGGGAGAGAGATGAGAAACATCAATTCTTTGTTGCGGCTCCTTAGTTGTTCATTGATTGCTTTCTCATATGTGCCTTGACTGGGGTGGGGGTATAGCAGACCGAGTGACCCCTTGCTTGAGCCAGCGACCTTGGGCTCAAGCCGGTGAGCCTTGCTCTAACCAGATGAACCCATGCTCAAGCTGGCGACCTTGGGGGTCTCGAACCTGGGTCCTATACATCCCAGTCCGACACTCTATCCACTGCACCACCACCTGGTCAGGTGGCCGGCGCCTTTTAATAACAGTGATATCACCCTTCTTTTCCAGGGCCTTTCTGAATCTGACGTACGGTAACAATTTTACCAATCCCAGAAATGGGTTAGGAAAGTGGTTAAAATGATAAATTTTATGTGTATTTTTTCAGAATTAAAAAAATTAAATTCGATTCCCAGCCAGGGCACACAGGAGAGCGCCCATTTGCTTCTCCACCCCTCCGCCCCGTCTTCTTCTCTGTCTCTCTCTTCCCCTCCCGCAGCCAAGGCTCCATTGGAGCAAAGAAGGCCCGGGCGCTGGGGATGGCTCCTTGGCCTCTGCCCCAGGTGCTAGAGTGGCTCTGGTCGCAACATGGCGACGCCCAGGATGGGCAGAGCGTCGCCCCATGGTGGGCGTGCCGGGTGGATCCCGGTCGGGCGCATGCGGGAGTCTGTCTCTCCCTGTTTCCAGCTTCAGAAAAATGCAAAATAAATAAATAAATAAATAAATAAAATAAATAAATAAAAAAAATTAAAAAAAAATTAAAAACATTACATTGTATTGTACACTTTGAGAAAAATAAGTTAGAAGGGGAAGCAAGTTGGAATGATCAATAAGGATTTTTAAAAATCATGGTAAGTGATATTTCTTAGTAAATTTTAATCAACATCATTGGATTCATTTATCTATAGAATTCTTTTTATCGAATTGTGATCTTTTTCTTGATACCTTAGAAAATAGAATTCCCTCAAAGAGGACATAACAGGTGGCCAATGGGTACATAAAAAGCTGCTTAACATTCCTAATCATCAGGAAAATGCAAATCAAAACCACATTGAGCTAACATCTCACACCCATTAGGATGGCTGTCATCAAAAAGACAGGAGATAGTAAGTGTGAGGGAGGATATGGAGAAAAGGGCACCCTCGTGCACTGTTCAAGGGACTATAAATTGGTGCAGCCACTACGGGCAACAGTATAGAAGTTCCTCAAAAACAAACAAACAAACAAACAAATAAAATAAAATTTAAAAAATGGGACTGCCATATGATCTAGCAATTCAGCTTCTGGGTATTTATCTGAAGAAAGCAAAAACACAAACTCCCAAAGATGTAAGTACCCTCACGTTCATAAAAAGCATTATTCACTGTAGCTAAGTAGAAACAAACGAGGTGTCCACGGGTCTGTGGATAAAGAGAATGTGGTATGTGTATACAATAGAATAGTCTTCAGCCTTAAAAGAAGGGACATCCTGTTGCTTGCCACAACATGGGATGAACCTAGAGGATATTATGCTGAATGAAATAAGGCAGACAGAGAAAGACAAGTCCCACATGCTCTCACCTCTATGTAAGTGGAATGAAAATAAAAAGGTAAATACATGAGGAGATAGATGTGTTAATTAACTCCCATGGGGGAATCTTTTCACAGTGCATATGTATATCAAATCATGTTGAATACTTTAAGTGTCTTACAATTTTGTCAGTTATACCTAAGTAAAGCTGGGAAAGGGGGAGAAAATAGAATTCTCTTAACAATAAATCATATTTCAATATATAATTCATCAATGTTACAAAACATTTAATGAACAAATATGTTGAGTTGCCCTAAAGTGATATTCAGAATTCTTGGCTTTTGACAAGATTCTAAACGTCAGAGAAATCTGATTTTGCTGTAACGTGACAATTTGACTTCAGACAGGTACAGAAGAACCCAGTAGCTGGGTTATTCTGGGTTTTCTTTGGAACTTATTTAATTATCTTCTTCCTGAGCTTCCTATCAAAACAATACTTGTTAGAGGACAAAGCTTTATTTATAAAGCATTTTTTGTGGATATAATTGTAGGTATAATTGAAAAAGTTAAAGATGGTTTTACCACCTATAATTTTGAATAATAACTCAATAATCCTTGGCTAAAAGTGAAACTGTTCTAGAAAGATCACATGCTTGACCCTGTTTTGCATTTTGCTCATATAAATCCATCAGGGCTCTACAATGAATACCTTGTTTCTAGAGATATAGTCAGACTTTAGTTTGCTACTTAGCAATTTCAAAACAGGTCATGTTATGCATTTCCTAAATTTAATTGGCATGTTTCCTCAAACCCTATTAAATTTGAATATTTAAAGACCATATTTAAAACACATGTGGCCGTTAAATGAACTATCTAACCACTGTAGTTTCACTTCTCCTATTCAATCAGCAGACATTTATTGAGCCTCTACCATGTTCCTGGCATTGTGCCAGGGGCTGGGATGATTAAGTTAAATGTGCCAGGGTTCCCGTCTTCCTGGATCAGATAATCAGGTGGCTCAGGCAGATATTTAATCAGATTATCAAAGGAAATGGTCAGTGCTGCAATGGAAACAGAAGTGTCTTTGCACACTCTCAGTGTGGCCAGAACTCTTAGAGCAAGAGCTCACTACCCTCAGCAACAGTGTCAGGAGGTACGTGGGTAGGTGTGGCGATGGTGATGGAGGGAGGGGTTTTAAGCCCGCCCACTATCCTTCTCAACCTTCTTCTCCAAGCTTGTACTACTACTACTAATTACTACTAATGGTAATGATTAATACCAGTATTTTCTTATTTGGGTAATAGATGTTTTCTCAATCTTACATAAGGTATGACTAAAAAGATCTTTAGAAAATTTTGATTTTATTGAACTTTTAAAAAATAGACTTTTATTTTTCCAAACAGTTTTAGGTTCACAGCAAAATCGAGAGGAAGAGATTTCCCACATACTCCTTCCACCCTCTCAGGGATCGCCTTGCTATTATCCACATACTCCCGCAAAGAGGTGCACTTGTTACAGTCCATGAACCCAAGCCGACACATCATTTTACCTAAAGTTCATAGTTTATAGTAGGAGTAACTCTTGGTGTTGTACATTCTAAAGGTTTTGACAAATGTATAATGCCATGTATCCGCCATTGTAATATCAAACAGAATAGTTTCATTGCCCTACAAATGCTCTGTCTGTTCATCCCGCCCTCTCCTGTTTTACTGAGGTTCATATACGACCTAAGTAAGAACAATTTGCCAGACCCGCAGAAGCAGCTCCAGCCAGACTGCCACGCCAACGCCGTCTCAAACACATTCTGGGATCGCTGCTGACTGTGTTAACTCCTTTGGTCCTCTGTGCCTCTCTGTGAGAACTACTGGGTTTAGCACAAATATTGAGGGTCCGTGGCATTAAATTCTGCAGTTCCAAAACCAGTGAATGTGATAGATGTGCTCACAACCAACTTGTTGGTCACCGCCGTCCCTGTCTCATCACACTTGACCGCCTTCATCTGAACAGAGAGATTGGAATTCCGCAAACAGAACTGCCCCTGTGCTTCCGAGGGTTGGATGTATGCTCCAGGTGCCCGATTACAGAACCCGCAGACCTGTGTGTGTCTTTAGGGAAGCAAATGTCTTCGGTGTTCAACTGAGCTTGTAAAATTTCATTAAGAAGCTAATCATTAGCCCTGATTAAGTAAACACTGGATGTTTGGCATGAATATTTTAGCTCCCTATTTCCAAACGGGCTCAGCCTTCTCAAGGTTACTGGTTCTCAGTTGGGACCAATAATTTTTCAGTCACCTGTGCAGTTTTCCACTCCATCATCTGAAAATCTCCTCCCCTCCTCTCGTTCAGTGGGGGAAAGAAGGCAGGACTCTCCCAGAGCCTCCGACGTGAGGCTGGCTCTCTGCTGCGCATTGGAGGACTTTTCCCTCACATTTTGCACAGGGAACCCCGCTGCTGCCTATTCCAGCACAGGAGGGGAGACTGAACTCCGCTGCTCCTAATTCACCAGAAATCGCCGCCATTTTCTATCCTTCCATATTTGCCTTTATAAGCATTTCCAGCTTTAACAAAGATCAGATTTATTTTCACTGATATTAAAAGATTGTGGAGATGTGCTTAATATTAAGTTTTTGTTCTTCAAATACAGGAAAGAGCAAAAGAGATAAAGATGCACAGAGCTTAAGGCAGTTCCTGGCAGCGACTTAGAGATTGATATCACTGTAGGCACAACGAACTGGGATGGCATTAGAAAGATGTTCTCTGGGAAAGAATACATTATGACATTTTCCAAAGTGTGTTTCTCAGAGCCCAGGACAAATCTGACAAGTGTTTAAGAGGAAAAAAAGGGGTTTTGTGCCTAATAAAATTGGGAAATAGTTCTTCCAATTTCCCTTTGTTTTAATAATTTACAGTGCATATTGCCATATTAATGGTTCTGAGAATTTCTTCCATAAGAAAGTGTTTTTAACTTCATTGAACACAGTGTTTTCCAAAGCCATTTGGCTTTGAATGCCTACCTTTTTTTTTTTTTTTAATTTAACTTAATACCTAGTTCTGTTCCTCAAACCCAGTGGAATTTACTTACACTTTGGGACATACTGTTATAGAATGAGAATCTCTAGAATGGCCTATGGCAGTAGTGCTTGAACTGGAGTGTGCATTGAAATCTGGGATGTTGTCACAATACAGGTTGCTGGGCCTCACCCCACAGTTCCTGTTTTGGGAGGTCCAGGGCGGGGCCTGAGAACCTGCATTTCTCACATGTTCCCAGGTGATGCCTGTGCTGCTGACCAGGGACCATATTTTGAGAACCATGAGTCAATGGTCAAACTGGAAGGAAAATGAAAGTTCTGCGGAGCGGGGTGGGGGTGTTACTATAGGTGCGCTATACTATACAGTGTGCAAATTAACATACTCATCCAGCACATACTGACTGAACCTGCTGTAGGATAGGCACCATGCTCGGGCCTGATCTTTGCCTTCAGGAGCGGAGACTGTAAACATGTAAAGGAAATGAGGCAATAGGCCCATATAAATTGAGAAGACTGCTGTGAAGGAAGACAACAGTGTTCTGTGATACTGAGCAAAAGGTGGTCAGACTGATTGCTCTGGGGTGGTGGCAACATTTAAGCTGAGATTGGCCAAGAAAAACTGGGGGCTATAAGAAGATGGGGTTCATGTGTCAGTCTAGATCAGGGGTCTCAAACTCAACTCAGCATGTGGGCCGCAGAGCAAGATCACAGCTGTTAGGCGGGCCGCACTAGGTCTACAAAAGGCAACTGTTACGCAACACTTTTCTCACTGCAGTTGAAAACAAAAAAAAATCAGTACAACAAGCACAATCGTACATGCAGTTTACTCAGTGTCACAAAAAGACCAGAAACTGTAGTTCGCATCACAACTGCTGTTAACTAAGCTAATATCTAGCTAGGATGCTAGAGAAATGAAAAATACAAGTAGGCCCCTAGGCTTACTTAATTTTATCCAAAATATTTTGAACTTCGTGGATTAGTCTGCGGGCCGCACAAAATTGTTCGGCGGGCCGCATGCAGCCCACGGGCCGCAAGTTTGAGACCCCTGGTCTAGATCGACATGAGCAAAGGCCCTGAGGGTTTGGCAAAGAGAGTGACAAGTTCCAGGAATAGAAAGAAGGCCAGTGTGGCTGGAAGACAGTGAGTGAGAGAGAGAAAGGGGAAGAAAGGGAGGTTAGAGGGGAGATCAGGAAGGGCCAGGTCATCAGAGCTGAGTGAAGAGTTCAGGTTCAACCTAAACGCAAAAGGTTCTTACGAATGTTTTAAAAAATCACTCTGGGTGTTGTGTGAGGAAGGGATGTTAAGGGGAAGAACAGAAGCTGTGAGACCAGCTGGAAGACCAGACCTAGAGTTGGGGTGGAAACGATGTGCCAGGAGTTGGGCGGTCGCCGTGGTCAGGGATGCCATACACTCAGGAGCTCTAGGGGGCGCCACTTACTTGTAGCCACTAGAGACGGAGAGACTTGGATTGCTTCCAGGCATATCATGGAGATGATCACACAGGATTTGCTGAGGGATTAAATGGTAGGGGTAAGGAGAAGGAGGTGCTAAGAATGACTCCTAGGCTCCTGGCTTGAGCAGTAGAGAAGAGAAAGAAGTATAGGAAGAGGAGGAGGGGAAGACAATTCATTTCTGAGAGAGGGGACAGAACTGAAGAGTCACTGTTCCAGAGACAGTGAAGTCACCATAGCCACCATTATCCTGCAAACAGAGTAATTGGCTGTTTGCTGGTACACAAAAGGAATGGTGTTAAGGTTTAATAAATGCTCCTATTAGAGAGTTGCCCTATACATTGTATGTCAGTGACTGCCTGGTTGCCCTGAATTAGCAAACAAATAGGCCATTTAGCATTAAACATAATGTTGTCTTTCTCCAGTAATTCAAAGAGCACTTTGGAATCTCACAGAGACTGTTACTATTGCTGTGTAACAAGGTACCCCACAATTTAGTGTGGTGTAAAACAGCCATTTTATTATGCTCATAGATTCTATGGGTAGGAATTCAGACTGGGCAGAGTGGGATAACTTTGCTCTGTTCCATGATGTTTGGGCTCAGCTGGGATGACCATCAGCTGAGGGGATGTGACACATGGGGGCTGGAATCACCTGGAGATGGCTTCACTCACATGTCTGGAGGCTGACGCTGGCTGTTGGCCTGAGCACCTACACAGGGCCTCTCCCCCGTTGCCCGTGGCCTAGGTTCCTCACACAGGGCACCTGCAGAGTAGTTGAACTTGTCATGGCAATTCAGGGCTCCAAAGGTGAGTCATCATTGCAAAGATCTTGAATCTCTAAATTACATGAGACAGGTAGCTAAATTCATGTTCTGCTTAATAGAATGCTAGATAAGAAAGAAATTGCTGTGCTCAGCAGGCTGCCACGGGGATAATTTGACTTGCAGGGAGGAAGAGCCCTGTAAAGGGAAAGAGCTTGCTGTTTTGCATTAAACCAGATGACGAGGATATTCTCACTTTGACTAGGAGCCAGCCATGTGGTAAACATGCATTTTTCCAGTCTCTCTCACTTGCCCAACCCGGAGAAGTGAAGCAACTGAACATACAGTTCATGCTTATGGATAATATGAGGATGTTTGTAAGCTGGAACACATAATGACAGGTTTGAATTATTTTGAAAAACATTACCTGGACATAGAGTTTCCAAGATCTCTAGTCTTAGATTTGTTCTGGTGGACTTCACCATGAAGTAGCAATGCACAGTGCTTCCTTTCAGTGTAGAAACTATTCTTTTTTTTTTCTTTTTATTAAATTTATTGGGGTGACATTGGTTAATAAGATTACATAGGCTTCAAGTGCATATTTCTATGATACATGATCTTCCTGTTGCATTGTGGGCTCACCACTCAGTCAGATCATCTTTCGTCACCGTATATTTGACCCCTTTACGTTTCCTACCCTTTATCCCCTTCCCTCCTGTAACCACCATACTGTTGTCTGTGTCTATGAGTTTCTGTTTTTCTTATTTGTTCATTTGTTGCTTTCAGTTTTATATCCCATAGATAATGAAATCATGTGGTTCTTACATAAATTATTTTTGATGTCAATCTTGAATAAGCTTTTTTATTTGTGACAGAGACAGAGAGAGGGATAGATAGGAACAGACAGACAGGAAGGGAGAGAGATGAGGAAGTATCTGTTCTTCATTGCGGCACCTTAGTTGTTCATTGATTGCTTTCTCATATGTGCCTTGACCGGAAGGCTGCAGCAGACTCGGTAACCCCTGGCTCAAGCCAGTGACCTTGGGCTCAACCTGGTGAGCCTTGCTCAAACCAGATGAGCCTGCGCTCAAGCTGGCAACCTTGGGGTTTTGAACCTGGGTCCTCCGCATCCAGTCCGACGCTCTATCCACTGCGCCACCACCTGGTCAAGGCTTGGATAGGCTTTGATGATTGGAAGATGCCAGTCTGAGTTGGATGGTATAACCCTAAGATAAGATCTTTGATCTAAGGCCATAAATTACAAAAAAGTGAACACAGGCATCCAGGAAGTATGTCAGATGATCCATTGGAGGCAGTGGACTACCTACTTCTATGTTTTAAAAGCATTTTAATGTTTATTTTTGTGCGCACCTTATGAATGTTAAATATGATAACAAAGTTGTGAGCATATAAAATTTATGAATGACTAGTTAAATAAATAATTTTGTGCTCAAAAAGATTTTTTTGGTGATGGGGCACTGCTTGAAGGTATGTCTTATCACATTTATACCTTGTAACTAATGCTTTTCAAACTTTATGATGTGTATAAATCACCTAGAGAGACATCATTTTCTCAGCTTAATGCCAAAACGATTGAAATTTGGGGAATTGGTTCATACTATTTAAGGTCAGAAGAGACTGATTTGTAAACTAAAATGCCATACTTAATCCTTCTCAATAGCTTGGGAACCAGACCTATCATTTATACATGTTATGCTTTTATACTTGGATGAACTCATTTCTCTCAGGATACAAAATACCAGAAAAAAATTGGCATAATGAACTTTAAATTGAAAGATAAACTTGGAGGAATCACACGACCTGATATTCAACTATACTACAAGGCCACAGTAATCTAAACAGCATGATACTGACATAAAAACAGACACATGGATCAAGGGAACAGAACGGAGAGACTAGAAATAAGCCCACACCTTTATAGTCAGTTAATATTTGACAGTGAAGGCAAAATCACAGAATGGGGTAAAGAGAGTCTACTCAATAAATGATGTTGGGAAAATTGGACAGATATATGCAAAAAAAAAAAAAAAATGAAACTAGATCACCTTCTTATGCCACACACAAGAATAAACTAAAAGTGCATTAAAGAGGGCAGGAGATGGGGTTGACAGGTGTGGGGAGATGGAGGGAGAACTGCAGGAAGGGAGCATTGGGAGGTGCAAGAATCCTGTTGCAGGAAGACCTTCCTCCCTGATTAAGTGGACGGAGGTCTCCCAGCCAGGGGAGGGGACTCACTACCACACATGCTCTGCAGCGTGGAGACAAAACCTGCTTTTCTTTCTTCTACTAGAGAGACAGTGCTCTGGGGAAGGGCTCTCCTGAGAGCCGCTCTTCCGCTGGGGAAGTGCATGGCCTGCCTGACCCGGTGTGGCCTGCAGAACAGAGGGAAAGGCTTCCTGGGCAGGCCTGCCTGGGAACTCCAGGGACACAACAGCTGTGCTCCCCTCCCCCCACTTCAGCCCTCTCCTACCCGGGGCCCTTGACCCTGTGCTGCCAGAAAGGGGTCCTGCTACCCAGACACAGCTGGTGGCTTCTGAGGCCAGACCTCCAGTGACCTGGGGTCTGTAGAAAATCCTCACCTAGTCAGATTGGAAATGAAGTCCTTTTTTTCCTCTAAATCAAGATTTCCCCAGGAACTCTTGATCCTAGCCAGATGATCTGGCTGATTTGGATGTGAGTCCTCCAGCACATTTTTGAGAAATTCATCCTTCTGGGAAATTCTTGAGGGACTGAGAAAAGTTAGATACCACCAGTGACCCTGCTTCCTTTTCTTGTCCTTTATAAAGCATTTGGATAGAACTACTCCGCCACTACAATCTTGTCAACCTCTTCCATTTAAGAAACAGTGTTACTCTTCCAAAGCACTGAATTGGAAAGAGATAGGCATCCATGTGTTCACAGCAGCATTATTTACAATGGCCAAGATATGGAAGCAGCCCAAGTGCCCATGAGTAGATGAGTGGATAAAGAAGTGGTGCATATATACAGCGGAATAGAACTCAGCCATAAAAAAGAATGAAATCTTGCTATCTGCAACAAAATGAATAAATATAGAGGGTATTGTGCCAAGTAAAATGAGTCAGACAGAGAAAGACAAATGCCATATAATTTCACTTATATTTGGACTTCAAAAAATAAACAAGCAGACCAGAAACAGACTCATAGATACACAGAACATTTTGACAGTTGCCGGATGGGAGGGTGCGGGGGGAATGAGTGAAAAAGATGAAGGGATTAAGAACTACAAATTGGTAGTTACAGAATAATTGGGGGATATGAAATATAGTATAGGGAATATAGCCTATAATACTGTAATAGCTCTGTATGGGTCAGGTGGGTACTAGATTTATTGGGGTGATCACTTAGTAAGTTATATAAATGTCTAACTCCTGGGCTGTACACCTGAAACCAATATAATAGTGTACATCAACTGTAATTGGAAATTTAAAAATTATTAAAGAAAAAAAGAAATTATGTTTGTCTTCTCCCTCCCTAGCACCTTCTACTTTCTGTAAATCTGTTCCAACACCTAATTTTTGTTGTTTTTTTTTTTAAATTAATTAATTTATTTTTTGCGGAGACAGAGAGTCAGAGAGCGGGATAGATAGGGATAGACAGACAGGAATGGAGAGATGAAAAGCATCAATTATTAGTTTTTGGTTGCGCATTGCGACACCTTAGTTGTTCATTGATTGCTTTCTCATATGTGCCTTGACCACGGGCCTTCAGCAGACCGAGTAACTCCTTGAGCCAGTGACCTTGGGTCCAAGCTGGTGAGCTTTTGCTCAAACCAGATGAGCCCGCGCTCAAGCTGGCGACCTCGGGGTCTCAAACCTGGGTTCTTGGCATCCCAGTCCAACGCTCTAACCACTGCGCCACCACCTGGTCAGGTGGGTTGTTTGGTTTGTTTTTGGTTGAACTATCCACACCAGCAGAAATAGAAGCCTCTAATCGTTTCATATACAAGTTTGGGCTAGTCAGAAACAAGGAAATAAATATTCCACATCAAAAATTTCAATGTTGGTTCCCTAGTTCTACAAGCCACTGAGTTTCCAGGAACTGGTATTTGTAGACTGGTCATGGTCCACAATTCATGACCCTCTAGGTCCATGATGGCGAACTTTTTTATAAAAACCGCCCGCGGTTTATATAATACAGCAATTAATAAAAAAAGTGGGCGGTTTTTATAAAAAGGTTCACCATCACGGCTCTAGGCCTTGCTGTTAGTGAGGTCTCACAGAAACCAGAATGCTACGGTGGGCAGCCCTCATTGCAGGGAGCACTGGCGAGCTTTATTAATAGGAATGCTAGCTGAGCCTCATCGCTTCTTGGAACCACCTTCTTAGCAAGCCTTCTCACCCACTGGGCAAGTCAGGTGCATAACCAAGACCCCAAATGAGAGCAGCAGAATCGATAGGAAGTCTGAAGGGTTCTGGGCTGGTTATACAGCTTTGAGACAAGGCCAGGTCCTACCAGTGGTGGGCTGAGGGGTTGGTTGCTCTCTTCAGTCAAGACAGCAGTCAAGGTTAAAGGTGGACAAAAACCATGGACAACCACGTGCACACTCCATCCAAACACTGGCATCTGCAGTCCCTCAGACAACCAATTCTTTGTCTCACCACAGAAACCTGCAGGTTACTGTCACACAGGCCTTTTTTTTTTTACTGGGATGTAGGTTTTTATAGCATCTAAGATTAAAGCAAGATATTACTCATTTTGATTCCTGCAAGACACATATATTGAGCACTTGCTGTATGCCAGGCTTGGTGCTAGGTTGATACAGCAATTAATAAGATTATCCCTACTCTGAGCCCACCACCTGGTTAGTGTGAGGCAGGAAAGTCAAGGGCAGACAGTTGGATATGACGGTGCCATGATGGGAAACTCTCCAGGAGAGGGGCCCGGTGGGGGAGGGAGTCAGAAGGGGTCTCGGAAGGAAGGACACTCGAGCTGAGGGTCAAAAAAAAACTCTTCCAAGTGACTCAAAACTCCAAATCAGAGGCTCCCTGTTTTTTTACTTGAACATAAAATGTTTTCTTTGTGTTAAATGTCCCCACTTCTTCTCAAGAGGCAATTTTTCTGTGCTTAGTGTCTCAAAGCTTCACCCTTCTGCGTTTCCACATAACTGAAACTCGCCTTTTGGTTATAAGATCACCTTGGCCAGCAGTCTTTGCTTTGGCAAGGAGAGGGTAGAAGAAGCTTATCGGGTTTATAGTAGGAGGAAATACAGATTCTTAGAAATAAAATGGTGCATAATAAGTGGGTCAGAGGTCATAGAGCTCTGATTTCATCCAGCGGCATTCAGTAGTAGAAACCCAAGCATCTGTGACATTTAGGGTGGGAGGAGAAATCGTGCCAGGGAAGTTACGCTTAAAACCTAAGCATATCTTCTTAGGGATGAAGGTGGGGAATGATTTCAGGTTAGCACTGACTCAGGGATTACGAGGAGGAAAATATCAGGTGCCAGAACATACTGTGGCCTAAGCCATCTAGCTAGATGTATCACTACTGTTGATGGGGTCTTCTCAGGGATTTCAAGGCTGAGCATGAACCACATAAATGATTATGGGGCTGGCAGAGAGGAGGTGATGGAGGAATAGTTTCTCCAAGCCATGAGCTCATGACAAGGTATGAGCTGATAGATTTTCCTATTTATAGGAATTAGGACGCTGATGTGCTAAAGAGACATGTCTGGGTCTGGGTCATCTCGTGGTCAGATTGCCCAGAGAGAGTCACACAAAGACCTGAAGTCTAGAGCAGCCCCAAGAGGTGATGCCCCTGGACCTTCTCTGATCAAACCCTGTGTCCTCTCATGTTTTCTAGTCATTATTTTATAATTCAGTGGGAAAGTCAAATTTAAACAATTTAATGTGCAGACAACTTCCAGAAGTACATATGGTATGCAAAGCAAGATACATCAACCCTTTGAGTACTATGAACATTCATGTATGTCCCTGTGCCTCTTGACCATCCAGAGTACACATTTTAAAAATCTGTAAGGCACCATTAAAAAAAAGGTAAATGTATGTTCTTGTTTGCATGAATTGGTTATCAAACGGACATGATTTTAAGTTAAAAAAAACTGTAACTGGAACTAATTTCATCTTAAAAAAAAAAAAACTCACCCCCAGGGGTCAACGAGCATGAAAACTTGCTACTCAAAGAGTTAAATTAAAAAGTATTCCATCTTATGAATACCTAAGCTCAATAGAGAAAAGATAACACTTGCAAGCAGGCGAACCATTTGGTCACATTAGTGTTTGATTTGTCAGTGGAATGCTGTCGCCATGTGCTCACTGCTGTTGAGTACATGGGTACTTCATGTCTTCTGAAAGACCCCATCCTGCCTTTTCTATGCTCTTGAAGTCAAATTGTCAAGTGAGGATCCTAACAGGCTCTAGTGAAAAGGTCCTAGTTAGTCTGGAAATACAAAGCAATTTAAGATTGGGTTGGGTAAAAATATCCCTTAGAGCAGGGGTCCCCAAACTATGGCCCGCGGGCCACATGCGGCCCCCTGAGGCCATTTATCCAGCCCCCGCCGCACTTTTGGAAGGGGCACCTCTTTCATTGGTGGTCAGTGAGAGGAGCATAGTTCCCATTGAAATACTGGTCAGTTGGTTGATTTAAATTTACTTGTTCTTTATTTTAAATATTGTATTTGTTCCCGTTTTGTTTTTTTTTACTTTAAAATAAGATCTGTGCAGTGTGCATAGGGATTTGTTCATAGTTTTTTTATAGTCTGGCCCTCCAACGGTCTGAGGGACAGTGAACTGGCCCCCTGTGTAAAATGTTTGGGGACCCCTGCCTTATAGTCTACATTTATAAAAGCCAAAAACATCCCCAGAGACCATTTTATTCGATGGTTGTTCACAGAAGTATAATAGATTTATTTGGGATCATGCTGGAGGTGGAGCAATGTATCTTCCATATCCCTGTTATCAAGAGGTGGTGCTATCTAACCATTCCCAATTTCTGGGGCTGCTTATATTGTCTGTCATTAAGGGGCTTGGAAAGCCTGCTGTTTTGCAATCTTACCTTGTTCGGCAGAATGCTCACTCTGTCTGCACTGTGCCATTAGTTCAATTTAGTAAAGGACATAGGGGAATGCTTTTTTGCTTGTCAATGTAGAAGTGGCCTCCTGGTTGTCTTCTTGAGACCTTTAATGTCTGTGGTAGCTTCTAATAAGTTAATAAAGGGAACTTTTATTGATAGTATAGGTGTCTTGGGTGGCAAAACCCTCTTGTTCAGAATCAGAAAGGCTTGGTGAGGGCATAGCTTAGGGATGTTTAGAAGATTTTCAGCTTTGGGGGTAGAGAGAGAGGACACAGCATCTAACCCCCCAGGGCAGCTCCCATTCTTCCAGGTTGCAACCAAATGTGACTGTTCTGAGCAAGGGTTTGCAGCTGCGAAGGTGTAGGTGTGTTAGGTAATTCTATGGGATAGAACCACTGCTGTTCCCATGACGTAAAGGATGAATCAAGCCAGGTCCAGCTCTGGAGTCTGGGAGATGCTTCCTTCAGCTGACTTTTGGTTGTGGTAGACAGAATGCAATGGCCCAGCCCATGGAGGTTGACTGCTTCCTGCAGGAGAGGAGGTGGGCAAAGCTCTGCTATTGGCCAGCTTTGAGTAGGGAGCTCCAGCCCTCCTACTGGTAAATTTAATTTATTCACAATAAAATTGTTTCTCCAGAAACTATTCTGAATCTCTGTATTTTTTTCTAATCATCAAGACAAACTGAAAAAAAATTAGGATAAGCCACACAGATGTCAGTAATAATAATAATAATAATAATAGGATGACTAATATTTATTGGACATCTAGTTTGATCCTATTTTTATTTTACAGAAAAGGAGAATGAGTCTCAGAGAGGCTGGGTTATCTACTTAGTCACACAGCTCATAGGTATCAAGGAAGGATTCAATGTCAGGTCATTCTGATGCCAGATTCTATGTTCTTTTGGCTACAAGAGAATGCTTCTAATGAAAATGTGTTTGTGTGTCTGAGTGTGGATGTGGGTCCCCTGAAGGTCACTTGACAGTAAAGGGGTGTAGAGTAGGACAAAGGCCTTCAAAGTACTGTGAGGAGAGTGGAAGCAGGCTCTTACCTAGAGAGGAATTCTGACCGGTTCGGTATGGCCCTATGTACTATTGTGAGAGGACACGGAGAATGTGGAGTCAGGAAGCCCAGAGTCACCAAATATTGGTGTGTGACTTTAGGCAAGCTGTTTAGCTCTCTGAGTCAGCCCTGATTCCTGTCCTGTAAAATTGGGATAACAGTCCCTATTAGGTCAGTATCCCTGGGTTTTTTAAGACTCAGATGATGCACTGGGTAAGGCACTGTTTTGGCAACTCTCCGGAGCATTACACAAGTTACAGTGTTTAGTCACAAACATAATGTTCTGTCATTTGCAAAAAAAAAAAAAAATACATTCACATATCTTTTTATTGTTTTGTTTTTCCTTTTTTGCTTTTTAAAATTTAGAAAGTTTAATTTAATGGGGTGACATTGATCAATGCGAGTTTAGGTTTCAGGTAAACATTTCTATAGCATTCGAAATGTTGATTATGTTGTGTACCCATCACCCAACGTCAAATCATTTTCTGTCACCATATATTTGTCCTTCTTTAGTGTCCTCACCCTTCCCCATAACCCCTTCCCCCTGGTAACCACTTCATTTTTATCTATGTCCATGAGTCTCAGTTATATGTATATACCACCTATGTGTGAAATCATATAGTTCTTAGCTTTTTCTCATTTACTTATTTCACTCAGTATAATGTTTTTATTTTATTTTTTTCATATATCAATTATTTAAAACCTACTACAATATAATTAAGGGTTTGGACAGGGAATAATGTCCAGTGCTTTACTATTTATATATAATATTTAAAACTAGCTCTTGTTAGAGCAGCTCTATTTTTTTAAATGGGAAATTCTTTTCTTATTTACAAAGGAATTTTGTTTTCTTGTTTCTAAGCTGTATTACCTATACATCTTGAAATACAAGCAGAGAAAGAAGAAAGTGAAGGACATTTATAAAATTATTCACCCGGAGGGTAATCATTTTTTAATTTTTCCATTGATTTGAGAGAGAGAGAGAGGAGGTGGGGAGAGAAAGAGAGAGGGAGAGAGAGAAGCATCAACTGGTTGTTTCATTTAGTTGGTCCACTTAGTTGTGCCCTCACTGATTGCTTCCCGGACGTGCCCTGACTGAGGATGGAACCTATGACCTCAGTGTGCTGGGATGACACTCCATCCGCTGAGCCACCCAGCCAGGGCCGAGAATAATCATTCCTAACTTCTTGGTGTACTGAGCTTATCTGATATCTTAGGACTAGACAGCTGTTTTGGTAATTTTTATTATCAGTATTATATGTAAACTCTGTTTTTTAAATATCCACTTGGAGGCTTAAAAAAAAGCTTAGTCAAGAGATACTAATTATTTCAGTTAAGAGGATTTTCTGTGGAGTACAGAAATTGTTATTATAAGCTTTTGCTTTTAATTGCCCCGTAAAAGAGTGAGAGAGAGAGAGAAACAGACCCAACAATTGAGAGTTCTTGTGGTATTTGGAGTAGATGTCTCCTTTTATGCTGCACTCTCCATCTGGCATTTTCTAACAGTGTGTCTCTGCTCTTTGCCGACTGGTGTGATTAAGTGTGTCTCTGCTCTTTGCTGACTGGTGTGATTAATTAAATCTCAGTCTATTGGAGTAGATAGCCCACTGGAGTCCAGAGAGCAGGACTCTGAGGCCCTATGAGGGCTGGGGCTGCCTCTTGAGTGCTGCTACCTCCCAGGACTGAGCACGGTGTCTGGCACTTAGTAGCCCCAGTAAATATTGTGTCCTCGGTATGAATGAAAGTTTCCACCACCGCCATTAGCAGCTGTGTGACTTTGGGCCAATTAGTTACCCTCTTTGGATGTCTCTAATATCTTCCCAGGTCATATAGTTTGTAATTCCAGGCTTTCTCTCTTGAGATTTTGATTCTGACACTGTCTGGTCACTTAGCTGGTGACAATTTTTCACCACTGGTATCCCCTTATAAAGGCATGAAAAACTAGCAGCTCCCTTCTCTTCGCCCTTTCATCAGCAGGAGATAATTTTCCAACTGACTGTTTTTTTAGTTATCTGTCCTATTAGACATCTGTTTGTTGAATAGATTGTTTAATGTACTAATTAAAAGAGAGAGTGAGCTTGGGGTAGGGCCCTAACTGAAAGTAGACATCCCAGTTCATTGATTAGCTCATTGGAACCAAGAGACATATTTTCTGTAAACAAGAATTATGGTTTCTTTATGAAAAACTATTCAACAAATGCTTTACATTTAAAGGCACTACTTTTATTTTCTTTTTATAAACTTGGGATGCTGCACAGAACACCTGTGAACTGTATTAACTTTGAAGATGCAGGAGGAAGTGATGCTCTGATGATCTTCACATTTCATCACAAGCTCCTGATGATTGTTTTTGCAGTGCATGGATGCATATTACTGCTTCACCGGCAATGAAGCCCAAGCATCTTGGCCAGTTTTCCGTTCCGTAGGACTAGAGTGCTAGTACCTTTTTCCATGTTCTGTTTCCACTGACTCTCAAGAAATGTGCCTGGCCAAATGATAACAGGGCAACAAAACACATTCCAGCGGCTTTCCCAGGTAGGGACTACTCTTGAAGGGCTTCTGTCACTTGAAAATTTCTGAGCAGCGTGGTAAGATCCCAAGGATACTCTAGCAATCCACTGCTGATGAGCCACGAGCGGGTTAAGCATAAACCTTCCCACTTTCTGGATTTGTTATCTGCATCCTTTCTCAATACACATTTATCAAAGGTTTCAGTTAGAAAATGTAAATGTTCTAGGGGATTCTGAAGAGAAATCTTGCTTGTGACTATTTTAAAAGAATATAGTCTCTAATCCAACACCCCATGCTTTTACAAGATCTTCACTTTAATGTTCATACGTGACTAGGACAATATATGGGTTACCTCGTTTCTTTTCATGAGTTTGCCATTTCTTTTCTCCTCTTAACTGAATTTGTTGTGTTGCCTACGTGTATTTTTTTTAACTCTTAAGTATGCCCTCTTCATGTACACGAGAGAGTATATTTTATTTGCCGCCTATGTATTTTAAAAACAGCTTCATTGAGATGTAATGGACATCTAATAAACTAGACATACTGAAAGTGTGCAATTAACAAAGTTTTGACATCTTTACATTTGTGAACCCATCGCCATGATCAAGATAATGATTATATCCATTGCCTCCCTCTCAAAGCTTCTTTTTGCCCCTTGGTAATTTCTTTCTCTTACGCCTTCTGACCTCTCCCCCAGCCTCCTCAGGCAACTCCTGACCTGCTTTCTGTCACTGTACATTGGCTTGCATTTCCCAGAATTTTATGTAAATGGCTTCATATAGTGTATACTCTTTCTCCTTTCTTTTTTTTATTTTTTTAATTTGGCCTGGCTTCTTTCACTCAATGTAACAATTTTGATTCATCCACGTTGTGACATACAACAATAGTTCGTTCATTTTAATTGCTGAATAGTGTTTCATCAGATGGATACCAGTTTGTTTTTCCATTTACCTATTGACCAAAAATTGGATTGTTTTCCATTTTTGGCTATTACAAATAAAGCTGTTATGAATATTTATGGGAAAGTCTCTGTGTGGACACATGCTTTCATTTCTCTTTGGGTAAATACCTGAGTGGACTATCTGGATCATATTCTAGGTCTGTATTTAACTTTTTAAAAAATTGCCAAACTTTTTTCTGAAGTGGTTGTACCATTTTGCATTTCCACCAGCTGTGTATGAATATTCCAGTTTCTCTGTATCCTCACCAACACTTGATATTGTTAGTCCTTTTCACATACGTATGTAATGTGATTTTGATTTGCGTTTCCCTAATGATTAATGGTGCTGATCATTACTTTATGTGCTTGTTTGCTATCTATATATCTTCTTTGGTGAAATGTCTGTTTAAACCTCTGCCTACTTTAAATTTTTTTATTTATTTATTGAGTTTAGCAAGAGAGGAATGGAAAGAGAAAGTGAAAGAAATAGGAACAGTTAAGGTTCCTGTATGTGCCGTGACCCAGGGATCTAACTAACCCTCAGCCTCTGTGCTTTAACCAACTGGGATGATGCTCTAACCAATGGAGCCATCCGGCTAGGGCTGCCTACTTTTTAATTGCATTATTTGCTTTTACATTAGAGAGTATTTTGTATATTCTAGATAGAAGTCCATTATCTAATATATGTTTTAACATATTTTCTTTCAGTCTGTGGCCCATCTTCCTTTTACTCTCTTAGCAGTGTGTTTTGAAGAGCAGAAATTACTAATTTTGATGAAATACAGTTTATCTGTTTGTTCTTTATAGTTAATGCTTTGCTATTATATCTAAGAAATCTTTGTTTAACCCAAAGTCACAAGAGATTTCTCCTGCATTTTCTTTATACTATATATTGTACCATTTTATGTTTTACATTTAGTTTTATGATCCATCTTGATTTGATACTCATTGAGGTGTAAGGAGTAGATCAAAGTATTTGTCTGTTTTTTGCTTATGGATATCTAATTGTTTCAATGCTATTTGTTAACAAGGTCAATTTTTTTTCACACACAAATTGCCTTTGTCTCTTTTTTGAAAATCATACACATATATGGTCCATATATGTGTCTTTGTAGCAATACCAAATTGTCTTGATCACTGTAGGATATCCTACAATCAGGTAGTCTTAGTTTTCTAATCTTATTCTTCTTACTTGCTTATACATTTTACTTGTGAGAATTTTGTCCTTGGGTCTAGAGTATTAGCTCAAGAGTACTAATTGTTATAGACAATAACTTTTGTTTATCAATGCTTGTAAGTACTCAGAGAGTCAGCAAGGGCATGAGCAATGGCTTCAAGTCTGGTTCTACATCCTGGTTCTACCACTTACTGGCTGTGTGACTCTGGTCAAGTTCCTTATCATCTCAAAGTCTCAGGCTCCTCAACTATAAAATGAAGGTGATAATATTTACTTCACAGTATTGTTGTAAGGATCATATTAGAAAATATCAAATCTCTGATAAAATTTTTGCTCACTATACATTTTAGTTTAAAAAAATTAGTGCAAGAAAACGATCCAGTATTTAGTTACCTAAGGCAGATATAATAATGTCTTTGTCATTTTCATTTCTCTTATTTTCTTTTTTTTCTTTTATTTTCATTTGAAAGTCTGTTGGGTTATTCTTGTTTAGTTTCAAGTATTAGATGTAGTTTTGAGGTCTGAACTTATTATTTGATCAGTAAGTATAGCAAAATATACTAGTGCTTCTCCAATATTTGTGTTACATTCAAATGGATGGGTTAAAATACTAATAGAATGATGGTTGAATAAAGTTGTTTGATAGCAGGGGTGGACAGGGGCAGAGATTTGCTATCGCCTTTTAGGCATAGACAATTCCAGCAAGGAAAAATCTTGCTCCATGGGATAATGCATAGTGCATGAAAGATTAATAACGATCGTCAATCTAACATTTTCTCCTATGGTGACTTGGAGTAGACTTTGATCCACTTCTGCTGTATTTAGGTGAAGGTGTAATTTGAAAGTTGAATCAAATAATATTTTAAAACTCTGCATATTGTAAGAAAACATCTAATAATTGAATGTAGAAATGGGTAAAGAATTAGTACAGGCAGTTTGCTGTTGAAGAAGCCAGAACTTTTAATAAAATTATGGAAAGAATCTTAACCTCACTTGTACTTAGCAAAATACCATGTCAGGAATATCATATTAGGTATGACTGAGTAATAAAGTTGATGACATCAAGTATCAGCAAGGATGTGAGGGAAAGGATGTGGCTGGTGGGAGTGTAAATTGGTAAAACTAATTTTGAAAGTTACTTGACAATACCTGTTAAAATTGGATATGAATGTACCCTAAGGTCAAGCACTTCCTTTTTTTTTGGTGTCTGCTCTAGAGATATTCTCATACATGTACCCAGGGAGATATGTAGAAAGATGTACATTGCAACACCATTTGTAATGGTTAGCAATCGAAAACAGCCTAACCTACCTTATTCTCTCTCTCTCACACATACACACACATATACACACTCTCTCTCTCAAGTTATTTTCTGAACCACTGCAAGTAAGTCACAGTACTCATGGTGCTTTACATCTAAAGCTTTTTTTTTTTTTTTTTTTTTTTTTTTTTTAAATAGCAGATATATAAAAATGTTAACAAGTTTGAATTTCCTGGTAGGAACATAATGGTCTGTCATTTTCTATACTTGTTTATATTTGTGAGATGTTAAAACTTGAAAGTAAACATGAACGTTTTAAAAAGAAACATGATATTTGTTCTTCTCATCTGCTTTATTTTCTTAGTTACAAACTTCTTTTAATTCCCCACCTTAAAACCAAGTGTCTTTCTTATTTGTCTCTTGTGGTTTTTTTGTTTGTTTGTTTGTTTGTTTTTTACAGAGACAGAGAGAGAGTCAGAGGGATAGATAGGGACAGACAGACAGGAACGGGGAGAGATGAGAAGCATCAATCATCAGTTTTTCGTTGTGACACCTTAGTTGTTCATTGATTATTCTCTCATATGTATCATACCTTGACCGTGGGGCTACAGCAGACCAAGTAACCCCTTGCTCAGGCCAGCGACCTTGGGTTCAAGCTGGTGAGCTTTGCTCAAACCAGATGAGCCCACGCTCAAGCTGGCGACCTCAGGGTCTCAAACCTGGGTCCTCTGTATCCCAGTCCAATGCTCTATCCACTGCGCAACCACCTGGTCAGGCTGCCTCTTGTTTGACTTAAATTTGTTACATTCTTCGGCTATTTTCCACACAGGATTTGAAGTATCTTCAAGGTACGTGTTTTGTGTTCAGAGTTTCCTTAGACACCTCCTTGCTTCCAGTGATCTCTGTTTGTTACCCCATTAAGCGTGTTGGGCCTAAGTTGTCTGTTGCTTCCCTGCTTCTTTGATATTAGTGGGAGTTTGGTTTGACGATTAGAGCTTATGTATTTCGTGACAGGAAGACTTTGCAGGGCTTGTTTTTTAATAGTGGTCCATCTGTCTGTCTTGGTATGTAAGATATTTACATGTAAGGAGGGATGTTTGTTTTAGCCTGGGGCAGATACTTACAATGAAGATTAGATCATGTACTTCTGAGAGTTTCCAAAGCATGTAATAAACAACTCTCAGCCTTTGAAACAAAGGCCTGGGTGCTCTCCCCCACCCTGCTCCCCGTCTCCACGGTATTTTTAGCTGCCAGAATAAACTCTCTGCCCATATCAAGCACACTTAATGTGTGTATACTTCAAGTTCCCTATTTTCTTTCATCTGCCTCTTTGGTAAACAGACAGCAGAGACTTCCTCTGCCTGATTACTCTATGACATACTGCAAATTTAGCTCAGACGCCGACGGGACTGTGTGTGCCTTTGGCTATTCATAGAAAGGGGAGGTTTACCTTCCTCCTTTCTCGAGAAACCTGGGTCTTTTCATGGAGAAACTGAATCTGTTTGCAAAGGACTATTTAGAATTGTAGGTACTTGAGCAACCCGTTAGAGACTGCTCCAGCGAACCATTGCCGGTGTGCGTTGATCTATCTCACTGCCCTTGCTGTTGATTGTTTTCCCCTGTTGTGTTTGTGGGAGACGTGAGGGCCCTGCATGGCCATTCATAGCTGCCGGTTATCACACAGTCCCCTTGGGCAACAGGTGGCAGAGTGTGCAAATGGCACGGAGCACGTAGCTTATCCACCCTGCCTGAGTGCTACTTGAGTCCCGTCCTGGTCCTGTATAATTTTGATCCAGAAGCTACTTTGAAGTCAGTCTTAAGATACAAATTAGAAGGCAGAACACCTAATTCTTTGACGTGTTTGCTGTGCTGGGCAAGTCATACGTCCCATTCAAGGGCTCAGTGTAGCATCCACCGGGTACGAGAACAAATGTTGGAGACTTTCAGGAGTTAAGATGTTACTTTATTGGCCAGTTTAACCTGCGCAGGGGCGAACTCCCGAGATGTCTGGAGACACCTTGCCCACAAGGAGCTGCAAATGGGAGCCGCGCCTGGAGCTTACAGCCAGGCCCTTATATATCCTAAGTGAGCAAGCATAGACAGAAGCAGATGTGGCAGTTTAGCTATTGGCTAGGGAGGTCACACGCAGCATAGCAACAGGGGCCGGCATAGCAACAGGGGCCGGTTTTAGCTTAGTGGCAAATTTCAAACCTAAACTTCTGATAAGGGTCTCTGACCTTCTTTGTTCCCAGCCTCACAGGAGCCATATCAGCACTTACTGTTCCTTCAATAGTTACACTCTTTGGCAGCCCCAGTACTCCCTGAATCTAACACTCAGATTCCCTCTCCTCGAAGGGGTGATAATAAGACCTAACAACACAGTTATGGCAGGTGTGTTTCCCCTGCTAGGGATGTTATGTGACTGAAGTAGTAAAAAGGTATTTTGAAAAAGGAAATTAAAAGCTCTGTGTAATTACCAGATGGGTTGTGTTTCTTCTTCTAGACCAAAATAGGAACTTCGTGGATTAGTCTGCGGGCTGCACAAAATTGTTCGGCGGGCCGCATGCAGCCTGCGGGCCGCGAGTTTGAGACCCCTGTTCTAGACACTCAGGGGCCTAGAAATTATTTTTACTAGTATTAGTACTCTCTTTTCCACTTCTTCTACCCTTGCATCTCCTCCATTTGTCCAGCTTAGGACAGAGCAGAGTTGCCTTGAACCTAAGAAGAGGGTGAACTGCAGACTCCTGGGTGGTTTCACGAGATGGTTGTGGCTGTTATTTACCCCTTGACTCATGATCCTGTACATCACTCAGGTTCCTGCTAGAGAGCAGGTGTTAGCCACCTTTGGTCAATAATGGAAATGATTTGTTATTTTGGTTAAGGTCTTAAGAGGACACGAAATTGTTTAAATGGTTCTGCTGCTTCAGAGAGACATAGGACTGCTGCCTGAATACAGATCTTCTCTGCAGTTACCTGTCTGTGGCATGTCACTGGTGGAGATGACCAATCAGCATAGATGTCCTGGAAGCTACAAGCATACTTTTTTTATTTTTTGTATTTTTAAGAAGTGAGAAGCAGGGAGGCAGACAGACAGACTCCTGCATGCCCCCGACTGGGATCCACCCGGCATGCCCACCAGGAGGCGATGCTATGCCCATCTGGGGCATTGCTCCGCTGTAATCAGAGCCATTCTAGCGCCTGAGGCAGAGGCCATGGAGCCATCCTCAGTGCCCGGGCCAACTTTGCTCCAATGGAACCTTGGCTGTGGGAGGGGAAGAGAGAGATAGCGAGGAAGGAGAGGGGGAAGGGTGGAGAAGCAGATGGGCACCTCTCCTGTGTGCCCTGGCCAGGAATCGAACCCAGGACTGCCACACACTGGGTCGACGTTCTACCGCTGAGCTAACCAGTCAGGGCTATAGCATACTTTTAAATGTATATTAACAGGGACACTGGGATTTACAATCAAAGATTTTTGCAACATGATCTCATGTAACACACTCATTTTATACTGTAAAAACCATGTCATAAAAGGGGCCACAAAATCAGGAAGGCCACTTATATAACAACAGGCCAACAAATTTCAATATTAAGGTTTTCTTGGTTTTATTTGAGGCCAGATTCTCAGAGCACTGACTTTGCTTCAGGTCAGATGAAGTTATAATTTGGGTTGGGTTAGTCCTTGTTGAAATCACTTAGGTAAGGTTTAATTTGTTGAATCAAACCCTGGAACCAGTTCAATTCACAGGAGAACGTATAATTATATGACTTTTATCCCAAGACTCAGGAGAAAATTTTTTAGTAGTTAAAGAGTGGGGATTAGAACAGAATATGAGGCTAAAAATACAAAGTGCTTGTAGAGATCTTAACAGAGGAACAAAAATAGAATGCATTTGTGGGAGCCTGGTCTCAGTTATTTGTATATAATTCATCGCACACGTTGATACATTGGATTCTCAGATAAGCAAATGTGTTTTCAAAGATTGAATATTTTCACAGAAGGGGTGCTATAGCTATCTATAAGAAGGTGAACCATGGTTGTATATCTTACTGAATTTTCCAAGGTGTACCATTATTTTATATGGAATAGTTACGTGGCTGTCTGATTTCCACTTACCTGTAGTAATTACCTGCAGTATACATTGACAACATAAGTTCCAAGCTAATGCAGACTCCTCTTTTTATCCACTTAAAAGTTAGTTCATCCCTTCATAAAACCTATTTACCATACCTCTTAACAAATAGACTGGTTTGAAGATCAGCTCCTTCATGTCCCCTGCCTGCCATCTGTTTTATGTATTAGTGCAGGGGTCCCCAAACTTTTTACACAGGGGGCCAGTTCACTTTCCCTCAGACCGTTGGAGGGTCGGACTATAAAAAAAACTATGAACAAATTCCTATGCACACTGCACATATCTTATTTTAAAGTAAAAAAACAAAACGGGAACAAATACAATATTTAAAATAAAGAACAAGTAAATTTAAATCAACAAACTGACCAATATTTCAATGGGAACTATGCTCCTCTCACTGACCACCAATGAAAGAGGTACCCTTCCAGAAGTGCGGCGGGGGCTGGATAAATGGCCTCAGGGGGCCGCATGTGGCCCGCGGGCCGTAGTTTGGGGACCCCTTTATTAGTGTGTCATGAAATGCCTAAAAGCAATGGTCTGAAAAGACTAAGCAAGAGCAGAGGGCTTGAACGGTCAGAAAATGGAATGATATCCTTCGGCTAATCAAAGGTTGTTAGGTGGATTGTATTTATATAATCAAGTTATCACAGGAATGATGATTAAAATTGGTAGTGAATCCGTGAATCTCTGGAAACTAAAATGCGTGCTAGTTTTAGGGGAAATCTCAGAGACGGCACACAGGCTTTGGTTACCATCGTTACGGGGCAATCAATGGAAGTTTGTGAAAGAGACCATGCATGCAGACCAGTTCAGTTTGGCCAATTTCTGCTGAACACCTAGCTTGTTGCTATGATAGGGATGAATGGGAGTAAGTTTTACTCTGTGAGAGTTCTCAGTCTCGGTAGGAAGATATCACATAACTATGCTGAGGGCAATGATGGTTCTGCATGGAGCGCCTGCTGCATGGGCCAAGCCTCATGCTGCTTAGGGCTTTGCTTGCTTACATTATCCTGAATTCTCTTATTGGGTCTTGAGGAAATTTCTTTATTTATTTGGGTCTCAGTTTCTCCATGAAACAGAAGTAGTAATGTCTGCCTCAGCTCTCAGCTTCATCCTCAGCATCCTCAGAAAGGCCTCACCTGACTGCTCTAAGGAATTTTATTCCCATCTTCCCAGTTACTTGATCCCATTTCCGTTTTAATTTTGTTAAGGCTTTTACCACCATCTGAAGTGATCTGATGTGTCATTTGTTTACATGACTATTGTTGACCTCCCCACCTGAATGTAAGTTTCATGAAGGCAGGGACTGGGCCTTTCATCATCACTCTTCTGTCCCCAGGAACTGGATCCTGGTACATAGTATGCATTCAAGAAGTATTCTAAGTGGGCCCTGGCCGGTTGGCTCAGTGGTAGAGCGTCGGCCTGGCGTGCAGGAGTCCCGGGTTTGATTCCCGGCCAGGGCACACAGGAGAAGCGCCCATCTGCTTCTCTATCCCTCTCCCTCTCCTTCCTCTCTGTCTCTCTCTTCCCCTCCTGCAGTCAAGGTTCCATTGGAGCAAAGTTGGCCCGGGCGCTGAGGATGCCTCCATGGCTTCTGCCTCAGGCGCTAGAATGGCTCTGGTTGCAACAGAGCAACGCCCCAGATGGGCAGAGCATAGCCCCCTGGTGGGCATGCCGGGTGGATCCCCGTCGGGTGCATGTGGGAGTCTGTCTGACTGCCTCCCCGTTTCCAGCTTCAGAAAAATACAAAAAAAAAAAAAAGTATTATAAATGAATGGGAAATGGCCAGTGGTCGGCAAACTCTTTAGTCAACAGAGCCAAATATCTTCAGTACAACGATCAAAATTTCTTTTGAGAGCCAAGTTTTTTAAACTTTTTATAGGTAGGTACATTCCTTATCGAGGTAGCGACCGCACGTGGTATTTTGTGAAAGAGCCACACTCAAGGGGCCAAAGAACCACATGTGGCTCGCGAGCTGCAGTTTGCTGACCTGGGACCTAGGGGGATCATTAATGGAGGTAAGGTAGAAAGGAGAAGATGACCCTACTTAAGTTTCACGTCCTAAGAACAATTCCATAAAGAAAATGTTGAAAGCTTTGAGCTCTGTTGTTAAAGTTGGTAAAAGGTTCAAATTTGATTTTCAGCCATTCCTTAAGGTTTGAAAATAAATTTAGTTTCAACTTCCACTCCGTGATGGTCCATCCTTGACCTGAGCTGGCTTTCCGTAAAAGGATCAGGGAGGCCAGCACGACACACAGACACAGAAAACCGGATTTTTGCCCGTGTGATTGTGGGGGAGGCTGAGAGAAATGTATAACCAGAAGAGCTCACCTGAGAAAGTGTTTGGCCTTCACTCTCTCCCAGAAGCATTGGCCTCAGAGTAGGTGACTTGTCTTACATTGTCTACAAAAGGCACCTCCAGCTACAACTGACTTGTTTGTTTTTGCCATTGTTTCAGGATTCTGAGAAGCGAACTCCGCTTCATGTGGCCGCATTTCTGGGAGACGCAGAGATCATTGAACTCCTGATTCTTTCAGGTAAATACCAACTGTCCTTCAAGCCACCTGCAGAGAATAATTTAGATGGCCAATTTACTAGATTGATTATTGTAACAAACCCAAACAAAATTTTTTTTATTGTGCTCATGGAAGTTTATTTGATTAGCGATTTTATCAGTAGGTGTAAGACAGTGCAAGATGTTCTTACTGAGAAAGGGTGTCTCTGGACCTGGCTGGTTTGTTCAGTGGTAGAGCATTGGCCCAGTATGTGGAAGTCCCGGGTTTGATTCCCGGTCAGGGTGCACAGGAAAAGCGACCATCTGCTTCTCCACCCCTCCCCCCTTCTCCTTTCACAGCCATAACTCGAATGGTTTGAGAAAGTTGGCCCCAGTGCTGAGGATGGCTCCATGGCCTTACCTTAGTTGCTGAAATAGCTCAGTTGCTTAGCAATGGAGCAGCAGCCCCAGATGGGCTGAGCCTCGCCCTGTTAGAGGCTTGCCGTGTAGATCCCGATTGGGGCGCATGCGGGAGTCTGTCTCTCTGCCTCCCTGCCTCTCACTTAATTAAAAAAAAAAGAAAGAAAGCATCTCCAGTAAAACTTACATTGCTTTGAACATCTGATTCCTGACTATCTCTAATCAGGCCCAGTCTTGTAGATGCATTCAGGATATTTGGGTATCTTTTAATTTTTTTTTTCCATTATAGGAAAAAAATAAAAGAACAAATAAGAAACTGGTTCCTTACAGTCTATATGAACAGGCACAAATGTGTATATTTACATATATGTGAATTGTGTTGCAAAACAGTGCTTTGTTTTGTTTATGGATATGTGACTATGACTGTGTAATAAAAATATAAGAACATTGAAGGAAGGGAAACATCAATTTAAGGATAGTGGTTACCTCTGAGGAGGCAGGTTGAGCGAGAGATGTTTTCAGGGGAAGGTATAAAAGGGACTACAACTCTAAAATTTTTTTATTTCCTAAAAATTGGGAGCAAATGTATGTTAAATTTGATTTGTGTGTACATTGGTCTTTGTGATATTATTTTTATTTTTCTCTGGGTTTAAAATGTTTTACCTGATTTTAAAATACCAATGCTTTCTTTCACTTTTGGAAACCTGTATGCTTAGTATATCTCACCAAACAGGTGTCTAGAACCCGTATGGCCTTTCTCCCCTGAGTGTGTGCCAGACAGATCCCCGGGATGAATCCAGGCGTGGGCGCATGTCTTAGGGTGGATTGTATGCAGACTGGTGGCTTTCTTCCTCCTCCTTTTTGTTTGGGAAGATTAAAATCTGGAGGAAATGCCCCTGCCCATAGACTATGCAAAAGGCTCTCCTAAGGTTTGGCCTTTGTTTGCAGTAGTGAAGGGAAACTGTAGAACCCCAAGGTAAGTTATGCAAAGGTCGGAGCAGATACATGTGTTTAAGCTGATGTGCAGAACACAGTGGAAAAGAAACAAGAATTGTGCTATGATACACAAGGAAGATTCGCGTTTTCCTGATTTTGTTCTGTTCATCTTCTTGAGGTGGGTTTTCCTGGGAAACATGTATCTGAGCCTGACAGCGCGTATGCCCTGTGCTCCTGACAGCTACATGGAGCTTAGGTTAGATTTTGTGTGCCATTCCTTATGTCCTTGAGAAGAGGCCTTCCTTCTGACATTCTAAAGCTATTTCAGGCTATATTCCAAACAACTAAACTGGCACAGACTATGGTTAAGGGCCACCATGTACCTGACCCGTTGTCCCAGCAGTAGAAATTTGGCTCATGGGAAATTGTGGGCAGAGATCAGTGGGGTTGTAAAAGAGTTTTGTGATCCCAACTAGCTGTACCCACCATCCAAATGTTGCATTAAGAGACATCTCAGAATCTCAGAAGAGCTAGATTCATGAACGTGCAAATTCAAAACTTTGTCTTAGACTCCCAACTTTGGTTTTTGTTTGTTTTTCCACATCTGAAAGGGAAGGTTTTAGTTCTGCGCATGAAGTTGAGCCATCTATTTTCCTCAGGTATCTGGGAGTTGGTGACTGAGGAACGTGGTTTCACGTCACCTTCACCTGGGCATGGAGTCCACCAGCCTTTCTTACTTGTGGCTCCTTCAGCAGAGTCGGGAGGGGCTGTTCTGTACATCTAGATCTGTACACCTCTTTGGTCTTTAGAATTACTGAGCTGTTAACCTCTCTGGTGTAATTTTTGGGTGACACATGCCAAGGAATTATTCGTCCTCCTGCAATCAAATGAGAAAGATGTAGGGTATGAGAAAGCATTGGGAAAGTTCTTCAGAAATTTCACTCACCTGTGGAAGTTGAAGTAAATGCTTGGAGTTCACATGGCTTTAATTGTCCCTTAGAGGTCCTGTGTTCAATCCGTAGATTGTGTTCCTAAAGAAATATCATTGTAAGAACATGATGATTTCATCTCTGAGCTTACATCTGGCAGCTGACCTTTTAGGGAATCCAACCAAACGGTTTTCCAACTTAATAATGAATGAGGTGTTAATGATTCCCATGTTGGACAAATAATTTGGCCTTGCCAAAATAGCCCATTATGGCTGTGTTCTCTATTGTTGTATTAACTTACAGAGCCGTGTGTAACCCAAGCCTACTTAATTCCTACTGACATGATCTCCTATGAGCCAGGCATATGGAACCCCAAATGCCTCTGAGCAGACAGAGAGGAATTTAGGCCTTGCAAAATTCCTCTTCTTATAACTGCCAGGCCAGACTCTGGCTTTATTTCCCCACACCTGACTCTAGCTTCTGTTTGGGAACTAGCCTTGTCAGGCTTAAGTCAGAGAGAAGGTCAAGAGTTTGCTAAATTATTTGCCCAGAGATGTATGAATGAGATCAGCGTGAGCCAGTTAGTGGATAAGAGTTAAGCGGCAAGGGTTGAGATAATAGGAAGCAGAGCACACAGAAATGTGACCACAGTGACAACAGCTTGTGCAGAAGCTCTGGGGATGCACAGGGTCCACATGCTGGGCTAAAGGAGGAACATGGGAGTTACCCACCTCTATATGGAAGTGTTTGGGACGTCTAAGGACTAATTAAAAATAAGAAATTTTTTGTATGTAGGCCCCCAGACAAGTGGTATTCCTGTCAAATTATTTTCTGTGATTTTTCAAAACGTGATTTCAACTCTGACTGTATATCACCTCCAGAATCATGGCAGGTCATTCTTTTGATTCTCTTATGCATTACAAATATTCATCCTTTAAGGCTCTATTTATTTTTATTTTTGTTTTTGTTTTTTTCCCCTCAGGAGGGGAGGGGGGCGATTTAATCACTGTGCTGATTTTGGCCCCCAGTATGTTGTAATTATAAAGTGATGAGCCATTGTCCGGTGGGTGTGTAAACTGGCTGCAAAGGCAAGTCCAAGTGGAATTCTAAATATGTTCTGAGCAATTGCCACATACACACACTTCCAAGGTCATTGCTTTGAAGGACACTGCTGTTGGACTATAATAAGATTTGGTCAGTTTGTTAAAAATAATAAAATCAGCCTGACCAGGCAGTGGCGTAGTGGATAGAGTGTCAGACTGGACACAGAAGACCCAGGTTCGAAACCCTGAGGTTGCCAGTTTGAACATGGGATCATCTGGTTTGAGCAAGGCTCACCAGTTTGAGCCCAAGGTCACTAGCTTGAGCAAAGGGTCACTCAGTCTGGTGTAGCTCCCCCACCTCTCCCCGTCTAGGCACATATGAGAAAGCAATCAATGAACAACTAAGGTGCTACAACCAAGAATTGATGCTTCTCATCTCTCTCCCTTCCTGTCTGTCTGTCCCTATCTGTCCCTCTCTCTGTCTCTGTCACAATAAATAAATAAAGAAAGAAAATAGCAAGGTAATCTCATTATATTATAATCATATTTCATATGATCTTTTGTTTATATTTAGTTCTGCAATTAAAAGCCAAAGTTTGGATAAATCAGCCTTAAGAATCAATTATTCTCTTTGACCTATGAGATTTACCAGTTACTTTGTCTACCTTTTGTCTACGTTCGGCTTTTTCCTAGATGACAGGGCTAAGAGAGCAGAAGTATTGCCTCCGGAAAAGACGCTCCGAGTTCATGTTACTCTTGATCTTGGTGAAAATAAAATCAAGTGTTAATAGGGATGAGACAAAAACATACTTAACTTATAATCAAGATTTATGCCTGGCAACTTTTTGTTGGGTCTTTGTTTCTGAAGAATCAATATAGCTTAGCACTTTTTTTTTTTTTTTAACGTTTAAGCTTTTAAAATGTCCTTGGGTAAAAAGCATTTGCCTTTAAATCATTAGACATGCAGACTCTGTGTCCTTCAGTGCACAATGGCGCCTGACAGGCAGGTAAATTACGTGAAGCTTCCTTTAGAAAAATCAGTTATAAATATTCAAGTCAGAGCCAGAACCATCTGACGTCTGCCTCTGACATGTAAATAAGACTCTGGGATGTGTTCGGGGAAGAGGATGAGGAAGCCCAGTGGCAGGGGATCACACTGATGAAATACTGCGCGGTCCTCTTTGTCATAGTAAATCTGTGGTTCAGGGCGAGGAGGTTTCCTGGCAGCTGCCTCTTCGATCTTCTGGAGGAGGATGAGTGGAGGGGCGGAGGACTTTGACCTGAGAGAAGCCACTTCTGAGGTTTCTAATTATCTTTTGATACCTCAAGCTGCTCGGAAACAACACTGATGTTGTTTGTTACACACTCGGGGGTGGGGTGTTGCTTTATGATGCTCAGCAAGCTCGAGGTCATTTTTCTCTTTGAAAGAATTTTAATATTAAAAGCCACATTTGGATCTACATAAAACTGAAAGTTTTCAGAATACATCAATAAAATACCAATAACTATACAAGATAAATGTCTCATTATAGAGTATAAAAAAAAACAATAACAGAAAAATAAGGGGAATAGGCAAAGATTCTGAACAAGCAGTTCTCAGAGAATGAATTATAAACGACCAGAAAACAAACATATTAGAGGATAGCCAACCCCACTATTAACCAGGAAGGAACAAAAATAAGATATCACCTTCTTCTAGTCAGATTTGCAATATTTTAAATGACTGGCGATACCAAGTGTTGATGAGGCTGTGGGAAAACGAAGCAGTCTGTTCAACTGTGTCTGAGTAAACTGGCACACTTTGGAGGGTGAGACTGTCTATTAAAACCAAAAGTGTGCACGAGCTATGACACAGAAAGTCCATTTCTAATTCTCTATCCTATACAAATACCTGCACATTTGCATAAGAAATCATTTTACAGATGTTTATAGCAGCACTGTTTGAATAGTGAAACAACTGAATAGAGAGACTGTCTTAAAAATGTTGGATTACATATGGCAATTAAAAAATGGACTAATTCTTTAAGTATAACATAGATACGAAAAATATATTTTTGAGTGAAACAAGGAGATTCGGAGTGTTATTACAATATGATACAATATATGTAAAGCACACTTATGAAATGATACTATAGATTTTTAAAAATTAGCCTGTAACAGACTAAATATACAAAAAGCATATTGGACTGACCACTCAGCTGAGTTTCCTCCGTTTTTTATGGATACACATCTTTGCGTCTGAAGGCATTAGAGAAACTGGAAGCTTGTGCACCGAACTACATACCAGCAGGGGTTTTCTTCAGGGAGGGGGAGAGTACGGCACTGGGAGTGTTGCTCAAGGGGGCTTTACCTAAATCTGTAACAATCCATTTTTTTTAAAAGAAGAATTTGTTCATGTATTGCTTGTATAATCAAAACATGGAATAGAATTGGTCTGTCGCTATTTAATATGATAGGCAAATTTTCATAGCTCCAGTTCAGGTCAAATCAGTTGAAGAGATATTGCTGAATCTCTCTCTCTCTTTTTAAAAAATATTTTATTTATTGATTTTACAGAGGTGGAAGTGGGTAGTGAGAAGCATCAGCTCATAGTTGCCTCATTCTAGTTGTTCATTGCTTGCTTGTGTATGTGCCTTGACCAGGCAAGCCCAGGGTTTCAAACCAGCGACCTCAGCATTCCAAATCAATGGTCTATCTACCACTCCATAACAGGCCAGGCTCCTTAATCTCTTTTTTAACCGGAAATCATCCTTCACTTGGCAGCTCTTAATTTAGTTCTGGCTTGGGCTTAGAACTGTGCCAATGGCAGATGCCTCCAGACTCTAACCTTTAGTCCCTGACTCTGCTCCAGTTATAGTTAGCAAGCAATGATATAGTGATTCCCGTATGCCTGGAAGTGATCTCAGGCTTTTGTGGTACATCCTTCTAGACTGTTCAACGTTTTTACAGAAATGAGCTCATTCCATATGTAATGTTTTAGTACCTTTTTTACATAACAATAGCAGGTGAACATCTCTCCACATTATTACATATTCGTATAAAGCATCACAGCTATGCTTTTCTGCCTCTGACACCAAAGTTGTTTCTGGTATTTTACTTTTAGCCAACCTTTCATAAATCATCCTTGAGATTAGTGTTAATATTCACTCATAGTTATTTCCTTTAGAAACATGTTATAGAACATTCTAATGCACACACACAAAGACAGGTGTATTTAAGGAGGTGGGGAGTGAGGGAGAGGGAAAGGGGAGAAAGGGAGAGGGAGAAGAAAGAGAGGGAGATAGAAAGTAAAATTCTGACATGCAGTGGCAAAAGCAGGTTAACACAGGTCTGGACATGTACTACACATGTGCCCTCAGAAGCCGGGTAGGCTGGCTGGTGAGGGAGCTACTGGGATGAGATGCTTAGATTCAAAAAGTGCTAATAACAAAATAACATTTGTAGAGAGAAAAAGATTCCCTAAGATTCTGGAGCTCTGCCACTTACGGATAGACATGGGCTTCCTTGGTCCTGCCTTTCCTGAATGAGCCTGCCTTGCCTCTGTTCTACAGCTGGGGAGTTTACCTTTAAGACCAGCTGTACTGATTATAGAGAGAGAAGAGCATGAGAAAAATTTAAGACATTAGCATGTAACACATCCTTAACTGGAAAGTTTCTTTTCGAATTGAACTGTGAAATCAACAGCATCTTGCTATAATTCTCTTATTCCCCTGGTATAAACCTTAGGAAAATTCTGGAAGATACTGTGTGGTTGGACCACTTTATCTGGAAAGAGTGAAAGTATCATTTTTTTTTTTTTTTTTGGTATTTTTCTGAAACTGGAAACGGGGAGGCAGTCAGACAGACTCCTGCATGCGTCCGACCGGGATCCACCTGGCACGCCCACCAGGGGGCAATGCTCTGCCCATCTGGGGCGTCGCTCTGTTGCCACCAGAGCCACTCTAGCGCCTGAGGCAGAGGCCCTGGAGCCATCCTCAGCACCCGGGCCATCTTTGCTCCAATGGAGCCTCCGCTGCAGGAGGGGAAGAGAGAGACAGAGAGGAAGAAGGGGGGAGGGGTGGAGAAGCAGATGGGCGCTTCTCCTGTGTGCCCTGGCCGGGAATCGAACCTGGGACTCCTGCACGCCAGGCCAACACTCTACCACTGAGCCAACCGGCCAGGGCCGAAAGTATCATTTTTATATCAATGGACACTAATCTAGAAAAAAAAATAGTGTAAAAATGACTTAATCCACTCCCCCACATTTTTATTAAGAAATGTAAAACTTCGGCCCTGGCCGGTTGGCTCAGCGGTAGAGCGTCGGCCTAGCGTGCGGAGGACCCGGGTTCGATTCCCGGCCAGGGCACACAGGAGAAGCGCCCATTTGCTTCTCCACCCCTCCGCCGCGCTTTCCCTCTCTGTCTCTCTCTTCCCCTCCCGCAGCCAAGGCTCCATTGGAGCAAAGATGGCCCGGGCGCTGGGGATGGCTCTATGGCCTCTGCCCCAGGCGCTAGAGTGGCTCTGGTCGCAACATGGCGACACCCAGGATGGGCAGAGCATCGCCCCCTGGTGGGCAGAGCGTCGCCCCTGGTGGGCGTGCCGGGTGGATCCCGGTCGGGCGCATGCGGGAGTCTGTCTGACTGTCTCTCCCTGTTTCTAGCTTCAGAAAAATGAAAAAAAAAAAAAAAAAAAAAAAGAAATGTAAAACTTCAAATGTGTTAGGTCTCTTAAAAATATTGTGTTAGTAAATATTTCAAATATACAGAAAAGTGTGGAAAATAATATAATTAGTACCCATGTATACCAAGCTTTATGAAATCAAAGTTCCCATATCTGTATTATTTCTTTTAAAATTTTTAAATTTTTTTCTTTTTATTGAATTCATTGAGGTGACACTGGTTAACAAAATTATACAAAAATCAGGTGCACAATTCTATAACACACCATCTGTGCACTGTATTACTGTATGTTTACCCCAAGTTAAGTCTCCCTCCATCACTCTTTATTGCTTCTATTGCATCCTCCACCTCCCCCCACACCCTCTCTCCTTTGCAGTCACCTCACTGTTGTCTGTGCCCATGAGTTTTTTTCTCTTTCTTTTCCCTCAAAGACACAGTTGCAGCCCACTGTTTGGACTTGTTCATCCTTTTCCTGAGACCCTCCCTCCCTAGACACAACCACACTCCAGAATTGGCATCTGTTTTCTTTAGCCATATTTGTTACTTTTCTGTCATGTCTGTGTATCTGTAAACAATATATAGAATTGTTTTTGTAAATTAAGAAACTTTATATAACTGGTTTTATGCCTTAGGTATTATTCTGCAACTTCATTTGTTCATTCAATATTCTATATTGAAGTGCATCTGTTTATATATAGAAGTTCAGTCTGTTCATTTCTGGGACAGTGTCGCATTCCATTGTGCAACTGTGCCACAGTCTCTCTGTCCATTTTCCTCTTGGTAATATTTCAGATTCCAATTTTTGCTATCACAAACGTGTTTCAGAAAGCATTCTTGTCCATGTGTGAGGGTTTCTTCAGGATATATGATTGGGGTAGGATTGCTGGGTGGTAGGGCACACACATTATCAACTTGACTAGGTAGAACCAAATGACTCCCTGAAGCGGCTTATACCAGTTCAGACTCCCACCATCTATACTTAAGTCTTCCTGTTGCTTCATATATCTTACTAATTCTCACCATTGTCATACTTTGTCATTTTCACCAATTGGATGAGTATGTAATGGTATGCTAATATTACTTCCATTTGCCTCTCCCTAATGACTTTTTTAAACTTCCTGAATTATTTTATTTTGCAACTAGTAAATTTTATCATTCAAGACATTTAAGTTACAGTTTATATTCGTATTATTTTGTATTAGTTTCAAGTGTACAGCATAGTGGTTACACAATGATATACAGTGTGTCCGTAAAGTCATGGTGCACTTTTGACCGGTCACAGGAAAGCAACAAAAGACGACAGAAATGTGAAATCTGCACCAAATAAAAGGAAAACCCTCCCAGTTTCTGTAGGATGATGTGGCAGCATGTGCGCATGTGCAGATGATGACGTAACACTGTGTATACAGCAGAGCAGCCCACGGCCATGCCAGTGGAGATGTGGACGGTACAGAGGAAAGTTCAGTGTGTTCTGTGGCTCGCTAAATTCGAATCCTTGACCAAAGTGCAACGTGAATATCGGCGCGTTTATAACGAAGCGCCACCACATAGGAATAACATTACTCGGTGGGATAAGCAGTTGAAGGAAACCAGCAGTTTGGTGGAGAAACCCTGTTCTGGTAGGCCATCAGTCAGTGACGAGTCTGTAGAGGCTATACAGGATAGCTACCTAAGGAGCCCTAAAAAATCTGTGCGTGAGCCCACATCGAACTGCACTGAATAGGTATGAAACTGGGAGAGTTTTCCTTTTATTTGGTGCAGATTTCACAATTCTGTCATCTTTTGTTGCTTTCCTGTGACCAGTCAAAAGTGCACCATGACTTTACAGACACACTGTACTTAACAGAGTGGTCTCCATGACATTTCAAGTATCCAGTACAGAGTTATTACTACATTATTGACTATATTCCCTATGCTGTACTTTTTACATCTCAGTGACTATTTTGTGACTACCAACTTGTACTTTTCTTTTAAATATTTTTTATTTTTAATTATGGTTGATGTACAATATTATATTAGTTTTAGGTACTACTTAATTTCTTCACCTTTTTCACCCAGCCCACACCCCCAGTGAATTTTGAGACTATCTTTTCATATGTGTTGCCATTTGGGTTTCTTCCTCTTATATTAGCTTTTTAAGTTTACACAGAGGCAACACAAAATTTACTCTGTCAAGGACTATGAATAATAAGATATGTATTTTTGTTTTATATTATTATAACCTCTCACTCCCTTGAGTCATAGATGTAGAGGTGAATAAGACATTGGAGGGATTTGGGAACAAGAACTACTCATATTTTTCTAGTGCTCTGCAATTTACACAGCACCTTCAGAGTCACTGGATTCTCCCAACTACCCAGTGATGTGGGTAGAGGACTATATTATTGTGTTCTTGTTAGCTCGTTTTACAGATTATTGGCCCTTGGTCACTGGGCCAGTAAGTGTTGAAATCAGAACTCAAACCTGGGTCTTTGCCCATGAATCCCCCTGTCCTTCCAAGGGCTCATTCATTTCTCTCCAGAACATTTAGCCCAAGACTTCTTGTGCTGGGCAGGGAGATGTCTGCTGCCTTTGATTCTCAGCACGCTCAAACTGATTCTATTTGTTCCTTATTGACGTAAGGGGCTTGGACTCTCTCAGGTAAGCTGCCTGGATGGAACTAGTAGAATTAGGATTTAAATCATTTTAAGCTTAATAAACTCAGCAACAGTTTATCGGTGGCTCTCAACCTTGACAGAATATTGTAATAACCTTGGGTCCTGGGGAGGTTTTAAAGTATACTTGGGTCTGGCCTTATCTCAAACCAATGAAATCAGAATGGGGCAGGGATAGAGAGGAGGCATTCTGTCTCTTTGTTTTAGGAATTTTTATATTCTTGTTGTTTTTTTCTCAGCAATGTTTTATAAGTTTTTTGTTTGTTTTTTACAGGGACAGAGAGAGAGTCAGAGAGAGGAATAGATAGAGACAGACAGGAACGGAGAGAGATGAGAAGCATCAATCATCAGTTTTTTGCTGTGACACCTTAGTTGTTCATTGATTGCTTTCTCATATATGCCTTGATCATGGGCCTTCAGCAGACCGAGTAACCCCTTGGGTCCAAGCTGGTGAGCTTTTTTGCTCAAGCCAGATGAGCCCGTGCTCAAGCTGGCGACCTCGGGGTCTCGAACCTGGGTCCTCCGCATCCCAGTCCAATGCTCTATCCACTGCGCCACCACATGGTCAAGCTATTCTTGTTTTTTTTATAATTAATATTGTTGATGGTATGTTCTTCAATTAAAGAGGAAAAAATTGTGTAAGTTCTTTGTGTAATTGTGTAAGTGATTTGTTATTTTCTTTTAGCTGGTGTCTTAAAATAAATTTCTAGCTCACTTTTATCCATGAAAGCCTTCTGGTAACTTTAAAAAACAAAACAAAATAAAACAAAAACCGAAGTTTCTATTTTTTAAGCTGTCAGATAGCCTGGGCCTCCCAGAGACTAGTCAGGCCCTGCTTCCACTTGACTCACTCTCATAGCCCCTGTCCCAGACGTGCCTCCTCCGCACTTCCCCTCCTCTGCCCTACTTTCTAGTCTCTTTTGATTCATCCCTCCACTCTTCTTCCTCACAGGCTTCCTTCCTTGTTGTCCTAGGGCTAAAATAGTCCCATCATATTGTATCAACAAAGATATCGATATTTTCTCCGTTAATGTAGCCCTTTTATAAAACTTTCCATCTCTGATCAGAAGACTGACCAAAACCCAGAACCCCCCCCCCAAAAAAAAAGGAAGCTCAGATTGGGTGTAGACTTGGAGGGCTTGCACTCATGGAGAATTGTGAGGGTGTCATGGAAGGAGGGCACATCCTACTTTCCTTGAATCCATTCATACAGAGCTGCTGCTCTGTGATGGAGGTGGCCCCAGAGAGAAGAACGTGAGGCACATTCGTGAGTGTGAGCTGGTTCTGGCTCATGTGCGAGCCTTTCTGCCCACCCTGTGGTATGAGGGAGCCATGAGCAGCCTACTGAGGCTTTATGTTGTTTCTGTCCAAAAGCTCCATGGAAGCTGGCTTATTCCTACTGAAATATCTGGCTAGTCTCAGACCAAGAATTGGGGTTCCTAAATAAAACAGATTTCTGCTAATCCTCTCAGCCCAGGTGAAATCTCATCAGAACTCAACTTTATAAGATTTGTTTGAAACTTAACTGGCCTCTAGTATACATTCATTGGAAGGCTGTGCATCGCTGACAGTTTGCCGAGAAGGGTATTGGGTGTCCTGTGAGATAAATATACTTACTAACTAAAAGTAAAATAACATATCTAATCATTGAGGAATACACACACACACAGACACACACATGCACACATACACTTGAAAAGTTCTTTATTCTTCAGAACATACATTTCCATAGTCCCGGAAAAATTTCACTCTTCTCACCACTGTATCTCCTATCCAAGGAGATGCTGTCTTTTTCATCTGGTTTTTACCCATTTCTCGTGACATTCTCTGTTCCTGATCTTTCTCTTTCTACGGTACTGGGTGTTTCCTCCTGTCTAGTTTATAGAAAGCACATGACTGATACGAAGAAAAAACAAAACGAAACACAGTGGTTGTACTAGGAGAAGGAGGGTGCAAGATACAGCATTTGGTATAACATCAGCAGAACTTCCCTGACCGCATCACATCTCTAACCTGTGCTGTTTGGTTCCAGGAGCTCGAGTCAATGCCAAGGACAACATGTGGCTGACCCCACTGCACCGGGCTGTCGCTTCCAGAAGTGAAGTGAGTGATTATCTTATTTAGTCTCGCACCTTCAGTCCCTAGGAAGAAAAATTCTTCCTGATGAATTAGGGATTCTCACTAGTGAGCAAAGACTTTTACTTCTAATCCAAGCGGGTGCCAGGGTTGAAGAACTGTTTATTTGAGTATGTCCTGTGTGCCGGGATGGTGCTGGGGGTTAGTGACTGGGGTAGTCCAGGATGGGCAGCATGGTTCTTGACTTCATAGGGGGAGGCAAACAGGTAGGCAGACCCGTACAATATTAGAACTGAATCAGAGGAGGAAGCAAATCAATGTCTGCTCAACTAGAGGAAGTCTTCCAAGAAGAGAGGCTGGCTAAGCCAGTCTTTAGAGGATGAGCAGGGACTTACCAGGCCAGGGGAAGGAGGGAGGGCTGAGTAGGAGGATAAAGATGCTAGTGGACAAGAGGCCCACAAGTGAATGAATGTCAGGTTCAGTTGGCTGTGGCTGGAACATGGGATGTAGTGGAAGGTAAATCTGATAGTGGAGGCTGGGGTAGATGGCAGAGGGCTGGGTGTCCTCTGAGCAGCGAGGGGTGGTCATAGCAGAGATGAGTGTGAACACGACAGGATTTGGAACCTTGTGAGGTGAGTTGGTAAGGAAGCCAGTGGGTGGATGGTGATTCTGATAACTGAGAAGGCAGGGGCAGAGGAGCAGGGGCTGGGTAGCTAACCAGTTCTGTTTCAACAAGCCAAGTTTGGCAACCATATCACTTGACTGTAAACCCCATGAGGACAGAAATCTATTATATGTTCCCTGATGTATCCCAAGCCTGATACACTGTAGATGCTCAAGAAAGGATTTATTTGAATGGTGGAAACTGAAGTAGGATGGCTAACCAATTACCATTATTTATACAGGTCTAGAGCTTAGGAAGGGAAAGGATGGTGATTAAAACCATAACAAACGGATCAGCTGGCCCAGGGAAGTTTAGAGGGTTGAGAAGACCAATTTTGGGGAGGGGTGGCAGGGAACCCCGGTGAATGTAGTCTGGTCAGAGGGGATGCCCTCCATCCGTGGAAACAAGAGGCTTTAACCTTGGAGGAACTTGGCATCGCATGACTAGTCTTTGTAGCTGGTTTACCCAGTGAAGCTCCCCTCTGCCACTGGAGAAGGTGACATTCCCCAGGTACACCTAGGAGCTCGGGGTGTTGCCGAGAACACACAGACTGATGTTGCAGGTGTTGATGACTGGCAATTGGCCACTGTCTGGGAACTGCACAGTGTATTTGGTAGATGATGGTGGGCTTGGTGCTCACGCTCTTTCTTGCTGTGCTGTGTGATTTGGTTTGTTTTTATAAGAGGTTGGGTGTATTCACTTTTCAAATAGCCACAGAATGAGCAATGCTTATGATCTTAAATTGCCTGGCTCAGACCCTGGGGAATTCAGAATCTTCTTACAGTCCCACATTTCATTTCTGTTGTACCTGGGAAAGCAGGTGCAGTGGCTGCTTGATTCGTACCACCAGCTTCATGAGACCAGCTTCTTCACAGAGGAGTTTTTCTTGCTCTTTGGAAACCATTTGATCTTCTTTTTTTCTTTTTTTTTTTTTTTACAGAGACAGAGAGAGAGTCAGAGAGAGGGATAGATAGGGACAGACAGACAGGAATGGAGAGAGATGAGAAGCATCAATCATCAGTTTTTCATTGCGACACCTTAGTTGTTCACTGATTGCTTTCTCATATGTGCCCTGACCATGGGCCTTCAGCAGACTGAGTAACCCCTTGCTCGAGCCAGTGACCTTGGGTCCAAGCTGGTGAGCTTTTGCTCAAACCAGATGAGCCCACGCTCAAGCTGGCGACCCTGGGGTCTCAAACCTGGGTCCTCCGCATCCCAGTCCAACGCTCTATCCACTGCGCCACCGCCTGGTCAGGCTGGTTAATTTTCTTTTAAAATAAAAATTAAGTATCTTTTGAAAGATATGGCTTTGTTTCCTCTGAACAAGTACCAGGTCTTTTTAGTACATAAAACCATTTACTAAGCACTTCCTATATGCCAGGCACTGTGCTTGCTGATGGAGCTACAATGAAAAATAAGACACGTGGCCCCTGTGCTTGGGAAGCATGTGGTCTAGTGGGATGGAAAGACACAAAAACAGATGATTTCGATACTATGGAATCGCCATCTTTGTTGGCTCAACTAGCTGCAAAGGCTTCAAGCCTCAGAATATCTGTTTTCCCTTAACCATCAGCTTACCTTTTTTTTAACATATCTTCGGTATGTTTGAAATCAGTCAACCCAATGATGAATCAATCTTTATACCTGAAAAGGCATTGCTGTTTCCCTCAGGAACCAGTTCCCTCTGTAGGTTTTCTGGGGGAAAGTATCCCTTGCCAGGTGTCTCTTGCCAGGAAGGAATTAAAATGCAAACAGACCCTGAGTTGTAAATAATCAGAGCCATCTATAAGCTTGCAGTAGAAAATGTCTTCATATTAATATCTGTCACAGTAAGTTGAATAGTTTCTTATGAAAATTGGAGTATCTGTAACCATTGTTAGAACTGACTGTGGGCCTCTACCCCCAAAGCACATCACTCAGAATTTAGGAAATCTAGATGTAAGAAATTCAGATTTCCTTTTTAAAAAAAATTCTATCATATAGCTATTATTTCATGACTCCCCTAAATAATAGCCGGGGAGAGGGAAGCAGGCCTTAGAAGGAAACAGAGAAGGGTTGGACTGCTAATCTGGCTGTTAGCACTCGCCGAAGGGGGGGTGTGTTCAGCCCGAGAGCCGGCACATCTGTCTGCTGCTTAGATTGGCAAGCAGTGCTGTTTCTGACACAAATATCTATCAACTCTCATTGCTTCATCGAAAGTCTTATAAACTATACTGTCCTCAAAGCCCCTTTGCTTCTAAAACATAGGTAAGTGATTTCTCAGGGTTCAGTACTCAATCAGGAAAGCTGCACCACCATGAAAAATATAGAATATGATATTTAGTATAGGAAATAGACCATACACCATTACGTGAGCTGCTGGAGTTTATGTTAGGCTGTCACCTTGTTTTGTGTGGTCCTGAAGTCACTGTTGGCCGACAAAGTCTGCAGTTGATAAGAAAAGCTGGACATGAAATGGGGAAGAACAGGGACAAACTGGAACCCCCATCTGTCTCTAAAATTGCCTCAACACCAGGGGCGTGAGTGACTTGTAGAAAGAGCTGCGTGTTTCACCTCTGAACTCGCGTGCACCTGGCCCGAGACTGGAAGAGCCCGAAGAAGACGCAGCAGCATCTGAAGAAGCACCAGCCTGGTACTGCCCTGTGCCAACATGGTGACCCAGCTGGTCAGCCAGCGGCGACAGTACCCGGCAGCCAACACAGCAGTCATGCTGTAGTTTCCTGTCTGCCTTCCAAAACGCATGCAGATTACTCTCGTGGCCAACCCTAAATGGAACCATACAGCAGGGAATTTTGGGAAATGTACTTCAACTTGGCTAACTTGACTCAATATAAAACTACCATTGAAATGTTATTTTATTTTAATTAAAAAGATCTTCTAGACAGTAAGCTCCTTGAAGTGAGTGTCACATGTATTGCTTGTCATTGTATTTCTAGTAACTAACTGGCTCTGTAAACATTTATTTTTATTTATATAGGGGAATGGAGAGAGAGAGAGAGAGAGAGAGAGAGAGAGAGAGAGAAGCATCATCTATATAATTGTGCATCCATTGATTGCTTCTCATATGTGCCTTAACCAGGGTTCGAACTGGTAACCTCAGGATTGAGCTGACAACCCAGGGCTCAAGCTGGCAACCTCAGCCCCTAGCCAGCGACCCCAGGTCTTGAACCGGTGACCTCGGCACATCAGGTTGACATTCTTTCCACTGAGCCACCACAGATCAGGCAGTACACAGTTAATTTGGAGTTTCAAGTTAACTTCAGCTATGTGAATGAACAATGGTTTTCGGTACAGCTACTTTATGGAACTACTATACTCCACAGAGAACACTGGTGATAATCATCTTTCATAAATGCAAGGTAAACTGACTTGAAGCTTGGAGTGAGAAACTAGAAACAAATTAAGCCACTAGACCCTGCAAAGTCAGGATGAGTTTCAAATTATATGTAACAGCGATATCAGAGTAAGTCCAAGATAACTAGTCAGCACAAATCAAAATTTCTGAGCCCTCTTTCCGTCTGGGCTAATTCTAGGTTCAGATTTCTAGGCCTGGAAAAATGATGTTCATTGCTAAATTCATTTCCTGAGCCTGTTATAACAATAGGGGTATCAGATCACAATATTGCGTAGACATCCACCCCTGCCTGACTTTATGAAAGCTCTTCTGCAGACAAGGAAATATTGTAGATCAAGACATGGCAATATCTCTTAAAATCATGTAACATAATTGGGTTCCAGGGATAAACCTTCAAGGGTTGTTTGGTACTGACCAGGCAATATTGTGCGCTCCCATCAAGGCCCATCCCCCACACCCCTCCCACATCTGGAATTCCCAGGAAGGAAGCAGCCAAACAGATCATCAGAGCCAAACAGCCATTGTCTCCTACTGACTCCCTAAGGGCTTCACTGGTCTCTCTATCTCCTTCTTTAACTATGTACTTTTCACAGCTGTGAAGAAATGAATACTCTGTTACCAAAATATTAGGGAAACATATTTTGCTATTCTAGATAATGTAGATAAGCAAGATTTGGGGCTGCCAGGGAGAATTTTCTGAACTATTGTTAAGTTATTTCATATTGTTTCCTCTGTTTAGCTTGTTCTTGTTGCTTTTTTGTTTTTCTTTCTTGGAAAAGGGCAGCTGTAGGGGAAAGGAAGTAAATGCTTACAGGAGTGGAGAGTTTAACACATGTTTATTGAAGCCCACTCCCGGGAAGGAACTGTGAAGTGTGCTATAGGGGCCTGGAGTGGGCACAAAGGGAGGCTGCTAGGACAAAGTGTTTAGGGCAGACGGCCAGGCACACAGCCGAACATGGCCTGCGTCCAAACGCAGCTGGCCTTTCACACATGCCTTTTCTTCTATAATGAACCGATAGTAGCACCAGGGAGAGTTGATGGACTTTTCACTTCCCTGTTCTAGAAGCGGTCTTTTAGATAGAAAATTTAAAAATGGTTGTATCCTCTCTTTTGGCCCTGGCCGGTTGGCTCAGTGGTAGAGCGTCGACACAGCATATGGATGTCCTGGATTTGATTCCTGGTCAGGGCACACAGGAGAAGCGACCATCTGCTCCCCCCCCCCCTTTCTCTCTCTCTTTTTCTTCCCCTCCCACAGCCATGGCTTGATTGGTTTGAGTGCATTGGTCCAGGGGCTGAGGATGGCTCCATGGAACCTCTGCCTCAGGCACTAAAAATAGTTTGGTTGTGAGCATGGCCCCAGATGGACAGAGCATTGGCTCCAGATGGGGTTTGCTGGGTAGATCCCGGTCAGGGCAAATGTGGGAGCCTTTCTTTCTATCTCCCCTTCTCACTTGGAAAAGAAGAAAAAGGAAAAAAAAAACTGGTTGTATCCTCTCTTTGGAATAGAGCATTGAGGCTGTTGTTTGTAAATATGTATTGTCAATATTTATTGAGCACTTGCTGTGTGATTCCATTTTTCTTCCAACTCTCTCTTTGAGATTGATATTGTTACTAAGGCTAAATTGTTATTAAGGCTAATTCAGGAAACAGGATCTCAGAGAAGAGCCTAAGATGCTGCAGCCAGTAAGTGGAGGAGATTATAATAGAGAACCTGCTCCCTTAACCACTGTGCCCTACTGCTTACCTTCAATTTATGAGCCCCCTTGATACTGTTCCAACTAATAAAATGAGTCTATTCTTATGTCTGTGCAGACAGAAGTCCCAGTGGGTATAAAGATGTTTGCCAGAGTTGAGGAAGAGAACATTTTATTTTATAGCATGAATTTTAAAAACATGTTTTTTTCCTTTTCTTTAAAAATATGGTCATTATTGTGTGCTACATCCTACTAGACAGAATTGGAAAAATTATATGACAGACTAGAATATCATTGCTTTCCTTAAATTAGCTTTATGATTATAAAAAGATCATGAAGAACATATACTGCTCACAAGAATTAGGGAATATTTTATTGCTTCATATTAATTTTTGAAATATCCCCTAATTTCTGTGAGCAGCATAGATCATACCTGGAATGGGAAGGAAGTAAGTATTTTATACCCTGTCAGTTAGACTTTAGATGGGTCGTACTCAGATTTAATGTGCATTCAAGTCAGCTGGGTGCTTGTTAAAAGTACCTGTTCTGGCACCTCACCCCAGTGATGAAGCCGGTGGTTGGGCCTTCATTTTGCAAAGAAGATTCTGATGCATGTGGTCTACATACCACTCTTGAAGACTGGGGACAGGTTAGTATCTGGCCTTCCCAATGTTTGAGGATGGCGCTTCTTGAATAGTTTCCTTTGAATTCTTTCATATCCCTAAGTCTCCAGTGAACCCCTTTTATACTACGTGTTCTTTGAATAAGGGTCCTCAATAATCATTGTAATAATAAAGGGTGAGTTTAGTTTAATAATGAATACTTTTAGAGGAATCATCTGATTAATTGAACAAATTAGCTGGGCAGCAATTTATAGAATTCTTACAGAATATGGAATTGCTATAAATAGTAGGGGATGAAAGCCCAGTGATTTCAGTAATAGAGTAAATGTCTTCAGGACATGAGTGCAGCCTCAGGGGTGGCGGCCCACAGTAAATGCCTCGTTAATACTTGCATATTATACTTAGAGAGTTTGCTAATGATTATACTAATATGTTTATTTTACCCAAATTTATTGAATATACACTGTGTGCAAGGCATCTGCCAGGCTTTGTAAAGAGCACAGAAGTTTGTATAAGGCTCAGACCCTGATTTAAAGCAACTTGCAGTTTATAAAATTTGACATTGCTTAAGCCTGCAAGGACTCTGGAGTCATAAACAATTACTTTTCCATGAGTAATTTATGACCTCTTAAATGCAGTGCACATTTGAGAGGAAAAGACAAATATTAGGGGCGACACTTTTGAGGACACGTGCTTCCTATTTCTTCTCATCTTTTTCCATGTGCCATAATGTATGTTTCTACTTCTTTTTACAGGGTTGGAGCGGCATTTTATAAAAAGAGAAAGTCATAAAAAGTAGATATAAAGTAACTGTAAATGCCATCTCCAGTTCCTTCCCATTTGACATCCCATGACAGTCCCTCTTTCTGTCATTACTGTGTCTTATTTAGCACAGCTACTATGGAGTGGAACCCAACAGGCCTATGGTCCTAACACTGAATGTTAAACAGACTCTTCACACGTGCCGGGTCATTAACTGCTTTTGTCTTCCTTGCTATGATACGAGTGAAGCATTTAGAAACTTATAGAGCAAGCTGATAGCGTAATTTCATGCTTCCTGAATTTAATAATTAAATAATTGAATTTATCTTTTTTCATTTTATTATTGTATTTACTTTTTATTGTATTTTACAAAAGTATTGGCTCATGATGTATTTGAAATGACGTAATTTTTTAAAACACTAGTCCTTCACCACTGCTAGTTTGAGAAGTAGCATGTAAGTAACTTTTCTTGATTCAGAAAGTGTTCAACTTTCCTTCCACCAAATTGGTTTCTGTTTTACCTTGTAAATTTCTGTCAGAGCCAACTTCTGGATATTAATTTTTAGCCCGTGTGTAATACAGGAGGAGAGACTGTTGTTTGTTTGTTTTTTTGATTACAGAAATCATGAATTCCCTAGTCATAAAATTATGACCTCTTCAAACCAAGTTAAAGTGTTTTCAAGATTAAAATATTTGAAAGAGAAGTGGTTTTAAAAGAGAAAGTTGTTGTCTTTTTAAATTCAAGCTTTATTTTGCCAAAATATATTAAATTTCTGTTAAGTGTATTAAGCCAGTTTGGCAGGCTAAAACTTCAGAGCTTAACAATGTAAATAACTAAGGATAATTAACATTTAAAATTATTTATGTCAGCATGCTTGGCTGATACTGTCTGCTGAGTTAGCTGTGGCCAAGCAGAAATGCATGAGCCCGTATGTAGTAAGCCAAGCTTGATCTTTGCCCTGGACTGCAGACATCTTGTCTTTAAAATGAAGCTGCCAATCAAATGAAGGGGTCAGAACACTTCCATATGTCTGTGAATTTAATTCTGTAATCATTTTAGCCTCCTTATATTTTCATTTTAAAAATTAATTTTTAGAAATTAAGAACTTCTTCTTTGTATACTAAGTATTTCTTGATAGAATCCTTTCTTGTCAAGTAAGATGAAAACTAAGCAATTCGTTACATAAGCAGAAATAGAAATAAAAAAGAAGAATGGAAAATTTAAAATGTTTTATAAAAGTAACGCTTATTCTAGACGTTCTTGATCTTTAAAAGTAGATGTTGGTATGAAGACCAGTGTGGTGAGATTGGCACCACATAGGAATTGCCTGAAACTCACATGAAAAGGGATTCAGTAGAGACCCCATGCACTTATTTTTTCTCCATCTGATCATGAACTTGAAACGACTCCCTTTCTAATATTTTAGGTGTAATGCAGATGTTGGTCAGGGGCACCTTGCCTTCTAAACAGATAGGACTGGCTGGAATCTTCATGCAAAGGCTAATATTTTCCCAGCAATTCCAAAGAATTCCTAGAGATTTGCATTTTTGATTGGCTGGCTCGAGAACCTTGTTCCTGCTACTCTCATTTGGTTTCCATGTCAGCTTTCCCCTCTTCCCTCTTGGCCTTCCGACTGTTCCCAGCTGGGTGCATACCTCTGCTCTGGGGTGCTGGGCCCGTGTCCTCTCTCTGTCTTTTCGTCCTCGCCCTTCCTTCCCGCCCTGCTCTGAGGGCCTCTCACTCTACTCTGCAGAGCAACGCAGCTCCTTCCAGCCCAGATTCACTGTAGACCCAGCACTGACTCGCAGGGGCTGAACACAGAGGCTTCCGACTCAATGGGACCTATCCTCCTGAGATGACTGTTTGGACTTAAATCTGTATTTTTTCATGCTGGTAATTCACAAAATTTTATTTTAATGAGGTTAATTCGCAATTTGTGGTCATTTAAACAAGGAGCTGGACCAGGGGGTCTGCAAACTTTTTTTGTAAAGGGCTAGATAGTTAAATATTTTTAGCTTCAATGGCTGCTTATGGTCTCTGTCACAGATATTCAACTCTGTTGTTATATTAAAAAACAGCCATAGATAATGTGTAAACAAATGAGTGAGGCTGTGTTTCAATAAGACTTTACTAACAAAAAGAGACCAAAATCCTCTGTGATTAAAATATATTTAGAAGTATATTGCTTATTTGAGAATACAGGTTCCTCCCAGCCCCAAACTCTGAAAGTGCTTGTTTAGATATAAGCTATAACTGGCATGTAAATGTATTTTTTCCTTGCTTAACCTGTTGCTTTGTATGAAACACAAATAATTTCTAAATCTTCATTTAAAAGTAGTACCTCTTTTCTCTGGCTAGTTTGCTCAGTGGTAGGGTGTTGGCCCAGCGTGTGGATGTCCCGGGTTTGATTCCCAGTCAGGGCACACAGGAGATGCCACCATCTGTTTGCCAACCCTCTCCCTCCCCCTCTCCTTTCTTCCCCTCCAGCAGCCATGGCTCAATTGGCTCAAGCAGAGGTGGCCCGGGCACTGAGGATGGCTCTGTGGCCTATGCCTCAGGCACTAAAAAATGGCTCTGTTCCTGAGCAATGGAGCAAAGGCCCTGGATAGGCAGAACATCACCCCCTAGTGGGCTTGCCAGGTGGTTCCCAATTTGGGTGCATGTAGGAGCCTCTCTGCCTTTATTCCTCTCACTAAAAAAAAAATACCTCAAAGGTAATATCCATTCCTTTATTCTGAGTTACTCTGAAAGGAATCACATTTTTTTACTTTTAAAAAACAAATTTATAATGATTTCATTGGTCTTATCTCCAAAAAGTATAAATTGGTGAAATGCTCTTGTGTAGTTTGTTTTGTTAATCTATTCTGAATTTACATAATACTTAATACAAAGCAAGAATTTATACAGGCACAATAACGCACAAGGCAAAGGCATTAAAGTATTAAAGTACAGTATGGTTATTTTGTTGTGAATGTGTAAAAAGGATACTGTACCATTTTTTTACAGTATTACTTTGAGATGGTTATCTTCAATTTTTCTGGCCCTATATCTGCAAAATTTTTAGCATGCATATTCAAAATATATACCTCCTTTATTTATAAATTATATACTGGAACTACTATCGTTAGCTAATGTTTCAAAGCCCAATATACTTAGGGTGAGGCTTTTCATTTATCATAGTCTTACATAACCAAGGTAGACAACAGACTTCTGAGGATTTTCCTCTGTTTTGTCCAAGCTGTTGTCAGATCTGATTAAATCTGTCATTACTTTTACCTTGTAATGTAGGTGATAGAAAGCTTTTACTATGAGTAGAGGTGTCAGCTCTGTGCCTTGCACATTATTTATGTGGGTTCCTTGCATAAATCTTGCTTATTTTAGAACACTTTTAGTTTGAGAGTACGTATTACAATCTGTAAATCGACTTGGCAAGTCCATCACTGCACCTTTCGTGCACTGAAGGCAAATGAACGGAGCCCGGGCCAGCCCCGCCCCTCAGCCGGGTGGAAGCCCCTCTCTCTCCTGCGGGCATCTCCAACACGGTGAGGGCCCAGCGCCAACCCAGAAGTTAAATACCAGCTAAAATGCTTTCCCTTTTTTCAAAAAATAAATATAAATGAAGGTTCCAATATTTTCTTCCCACATCACAATGAGTTGCCTCCATATTTATGAGACCAAAATTGATAAAACTATTATTTTTCTAATGTAAATTTTAATTCTTTATTGTGATTTAGCATTTTTTGTTTGTTTGTTCGTTTGTTTTTGTGCACCTGGCTAGTTTTCAGGATGGAACCTGGGTGTTGTTTCTTTCAATCTTCCCTAGTTGTAGTTGTGTTTTGCACAGTAGGTGAGCATGGCATACACATGTTTTGCTCTGAAGTGAACGGGGTCAGGGAATGTTTAGTATTACTTTATTCTTCATCTTGCTGAGGATGAGTGGCATATGTCTTTTTTCCCCTTTTTTGGTAATCTTAAAATGTTTGCTTGGGACCTATCAGCTTATGACCCTTTGTTGATAGCGCCTGAGTGGAGTCACACTTTTTATTTAAGCTATATTCTTTAATTTGCAAAGTTAATTTCTTTTTGCTTTCCTTCTGCTGTCTAAGTTAGCTATTCATCTCAACATGTTACTACTCCTGATTCATGGAACATTCTATTTATTTCATCATTTATATCCCTGATAAAGGTATTAATTTTGATGGTTCAAATGATCTACTTTCTGGGGGCACTTTTATAAACCTATATGATAAAGTAGACTGGACAGTCAGGCCGGTGGGGCTTCGGGTGGACAAAGGTGAGTTCTTGGACCATGAAGGGTGGGTGGCAGGAGTGTGGTACTGATGCCTTTCATTGGCTCATTGGCGACACATTGATAAGACGTCCATAAAGGAGCTCCATTTACTGCTCCCAAGGATATCCCTGGAAATAAAGAGAAACAAGCAACAGCCACGCCCCTTTTCTAGAGAAGCTATGTCATTCATTTGGCTGAACAGAAGAGAGTCTTCAATCCTGGCTGTGTAGCCCAGTCCTCAGGGAGCTTTACAGAAATTCTGAAGCCAGTTAGATTCTCTGGGGTGGGACCAGGTATCTGTATTTTTAAAGGCTCCCCAGGTAATTTCATTGCACAACCAAGGTAGAGGTATATAGTTCAAACGGCTGATATGCTGGCTAGGTCGAGAGAAGGAGATAAAAGGTTAGAGGCTCGGGGAAGGTGAAGGAACTCAGTAGGTGAAACTACCCCTTTGTAACATGGAAAAGGTTGGAAAAACAACCATTTTGTAGCTTCAAGTTGAGGAAGTAACAGGCCTCCTCTTTCCTTGACTGCTTATTAATCACTGAGTGACAGTGAAGATGTTGGCTGAGGGAACTAAAGATTTACAAATGGATCCAATTTATGAAGGGCTTTGCGGTCTTTGGCTTTGGAAGAGGGAGACTTACTGACAAATGCCTCTAACCTCACATAATCTTTGGGGAGCTCTTTGGCTGATGGATATTTCACCCCAATGAGTGCACATGACTGTTCTCATTTGCCCAAATATACCTGATACCTTATAAGAGTGGTCTCCAATCCCCGGGCCACGGACCGCTACCGGTCCGTGGGCCATTTGGTACCGGTCCGCAGAGAAAGAATAAACAACTTACATTATTTCTGTTTTATTTATATTTAAGTCTGAATGATGCTTTATTTTTAAAAAATGACCAGATTCCCTCTGTTACATCCGTCTAAGACTCACTCTTGACGCTTGTTTTGGTCACGTGATACATTTATCCCTCCCACCCTAAAGGCCGGTCTGTGAAAATATTTTCTGACATTAGACAGGTCTGTGGCCCAAAAAAGGTTGGGGCCACTGCCTTATAAGGAAACCTTATACGTAGAAGGTTTTGGAGATATGCCAGGGCTCTTGGCCTAACAAAGAAATGTGCAGTGAATCTTAATTTTAATCTCTGTCACTCTTGATCTTTATCATATATTACTTTGCTTATCACAGAAGAATATCCATCTCAAGCCAGCCTTTGAGGGCAGGGAACCTTCCCTTTTAGTAGTTCCGGGGTCTGGTGAAACATCTTACACCCCAGTAAATACTGATTGAGCATTTGTTTGTGACCCTTGAAAACTCTGCTTTTGTTTTAGGAAGCAGTGCAAGTATTGATTAAGCACTCGGCTGATGTCAATGCGAGGGACAAGAACTGGCAGACCCCCCTCCACGTAGCAGCAGCCAATAAAGCTATCAAGTGTGCAGAAGTGATCATTCCCCTGCTGAGCAGCGTCAATGTCTCTGACCGAGGGGGCCGCACAGCTTTGCACCACGCTGCTCTGAACGGCCACGTGGAGGTGGGTGTCCTCGTCACTGGGAAGAGAATCCTTCCGACAGACTCTCTTATCCCCAAGTGAAACCTAACATTACTTCTGAGACCTGCACAGAGTGCCGTGATAGTATTTGTACATGAAACCATAGGCAAGTGTGTCTGTTTTTAAATTCAGAGTCACAGTGAATTGAAAAGGTAGCTTTCACCTCAGTCTTTTTCTCCTGGTACACATGCCACAGGGTTGGCTGTGATGTCATCTGCCTACTTCGTTTGAAGCCCAGATCTCTGATCTGCCCTGACATTAATTTGGCTCAGACCAGCTGCAGGTGGTGAGGAGCCCTCACCAATTTACAGTGTATACTTGATTTCATTATTGGTTATTTTTCAGATGGTCAATTTACTCTTGGCCAAAGGGGCAAACATCAATGCATTTGACAAGAAGGACCGGCGTGCTCTGCACTGGGCAGCATATATGGGTAAGGATGCCATAATGGAAAGCAAAATGCATATAATCTTTAAAGAAGCCATGGGTCTCTCATGGACCATATAGATATTTGGGGGGGGGGGGGGCAAGTCTGACTTCTTTTCAAACTTGGGTTCAACTGAATTAAGATTTGGTCTGTTTTATTGGCATGTGTCAAACACTCAGGTTGGGCAGTTGCTTTGCCAAAGATTTATTTCTCCTACAAAAAAGAGGAAGGAGGACTTATGACCTGGACCTCACTGAATATGTTTCAATCTGGATTGGAAAGCTGCACAAATTGTGCTTATTTTAACTTGTTACGGAAGCAAGATAAGATGTTTAAAAAGAAGGAGGACTGACTAGCAAAACAAGGACATAAATTCCGCTGGCATTTATTTTTATTTATAAACATTTTTGAAAGAAACAGAAAGGGAGGAAGTACGGACAGCCCCCTGGCGGCTGTGTCAGTTGCGGTGACCGGAGTCACAGGATTTTCCGGCTTCTCTACCTGCAGCAGAGCTGGGGCCGGCGGTCCTTGCCTCAGCCAGCTCGGCTGGGGGAGAGGAAGGAAGAAATGACATTTCTATGTTTTTCCTTTTCACTTTTGTTGGCACAAATGCCACTGACAAGTGATGGACCTTATAGAGTTTATTCCCGATGTAATCCTGTGGTAAATGAAGATCCTTCTTTTGTGTTTCTAATTGGAGAACATCCTGCAATTAGAAAAGCAGACAAGAATCTATCGGCACCAAGTTATAAACGGCTTGAATGGCCATCCGCAGGAGATTGTGTTGGTGAATTATGGAGGATCTACACATGGGGCCCTGTGCAGTAACCATAGTGATGTCATTAGTATTTATTAACGTAGGAAGATTCTGTGATATGTTAAGTGAAAACAGATTGTAACACACAGTATGAATAATATGATCCCCATTTAAAAAAAATCTATACAATGAATATAACCTGGGATATATTACACACTGAAATGTTAACTGACTATTTCCAGGGATTGGTGATTGTGGATGATTTGGGTTTCCTTTTAATACCTTTTGGCTTTTTCTGAATCCTTTCTAACAAGCACATAGGCCTTTTATTTTATAAAAATTGCCATTTCTATGGGCCAAAAACAAACCGACCAGCAGTCAAACAGCAGCAATTTTATATAATTTAAAAATTGATCTGGAGCCACTCTGATTAATTGATTTTTTTCTTCCATAAGTTTTTCCAAACCAACTGCCAGTGTTGGGGTTTTCAGCAAGGAATGGCAATTGGTTTCAAAAACATTGCTTTCATTTTCACAGAATTTTTTTAAGGCATTGTTACTAACATATTACAGCACCTCATTATTTATTTATTTAATTAATTTTTATTTTTTTTGTTACATGAGAGGCGGGGAGGCAGAGAGACAGACTCGCGTGTGCCCTGACCAGGATCCACCTGGCAAGCCCTCTATGGGGCGATTCTCTGCCCATCTGGGGCAGCTGTACTATTGCTTGGCAACTGAGCTATTTTAGCACCTGAGGTGAGGCCATGGTGCTGTCCTCAGTGCCTGGGGCCAACTTGCTTGAACCATTTGAACCATGGCTGTGGGAGGAGAAAAGAGAGTGAGAAGGTGGAGGGGAGGAGAGATGGATAAAGAGAGAAGGGAGAGGGGTGGGTAAGCAGATAGTCACTTCTGTGTGCCCTGACTGGGAATCGAACCCAGGATTTCCACACACCAGGCTGATGCTCTACCACTAAGCCAACCGGTCAGGGCCTGTTGTTATTTATTTGTGAACAGGCATCTCTTTTTCTAGATCTTGAAGAGGAGGCTCACATAAGAATCATCTATTTTTTATCCTATAGTATTTACATAAAGTCTGACACATAGTAGGCACTCACTAAATATTTGTTGAATACTTCCATGAACCAGCTTTTTATAAATAGCTCAGCAATATGCTTTTGGCAGCGAAAGCTAATAGTGATAATTTTGGTGGAATGAATCGGCAAATTGTCCTATAAAGGTTAACGACATTTTTCTGCTGCTTTCTTTGTAAAGGCCACCTGGATGTTGTGGCGTTGCTCATTAACCACGGAGCAGAAGTGACGTGTAAAGATAAGAAGGGTTACACCCCCCTGCACGCCGCAGCCTCCAATGGACAGACCAGTGTTGTCAAACATCTCCTGAATCTGGGGGTGGAGGTGAGCTACGGTTCCATGCATCAACTTATGGTATATTAGTGGGCTTTCTATTTGTTCTGAAGTAAAATCTTATGTATTTGTGGGTTTTCTTTTGTTCAGAAATTAAATTCTGTTTGCATTTTAATTCACAAGGATAAAAACCCTGTTCTTTCTATTACTCTATCTTTGAGTTTCTGTGGGCAACTGAGGAGGGTGATAGGATCTGATAAGGCTAACTTTCTATATCACGATAGAGAAATAAGCAATAGCCATATATATATATATATATGATAAATACATACACACACACACACATTAACCAGTCATTTTTTTTAAAGACTGGCTACAATCCCACATCTCACCCTCAGAATCTAGCCTTCTAAGTTGTGGCTTACCAGCAGAAGTGAGCGAATGAATGACAGGGACAAACAGCAGAAGTGTCCAGTGCTGAGCTGGAGAAATCTTCCAAACCCCTTTAAGCGCAGAACCGGAGCAGTAGTGAGGCTTTGGAACATCCCTGTCCTTGGAGGAAAGGACAAGGTGCAGGACTGAGACCATGATGCTGAAATCCAGCGGTAGGGGCAGTAAGAAAGAGCCATGGCCTAAATACCCAGGACAGCTTCATGGTCCTGCTCTGGCATGTGGCCTTGTGGGCTGTCAGACAGCAGAGCCAAACCCAGAGTGGCAGCTGAGCCCAGCTCCTGAGCTGAGGCTCACAGGCCCTCCTTGCGCCTCTGCCGCCTCTTTCTCTCCAGATTCGTGGTTGAGTTTCAGGCTTTTTTCTCACTCCCCTGATTCAGTTCTCCTCTGGCATTTCCAGACAGCTCTGCCTCTCACTTTTTAACCCCTTCCATAGCCCAAAACAGTCTCTGTACAAGTTGAAACCTTTAATTCACTCTTCTTCTCTAGTTCACTTTTTGTCACATTTACCTTTTTGCTGATTTTTACTTCCAGTGACAAGCATTTCTAGGATGACCACAATGGGGCGACAGCAGGCTCTGAATCATTGTGTTGACAGATGGACATTTCCTTTCTTTGGCACAGCTATTAGGCTCTTCTGCAGAAAATGGGGTAAATTGGCTGCGATGATTTTAATCACCCTGTTTTGGACTCACTCGCAGATCGATGAAATCAATGTCTATGGCAACACGGCTCTCCACCTGGCCTGCTACAACGGGCAAGATTCTGTCGTCAACGAGCTGACCGACTACGGTGCTAATGTGAACCAGCCCAACAACAGTGGGTTCACCCCTCTGCACTTCGCTGCTGCCTCCACACACGGTGCTTTGTGTCTTGAGCTGTTAGTCAACAACGGGGCGGATGTTAACATCCAGGTATGACACTCTTTTTTTTTTCTTTTTTTAAGATTTTATTTATTGACTTGGGTAGGGGGAGCAGAGTACTTGTATTTGCTTTGACTGGGCAAGCCCGGGGCCTCTAACCAGCAACCTCAGTGTTCCAGGTCGATGCTCCATCCACTGCACCACCATAGGCCAGACCAGGTCTCTCTCAGTGTTAAAAAGCTTTGGGTTGAGGCTCTGAGCAAAATCAACTGCTGTAAATCAGGTCAGGTTTGAATGATTTGTACTTCTGAGGACCTCGACCCCACGGCCCCTAGGTACTGTTTCTGCAGGAGTGGTGGTACCAGCTGGAAGGAACTGAGGTTCTAGCCGCATGTCCAGGGTCGCCCAGTGGTACTGTTTCCGTTAGCTGCCCTGTTCCTGGAGGAGTGGTGGTACCAGCTGGAAGGAACTGAGGTTCTAGCCGCATGTCCAGGGTCGCCCAGTGGTACTGTTTCCGTTAGCTGCCCTGTTCCTGCAGGAGTGGTGGTACCAGCTGGAAGGAACTGAGGTTCTAGCCGCATGTCCAGGGTCGCCCAGTGGTACTGTTTCCGTTAGCTGCCCTGTTCCTGCAGGAGTGGTGGCACCAGCTGGAAGGAACTGAGATTCTCGCCACATGTCCAGGGTCGCCCAGTGAATATTCCAGAGGAAGTACGGGATCTCAGACCTGTTGATTTGGCCTAGATTCTAATACTGAGGTGACTGTTGAGCTGATAGGGCAGAGCTACTGAGAATCGGAAGGAAGGCATGATCTCGTGTCTGTTCCCAGCCCTGGGTGGCCCTCCGAGGTGTTTCTCAAATGCCTTCTTATAGTAAACCGCAGATAGTGGCTTCAGTGACTTAACAGTGACCCGGTCTTAATGGCGAGTCCTTTATTCAGCAGGCTTACTGAGGACTACTTAGTGTACTCTGTTTGGTATAAGAGAGTACTCCAAGATGAGAGGTGATCTTTGCCCTCAAGGAATGTACAATATGGTAAGGAGATAACACACTCAGATAATCAAGAGGCAAGAGAAAATGTGATGAGCGGCATGAGAAAGTACTAAAGCATTGTAAACTGTAAGAAACAAGTATTGATTTGCTTCTTGCTTGGGCATCAGAAATGGCAATTGCTCAATTTGAGATGGGGAGGCATAGAGAGAATTTGAGAGAGGGTATTCTAGGTAGAATAGCATGACAGGGTGCTGGGAGTACTGGATAGGAAAACCTCTGGGTAAACTTTAGGTACCTAGTTAGCCCCCTGTTGTGGATAACTGAGAGGAACATATATGGCAGTCTTCATGATCCTGGTTACATTACTTGGATGCGCTTAGGTTACAGCGGAACATCTTCACCTGCACCAAGTGACCAGCTTCCCTTTTCCCAAGCACACAGGAATCCCGAAGCAAGGTCCCAGTGTAATCTGCCGCTGCTTTTGAAAAATTATTTAAAAATTTAATTTTAAGAATATTGGATTAATCTATTTTTATGGCCTTCTCTATTTACTTTTAAAATATTATTTTTTCTTCAGCAAGAGAGACAGACAGGAACAGATAGACAGACAGGAAGAGAGAGAGATGAGAAGCATCAATTCTTGGTTGCGGCACCTTAGTTGTTCATTGATTACTTTCTCATATGTGCCTTGACCAGGGTAGTGCAGCCAAGTCAGTGACCCCTTGCTCAAGCCAGCAACCATGGGGTCATGTCTATGATCCTACGTTCAAGCTGGTGACCCTGCACTCAAACTGATGAGCCCACGTTCAAGCTGGATGAGCCTGCGCTCAAGCCAGTGACCTCAGGATTTTGAACCTGGCTCCTCAACATCCCCAGCCAACACTCTATTCTCTGCACCACTGCCTGATCGGGCACTATTAAAATCTTTTTATGTTTTTTTTTATAATTTTTAATAGTGGACATATAGGACAAATTATCAGAATAGCAATTTATACTGCCTGACTACAGTATAAACCATGTGAAAAAAAAAATGCCAAGAGCCAGCTGAAATGTGTCCTAATGAGGAGGGCTTATCTATTGGCTAAGGACTTTGGGCTTTCATAGCTGTGAAGGCCACTAATCATTACAGAGGTCATATGATCAGAACTAAGCATTAGAAACAGTAATCTAGCCATAGAACACCAGAGACAGAAAATAATTATATTTTAAACTTTTATATGATAAAAAAAGAAGAAAAAAACAAAACCCCTAACATACTATTAAAAAAGGAATAACTCAGGGAAGTTTTCTGCAGTGTACATGATAAGCAAAGAGTTAATATGCTTAACATATTAAGAAGTCATAAAAATTAATAAACCTGTAAAAATATTTAATATCACTAGTAATTAGTAAAATACAAACTAATACACAAATATATATTCCCTTAAGATTGGAAACTATCAACAGGACTAATAATAGCCAGTGATATCAATGAAAAAAATAATATGCAATAAATAAATATGATTTCTTTTTTCTTCTTTTTTAACTGAGAGGAGGGAAGATAGACAGACTCCTGCATGCGCCCTGACTGGGATCCACCCAGCAAGCCCCATCTGGGGCTGATGTTTTGCCCACCTGGGGCCATGCTTGCAACTGAGCTATTCTTAGCATCTGTGGGAAAGGCGCCACAGAGCCATCCTCAGTTCCCAGGCTCATGCACTCGAACCAATCAAGCCATGGCTGTGGGAGGAGAAGAGAGAGAAAGAGAGAGAAGCAGGAGGGGGAAGGGTGGAGAAGAAGATGGTCACTTCTCCTGTGTACCTTGACCGGAAATTGAGCTTAGAACATCCACATGCCGGGCCAATGCTCTACCACTGAGCAAACAGGCCAGGGCCAGACACTTTTTATTTAAAATTTTTTTTAAAATTATGTATGAATGTATGTATGTATGTATGTATGTATTTTAAGCAAGAGAAGGGGAGGCAGAGAGACATTCCCTCATATGCCTTGACTGAGATCTACCCAGCAAGTCCCCTATTGGGTGATGCTCTGCCCATCTAGGTCCATGCTTGCAACTGAGATATTTTTAGCACCTGAGATGGAGTCCATGAGCCATCTTCAGCTCCCAGGGCCAACTCACTTGAATCAATCAAGCCATGGCTGCAGGAGGGGACAGAGAGAGAGAGAGAGAGAGAGAGAGAGAGAGAGAGAAAGAGAAGAAGGAGGAGGAGGAGGAGGAGAAGGAGGAGGGGGAGGAGGAGGAGGAGGAGGAGGAGGAGGAGGAGGAAGGGGAGGGGTGGAGAAGCAGATGGTTGCTTCTCCTATGTGCCCTGACTGGGAGTCAAACTGGGATATCCACACGCTGGGCAATGCTCTGCCACTGAATGAATGAGATCATTTTTTATTTTAAAAAGTTATGTGTCTAAGGGCCTAATATCCAAAATTTACAAAGAACTCATAAAACTCAACAACAAACAAACAAACAATCCAATAAAAAAATGGGAAGAGGACATGAACAGACACTTCTCCCAGGAAGAAATACAAATGGCCAACAGATATATGAAAAGATGCTCAGCTTCTTTAGTTATTAGAGAAATGCAAATCAAAACTACAATGAGATACCACCTCACCCCTGTTAGATTAGCTATTATCAACAAGTCGGGTAATAACAAATGTTGGAGAGGATGTGGAGAAAAAGGAACCCTCATACACTGTTGGTGGGAATGTAAAGTAGTACAACCACTATGGAGGAAAGTATGGTGGTTCCTCAAAAAACTGCAAATAGAACTACCTTATGACCCAGCAATCCCTCTACTGGGTATATACCCCAAAACCTCAGAATCATTGATACGTAAAGACACATGTAGCCCCATGTTCATAGCAGCATTGTTCACAGTGGCCAAGACATGGAAACAACCAAAAAGCCCTTCAATAGAGGATTGGATAAAGAAGATGTGGCACATATACACTATGGAATACTACTCAGCCATAAGAAATGATGACATTAGATCATTTATAGCAAAATGGTGGGATCTTGATAACATTATACGGAGTGAAATAAGTAAATCAGAAAAAAACAAGAACTACATGATTCCATACATTGGTGGAACATAAAAACGAGACTAAGAGACATGGACAAGAGTGTGGTGGTTACCAGGGGTGGGGGGAGGGAGGACGCAGGAGGGAGGGAGGGAGAGATTTAGGGGGAGGGGGAGGGGCACAGAGAAAACTAGATAGAGGGTGACGGAGGACAATCTGACTCTGGGCGAGGGGTATGCAACCTAATTTAATGACAAGATAACCTAGACATGTTTTTCTTTGAATATATGTACCCTGAATTATTAATGTCATCCCATTAACATTAATAAAAATTTATTAAAAAAAATAAAAAAATAAAAAATAAAAAGTTATGTGTCTAGGCCCTAGGTGGTGGCTCAGTGGATTGAGCATCTGCCTGGCATATGGACATCCTGGCTTCAATCCCCAGTCAGGGCACACAAGAGAAGCAACCATCTGCTTCTTCCTTCCTCCCTCTGCCCCCTTCTTTCTCCCTCTTCCTCTCTCACAGCCAGTGACTCGATTGGTTCTAGCCTGGCCCTGGGTGCTGAGGATAGCTTGATTGGTCTCAGCCAGTTTACCTCAGGCTCTGAGGATAGCTTGGTTGGTTTGAGCATTGGCCCAGACAGAGGTTGCTGGGTTGATCTTGGTTGGGGTGCATGCGGGAGTCTGCCTCACTATATCCTCTCCTCTCACTTAAAAAAAAAAGTTATGTGTCTGGCCCTGGCCAGCTAGCTGAGTAGTAGAGCATTGGCCCAGTGTGTGGAAGTCTCGGGTTTGAATCCTGGCTAGGGCACACAGAAGCTCCCATTTGCTTCTCCACCTTTCCCTCTCTACTTTCTCTCTGTCTCTCTCTTCCCCTTCCACAACCAAGGCTCTATTAGAGCAAAGTTAGCCCAGGTGCTGAGGATGGCTCCATGGCCTATGCCTCATGCACTAGAATGTCTCCTGTTGCAATGGAGCAATGGCCCAGATGGGCAGAGCATCGCCCTCTGGTGGGCATGCTGGGTGAATTCTGGTTGGACGCATGTGGGAGTCTGTCTCTCTGCCTCCCCACTTCTCACTTCAGAAAGAAAAAAAGGTTATGTGTCTATGTATATGCATAGAAAAAGAAAAATATATGAATATATACCGATATACTAATAACACGCAGAGAGGCAAAATTTTTATTTGGGCTTCTCAGGTTTTCTACCTGTTTGTTTTAATCTTATGATTGTGATATAATGAACATGTGTTATATATTCATGTTTTTATATCCAGAAGAAAGAAAGGCTATTTTTGTTATTATAAAAAGAAAATTCAGGTAGAGTGTACCTAGAGACAGAACATCTAGAGGGGACAGCTGAAAAAAGGGAGAGGCTTTGCAGAAAGAAAGTCAGCAGGGTTTGGTTAAATGAGAGATGGAGGACTTGAAGATGAATGTAAGAATTGAAAACGGCCTAAGAGAGGCAATACAGTATGGTGGTTGAGCGTTCAGTTCTAGATCAGACTTGCTAGATTCCAGTCTAAGCCTTGACTTTCAGTAATTATATAATAAACAACTTCTCTGTATGTCTCAATTAGTTTGTCTGTAAAATTAGGGAAACAGTGGTATCTTCTTCATGGAACTATTTGAGCATTAAATAAATCCTCTCACATAAATTACTTAGAACAGTGTCTCACGTGGTAAGCATTCAGTAAATGATATTTGGTATTAAGAGGAATGTCAGGAGAAAGATTGGGCTAGAAGGTAAAACTGTTGAGGTTAGTGTTTAAGAAGCTGATTTTGAGCTTTTGGTACAGCCAGTATGGGAAAACCAATATGGAAAATGTGATAACTTAGTGTGGGTAGTTTTAGAGAATAGTGTAGAAAAAACATTTTAGGTTCCCTCATTCACATAGAGGTAATAATTGAAACTGGGAGAAAAGGAGGCAATCACCCAGGAGAGGGTCCATCGTAGCATGATTAGATAAGGAATGGAGGACTCCAGTAACCCTTTACTCTTAGGATCAGGAAGAGAAGGAGGAGCCAGAGAATGGGATGATGAAAGAAGAGTTAGAGAAGAAGGGAAGGAAATGGAGAGGAGTGTAGTGTCTTCATGAAGGTGAAAAGCAAGTAATAACAAAAAAGTAGAGCAGATGAAGAGAATGGCAGTTCTAGATCTTGTAAATAGAGACCTACCAAGGTCCTAAGTGGAGGTAAGATGAAGGTCTTCAGGGGCATTGAAGAGATCAAGAAACTGTATGTAGCCCAAAGTAAAGGAAGAGTCATTATGGGAGATTGAAGTTGAAGATGGTGGGGAGAGGCAAGAGGCTAACAGTGGCCAAACTTTCAATGTCCCTAACTTGTGGACATTGCCATCCTGGTGTCTGAGTGACATTGTTGAAGTCTCCAAAGGAAAAAAAATAATTGAAGTTAAACAAAGTAACTCTCTTCACCTACCTCCATTTAATCAATTCTCAGGGTTTTCTATTACTTTTGTAAAACAACCGGCTGATGGTCTAAATGTGCTACATCTGAGGCGAGAGGCCCCCTTGCTAACACACCTACCTACTTCCCTCAGTTAACTGACTAGTGGTCAGTCCAGATTGGATTAGGGGCTTCAGTTATTTCTGGTGCATGGGTTGATGGCAGCCTTCTCTTCCCCATAAAATTGACCTGGAAGGCATGGTTACTTGGTTTTAGTATTTAACTTTTCCTGTGGACTGCTAATCATTAGTAGAATATAAGAAGTAGCTTTTTTAAAACCTGAGACTTGGGTTTATGTGTTCTCTAATCTATGTAAGTGGGATTTCGAATCAAATCTAGCCTTCTCCCTCAGTCTCCCTACATCCACTCTGTCTGCATCCTCTGATTTCCTAATTCTCTAGAATCCTCCTTCATTATTCCGGATGGCCTCTGGCTACACGGCTCATCTGACATTTCCGTAGGGCCATTCTGTCTGACTTTGGAGGTAGCTTTCTAATTAAAGTTGTTATCTCTCTCTACCACATTGCTCTTTGGATTTTGAAAGTGTTTGCAGATTGCAAGGCACTTCGTATTTGTTTAGATTTTCTCAAGTTTGAGGGAAATCACATACTGAAATGTAGCCAGTACCTACCCACATGGTCACTTTATTTCCTCTATCCTCACAGAACACTAAGAGCAACATCTTCATGGGCAATGACAAGATCACTGAAAGAGGAGGAAGATATGTATCCTGCATGCATTTTTCAGACCCTCAGTTTGCTTAACTTGACTGTGGCTTTGACCTTGCAATATTAGTTTTCTTGTGATAAAATAATAGAGACATAATAGTTTACACAATAATCCACTGAAGGTTCACGTGTATTTTGCAAGTAGGAAGAGCAAACATAAAATAATGTTTTTTCTCCATTATAAACCACATTGTAATTTTCAAAAAGACCATCTCAAGGCTCTTTTTGGAAGCATTCAAAGTAAGTGTTAAAGAAGGCACTAAACACATAGCCATGCCAGCTATGACTCAGCTAGATTCAGAAATGACCATTGCCAGGTTGCCTACCTTCTGGTCACTGACATTCAGCCTGCCCATAGTCTCAATTCTTTTCTGTTTGTGGACCCTTAGATCATTCAGCCCTAGGAGAGACTGGATTTGAAGGCTATCACACGTCTACTGAAGTGGACCTGCTCCCTTCTTTATCTGTACCAGGACCAAATTATAGAATTGGAGTTGTTTTGCAGAGGTTGCAGGTGAGACTGGAGTAGGCCGTGATAGGGACATCGCACCTGGAACTTTGGAGAGCACGTGAGGAAAGGAGAAGAGGGAATGTTTGAGCCAACTACATATCATTTCCAGCCTTCGGAACCAGTATAAAAAATATTGAACTATGCCCTGGCCAGTGGCTCAGTGAATAGAGCATTGGCCTAGCGTATGGACATCTAGGGTTTGATTCTCTGTCAGGGCACACAGGAAAAGTGACTACCTGCTTTTTCCCCTCATCTGCTCCCCCTCCTCTCCCTCTTTCCCTCCTGAAGCCAGCAGCTCAGTTGGTTTGAGCATGGTCCCAGGTGCTGAGGATAGCTCTGTTGGAGCACATCAGTCTCAGGTGCTAAAAATAGCTCATTACTCAAGCATTGGCCCCAGATGGGTTTGCTGCCTGGATCCCAGTTGGGGTGCATGTGGGATTCTCTTTATCTTCCCTCCTCTCACCTAAAAAAATATTGACCTACATATGACCTTTTTGCAAACCAGGGTTTTATATTGCTGTTCCATTGTGTTAGGAAGCTCTTTGGGGTTTTTGACTATATCTGGACCCTCCCCCCCCCCCGCCCCAGCTGACCTTAGTGTTATACTATGGAGGCTTTATTGTCCTTTAATAGGGTCACTGAGCTATGTGACTCTAGGAGGCATCATACCATAGTCCTGGGTTGTAAGAATGTCTGTAAGTTGAGGAAAGGTTTTGTGAGATGTTGTAGGATGAGGAAGGAAGGCATTAGGAGAGGAAGAAAAGAATGAACAGATTTCTGAGGAAAATGATGGTCAAAAATATTCTCAACCCTCATTAGTTTTTCTTTATGACTTATGACTGAACTATGAATCTGTAAGAGTTTTTTTTGCTAATTAAATAAATCCTCAAAATAAGAAAAAAAATTTTTTTTTCCAAGCCCTGAATCTGATGGGAAAATGCATCTAGAAATTAGAAGGAGACTAGAAATTAAGAATAAACTTTATAAAAGCAAAGCTTTGATTAACTAGAAGAACTGACCGTATCCTCTCCTTTGAGAATGTAAGGACCACATTATCTCTGAAGTTCTCAGGACAGCAGCAGCAACAGCAAGTCCAACCCTGTGAACTATTTCTCAGGCGGATGCGAGCCGTATCAGGATCCCTCGTCTCAGCCTGAACATGCTGAGTTCTACGTTGTAAAGGCTGAACAAACAGTATTATCCTCTTGACCTTTACTAGTGTTCAGTGGCTTTTTGAAATAATGAGTTCCTTTTACATTCATAGCATATAAACAAAACTGCCCCCCAATTGCTGCCACGATACTCTTAATGCTTCCTGTCCCCATGTGCTCCCGCTCTTGCCACTGAAATCTCTATGAGGGAAAAAACCAAACAAACAAAAATAACCTGTCAGCAGCAGCCTGGGTTCAATGATAGATGAACCCAGGCAAAGATCTGCAAGGATAAACCTGAATAAGCATCACCACTGACCATAAACGAGTCCTTTGACTTTTAGCTAACTGTGTCATCCTACTTCTTTGTCCCTTTACCCAAGGCACGAACACTCCAAGGTGTGGCGCTTACTATCCTTGAACTGGGACCAACTTTGTACACCACACACAAGCAGAATAGAAACCCCTTCTGCTTTGGCTCGCTGGCTGCAGTTCAGTTGGTGCCTCCCAGCTGGGTGGTTACTCCTTGGTAAAGCCTTTAAGCTATTTACTAGGCACGGAAAAGTGCTGAGTTAAATATTTACAAAGATATTGTCTAACTACTGAAATATTTATGGGGTTATATATATTTAACGAAACGCTAATTAGTTATGTTTTCATATTAAATTTAAGAGAAAATATTGGAGCAAAATTTAAAGAAATAGCACCACCTAGGGACAAGTGAATGCCAACTCTGCAATTCCTGTTTCCCCTCTCCCTGAGAGTCTTGCACAGCCATCGCTGTTTTATTGGAGGGGGTATGTTTTAAATCCTTATTCCCGGGTAGTTCCCAAGGTTTCAGCCCTTGAAACTGTCTGCACTTCCAACAGCGGGGGCGCAGGCTCTGGAACCGATGACTGACTGTTTCGTGCTCTCCGCCACCGTGATCTCGTGGTCAGGGGGCATCTTAGCTTCCTTATCTTGATTGCTGCTGCTTCTAAAAATATCATTTCAGTAAACGTTCAAGTGTACTTTTGTCTTAATCGTTTCTGATTCGGTATCATCATTTAAGATGGAGAAAAGATCCAATTATTTCTTTTTCTTTTTTTGCTATCTACCTGAGAGCCTTTCACTTACAAAGATTGTTTTTTCAACCAAGATGCAGTTACTGCTCTCATTCACTATCCCTGGTGCACAGACTGTGCACAACTCCTTTCTAAGGAATAGACTTATATAATACAATTTCTCTGCTAGAACTTTGTGGTTTTATAAGCCATTCCAGCCCACAGTCTAAAGCAGTGTGCTATGCATGTTGCAGATGGGGCTCCTATTACCCCGTTCTGGTTCAGGAAGCCTGGTCTGGACACAGAACTCACAGCGATAACAAGATCCCTGGTGATTTAGATGCATATACTCCTTGGTTCGCTCTGAGAAACACTTCTTTAAATAATTATTTGTTTTCCACTGTGAAAAATTTTAAACAAAGATATTTTAAAGCACAAATATATGGGGTTCATCACCAAAATGAACCTGCATTTTAGAAATCACATAGTTTAACAGATTTAAGAAAAAGACGTCTCTCGAGACTCAGAAAAATAACTATTATGGTACATAGTTGTTTTTTTAATATAATACTTGAATGAAAGAATATATTCTCTCTATTGAAGATACCGTTGGTCTAAAATAACAGTAATATTTTTGAGGGAATATTACTATTTTAAGAAGAAATTCTGTAAATGACTTTTATAATTAAATGTGTAGGACTTTGGTATTTGGTATAATGATGATCAGTATATAGATTCTATACACTTCTTTATTTTTTATTTTATTTTATTTTTTTATTTACTTTAGAGAGGAGAGGGTGAGACAGAGAGAGAGGAAAGACAGAGAGAGAAAGGGGGGGAGGAGGAGCTGGAAGCATCAACTCCCATATGTGCCTTGACCAGGCAAGCCCAGGGTTTCGAACCAGCGACCTCAGCATTTCCAGGTCGACACTTTATCCACTGCGCCACCACAGGTCAGGCCTACACTTCTTTAAAGTTTTGGCTTAATCTATGTCAGAAAGTTCTATTGCTTATATCTTGAATAATAAAGAGACGTATACATTCAGCACACATTTCCAAGTGATCATTAAAATGGCAATTTGCTAAATAGTTGCATGCCTTAATCCTGTGATTTCTGGTGAGTTGAGTGAAGTAGCATCTCTGTTCTTAAACAATCAAAAGTGTTGGTTTCCTATGGAATTAGAATTTAGGGAATGGTGGAGGATTCTAGGTTAGTTTTGAGAGTCCCAGTGATTTATAGCAGTTTGGTCAACTTCAGGTCAAACAGAGCCAAGCAAATAAACATAATTTGTCTTTTTTTTCACATAGTAGAGACAGAAGTTGAAAAAAATACCTTGAAGGAAATTTCCCCCATCAGTAGACTACCGGAGATGAAAATACATTTTAGGCCCCTGGCAGGTTAGCTCAGTTGGTCAGAGTGCTGTCCTTATACACCGAGGTTGTGGGTTAGTTCCCCGTCAGGGCACATATAGGAAGCAACCAATGAATGTACAACTAAGTGGAACAAGATGATGTTTCTCTTTTTCTCTCTCTCTCTTCCTCTCTCTATCTGTCTAAAATTAAAAACAAAAACCATTTAGATGATTTCTTCAGTTTGAAACAGGGTAGTTTAAAAATTGTGAGTATAACTAGAAATTTTGTATTTTTTCCCTAAAATATTCACTTCTTTAAGTTCCTTTATAATGTGATATTGTGCAGTAACTTGAGATATAATACATACTTTATCTTTTGCTTTTAAAGTTATCTTTCGCCCCTTGTAATTTTTTTTATCATACTTAAAAACATTTAATTGCTGTTTTCAGGGCATTGCCAGCGGTATCCATAGGGATGTTTCAGATTGATGCCACTGATCCATGTTTCTCTCTCCCTTATTTTTTAGAGTAAAGATGGCAAAAGCCCACTGCACATGACGGCTGTCCATGGGAGGTTCACACGGTCACAAACCCTCATTCAGAATGGTAAGAGAAATTCTTCCGCAGTGTCATTATTTGAACAGTTTTCTGGTCGAGTTTGTCAGTCACCTGCATGTGAAAGATGATGCTCTGTTTTAGAATTTATTAAGCTCGGACTTATATCTTCCTTTTACGTACTTTGCTAAAAATTCTTCATTAAACATATTATCGCCATCCAGCTTAGAAGTGACGATATAAAGCCACTAAATTTCACAGTCAATTCCCAATCAAAAACGTGAGATAATATACATACCTATCTAGGCTCAAGATCCTGCACTTTTCACTCAGGAATGAAAAGTGCTGTACATTTCCTAGCAGGAAAGCTGAATTCTTTTTAAAATTTATTATTTATTTATTTTATTTTTACATTGAATTTATTGGGGTGACATTGGTTCATAAAATTACATAGGTGTCAAGTGTACCATTCCGTAATACATTATCTTTATACTTCACCACATATTTTTAACTTTTAGAATTCATCATAGTTCCCTAAGTGAAGCTCATTGAGCTGCTTGGGCAAAGATAGGAAAAATAAGGTGACTCAGAAGAAAAGCAGGTAAGTATGTGATATAAAGAATCAGAAAAATCACACTTGTTAGAGACCTTGGAAAGTCACATAAAGTAATTTTCCAGGCTTATAGCAGGGTACTTGAACCAATGGGGTGTCTCTGCAGCGAGACTGGGGAGTGTCACTTCATGTCATGGGTCATGACTGGCATCTGTGAGTGAATTGATCCTGACAGGGCAAGTCTGTTTTCTTTAACAAATCTTAGAGACAATTGGAAAACCAAACGAAACCAAACCAAACTGGTTTTAGACCTGATTGTATGCTGACATTCCAGGTGAATGCAGCAGTCCCTAAACTATCTCTCGGTGACCCAGATTCCTACTTCTCAGAATTCTGGCATCAGTCAGTTTTCTTGGACCTACTTTTCTCTCACCTGTAAGAATTTTAGATGACATGCACTTGAATTAGTGGTACTGAGTTATGTCATAGGCATTCAGATCATAAAACCAAATAGTCATTTGACATTTGGATAGAAGACCAGCTAGTGAAATTATGCTTAGAAAGCAAAATATCTGCAGCAAAGCAAAAGAAATAAGCATTTCAGTGAAACTGTAGGGGAAAGGAAATCCTAACAAGTGGCCAGTGAGCTGAGGAAGGTAAAAGGGAAATTAACTGTACCACACTCATCCTTTCTAATTTGAGATGTGTGGTGTACCTTTGACATTCACTTTGTTAACAGGGCCATGTTAATTGTTCTATTTTACTGGACAGGAAGGAGGTGGTAGTGACCCTAGTGTTTCTCTTTTGCTCAGTTTCCCTTCCCCACTGTGTTTCTTTCTGTATTTTTCAGAAACAATGTCCCCTGCCTTAAAAATAAACAAAACTAAGGAGATATTTGGTAATCATTTATTTTTTTTATAATTTAATGCTAATTTAATCATTGGGTCTTAGCTCTGTGGCATAAAAAGCTTTGTTCCCTGCTAAAGCAATTTCAAGCACCAGTGACCAGACTGGAGTGAGAGCAATTTTTCACCATGTGAGCACTGCTTTCCTACAGGTCCGTCTTGTGGACCAGACCGTACTGGCCCTCTCTCTTGAATCATAGCCATGCCCCATCTCCCCTCTGTTGTGCTAGTGTGCTTACAAGTTGCCCCCCACCCCATTGGGGGGATGCAGGGTTTCTGGCTGCTTTGACCTTTCCAAAAGCCATCCTTGTGGGCCTGGACTTCCATGCCCTCTCTGGACATTCTTTCTAGACTTTTGAGTTAGGATGAGACCTGAAGGTGACCCCGTCTCTTGTCCTCTGTGATCAGGTAGCTTGGTTTCAGAGCCTGTCTTGTTCTTGGCTGGCCTCGCATCTTGCTGTTGGTTGGATGGGATCCAGGGGTCTCAAATGATGGGACTATAGTAACTATAATATATAGCCCATTAAATGTAATTACAGAGCTAATATTGGTTGAGTGTTCATACTGTGCCAGGCACTTGGCTAAGTACCACACATAAATCCTTTCAACCACCCCATAAGAAAGAGGTACTGCTACATCTCCATTTCAAAGAAGGGGAAATTGAAGCAGGGAGTTGTGACTTTTATTGGGATGTATGGCAGGTATGCTAAAGCACAGAGATTGGAACTCAGGCAGTCTAACATCAGAGACTAATTTTTTTTAGCCGCTATATTTATGTTTTTTCTGGATAAACAATGACATATTTAAAACATATATTTTTAAACTTGAATTCTATTTATTCCAAGAGTCACTTATATTTGGAATACAGTTGTCCCTGTAAGAGGATGATCTCTCCTTCTTTTCTCTCATCTGAGAATTCTTTGCATTCATCACACATGTGAGCACTGGGAGTTCTTCCACTTGACATTTTAAAAAATGCCCTTAGGGAGAAGAGAGGAAGCTCTTTTCTTTCCTCTTGTTTGTTGGCTTCCTTCTGGGAAAGATACGGAGGCTCACACCGCAGGGCCTGGTGTCCAGTGGGTCACTGCGCCACAGCACCTGGAATGCTGGTCCCACGTGGGGACAGCAGCTGGCTCTCTAAACCAAGTGAACATGCCACTGGGGAACATTCCTTGTGTTTGTTTGTTTTGTTAAATCACTCTGGTGTTTGGACTTCGTGTGGCTTTTCTCCACTTCTCTGACTGCTCTCCAGTCAGGGTTCTTAGTTCTTCATAATAACTTTGTTTTTCCAGAACTATTCATCTTTTCATAAGGCAATCATTAAAAAAAAGCCCTCTTTAATTTTTTTAGTTAGTTAGCAAAGACCTCCTCTGCTGATCAGTTGCATTGTTTGTTGTCTGAAGCTGTGTTGGCTCAGCCAGAGGGAAAGAGCTGAACGGAAGCACATCATGGGATCCGGAGGCGTTCGGTCCAGCTGTTTGCACTAGGCAGCTTCTCAGATGCTGTTCAGTAGGTCACACAAGTTCAGAAGTGAAGTTTTCTTCCAGAAGCATTATAATAAATAGAGTTTGAAAAGGAAGAGTCAAGTGATAGGTTGATTCATTGTGGGAGTTTTGACCTTTTGGCTCACAGTTCTCCTGAGGCAGCTTAGCGGGGTGAACTCTCTTGCTTGCACAATGAAAAACTCAATTCTTTTTTTTTCTGAAGCTGGAAACAGGGAGAGACAGTCAGACAGACTCCCGCATGCGCCCGACCGGGATCCACCCGGCACGCCCACCAGGGGTGACGCTCTGCCCACCAGGGGGCGATGCTCTGCCCATCCTGGGCGTCGCCATGTTGCGACCAGAGCCACTCTAGCGCCTGGGGCAGAGGCCACAGAGCCATCCCCAGCGCCCGGGCCATCTTTGCTCCAATGGAGCCTTGGCTGCGGGAGGGGAAGAGAGAGACAGAGAGGAAAGCGCGGCGGAGGGGTGGAGAAGCAAATGGGCGCTTCTCCTGTGTGCCCTGGCCGGGAATCGAACCCGGGTCCTCCGCACGCTAGGCCGACGCTCTACCGCTGAGCCAACCGGCCAGGGCGAAAAACTCAATTCTGATGAATCCTTAGACAGTGCTGCATGAACTATCCCTCTGACATGCTCTGCAGTCTTCTAAACTCATGAATATTTATTTTCTTCACTAATGATCAGTGGCAGATTACCAATATTTAATTTACAACCTTTACATGAATAGTTAAAGGTATTTAATTTGCATTCCTAGAAAACCTTAAAGGTTTTCAGGTAAAAATGGCAATGTTTGGGTAACTGTTAAATGGAAATTCATTCATCTAGAGGTCCTACTTTAATATAAAACATTTCTGAATAACAAATACACATTTTGTCTTTTACTTTTCAACTAAGCTATGATGTTTTCTTTTCTCTTTTTTTATTTTATTTTATTTTTTATTATTAATTTTAATGGGGTGACATTGATAAATCAGGGTACATATGTTCAGAGAAAACATCTCCAGGTTATTTTGACATTTGATTATGTTGCATTCCCATCACCCAAAGTCAAATTGTCTTCTGTCACCTTCTATCTGGTTTTCTTTGTGCCCCTCCCCTCCCCTCCCCCAACGCCCTCCTTCTCCTCCCCCACCATAACCACCACACTCTTGTCAATGTCTCTGAGTCTCATTTTTATGTCCCATCTATGTTATGATGTTTTCTTGAAATGTGTTTTAAATGACCCATAAAAGCATATGTGGAAGTTATCTATATTTTTAGAGTTTTTAATTGAGTTATTAAATGATAGCACAAGGAGAAGAAACTTTACCACTCAACCTCTTTTCCACCCTTTTCAGTATTTTTCACTCTTCTTTTTCTCTACCCAATTTTTGGCTTATTTGAGGTTGGTAAACATGGCGGCCCTAGCATTTGGTGGCTTTCACTTGTGAAGAACCTAGAGTGGTTTAGTGTGTATTCAAGGCAAAGTCTTCTCTGAATGCAGTCTGGCGATCTGCCTCCCACATTTCCCAGGATCAGTTCCCTGAATGGACATCTCAGGCTGACCACCGCAGGCAGTTCTTAGACAGGTACAAGTACTTGGGATTGCTCCGAGGTCTCCATGGAGACCAAGTGGCGGCCTGTCCACAGGGCTACATCATGTGACAAACATGATTGATCTAAGTTGGATGCTTCTGAATTCAGATAATAGTAACCAATCTATGGAGTCCCTAATTAATTTTATTTTATTAAAATAAAATTAATTTTATTTTATTATTTTCCTGATTATAAAATTAGTACATGCTCAATGTCAAATAAAATTAAATTATTAAAGAGATTGCCCATTATATTCACCAGTGTGCCTCCTCAACTCCATCCCAAGAATTTCTGTTGACAATTTGGTAAAACTTCCAGATTTTTCTATGTATTTAAAAATGTATGTGTGTGTGTATATATAATAAAGAAATGTAATTATTACTTTTACAGAAATGATAGTCTATTTATATGAACAACTGATTTTTAAAAATAACTACTGTACCACAGAAAGATTTGAGGAAAGACCAGCATTTGTATTCAAGTTGTCATTTATATTTCTCTGTCACAATCAAAGTAAAAAAGAGATCATAAACAACTATTAAGTTGCAAACCCTCATGTGCAAATTTATTGACAGTAGATTGATTTTCAAGTAAACTGTACATGCAGAAGTCTTGACTGGAGTAAAACATCTTAAATCTTGTGTAAATGTATGTCCTAATAGGGTTTTTTTGTTTTTTGTGGGTTTTTTTTTGTTTTTTTTTTTACAGAGACGGAGAGAGAGACAGAGAGAGGGATAGACAGGGACAGACAGACAGGAACGGAGAGAGATGAGAAGCATCAATCATCAGTTTTTTGCTGCGACACCTTAGTTGTTCATTGATTGCTTTCTCATATGTGCCTTGACCGTGGGCCTTCAGCAGACTGAGTAACCCCTTGCTCAAACCAGCGACCTCGGGTCCAAGCTGGTGAGCTTTGCTCAAACCAGATGAGCCTGCGCTCAAGCTGGCAACCTCGGGGTCTTGAACCTGGGTCCTTCGCATTTCAGTCCGATGCTCCATCCACTGTGCCACTGCCTGGTCAGGCTGTCCTAATAGTTTTTGAAGCATTTCTCCTCTCTACAAAGCCCACACATATTTTGTAATTATTTCACTTTGTAGAAAATATTCTTATTCACTAAAATCTATGTTTTACTAATATACCTGACTAGAAAAAATGTTGTTTGCTGAAAATAAATCTTAGGGAACTGAAGGCTATAATTACCAATAATAGGATTCATTAGAATGAAGGCCCGTACAACAGATATTACTGGGAAGATTTTTATAACGGTCCTCTTATAATGAACACAGACAAAAGTGAGATGGTGACCAGAGGGAGAGGGTGGGGGGAGGGGAGTAAAGGGGGCCAAATATATGGTGATGGATAATGATTTGACTTTGGGTGATGGGCACGCAACACAATGAATAGTTCACATGCTATAGAGATGTATACTCCAAACTTGTGTGTTCCTTTGGACCAATGTCACCTTTCCCCAGATCTGAGAAGACTCTCAGCAGCGTCTTTTTGGTATGATGTTCAATATACTGCTGATAGGAGTGCAAATGGGCACAGCCTTTCTCAAAAGCAGTTTGCCTGTGTTTATCAAGGGCTTTAAAAATATTCATAGTTTTGATCCAGTAGTTCTACTTCTCAAAACTTTCTTGAAAATCAAGAAATAAAGGACCCCCCCCCCCACAAATACACATATACACTTAGAAAAATGGGCAAAAGTCAATGACAGATAGTTCATAGAAAACAGGTAAATTGTTCTTCAATATATGAAGAGAAGCTTAACTTTCTTAGTAAGAGTAATTCAAATGAAAACTATACTGAGATGCCAATTCTCAGCCATCACATGACAGGTACTCATAAGCTTGACAAGGCTGTGGAGAAAAGGTTCCCTCATACATTGCTGCTGTAGTTGCAAAATTGCATAGGGCCTAAAGAAGGGAATTTGGCAGAATCTAACAAAACCACCTATTTATTTACCCTATCACCTAGAAATTTTTCATATCCACATACTGGAACTCTGTAGCCATTGCAAGTAATGGAAATGTGCATCATCCAATAATGCAATGACTTGACCTTAGGTGTCTGTTGACGAGGTGGAGTGGGAAGTGCACGTCAACTCTGGGGTATTCTTGCCAAAATGTTTAGCCTGAGTCTAGTAATAAGGAAATAATCAAGAAATTTCACAATGCAGAACATTCTACAGGACTCCTGGCTTGGCCTCCCAAAATATCAATGGCACGAGAGACTAAAAAAAAAAATATATATATATATATATATATGGCAAGAAGATTGTTTTAGATTAAAGGAAACTAAAGAGACACAACAACCAAATGCTATCAGAATTTTTTATTGGATTCTGGATTCTTTTAAAATAGCTCTTATACACTTTTTTTGGGACAACTGGAGAAATTGGAAGATGCACTGTTTATTTCATAAAATTATTGCATCAGTGTTAAATTTCTGGGTATAATGATGAAATTATGGTTTTGCAGGAAAGTTTGTTCTTAAGGATGAAATGTCATATGTCTAACTTATTTTTAAGTGGTTCCTCAAATAAATGAATAAAGAGACTAATTATACTTATATATAGAAAAAGGAGAGAAAGAAATTTGCTAAAATAAAAAGGGGGAAAAGCAAAGTGAAACAAAATATAAATATACTATAATATTGATATTATAGACTATAGATGATTAGTGTGGTAGTTTTCATAAATATAAATATTTTTAGTTCATAGTTCACACTTTTATTCATTTTACTCTAAATTAATCAAACTACATAAAAGACTATCCTGAACTCTCTATTCCCTTTGGTTCTTACGCTTTGGTATAAGGTTTACACAGGTCTTTAATTCAGCAGGTAAAATTAAAATTGAATGTGTCTTCGGGATTACATTTGATGGAATTTGATTGCATTGTTCCTTCAGAGCAGGAACCTAACTGTAAGATTTTAGATCCTTAAATAAGACAATATGGTAAGATTTTTCAAAAGCATTTCTAATAGACATCCCTTTATGCAGACTTAATACTACTACTTCAGATGGTGACTTGTCCCCTTGAAAAGCATTCCTGTACTTCAGAGTAGAAATGTACACAGAATGGAAAGGAAATCAACATTTGATCGACACGAGTGACTGGCATAGTACGTAGTATCTGAATCAGTCTGAATTCTTATATTAACACTGTATTTAAAAATCTCTTCCAGGAGGTGAAATTGACTGTGTGGATAAGGATGGCAACACTCCTCTCCATGTGGCTGCAAGATACGGTCATGAGCTTTTGATTAACACCCTAATAACCAGCGGAGCCGACACAGCCAAGTAGGTTACTGCAAAAATACGGTGTAATAATTGCTACATGTGGGAATACTGCCAAAGGGATTGTGGCACGCAGTGGATAGTGCCCATTTATCCCGGTTAGGGGAGATCTGTTCCATTATGCTAACAACAAATTAAATTTGAACTAAATGAAGTGACATTTAATGACAGATGCAAGGAAGAACCAAATTTATTTTTCAGCCACATCAAGAAGAGGCCTATTTCAGTGGTTTTAATTAAGGAGATTGAGCTCTGTTCCTAACTCGGCTTCGTAATATTTTTCTGTTCTTTCTCATATTTGTTGACAGTGAAGCAGGAAAAATGAAACATAAATGAGCACATTCAGAATTTAGTCAGGATGCTTGTTTAATTTTAACTGTACAATTGTAGGGCATATCTGAGTAAATGTGCTACACAGGGACGGACGACACGACTTCATTTTGCACTTCAATTCAACGAGAGGGTATAAAGCACAGGTGCCAGGTGCTATGGGAAATTTCAGAAGTAAGTTGCTAGTTGGCACCTTCAAGGAGGTCAAGTCATAATTGTGTTGCAGGGCCAAGGCCTACCTAAGACAAAGAACCCTGCAAGACAGTATACAATAAACTTCTGAATGAAATGGGACTTAAGAACAGAGATGTTGGTGTACATAATGTGCCCTAGGGCAGTGGTTCTCAACCTTTCTAATGCCGTGACCCCGCAATACAGTTCCTCATGTTGCGGTGACCCCAAACCAAAAAATAATTTTGGTGGCTACTTCATAACTGTAATTTTACTACAGTTATGATTCGGAATGTAAATACCTGATATGCATTATGTATTTTCCGATGGCTTTAGGCGACCCCGCCGGGGTCGCGACCCACAGGTTGAGAACCACTGCTCTAGAGTGTGGACGGGAAGGGAAAACCTCTAAGGTGGCCAGAGTTTTAGAAAAGCCTTCAAGGAGAAGGTGAGTTCTAGGTAGGCTTTGAAGGATAAGAATTATTTGAGTAGAGAGGAGGGTGGCAGACACCCCAAGCAGGGTGGAAAGGAGGAACAAAATGTGTAAACAGGGCAATTCCAGGCAGAGGTGGGCCTGACAGAGTGGGCCTGATGAAGCGCTGCCCTGCCCTGCCCGGGGGACCACGGGTGGGAACCAGCTTTCGCGGACACTGCCCAGGCTCCAGTCCAGGCTGCTCTGCTTCTGAGCTATGTGACCTCGAGCCTGTTGCTCCATCTCTCTGTGCTTTGGTTTCCTCATTGGAAAAATGAGAGTAATAATAACAGTTAACCGTAGGTTTGTTATGAGAATTAAAGGACTTAATTACTAGTGAAGTGCTCTGAAATAGCTTAAGATCTGTATGAATTATATAAATACATCTGTTAACATTATTAAACAAGACAATCCATGTTAAAGCGCCTTGAACATTGCCCAGCACAAAATAAGCTAATAAACGTTAACTAGTAGTTTATTGCTTAAATAATATGTAGTGAAACCAAATTAAAGAGGGACTTAGATGTCTAAATAAAGAGTTTAGCCTCGATCCCAGAGACTGTGTGGAGCAAATGTTCAGGTGAAGGGGCCATGAGGGCAGTATGAGGAATTTGATTTTACTTGAAAATTTTGTGCAACTGAATCTTGCTTGAGAAGGAGCCAAAATGGAAGTGGTCCAGGAAGGTGTGGTTGGTCATGTGACCTCCCGCGCACCCAGTGTGGTGGTGAACAACAAGAGTGAACGACTGCAGTTTTGTGAGGTTTATTATGATGGAGGTTGGGATCAGGCCAAGGGAATAGTGACTCTCTGGATTCTGCAAAAGAGGGGACATTTCAGCAAAAGGAAGGATAAAGAGGAGTTTACCAGGTGGACAGAATTGGGTGAGGAAAAAAAAAGATGTGTGTGGGGGGGGAGCAAGGAAGGATGTTCCGAAAGAGGGAACAGTATTTACAGAGGCACAAACGTGAGAGTGTGTGGAAAGCAGATTCCCGAGGCTGGATAGTCTGGTGTGTGTGGGCGGGGAAAGGCAGGAAGAGCCACATCTTGAAGGACCTATGGGAAAAATATCAAAACGAGGGAAGGAGAGTTGGAGAAGATCAGCTTTACTAAAGGCCTTTCCGGAAAATCACTGTTCTCTGGGCTTCTTATAGATCTATGTAGGGCAGCTTACTAACAGGGAAAAGCAGGCCTTCTGTATATATGGAAACAACCACAGCATTTATGAAAATAACCCATTTTCATTTATAAAAAATATCGCCAAGTGTATTTCAAAAGATCTCTGTGACAAGTTTTGTGGTCATTACTTTCTTATGAATTTATTTGAATTTTATTCTTAGGCCTTGATTGAGTGTTCTTCGTTATTCCTTTTGCACCTCTGAACTCTAAGTCAGGGCACTTTCCGCAGCGTGACTCTGCTCACGTAAACGTATGTAATGTCAAAGCCCTTTGGTTTTTCTTCTTCAGCTTCTTTAGGTTTGGGACACTCGTCTCTAGGGTTTTCATTTCTCTTCCAGCTGACCAATTATGCTCTCCCTTCTTTTTCTGCCTCACCTGCAGCAGAATCAGGGATATTAGTTTTGCAGGGAGCTGTTCTGACCTTCATTTATTCACTAAATTGTTCTTGAAGGCCTGTTAAGTGTCAGCCACAGTGTCAGGTTCTGGGTTTACAGAGGTCCCTGCCCTCTTGGAGGCAAAAATTAAACAAGCAGTTACAGTCATGCAGGCTAAGTGTGATGCCAGACCAATTGCCAGTGTCGCTGGGATACGCGGGGGACGTATCTGGGACGCAGCAGGGCTGGGGAGGGCTTCCGGGAGGAGCGGTGGTCGATGGGGACTGCGGGATGAGTGGCAGTTAGTGAGGTCATGGTGTTGAGATTCTTGCAGATTCCAACTATAGACTTAAATTATTTTTATTCTACTGTTACTTGAATTTGTATAAATATAAGACTAGATAGAAACCCCTTAGGCTTTTCACTCTAATATATCAATAAAAATTACAAAACACGTGCTAACATCATTAACTTGAACTACACAGATTAGCAATCAATAGTAGCAAAGATTTGTAAGTGCTTAGGCACTACTTTGATACTGTAACTGTCATAGGAACAATATGGGCTAAGTGCTATGACTGTCACCGTCTTACAGGTGAAATAAACGAGGCACTGAGAGGTACCGTTACTTGCCCAAGGTCACAGAGCCATGAGAGGTAGAAATGAGCCTCCATCCTTGGCTTTCTGGATCCAGAGCCTCCTAAGCATGGGGCTTGCTATATCTCCAAGTAATGAATGATGTGATAGTCCACATTTTACCAAAATTAAATGACCATTTGTATGGTATTATGGTCCTGGCGGCTTTGCTGCTGACTCTTTCAAGTTTAGGACATGCTGCAGGACTGGAGGTTTAGCAGTGGCTCAAACAAAGTGGTAGGACAGTGGACTCGTCACACAGCACAAACTATTGCCGAATTTTGTGCATACAGAGAGCTCACCGGACTGCATTTTCATTGGCCTGCCCTAGGTTCAGACACCATTTATCAGTCAAGTCCACCTTTATTTTTTTTTTATTGTCCCCTGCCAATTAAAGTGGTACTCCACCACACCAATGGGATCCTAAATACAAACGTGGGTCCTGGCTTTGCAGAGGTCTGTAGTGATAAGGTGGTCATTCAGACGAAACAAAATAGGCTTTTGTGCTCATTGCTTTAGATTATCATCAAATGCAAAGACAGTTTAAAATTTTTCACAGAGAACTCTTGAAAGCTCAAAGATATTTTCAGTGACCCTCAGAGATTCCCTGATTAGTTTGAGAAGGGCTACGAAAAGCAGGGGAGAAAGATAAGAGAGTTGCAGGTGCAGAGACCTGCATATGCAGAAGTCTGGGGCAGGACAAAACTTCCAGGAAGAACGGACACAAGTTCACTGAGGTTCTAGAATACACAAAGGTTAAGCAACAGCCAGATCCAGAAGGGGCCTTGTAAGCCACATTAGTGTTTGGACTTGAGTCTAAAGGAACCACTGAAAATGACTGTAGGTTGCAGACAGCAAGGACCAGGCTTCACTGTTGTCAGTTATACCCAAATGCTATAACTTAGGGGTGCATGATAAATACTTAAATGACATAAAGAAAATGAATAAGACATTGATGTTTTTATTTGGGTTGATCAATAGAGTAAGAATCAAAATCATTTGATGATCAAAAATCATCAAATGTTTTTGTCTTGCCCAGTGAGTGGGTAAAACAAAACCAATTCCGCCTACCCGAGGAGAGTTGTGAAATAAGTATATAAAGGATCTTGAGACATGGAAAGATAACAGAAATGCTAGCTGATCACAATTCACTCTTAGCTTTTAAGGACGCACATAACTAGTTTTATGGAAGTATAACCTGATTACAACTTCAAAACTCACAAACTGCTGATTATCCAACTAGGCTAATAACAATTTAATGGGCAATAATAATACTAACATGGATGGTAAAAGCTTAGCAGGGCCAGATCCTCTATGTAGCACTTTGTGTACATTATCTCAATTAATCCTTATAATTGCTCTATACAGTTGACTCTGTTATCTGTATTTTCTGGATGAGGGAACTATTATGTGCTTGCTAAAGATCGAATAGCTAGCAAGTAGCAAAACTAGAACTCAAGCTTAAAGTTTCTGGCCCTATCACCTTAGCCACAGTGTTCTTTACAATATCACCTAAGGGAAGGTTCTAGAAAAGACCAGCTGTGGGAAAGGACAGCCATGTCTCTCTGGTGCTAAGGCCAGTGCTTAAAAGAACTGATATTCTAATGGTGTAATAGTCCTTTCCTCACCTCTGATAGCTGTCTACAAATTATTCTGACCTCATTTGTTCTGAAATAACTGGGTAGGAGAGGCCAGCTAACAGCTAAATTAGAAATAGCTAATACAAATGTGTTCCATTAATTTTATGACTGGTCAAATAAATGTAGCTATTTAACTGGAATTGGTCTCCTCTTTCCTGTAACTTATGCATTGTTAAGTTTAGTGTCATCTGACATCTTTATTTCTCTCTCTTCCTGGATGTATATCTGATGAGGTAAGACTGATCCTCCTTACTTTGTAAGACAATCAAACCCTAATTTTTGCGTTAAAAGTTTTGTGATATTTCCTTTATAAGCAATCTTATTCTATGATAATAAGTGAGTAATTTTATTTTGAAATGTAGGAATCCTTTCTGAAGTGATTCAGAGATTCTGAGTTTTGCTTTTATGTTCTTTCTAATCTTGGTCTTTATATATTTAGTTTTTCTATTTGAACCATAGCAGCATATTCAAGTTCGAATGCCAGTAGCACTTGGGTCTAAATTAATGTTTTCAAAACCTACAGTGGGGTAGTGACTTTTTATTAACTGGAATAAAAAATATATATCAAACAATTTTTGCCAGACCTTTTAGAATAATCCCCCCTCCCTTATCTTCTCAAGTATATAAGGATAAGTAACAAACTGAGAAATGGAATTGAGACAGTGGAGAGATCAAAGGGACCAGAGGAAAAGAGGACAGAGGGAAAGGGGATGATAGGAGGGGATAAACCTGAAGGGAAGGGGGAGGGCGTTATGGGGAGGGGGGCAAGGGAGATGTTGAGGGGAATACCAGGGAGAGGGGATGCATTTGGGGCAACACTAGAATCTATGTAAACATAATAAATTAAAATCAATTTTAAAAAAGTATAAGTAACAGCAAAACAACAACAAAATTCATAATTAGCTAACGTAGAGTGTGATGAATTACCTAAAGACAATGGGGTTAAGTGCTAATGTTGATTAGAAGTATTAATAATGAAGATTATAGAATATCTTACAATACTGTTGCTGCTGTATTATCACTTGTACTTTTTATGTTTCCTAATTTGTTTCTTATAGAGATTGCTGCTATTTTCTCTAATTCATTTGCCTGTATTTTTTTCTATAAATATATATTTTATATAGCTTTATAAAATATATTCTATATATTATATATTGTGCATACATATATGTGTGTGTATGTATATATAAATATATAACAACATTTTAATATATTTGTATTATAAGATTTTATTTATATAAGGAATGAGGAAGGCTCAAAGAAATCTTGAGCAGTCCAGTCCATATTTTCTCAGGAACTCGAAACCATTAGAAATATTTTATCCATTTTCCTCTCGCAGATGTCCGGAGATATTTAATCATTTATTTTTGCCCCAACAAAATAAATAAAATGGTTAGCTAAAAATCTCATTAAAGTTCCATTTAGTGAGAAGGTTTTAAAACGTGTTATACATTAAAAGAAATTACTACATTCACCAGCATCCAGGGAAGAGTATAAATAGCACAAATGGAAAAGCCTCTCCCCCATTCTCCAACACATTCTTCCTCTTCATGAGCATCGAGGTTGTCACCGATGCAATTGCTTTTCAGAATTTTTTTTTTTTTGTAAATGATGAGAGGCAATTACAAGCAGTTCTGCGCATGACACTGCCCGGAAGACAGGCAAATTGCATCTCTTGATGAATGCTAGCTATTATATACACCGAGTTGGAAATCTCCATATAGGGAAAGAAAAGGAACAGAGAGAAGAAGTCTGAACAAAAATACCAATAAATAGAAATTTTCACGAAAAGAGAGAGGTGTTTAGTTGCTGGCAGACTCAGATTTTGCAGAACGCTGACTACCATGAGATATCTGTGAATGTGTATATACTTCCACACACATCTTAATAACTTTTGAGATAGGAAATAAAGGTAATGTATTCTACACTTAACGAATTCAAATCATATGTGGTTTTTATGAAGCGTTGAATCTAAAAAACGGCCACTTTGTGCCAGAGAACAGACTTAGGTAATTTATTCTGCAGGTATAAAGAGACATGCTTGTTTTATGCAGAATCTGAAATATAGTCTTTGACTATAATGAGATGTTGTGCGAAATGCTAACATTATAAATGCTTATAAGTACACAGGAATCTCCCGGTGATGCTGTTTATAATGAACCACAGTTCAGCACACGGCTTTGGGTCCTTGTTGGAAGAGAGGTGATGAGCAAGAGGAGAGTGTAATTCTGAAGGCGAAAGGCGCTGCCGTCAGAAGGCTGCCTGCCCCTTAAGAATCATCCTCAGGACTGTGTGATGGTGGGGGATCCATCTAAAAAGTGCTTTCCAGATGCTTCCTGTAATACTGTTAGGAAAAATATGCTAGATTTATGAAATATATGCAAGCTAATGTGTGTTACTCCCAACTATGTTTTTGTGACTGGTATCCTGATGTGGGTTAATATGCAATATGAAAAAAAAATCTATTAGGAAGTTTTACCTGTGAAAGGTAAACAGTTTTTCTTCTCATCTAAAATTTTATTTTCAATTAGTACAGCCATTATTAACTTTTAGCAAAGTGCTTGGCACATAACAGGTCAATAATCAATATTTATTTATTCAAGTGATAAAGCAGGTTGCTTTTCAAAGCTGAGAGTTTGTCCTGTTATCCTAGCAGTTAGCATAGTATCTGGTACTTAGAAAGTGTTGACAAACGAGTGAGACATCTAATTGCTAACCTGAAAGAAAAAAAGAAAAGAAAAATAATTTTAAATGTGAAGAGTCACATAATGTGTACGTGAAACATTTTTTAAAAAATATCCACCCTTACGGTTATGAGCTTTGAATTCTGGTTTAGGTCTAGGACTTTATTATTTTAAGGTAGAACATGATTGCATAATTATTTCTCAAGTGGAAGAATTACAAAATTATTTCAGTCAGGAGTCCCTAAGCAAGGTGTTGGGGAAGTAAGTTTCATCAGAGAACTTCTAGGGAGGTCTGTGTCCTTCTGCATGTGTCTGGAGGTCTGTTACCGTGAGCTGCTCTGTTCTTTTCCTCCTCAGGTGTGGAGTCCATAGCATGTTCCCCTTACATTTAGCTGCCCTAAATGCTCACTCTGACTGCTGCAGAAAGTTGTTATCATCGGGTAAGTAACTCCATCCCCGCAGATGAGGCTTAATGTGTCCTGTAAGTGAGCCATGTGGCTTCAGGTGTCTGGTCAGAGTGAGTGGCTGCCTGTGCTTCATGTCATTCATTACCTGTTCTGGGGACAGCTCCCAGCAGTCCTTGGTGTAGTGTTCCTGCCCCTGAATGACAGTCTTGTCTGTTTATCAAGTTAAAGCTTGGGGTGATCCAGAGTTAAGAGACAGGCAGGAAGGCCACAGCTTACAGAAAAAATTTGTCATAAATGAAGGAAACATCTTTGAAGCTTAAAATGGTAGCTTAGCAGTTAATATATTTTTTCAACAAAGAGAAGAAGCCAAATACCCCACATTTCAACAGTAGAAAATGTCATGTTACCTTCCCACTCTGTGGGCTCTGGAAAAACACTGTGGTTGATCCCCTCAAATTAGGTTTAATTTTTATTTTTTTAATGCGGGCCTGTTTGGAACCAAGAAATTCCTTCTGGTTTGGAGCTTTGCTAAATCTTTCTTATCACTGCTTCTGCCAACCTCCATGTATTAAGAAGTTCCTGGCTTTCAAAGGTGATAGAGATCTGCAAGGCAAAGATTGTTTATGAATTAATTCAACAGATATTCCAGAGGCATTTTTTTCCCTTTTAAGTTCTTTACTTATGGTTGATTCTGCTTTCATTGCTTTTGGCATGTTTAAAAATAATCCCTGCATGAAAGCACGTTTCCCAAATCTTCAACCAGCTGAGAGCTAATAATACATTAAGGAAATCTCTATCCCAGCATGCTAAGGATATCCTTTATCCTCCATGTTTTCTCGATGTGGACTGTCTGCCTATCTGTTGCCCTCCTTATTTCAAATTGGTTTCATAAATTTCTATCCTGGGATTGAAATATGAGGCTGTGCTTTACCCAGAGCTGAGTGTGAAAATAAATTCTTCTTGTCTTCACCGTTCTTCCTATAAAATTGCCAAGCTTGAGCAGTTACCATTTGTTTCCATGACAACCTCTTTCTGACTATAGTTGCTTGCGTTCTGGTTTTTCTACTAACTGATTTTTCTGTCTCTGCAATGTTTCTTGTGGTTTAACTAGGACAAAAGTATAGCATAGTATCCTTGTTTAGTAATGAGCACGTGCTGTCTGCAGGCTTTGAAATAGACACCCCAGATAAATTTGGAAGAACGTGCCTTCATGCTGCTGCTGCAGGAGGGTGAGTAGTGAGCAATTTTAGTTATTATGTTTTTTACTGAATTACTAACTCACCTTAATTGACTTAAGTTGTCTATGATTCAGAGGTAATTTCCTTAGTAAAAATTAGTAAGAATCATTTCTGCCAACACCAAATGTCACTGTTTTACATTTCCAGGTTTACTTCCATTTGTGTTCTTCTAAAGAAAAATTTTAGCCCATCTCATATGGAATATAGTTTTTCTTTTGATTTGTTCTCTCTCTCTTTACTTTCTTTTCTTTCCATTTTTTTTTTATTCAGTGAGAGGGGGAGACAGACAGACAGACTCCCTCATGCGCAGGGACCAGAATCCACCTGGCAAATCTACTAGGGGATGATGTTCTGTCCATCTGGGGCTGTTGCTCTGTTGCTCAGCAACAGAACCATTTTTTTTTTTTAGTGCCTTGAGGCAGAGGCCATGAAGCCATCCTCAGGCCCGAGGCCAACTTACTGGAACCAGTCTACCCATGGCTATGGGAGGAGAAGAGAGAGAGAAGGGGGGGGTAGAGAAACAGGTGGTCGCTTCTCTGTGTGCCTTGACCCAGAATTGAACCCGGAACATCCATATGCCAGGGCCGACACTCTACCACTTAGCCAATAGGCCAGGACCTCTTTCCATGTTTTTAATTGTACATTTTCACCCTGTGCAATATGTATCTGCTGGGTGCTCCCTACACCGAAAGAAAATAATGAGCTTTTTTTTTTAAAGATTTTCCTTTTTGTTGCTGGTATGTGGATGATGATCAAGGGAATCCAAGATTGAGTTAATCCATGTTCATTACCATTTTGTTCTTATTTCAAAATTGATTTTTAAGTCTTTATAGTGGTTACATGTGAACAATGGTTAAGAAAACCCAAAGGATAAGAAAGAAGTGATTTAATTCTTACCTTTTTTTAAAAAGTTGTAAAGAGAATTGTTCATCAGACACTCTTTTTCATATCAGTGAATATTAAGGCTCTGATACATACATTTACCAAACATGGCCCTTCTCAGATGGCTTTGTTTGGGTCAGATGTTGGTTGCTTTTTAATCCACTTGTCCAGGGCGCTATGGGGAGGGGGGCAAGGGGGATTTTGAGGGGAATACGGGGGAAGGGGGGATTCATTTGGGGCGACAGTAGAATCTATGTACACACAATAAATTGGCCCTGGCCGGCTGGCTCAGCGGTAGAGCGTCGGCCTGGCGTGCAGGAGTCCCGGGTTCGATTCCTGGACAGGGCACACAGGAGAAGCGCCCATCTGCTTCTTCACCCCTCTCCCTCTCCTTCCTCTCTGTCTCTCTCTTCCTCTCCCGCAGCCAAGGCTCCATTGGAGCAAAGATTGCCTGGGCGCTGAGGATGGCTCTGTGGCCTCTGCCTCAGGTGCTGGAATGGCTCTGGACGCAACAGAGGGGCGGGGCATCGCCCCCTGGTGGGCATGCCGGGTGGATCCCGGTCAGGCGCATGGGGGAGTCTGTCTGACTGCCTCCCCGTTTCCAGCTTCGGAAAAATGAAAAACAAACAAACAAACAAAAACACAATAAATTAAAATAAATAAAACAAAACAAAACAAAACAAACAATACAGCAATAAAAAAAAGATGTTGGTTGCTAATCAGTTTCCTAGTCCTTGAGGAAAAGCAACACTGAAGTTTTCTATTTATTTGTATATCAGAAGGGGATTGACTGGGAAGCATTAGGGTCCCTTCTTTTCATGGTTCCCTTCCCAAGTCTTGTATCTAGTTTTATATTCATAATTTTGTATGATTTTTTTTAAAAAAACCTCCTTCTCCCTTCCTCATTCCCTCAAATCATGTGAGCTTCATGAGCTTCCACTGGGATCTCTCTGCCTTTGATCCTTTGGCTTCGTTCAGCAAGGACAGGTGCTTTATATCAACGGGCATGCTCCACCAACACGTAATGGTCTCAGAAAGTTCTTGTGTTTTATGGCTGAAAGAGCTAGTTCTCTGAGAAAGGTCGCTATCGAGGGTGGATGTGGGGTGGGGAGAGCCCCGCTCAGGTTTATCATTAATGAGGTCATTTTCCTTATTTAAATGATAATAAAACAGTAAATCCAAGGCCACTTCTTAGCATTCTAAGTTTAGAACAATGATGGATGATAGTCTTTGTTGATGTGCACATTTAAAAAAATAGATTGGACCTGTACAGAAAGTGATGACAGATCATTCTGAATTCATGTCTGAAACTTCTATTAGAATTAATATTTAGTTACATTCCCTTCAATAGGAAATTCACTTCAGTGGGTCCTTTGCTCTCTGCTAAGCATGATTTATTGCTTCTGCGAATGACAAAGAAGCTTTGGAAGATCTCTATGCGCCATTACATCATTTTCGGCCCTGGTTCTGCACATGCATTTACCTAGATTACAAAGACAGGGAAATGCAAGCTGTTTTATTTTCCATTAAGGAGAATCTGGGCCAAAAATGGTTATCATGGTGAATTCATTCTTCCGTGAAAAAAGGTAATGCTCATCCACTTGGGCTCATTGTTTAAAGGTGACATGAAATTATTATAGATTTAAAGGGTTATTTCATAAACTCTTGATGGTTTTTGAAAGAGTATTTTAGGATAAACAGCAAAACTGTCACTGAAAGGTTTAATCATATAATAATCATTAAATTCCCTAGGCATGGAATTGAAAATGTTTCATCAAGCTCTTTCATGTATTGATTTATTAGCTTTGAAAAAATAATTTTAGGTACTTTAGGTCCTTGATATGCCATTACTCTCATATGTTTAAGTTATTTTTGTGTTAGCAGAATTTAAAGCCGGAGCTGTTGTTCCGTGTCTACCCGCACTCTGCGGAACACAGCTCTGTCTGAAGATGGCCCCGCAGTTCGCCTCTGCCACCTTCATGATGTTTTTCCCTGTCTTTCTAGTAATGTGGAATGTATAAAACTCTTGCAGAGCAGTGGAGCAGATTTCCATAAAAAGGACAATTGTGGGAGGTACGTAAACAGGGAACTTTGCTTCAAGTGCCTTAAATAAAAGAAGCAGGGAGCAGTCCATCTGGAAATCATGTTATGTTGAAATGGTAAACAGGAAAGCTAGCTGGGTTCATTCCATCCTCGGAGGGAAATCCCTTCTCGGAGTGTAACGCCAGCAACGCAGGCACGGGCCATGAGGACAGCATCTCACAGCTTCTGTTTAGAAGTGCCAATTGTCTGTCTTCTTCCAATTCTTTTTAATCCTCTGCATGGATATAAAATAGTTTAGAAACTTCTGTTGTCAGCGCAGTAGAGCAGTTTAGCCCCCCTAAGCCAGAATGTGGTCACAAGATCTAGAGTCTGTTTTTATATTTATTGAACATTTCATCTTGGGTTAAATCTTTAGACATGTTTAAAACATTAAGCACACACTCATCACTACCACCAGCAGTAATGGGTCATAAAAATTATTCTTACCTTACTGGTCCTTTGCATGGCTAAATCATGCCATAATACTACCATGTATCAATACATGGCTATAAAATTTTAAATTAAATTACATTTTAATTTGTTTTTTCCATAATCGCTCTCTACTCATCCTCACCACATGCACCCTGGCTCTTGGAGCTGCTACAAATTTCTTCTCTTACTAACTAATGTACATAGGACAACGCCTACTCATCCTTCCAGATTTATGTTGTGACACCTCGCTACCGCTCTGACAGGTGCCTCCCCTGCGCCCCGCGCACCCCACATTCCCATGACTGAGCACAGACCACACTGATCCAGTGGACTCGGCTCCCTGCCTCTCTCCTTGCCTGACTCTGGGCTCCCGAGGACAGGGACTGGGCCTCATTTTCTCTTTATCCCAGGCTCTGCCACATAGTTGATATACCTAACAATTTTCAGTCCAATTAATAAGAACACAAGCGATCCAATATGCAAAATATTTATAATTTCCTCATTTTAGAACTAAAAAAGAGTAGATCAACTTAGTCAGAGAGCCCATAAATTGACTACAAAATATAAAATGATTGTACTTGAAAATTGATAAATAGCACTTGAAATAAAGTTACTCCATTTCTGGTGTTCTGTTTGCTTGTTATTCCCTGAAAATTGTCAGGGAACACTATATAACTGTTTAATAATTAATACAATAATAATAATAATAGTTTAATAAGTAACATAAAACATTACTTTAGATTTCTGCACTGCCTCACCCTTTACAAGGTGCTGTGTTTTCTCAGTGTTACTTGGTGTCTCATAGTAACTCTATGAGGTATATGGAGATGCTAATTATCCTTTTCAATTGATGAGAAAACTGAACCCAGAGAAACTAAACAAGTTATACATGTGCATAGAATTTCAGACCTAGAGTGGACTTTAGGGGACAGCTGCTTAAAAGTCCTTATAGACATAAGCTCAAAGCCTAGGCCTGGAGAGGGGATGCGGTCGGGCCCATCTCGCAGATCTGTTCGGACCGGAACCCAGAGCTTCTGATTCCTTGTGCATCGTTCTTCCTGTTACCCTTACATAGTTCAGTGGAGAAGATGAGACTACACCAGGGGCTAACATCAAGGCTATTAGATGGGACATTCCCATTATTAGACGGGAGCTCAAAAGAGGCCCAGACAGGAGCTGAACAATCTCAGACAAAAGGGAAAGAACTTCTGTAAAGGATGAGTGGAGTTTTGACGGGTGGAAGTGGTTCAGGAAGGGACATTCCAGGGAAGAAAACAACATGGGCAAATTAGAGAGGTGTGGACATGATAGGAAAACCTCAGGTCACTTAGTTTGGAATTAATAATAGGTCATCTAGGGGAGAGATTCTCCATGAAGGTAGATTGGGAGCAGCTTGGGGAAGTCTTCAATTTCAGACTAAGGAATCAAGGCTTTGTTCAGAGGAGAGGACCAAAGGTTTTAGGACAGGATTGTCATATGTGGGTATTGGACCATAGAAAGCCTGGTTCTTCCTTCGTAACAACTAGAAATTCAATGGAAGTTTGATTAGAGATAAAGAAGCTAAGAGGGATGTTATTGCAATATTCCAAAGGAACAGAAATGTAAACCTGAGCCAGGATAGGCATGAGGAATGGTAAGAAAGACTAGATCGACTGGTAGATGGCCTAGCCATTGGTCGGCAAACTGCAGCTCGTGAGCCACATGCGGCTCTTTGGCCCCTTGAGTGTGGCCAGCTTAGGAGTACCCTAATTAAGTTAATAACAATGTACCTACCTATATAGTTTAAGTTTAAAAAATTTGGCACTCAAAAGAAATTTCAATCGTTGTACTGTTGACATTTGGCTCTGTTGACTAATGAGTTTGCCGACCGTGGGCCTAGTCTGAAGGCACTGCGATTGCAGCCTCAGTTGCGGTTTACAAAGTCAAAGGAAGGCATTATCTCTTGGCATCCACGCTCTGAAAGACAAAGAGCGTTCCACACCCATAGGAATACAGCTGTCAGTGCTAGTGTGCCGGTGTTGATCTGTTTTTCAGACTGAATGAATAAATTGCTGTTTGTTTTCCAGGACCCCTTTGCACTATGCAGCTGCAAATTGTCATTTCCATTGTATTGAGACATTAGTGATCACAGGGGCCAATGTTAATGAAACAGATGACTGGGGACGGACAGCTTTGCACTACGCTGCTGCTTCAGACATGGATAGAAAGTAAAAACAGCCTTGTTCCTGTTTCCTCTGGGAGTAGGGCTGGGGCGGGGGAGGGTTTGCTTGTTTTCTTCATTCCGCTGCAAGGAAACTGTGACTGAGGGATCTCCCTCACCCGGACCCGTAGGAGTAGGAAATGCTCCATCCCTGTCCCCAATTTTTCCATTCCACTCTCTTTATGTGTGATGATGACATGTCACTGCACAATTATTTCTGTTTTTTGGGTTGAATGCCAAGTGGAGCTGTCAAGCCCAGGTTTTCAGTTCATTCAAAATCTGTTGTAATTTATTTTGTCATACACTGCAGTTTTCATTATCACCACTTAAATGCTTCATTTGCTGTGAAACTTACATTTGCTAATATACATGTCATGTGTCGAAAATGCCCATCTGTGCAGAATCCCAGCAGCCTTTAAAGGCAGTGGCAGTGTGTGTCAGATTGTCACTGCTGTTCCGGACCTGGGTGTGAGTGCCCTCTCCGGCTGGAGAAGGAAGTTGATTGCCCTGGGCTTGTTTGGATCCTGGGAGGAATGGAAGGCAGCGTTAAGTGAACTAGGTCAGGGGGAAAAGGTAAGAGAGGGGCTCACAGTTGATGAGATTATTCTCAAAGACTTAAGAGCCAGGGCCTGCTTTATAGGAGTAGCTGTGTTAGTGACCCTGATGGTCAGGGCTAACTCCTTTCATATAGAGCAGTGGTTTTCAGTCTTTTTCATCTCATGGTGTACATTAACTAATTACTGAAATTCTGCGGCTCACCAAAAATATGTTTTTTGCTGATCTGACAAAAAGAGAAATAGGTATAATTTTGAATCATTCACACCAAATGGCTATTTTTGTATGGGCTGTTATTTGACAGTCTAAGGGAAAGAGGTCAGTGCCCCTGACTAAATATCAGGTATTGGTTATTTTTTAAATTCTTTCAGCACACTGTTTGAAAATTGCTATTGTGGAGCAATGGCTTTCAAACAGTCACTCACAGTAGGAAGTACATTTTATATCATGACCCAGTACACACAGTCACATATATATTGTATATGTACATATGTATGTATAATGGAAACAAAAATTTTGCAATCATATTTACTTTTACTATGCCTAATGCATTCTGTGTTCTCTTATATTTCATTAAAAATTACTGATTGCAGCCCACTAAATTGACTTTATAATTCAGTGGATTATGATCCATGTTTCCATGTTTAGGAAACACTGCTTGTTTTCCCCTTCATATATTTCTAATATCGGCACGTCAGATGTGGCAGCCAGGAGTCCACAGCCCTGCAGGTTATTAATTCAGCAAACGTGTTGAGTATCTACTCCGTGCCAGGCTCTATGCTGTACACTTGGGGCAGAGTCAGGGGACAAGTGTACTTCTTCTGTTAAGAGCTGGAAAAGGAATCCCGAATGATGAAGTGTTGCTTTGGCAGTTGAGAGGTGACTAGGAACCCCACTCCTGGATAAGTGACATGAATTGGCGAGGAGGCAGCAGAGAATGTGGTAGGGGTCAGAGAAGTTTAAACTAAATCACTTCCTTTTTACTTGAGGCATTTAGGATATTTAGGGAAGGTTATGAAAGGGTGGACAGCTTGAGTGGTGTCTTAATTGCTGATACCTGGGTGGAAGTTTTAGGAAAGTCACGTCTCAGTTGGATTCCTTGGGAGAGAATAGATTTACCAGAGAGCTTTGGAGAGAACCATGTAAAATATACATCCTTAGTGAAAACTCAATAGTGCTTGTTTCTTTTGGGTTGAGGGGAAAATTGTTAAGATTTAAAGTGCACCAAAATCATTAGCAACTTCACTATTAAAATAATAATTGCAATTTTTTTGTCTTTTCCGTATGCTGAGAAGTAAGACTACCTTAGGAAATGCCCATGAAAATTCGGAAGAACTTGAAAGAGCCAGAGAGCAGAAGGAAAAAGACGCTGCACTGTAAGTTACTCCTGGCTTCGGCGCAAGGTGCCCTCACCGGAGCCTTGTCTGCTTCTCCGCCTTGCCATGTGGGCAGCCTGCCGTTGGGGGGTTTCACTTGGGATCTTGAGAAAGTGGGCTTGTCTCTAATGAAGAAGAAACTGTCCTTTTAGTAATCCTTCAGTTACGCTGTCTTCACCCGGGTACTGTTTCTAAAATTGTAAGCTTTGACATGCCGACTGCTGTGATTGGTCAGCGGTTTTTGGAAGCTGGTGTGTCTTAATTATCAATTCTGACTGCTAGCATCATGTGCCTCAGGCGACATACTGAAATTTCTCTTAGGGTCTTAGGCTCTCCTTTTATGACCTGCGGATAACTATTTAGCAGATTCTAGAAATAAATGTGTTGCGATTTCAACATGAAGTGCACTAATTGGACTCTCCTCTTCGTCCCCAACACACACGTCATCTTACAAACAGCCCCTCTCCCCTGCAGCCAGCTGCTGTGTCCCACCTCACCCCACCTGCTGCTCTCTGGCTCCTAACGGAGACTCAGCTATTGCTGTGATGGGGTCGGGGCTGCTGATAACACGGGCAGCCCTAATGCTTCGTCCTCTGGGAGTCCTTCCTGCACAACAAGCCACAACAACAAGCTTGTGCTGCCCAGTGCAGTGACCAGCATGTAGATGGTGTTCAGTAAGTGTTTGTGGACACTTCATAACAAATACATGGTGCCCACACTTTGTGTCTGGGGACACAGTGGGTGTAGTGCCCCGAGATTCTGTGCCATCAGAGGAACTAGTTTCTCTGTGACCTGAGTGCTTGTGTCCATGCCAGGGTCTTCCTGCCACCCACTGGGCTCTCCTCCGGTATCCAAACCATGGAATATAGTTACAGGTTAGAAGCTGTATATGGAAGTTAAAAGGATATACTTAGAAAGTGTGCCTCTGGGGTTGATTGTGACACATGACTTTGTTACTGGGGTGGGGACAGGAAACACAGCTGTGAGTAAAGCCAAACGGCTAAGGTTTTACTCTAATATTCCAAAATTAGAATAACCATATTAACTGGAATTTTAAGCCACCTCAGCAATTGCTCCCTTCTCCAGTGAAATGCAGGCTTGCCCTGGGCAAGAACAGTCCTCTTCCAGCTGATGGGCCGGGATGGGCCAGGCCTGGCAGGGCCGGGAGGGGGGGAAGGCTGACAGCCTGCCTGGGAGCTCTTTTATGCAGAGAGGCTACTTCCTTTGTCCAAACACACCCCTGACCTGCCTTGGACTAGCACAAACTCTGGGTCTTGAGGGAGAACAGTGCAGAATTAAGAAAATAGACTCATTGAGAAAAGAGGATGGAATCGGGAGGCCTCTTCAATGCTGATGGCAATATCCGAGAGCCCCATAGCCCCCAGTTTGCTGTATTATATAGCCATATGCAAATAAGGAAGTCTTTGATACAAAGTCACACATATGAGGCAAAAATAGGAACCCTCTTAAGGCATAAACAGGAATCCCCCACCACACATAAGTGAAATCAACCAACATCTGAACAAAAAAAAGGGTGAGAAGAAGGGCATGTAAATTGCTTCCAGCAACTTAAGCAAGCAAGTGAAGTGGGTGCAAATACTCAGCTTCATAGCCAATAAGGAGGTGGGGGGGAGAACTTAGCCTTTTGCTAAGCCTCGAATCTACAAAGGCTTTTTGTCACTTGTAGTCTACCACACTGACCTAATGTGCATCTGTTAATGTTACAGTTGAAGTGCCAAAATCTCTAGTCAGGGCCCTGGGAGGAGAAAAGATAAGCATTTCCAGTTAAAAGTTGTTATTCACTGTCCCTCAGAAAACCACTTTAAAGAATATATCCAAATTCTGTACTACTGTTGTTATTTCTAACACCACTGTTGATAGTATAGGGCGGGTATATTCTAGATTAAATAACTCTTGGGAGACAATTCCAAGTTCTTTCCAAATTACGCATTCAGTTTATCAACAGATTTTCAGAATGTAATCCTTTCAGAAGCTGGGAATTGAGTATGTACTAAAATGCTGTTCCTATTGAATGATTTTATGTAAAGAGCCAAATTTGGTTTAAAATGAGTCGCACCTGGAATCTTGTCCATGGACAATTACCAAAATAAAAAAGGACTTCCTTCTAAGGCACAAATCACCAGAGACAGTATGAAGTTGGTACTCTGATAATAGTTTGATTTATTATGGAGTATTTTATGGATACATCATGTGACATGGAGACATTTGGTTTAAAAAATTTGTCTTTCATCAGTTTTTCTAGAAATTAAAATATCATTTTAAACCTTCTCTATATGTGATTTATTTTCTCCTTTTGCCAAAAGATAGGTTAATGCCATTTAAAATTTTTTTTGTGTAAACTATAGAAATTTTTTATTAGAAGTACTTAAAGTACAGGCTTATATACATTTAGAGTCTTAGAATTTTGATTTGAGTATGAGTTTGAATTAGCTTGGTTTTGTGAAGGAATTGTTTGTCCCACTACCACAAAAATCAAGTTGAAATTAGGGAGGAGTGTTGCCAGGTCGCTAACTACCCCCGCCCCCCCCCGCCCCCCCCCACCCCGCCCTGCCCCGCCACCCCGCCCTCCCAGCAGGATGGTAGCGGCAGCGGTAGCCCCTCCCCCCCAGGACCCACGGAGTGCCTGAGTGCTTGCTTGTGGAGTTTGGGCTCTGCGAAAGACTGGGATGCAAGCCTTTATCGAACTTATTCCAAAAACTGTGGCTTTTTTAGAAAAATGGCAACTTTGTCATAAAAGGCTTTTAGAGTGTATTATTTATTATTTGCTTCAGTCTATATTCGTAATGGTGCAATTTGAGCCTTTTATTCATATGTGAAATTGTTTTTTAAATATTCCTTTAATCTTTTTATTGTTTAGGCTCTTCTTGGGTTTTTATTGTTGTTTTGTTATACTTTTTAACTTTCATTTTTCAACCTTTTGATCTCAGAGTCTCCAAATAGCAAGGTTAAAAAATAAACGCCCTCCCTGAGGTTTACCCTCTTGCAATGCATGACCACTTCTTTATTACAGTTGAGACGTCGCCTTTTGAACATGGAGCTCTAGCACTTACTGTTCTTGGTGATCTTGATGACAGATGATTTCTACTTTAGGATGAGAAGGAAAGGGAACTTAATTACCCTTTTGTTGCGAAAACTTTTCGTGAATCCTAGAATGGGTATTTTAAGCTGAAATAAAAGAATCACGACCCCCCCCCCCCCACACACACACACACACAACTTCTACTACATAAAAGCTCATTGCTGTAAAATTTTTAAAGAAACAAACTCACAGAGTATTTTGTGGAGCATTCATGATAGGAAGAAATTTACATTCATTATCTCTTTTGGTCCGGGGATATTTTCTAAAATAACCTCATCTTTATGCTTACAGATGTCTAGAGTTTCTGCTTCAAAATGATGCAAATCCATCCATCAGGGACAAAGAAGGTTACAATAGCATACATTATGCTGCTGCCTATGGCCACAGACAGTGTCTGGAATTGGTGAGTTGCTTTGTCTTGTTTTGCTTTCTCTAACACGCACATACACCCAAACCTGAAAATGCTGGTCTTGATCTCTCAGCAAATGACCTTCCTACTCAGTTAAGTTCCCCCTGGAAGTCACCGTCAAGATATTCTGTGGTAAGTGATTAAATTAACTTTATGTTATGTAGGTCTCTTTGTTCCTACTCTGTCCATCTTAACTTTAGAAATGACTGATGGTGAACTCTTTCCCACATTAATTTGGGCTGAGAATGTGAGACCTGTGTGTGGACAGTTTGTATTTTAAAGATCATTTGGATACATCAAATAAGCTCAGTGTGTATCTGGAGGCACACTTAGCACCCCAGTATTCAATAACAGTGTTATAAGATGACTTACATCATCATGAAGGGTATGGATTTGTTGTGGTCCCATATTTGTAGTTTAGGGACAAAAATTGGCAAGGGCACAAAATCAGAATTTACTGGAATTTCCAAACCACCAAAAAATTCAAACCGATAGTGATCAAAGAACACTTTGCAGTTTGGGGTCTGAAACACTTCTGTTAGTATGGGTCAAGAGACTCAAACTCAAATGCCCACAGGGACCAGAAATGTAAAGGTGTGAAGTAAACCCAGGTATAGAATAGGGAGTAGTGGGGACTGTGGCAAATAGAGAGCACAGGTTCTGTCTAAAGGGAGAATCAGCTCCAGTTGACTGAGATGAGGTGGGAATGCATGCATACCTGGCGTTGCTAGACTTCCAGTGTTTCAAGAGAAGGAGAGAAGGTAGAACTCTAGACTTTTTATGTGAAATTCCCTGTTTTGAAAACCCTGGGTGGGCTAGGAAGAAAAAATGTGGATTTGTGGCTAAATTCTGTTTGCTGGCCACCACTTGCCATCTCCTGAGCGTCGCCCGTGCTTCAGCTTCCCCAGATCGTGGGTTATCCGGACCTCACTACTGCTGGCCCAGTGACAGGCACCACCTTTGCTGGCTGGACTCTGGCTCTTTCACTTACCCTTTAAAAACAAGTCCTGTTTTTCAGAGTTATTTGGAGGTGTGTTCGGGGAAACACTTGCCCGATTACACAGTCTGTTGGGAAAAGCATGGGCAGAAAGCCAGAGCGCAGTGGTGTCAGTGCCAACATAGAGACTAATGATGCCCCCCGCTCATGCCTTTACCTTTGGCTTTGCTGTTACTTTCCAATGGTTCCAATTAGGGAAATTCTTACTGTATTTCATTTATGACTATAGAAAGAACTATGAATGTTCATAAAGGTCACTCAGTTTGGAAATAAAAAGGTGATTATTCTGGTGGGGGGTTTGGTAGCGTTTATTGGTGAATCATACCTACCTTCATCGTTCTTGAATGCTTCTGGGTCTTCTTTCCTGTGGTTCTTGTGGATGCTGACATGACAATTTCCTTGTTTGACCTTGAGGATGGCATTTTCCCCGTCTAGTTTTGATTCCATCGTAGTTCTTCTTCTAGTTACTGTGGCCACATAACAAATAATCCCAAAAGTTAGTGGCTTAAAACAACAATAATTGTTTATTAGCTCTCACTGTTTCTGTTGATCAGGAAGTCAGAGTGGCGTAGCTGAGTAGTTCCAGTTAAAGGTGTCCTATGAGATTATACTCAGACAGTGGCTAGGCTGCCACAATCTCAAAGGCTTTGTCACTCGTGTGTCAGTCACCTGGGTTGGAAGAGTCAAGCGGTGGTATTCCTTGGGCCTCTCTCTGTCTCTGTCTCTATGTGATTTATTACTTGGTTTTCTATAGCTTGGAGGTTTCAGAGTAGCTGGATATCCTATATGGTGGCTCAGGAATCCAAAGGCATCTGAGAGAGTGAGAGTGAGATGGAGAATGAGATAAAGTGAGAGAAAGAGACTGTATCACTTTTAATGATCAATCTAGCCTTGAAGTTCTCACAAGGTCACTTCTGCTGCAGACATCCATTGAGGCAGTCACAAAATCCAGAGAGATGAAGTGGACTCCGCCTTTCAAAGAGAGAAGTGTTGAATTTGTGGATGTATTTTAAAAGCACCAGTTTCATAGGAAGAGGTAGAAAGCCAGTGATTTCACACTTCTATAAATTGAATTTTTGTATAGAATTACAAATGGCAATGGGACAATCCCTAATCTTGATGGCAAATCAAAACCTTGGGGGGGGGGGGGCATTACCTGGTTTGTCCAAAGTCATAGCGCTGGTTGGCAGAAGAAGCAGAACACTGAATCAGGATTCCTGATTTTTTAAAAAATGTTTACCACACCATGCTGCCTTCCATTGCAGGTTAAAGCCCCACCACCCACAGGGGTTTTCAACATAGAGCAAAAGCTTGTAGGAATTGGTTAAGATACAAGGCAATATTACTTCACCTTCTACCATCAATGTTGCTGTGAAAGTTGATCTAGACCAGGGGTCCCCAAACTTTTTACACAAGGGGCCAGTTCACTGTCCCTCAGACTGTTGGAGGGCTGGACTATAAAAAAAATTATAAACAAATCCCTATACACACTGCACATATCTTATTTTAAAGTAAAAAAATAAAATGGGGACAAATACAATATTTAAAATAAAGAACAAGTAAATTTAAATCAACAAACTGACCAGTATTTCAATGGGAACTATGCACCTGCTTTTGGCTAATGAGATGGTCACTGTCCGGTTCCATATTTGTCACTGTTAGTCGTAACAAGTGATACAATGTGTTTCTGGAGCCGTGACGCGTGCGTCCTGTGTCACCAGAAGTAGTACTGTACATGAGCGACTCAGAGCTTTGCGGCTCGGCCACATACAGTACTCCAGGAGCACAGGATGCGGATGCTCCTTTCACTGACCACCAATGAAAGAGGTGCCCCTTCTGGAAGTGCGGGGGGGGGGGGGGCGGATAAAATGGCCTCAGGGGGCCGCATGCGGCCCGCGGGCCATAGTTTGGGGACCCCTGATCTAGACCTATTAGATTTCACATAAGAAATGCTCCTTACAAAGTATGTGTGTGTAGTGTGTGTGCATGTGTGGTAACCCTGGCAACTGTAACTACCCGTTATGAGCCTGCATCCCAAAATATACTTAAGACACAGCTGCTTTTAACTATTTTTCTCTACAAAAACCATGTCATCATTGGGACCTACGAACTTTTATTACGAAGTTTGTTATTAGAGCCTTGATAACTTGTGCTGTTTTAAAGTACATTGATCAGTTATCTTTAACCCCATAGTATAGTAATTATGAGAATGATTATTCTGTAATACCTTCTTTCTATGTAAATAATATATTGTACATTATTTTTATTTTTCAGGAAAACCATTTTAGGGCCTTTTGTCTGTTAGCCAGTGAAAAGTTTTTCGACTACAAGAAGGTTTCACTAATTCTGTTAGATAATGAAATTACTCCTTTGATTAGATCAACACTTACCCTGTGTGATTTACAAAGAGATGATTATTCTTGGCAATTACAAGACATCTTAAATCAGACATTGGGTGGGGAGGGGGTTAGGTGTGGGGTATTAATTGATCTTAATTTGCAATGTCAGCTGAATAGGACCAGATTATCAATATAAGTTGGTAGAAATGTCACCATTGTTTGCTTTCCGAAAAGAACCCTGGTGGGTCATTTATAATAGGGGTGGATGGAACACCTCCCTCATTTTCCTGAATTATTATTTAGTTATAGGACAAGTTCTATGTATTTCCGTTTTGAAATGCATCCTAAAATTCCTCTTGGGTATAGTTCAATTAAGCAAAGATCCTGAGCAGGCTATAAACGTTCTTGTACCCTGCGCCCTCCAGTTCAAAGAAGACATGATCCTGGGCTCTCCCCTGGGAGTGGCGTCATAGAGCAAGACCTTTGTAGGTCTCTCATCCCCACGAGAGGCTCACTCAGCTGTGAATGGGTTTGGGACTGGGGCGGGGAGGGACCACCACCACTGGCATTTATCATGTGTTCATCACATGCCAGGAATTTTGCATACGTTATATCATTTAATTATTTTTTCCTCTCGGTTTTATTGAAAATACAGCACTGTGTAAGTTTAAGGTGTACAGCATAATGAGTTGACTTACATATATTGTGCAATGACTGCCACAGTAGGTTTAGTTAGCATTCATTACCTTATAGAGATACAAAAAGAAAAAAATAATTTTTTTTCCTTGTGAGAAGAATAAGACCTGTTTTTTTGACAAGAAGTGTGCTTTTTTTGCAGGGGTATCACTTTTTATTTACTTACTCTCGCTGGCACCACAATACCATCATATTCTTTAAAACTCCCGCTTCTTTGGGTCTTAGACGTTAGGAGAGCAAACCGATCAACCAACATGCAGTAGCAGGTAGATTCCTCTGACCCCTCGCTGCCGGGCCAGGCTTCTCCCTCACCTTACCCCACAGACACCCAGTCCTCCCGGAGCACGTGCTTTTAACAAATGGTCCTGACCCTGTGTTAGATACTAGATAATGCCAATGAAAGGCATGTTTCTGGTACTCTGGATAGCTTATTTGAGCCTCTGAGCGGGAATTAGGCACGGAGACTTTTCTTTATGTTATGTTCCCTCGCCTGTGTTTCTGGCCTGTCGAAGGAATATAGAGGATAAATGAGTATTTGTGGCTTCTGAGCCTTTCCTATCAGACTAGGGCCTTTATCCTTCGGGAGGCCGAGTAAGACTGAACAGGATGGTTGGCCGTCAGAGCCAGCTGATTTGTGAGGTTGATAAAAATTTGGTTTTTGCCTCTCTTCCCATTTAGTGGAGCCATTACTGTGCTTATGCATATCATTAAATATGTATCATTCATTTTGATGCATATTTTACTTGACTCTGACATTTAAGTTGGTGTGTGTTTACTTGTGGGTTCTCTCTGTGATCATGAGCTTGGAATTTATAAAGCATACATTTTTGTTCAGCCTGTTTTGCTATACTCAGAAAGGAACAGAAATTATTTTAGTTGTTTTCACTCTATTTTCCTCATAGAAACTAATATTGAATTTGTTCCATAGGCACACAATTTCTAGAAGGTAGTCTGAACCCCTCGGCCTTGAGAGAGGAGCCAAGGGTCAGAATTCCGCCCAGTCTGCCTGCTGAGGCCAGTGTTCTTGGCTGCACTTGATCAAGGATGTATGCACTGCGTGTGCAAGCAAAAGTCTGCCCACAAATGTGTGCTGAGAGCTGTGATCAGTTATATACAACTGTGCTCAAAATATCAAAGCAGAGTAGAGGAGACCTGGCTAATACAGCATCTTGTCTGAATAAAACTTACATTTCAGTGGAGGAAGGGAGCTGGCAAAGAAGAGCTCTGTGCCTCCCTTTCCCTTATGTGGAATGCATTCTTACTGACTCCGAAGAGAACAGTCAGAGAATTATGCCTCTATTTGGAATGTGTGTTTATATGCGCCTACTGTATTTCTTCATCAATATTACAGATTGGTCTGTGAACATAGAGATTTTTGTGGTTTTGTTATTGAAATGGGAAAACGCATGTGCCGATACGATTACATAAATTGCCCACAGAAATTTAGAGAGATTGTTTGAAAACTCGAGGCTTCTGATGAAATTCATCCCAAGATTTTGCCACGCCAGAGCGCTTGGAATTTGGCTGCTTCACACAGGGCTTCTCCCCCCATTATGAGCTAACTTGAACATCAGCTGTGAGAGTGGGTGGGGGTAACAGCCCTGCGTGTCAATGCGAGGAGGTTTGCAGATTCTCTGAAGACAGACCGAAGACAACTGTAGTTGGGGCAACCGAACACTGCAATTATGCTCTTTCAAGTAAACTACTCAACGTTTTGGGTTGTTTCTTGTGTTTATCCCATGAATGTAAGAAATGACTACCACCTGGCTCTGGATCAGACGGACTGATATGAGCAATGTCTTCATGTGTCAAGGCTAAGAAAGCAGAGTATAGGGGAGTTTAGAAAAGAAGAGTTACCAAGTAGTCATCTGCTGACAAGAAGATGAAAAACCAGCAAACTTGAACCCTAACTTGAAACAAGTCTTTGATGGCTTTTTCCTGTCCCCAGAGGTACTGCTAAGAGAAAGCCTTGGTGGCCACGACCTCCCAGCAGGCAGACTTCCAATGAGCAGTGGAAACCTCAACAATGCCGGTCTTGTTTCTTTCTTCTATTTAATTCAGTTGAAACATAAAATCCTACGGGAAACTCTTTTAAGGGAAGGAGGAGGGGCACAGATATTTGGATGCTGTTGGCAGACTATTCACTGCTGTGAATGTAAATATATAAGCCCGCAGTTTTGAATCAGAATTTGTATGTGTGTCTCTGTCCAGAATGATGGAGCAGACAGTATTTTACGACAAAATGTTCCCATTATTTCCTTGAAACATAGCAGGTAAAAAATGTTTTTGGATTTACCATGAATGAATTTGGCCACTGGTGAAAGAACCATTAATGGAACATATTAAAATAAACAATTTCAGTTTTACCTTTAGTTGCAGGGCCAGGACAGTGGAGCCATTGCCCCTACTTTTCAAGGTGAGATACTAGTGTTTCAACCCACGGCCCCTTTCCCTATTTATGAAGTTGATATCAGAGGGTACGTTTCTTTGAAGACAGCTCTGCTGTGAATCCCACCACCACTGCCTCCTCCCAGTGCAGGAGGGCAGGTGGGGAAAGGGTGCTTTCTCCTGATCCCAAGCCCAGCGAGAGAAGCTTCAAGGAGATTGCTTGGATATCTGATTTGTGTCTCATGCAATTTTGGGAGTCGAGTGTACTGGCTTGTGGTAATTCTGAAGACTGTGGATGGCTCTGTCTAGAGCTTGCTTGCCAGAAGTTAAATCAAAAAAGGTCCATGTTTGAGAAATACTCTACCCTCACCGGTGAAGGGTCAGAAGTGTATATTTCCCAATGTCCAGATGTAATCCCAGAGCCACATCTGTCCAGGAATTCTTCTGGCTCCTACTCAGGAGGGCTGCCTATAAGAGTGGGGAGACCCAGGACGCCTGCTGGGGAGAGGGGAGTGTAAGCTAGCAGGAGTTACTTGCCCAGCTAAAGGGAACAGCAAGCCAGAGGCCCCAGTGACGGGGGATTGCTGGAGAACCTAAAGAGGCATCCCAGAGATGGGTTTGTAAACATCTGACCTGGTCAGAGAATTTCACTGGCAGAAGAGTGCCAGGTGGACAATTGTCTGTCCTCTCCTGTGTTCTTTTCCCTCTCCCCTTCAGTCCTAGAGGAAACAGAGGGAGACAATGAGGGTAAAAGAGGAGAAAAAACCCTAGGCTGGGGAACCAGGGGGTCAGCCTTTCTCCTTTTCCCCTGAAGCCTTTGGGGGTGGCAGAGAGAAGCTTCAGTGTTAAACAGAGTTTGTGATTACTACGGTGCAATAGGCGTACCAGTTACTGACGTGATAACTAAAGTACCCAGAGAACTTTTTATTATTTGTTGGAAATTATATCTGAGGTGGCAGGAACAGAAGTAGCCTCATCAAGAAGACTGGACCTCTTATCGGGAAAAGGAGAATAAAGTTATTGTTTGATTGTACCCCATGACTCACTAGTTCAAAATGAAGTCACATACTCAGAGTCATTGTTTTAGGAAAGATCAATGCCCAGTTCTAAAGGAAAATAAACTATAATCTCTTAAATATATGTCAATTTAAATATCAACTTTATGCATAAGGTTTTTATGCAAATAGGACATAAATAAGGTCCTAGTAATGCCAAGTACTTTTCAGGTCACAAAAATTGTTGAACAAATGAAATATACTTGTGAATGATTACATTTGACATAGTGATAAAACATAACTGCTGTTATAAAAATAAGTGTCATAGTGACAATCCTGTTTGTTAGGAAGGTATTTTTTAGAAGACACAGGTGAGAGAGGAAATGAAAATTTAAACTTTTGTGGCTTGGCTTTTTCTTTAGATTTGATTACTTTCCAGCGCAAACTTATTTTATTGCAATCTTCCCTCCATTTGTTTTTATTTTTCAAGATATAAAAACCCAAGCTAATGTCTTAAACTGGTATGAAGACAGCTGCAAAGTTAAAATTGCATACGCACTCACATCTGTAATTTCTTTCAAACTGGATAGTGAGCACTTAGGATTCAAAGAAGAGGAAATATTGCTCCTGAATAGGAGCTCTTGAGAACTCAGTGATGTAGGAAAAACAAAAAAATTCTTAAAAAGTAGTTTACAAGTTAGCCAATACCCGCCCTAGCCAGATAACACAAAAGTTGCCAGTTCAATACCCGGTCAGAACACATACAGAACAGATCGATGTTCCTGTCTTTTTCTTCCCTTTCTCTAGCTCTAAAATCAATCAAATAAATAAATAAAAGCCAATAGAAAGTTAATCTGGCCTTCTTCTTCTTCTTTCCTTTCTATCTCCTTCTTTCTTCCCTTCCACTCAGTTATAAACTCATTAGGGCAGTTCTGAGTAGGGAAGGAAGGGAATGGAGTCCAAGGAGGAGGATGTCAGGAAGCCAGCCCAATAAATATTGGAACCTATTCATGGAGAGTGTCCTAAATCTATATGTACCAAATGATAGCATTGCAATATATATATATATATGAAGCAAAAATTGGTAGAACTAAAAGGATAAATAGAGAAATGCATAATTATAGTTGGAGACTTTAGAGCTCTCTCTCAACAACTGATAGAACAACTAGACAGAAAATTATCAGGCATTTAGAAAAACTTATTATCATCAACCAAAAGGATGTAATCAACATATATAGGATACTTCACACAACAACAGAATATGTATTGTTTGTGCTCATGGGACATTCATTAAGATATCCTGAACCACAAAAGAAACCTTAACAATTTTGAAATCTATATAGTGTATTGTCTTACCACAATGGAATAAAACTAGAAATTAATACCAGAAATATACCAGGGAAACCTCCAATACTTGGAAACTAGATAATGGATATCTAAATAATCTACGAGTCAAAGAAAACATCTCAAGGGAACTCCCCCAAATACATTGAACTGAATGAAAATGAAAATATAATAAATTTCGGGAAATAGTGAGGTTAGTGCCAAAATATAGCACTAAATTCTTCTTCTTTTTTTTTTTTTTACAGAGACAGAGAGTGAGTCAGAGAGAGGGATAGACAGGGACAGACAGACAGGAACGGAAAGAGATGAGAAGCATCAATCATTAGTTTTTCATTGCACATTGCAACACCTTAGTTGTTCGATTGCTTTCTCATATGTGCCTTGACTGCGGGCCTTCAGCAGACCGAGCAACCCCTTGCTGGAGCCAGCGACCTTGGGTCCAAGCTGGTGAGCCTCGCTCAAACCAGATGAGCCCGCACTCAAGCTGGTGACCTTGGGGTCTCGAACCTGGGTCCTTCCGCATCCCAGTCTGACGCTCTATCCACTGCGCCACCACCAGGTCAGGTAGCACTAAATTCTTACATCACAAAAGGGAAAAAACTTCATGTATAATCTAAGTTTCCACCTCAAGAATCTAGAAAAAGAAGAGCAAAATAAAACCAAAATAATCAGAAAAAGGAAATAGAGATGGGAACAGAAATAATGGAATTAAAAAATACAAAATCATTGGAGCGAATCAGTGACACAAAGATCTGATTCTTTGGAAAGATCAATAAATTGACAAACCTCTATTAAGAATGATAGAAAAAAAGAGAGGCAACCCAACTTTCTAATATCAGGCAGGAAAACAGGTGCTATCACTACAGAACTTGTAGATGTCAAAAGTGTAATGAAAGAATATTTTGAATAGCTCCACACACATAATTTTGACAACTTGGGTGAAATGAACCAATTCATCAAAAAACACATACCTTCACAACTTACCCAATATGAAGTATATTATTTGAATAGCTTCGTAACTATTGAGGATATTGAATTTTAAAACTCTCCCAAAAGAAATCTCTCAGTGCAGATTATTTCTTTGGAGAATTCTACTAAATATTAAAGAAGAACTAAAACTAATTCTCTGCAATTTCTTCTGAAAAATTGAAGATGAAGGAACACTATCCAATTTATTTATGAAGCTAAAACTGAGATACTCAAACCAAAGACAGTGCAAAAAGAGAAACATAAACCAATCTCTCTCATAAATGTAGAGAGTTGCAAAAATCCTTAAACTATTAAACAGAATTCAGTAATATATGCAAAGAATTATATACCATGACCTAATGGGAATTTTACAGGGAAAGCCTATTTTGATGTTTGAAAATCAATGTAATTCACCATATTAACAAGAAAAATCACATGATTATGAGAAACAATGCAGAAAAAATTTTGACAAAATTTAATACTCATTCAAGATTTTTAAAAAACTATCAGAAACATAGGAATAGAGAGGAACTTCCTGAAGTTGATAAAAAGCATTTAACATAAAAAAAAACACAAACAGCTAACATTGTATGTACTTAATGGAGAAAGACAATGCTTTTTTTCTAAAATAAGGAATACAGCAAGGATGTCTGCTTTCACTACATCTTATTCGACACTGTGTAGAAAACCCTAACAAGAGCAATAGGCAAGAAAAGGAAATAAAAGGCATAAATATCAGAAAGGAAAGAAGTGAAATTTTCTCTGTTTGCACAGGACAAGATTGTCTATATAGGAAATCTCAAGGAATCAAGAAAAAAGGTGAAGGGGTTAGCCAAAAAAATATACATAATACATATATATACAGACAACAGGGTAGCAATAGCCAGACGGAACGGGGGTAGGAGATGGGAGGAAGGGGACAAATAGGGGGAAATAGAGTGGAAAGAGACTTTGCACGGGGCATGATGTGGTGTGTAGATGGTGCTATATTGAGTGGAACACTTGAAATCATGTCAACACAATAAATTTAAGAAATTAAGTAAGAGAGAATGATGATGCTAAAAACCAGTACAAAATTAATTTACCATGCTCAATTATAGCATGAAAAAAAAACTTATTGGTGAGTTCAGAAAGGACACAGGATACAGTATAAACAGATAAAAATCAATTGTATTTTTATATACTAGAAATAACATGTGGACATCAAATTAAAAATACATTATTTACACCTGCCAAAAATGACAAATGAGACTTGTATGCTGAAAACTACAAAATGCTGATGAGAGAAATCAAAGAAGATAAAAAGAACGGAGAGACGGTCTGAATTTTATGGCACCAAAGTTTATAGAAATTTGATCAACAATATAAGATTGTTGGGCCCACATTTCTTTCTTTCTTTTTTTCCTAGAAAGAGAGAGACAGGAAGGGAGAGAGATGAGAAGGATCAACTCATAGTTGTGTCACTATTAGTTGTTCCTTGATTGCTTTCTCATACATACCATTATGAGGTGGGGGGAACTCAAGCCAAGCCAGTGACCTCTTGCTCAAGTCAGTGACCTTGGGCTTTAAGCCAGTGACCTTTGGGCTCAAGCCAGTGACCCTGGGGTCATGTTGATGATCCTGCACTCAAGCCGGTGAATCCATGCTCAAGCCAGATGAGCCTGCACTCAAACCTGGGTCCTCAGCATCCCAGATCGATGCTCTATGCACTGTGCCATCACTGGTCAGGCTGTAACTCCCATTTTTTATCCATATTTCCCATGTGAGTAAACTACTGAGAGATTTAATACCTTACCCTGGGTTATACACTTGGTGTGATGTAGAACCAGGACTCAAACCCATGTTTATCTCACTCTAAATTCCAAGCTTTTAACCACTGTGCTCTACTGTCTGGAGGAATGTCAAACTCCAAACTTTGAAAGACAAAGCCATTCTAGAGCATCTGAATTCCACATCAGCCAAGACAGTGACATCCAGCCAGTGGTGGGACTCAAATAATTTAACAACCGGTTCTCTGCCCTAATGACCGTTTTAAGTATAAAAAAACGATATACCGAAAGGTAGTTTATTATTTCATGCATTTAATAGTTAAATAAGAACAATAAAAGAGGTACCCAAAACTAGATTATGTTACAAGAAAGAGTTCTAGCCTGACCAGGCAGTGGCGCAGAGGATAGAGCGTCGGACTGGGATGCTGAGGACCCAGGTTCGAGACCCCAAGGTCGCCAGCTTGAGCACGGGCTCATTTGGTTTGAGCAAAGCTCACCAGCTTAGACCCAAGGTCGCTGGCTTAAGCAAGGGGTCACTCGATCTGCTGAAGACCCGTTGTCAAGGCACATATGAGAAAGCAATCAGTGAACAACTAAGGTGTCACAATGCGAAACGAGAAACTAATGATTGATGCTTCTTATCTTTCCGTTCCTGTCTGTCCCTCTCTGTGACTCTCTCTGTCTCTGTTAAAAAAAAAAAAAAAAAAAGAAAAGAAAGAGTTCTAAAATATTGAAAAATACCCGACAAAAAACAATATAAGTTGTCACCCTCTGGTGGTTTGGCACTTTTTCTCTTTACATTATATGTTTGTTTACTGGAGTAACAAATGTGAGGGAATTAAAATGTAGTATTTCACCAAAGGTATAATGAGTTTCATGAAATGAATAAATAAATATTACAAGCATTGTTCCATCAAATTTTTCCACTTATGGATGGAATGAATATGACTACGGCCGCTTAGAATATGCTGTTGCACAGATGAACATTAAAAAAGAATAAGGAATGTCAATTTGTAATTTCCACACTGGGCGGCTGCCCAGGTGTCCACCTCAGGGAGAACCCTGATTACCAGCCGTTTTAACCACCGGTTTGCCAAACTCAACAAAAAATTAGGTATCAGTTCTGCCGAATCAGTGACAACCAGCTGAATCCCACCACTACATCCAAACAAGATATCACAGAGATGAACAGTCTTTAGGCTTTGTCAAAAAGAAGCAGGAGAACCTTGGACAATACCAATGATAGTTATGTCTGTGTCATCTATTTCTTTAAAAAGTCTTGTCTTGACTGGCAGTCTGCATTTTCTTTTTCTGTCAGGAGAGCAGAACCCACCCAGTGTGTGTGTGTGTGGGGGGGGGGTGGTGGTAAAATAGTCCCAGGTACAGCTCTCAAGTACATCCCATTGTTTGGATCTGTAGCACTAACCCCCTGGACTTCAGCACATATTTTTATAAAAGCACTCTTCTGAACCTAGCCTTTCTCCTGGAATCTCTGTTCGGTACCTTTCTAACAGCTGCTGGCAATGTGGCCTCACTCTCCTTAGGATAACAGCTGCCAAAGATGGCCACTTCCAGCCTGGGAGGGGTGTGGGGAGAGGAGTGTTGGGAGGAGGAGTGACTTCCCAGCAAGATTGTTTCTCCAAAGATACTTTATCTTTAGCAGCTGCCAAGGACGCTTAATTTGTGAAGTCTAGACCTGGTGCCTGAGACCATCACTTCCTTCTTGATCCTCATTCAGTAACAGGAACTGCAGAGGCTTGAGCATTTTTAGTCAGAATGAGAGCTCACATACACACCTGTGCCTTCAGGTCATGGGGTTATGATACAAAGAACAAAGAGCCTTTCTAAGATTCCAAAGGAGGGTAGAGGCTCAACCATCTGTAACAGCTGAAAGGGCTATTTGGAAAACCTAAATCGCTCAGCGATAACTGAGATTTATTTTTCTGTATGAGCAGATCCTTATCACCTAAGTGGTAACATCCCGCATTTAAATTCTGTGAGCCCTTCAGCACTTGGAAAAGTAATTTTGTTAATATTAAACAATAAAATATAGTTGGTCACTGGGAAGGCAATATAATAGAGTGACAAATTCATAGCATTTTTCCCCCTGGGAAAAATTTACAGTTTCCAAAACACGTCTTATTTTACATACATACAAATTTATGTTTTTAATTATATAAAGATTTTTTAGTTCGTAGCAACTGTCTTTGAGTCTCAAATACCTCATGCAAATATGAGACAAACTGTAGTAAGAAATAACCCAAAGCGGCCTGGCCTGTGGTGGCGCAGTGGATAAAGCATCGACCTGGAACGCTGAGGTTGCCGGTTCAAAGCCCTGGGCTTACCTGGTCAAGGCGCATATGGGAGTTGATGCTTCATGCTTCCTGCTCCTCCTCCCTTCTCTCTCTCTCTCTCTCTCTCTTTCTCTCTCTCTCTCTCACTCTCATTCTCTCCTTTCTAAAAATGAATAAATAAAATTGAAAAGAGTGAATTTAAAATATATATATAAAAAACTCAAAGCAATTATTTCAGATAAGCAATATGTTTTGGGTGTCATTCTCTCTTAAAATATATATTTTTAAAAAGTTAAAGGAGTATCACCATGAAGATGATACTTGATGTTTCCTGTGTACTGGTCTCTTAAAGGCTCTACTGGTACTAGCAGTTGGTGAGGTTGGAGATCAGGATCAGCATACCAGCTTTTATAAGTTCATAAACTAACTTTATTAGTCCTTTTTACTAGTCATAAGTGTTGTATAAGGAAGAACATCCTTTGTGAATTTACAGTGAAAAGTCTGTTAAGAGGATGAGGAATTTCATGTCATTTGCTACAACCACAGTCCCCTCAGTTTTATAAATTGAATAAGATCTGAAGTTTTATTCCTGAATATAGGATTAAAATAAAGGAAACTGGCCTGACCAGGCAGTAGCGCAGTGAATAGAGCATCAGACTGGGACGTAGAAGACCCAGGTTCAAAACCCTGAGTTCGCCGGCTTGAGCGCAGGCTCACCAGCTTGAGCACAGGGTCACTGGCTTCAGCATGGAATAATAGACATGACACCATGGTCACTGGCTTGAGCCCAAAGGTCTCTGGTTTGAAGCCCAAGGTCTCTGGCTTGAGCCCAAGATCGCTGGCTTAAGCAAGGGGTCACTTGCTCTGCTGTAGCCTCCCGGTCAAGGCACATATAATAAAGCAATCAATGAATAATTAAGAAGCCTCAGTGAAGAATTGAGGCTTTTCATTTCTCTCTCTGTCTGTCTGTCCCTATCTGTCCCTCTCTCTAACTCTCTGTCTCTGTAAAAAATAAAAGATTGTATAAAAGTCAGTGAACTCAAGCTCTAGTGACCTAGTGTATCCTCTTCTACTCAAGATCTAGTGCCTTGTTAATCACAATACTCTTGGAAACCTGTCCAGTTCTTTCCCCTGCACAGGAGAAAGTGAATTACCCTTATCACTGGTTCTATTTTTCTTCGAGTCCATGGAAACCAACCTGGTAGTCCACTGAGACAATTTCTATGATGTGACTTCTTTTACATTAGCTCCCTTTAGGATGGCTACTTTCTGGACGTACAGAGTAAATTATAGGGCAATGCACAGGGAACCATGGCTAACATAGAGATCTATTAGACATGGATATGACTTGGAAGAAGATTGTCATCTAGCAGGGAAGTAAAACATATGCTATATAAATATTGGCTCAAAATGTCACTCATATTTTCTAGTTCTCTACAGGATAATAATAGGATTATAATAACCATCTCCAAATTATTTCTCTGGCCCTGTCCCCTCCTATTCTGCCAAAATTTTGGCTTTGGTTCCTTCTGAGGAGGTTTTGTCATGTTTCCCATGCACTCTATGCAGTTCTCTTAGCTACCACAGCATGCTCACTACTTTCCTCACTCCTGTTCTTGCTTGCTGTGGTTGTATTTTCGAATATTATTAACATCCAAAAGCTGTGAGGTCACAGATGTCTAGTAAAAATGCTGCTCCTGTCACTGTCCCCTAGTGGCAGTGCAGGGGCTGCCAATGGCTGTGCCCAACGTGTGGGGTCTGCACTCAATCACCTTCCACAGTGTCACCGACCATCCTTAGACCTCACACCATGTGGTATGGTTGAAAGTTCAAGAACCTATATCACACAGGCTTGAATTAGAATGCCTGCTCTGCCATTTCCTACCTGCAAGGTTTTTAAGCATTTTACTTCACTTCTAGAAACCTCTGTATCTTGCCTAATCTGTCAAGTAGGGATTAAGTTGTTCTGAAGATTAAATGGAATAATATAAGTAAAGTGTCTAGCATGGTACTGACATATGATAGGTACAGGTTGAAGCCATTGTTATGTATTTATTTAATGTATCTTAATCAAGTCACCCTACCTCCTGGGCTCTGTGCTATATGCCAGGTCTAAAAAGATGAAGAAGTTTCTGCATCTGGGAGCTTACTGTCCAATATTGGGAGTCAGCATCTAAATAAATAACTGTAATAAAGGACTATAGTTGCTCTGTTAGAATTCCAAATTTCTCTTATTTTTATCATTCATTTTTCAGGATGACATGTGATGTCCCAGAAGAGAGATAGAGGTGATGTGCTATGGAAGTTAAGGGGACAGAACGTCCCGTTCTGGGTTCAGTGGCTGATGAGAATTACTGGCACTCGTCAGCATGATGTGTTCACTGTCTCTTTAGCGTTTCTGTTTCATCACCTCACCATTTACGTGAACGTGGAGTAGTAGACCAAACCTGAAATGAATTGAATGATGGAGAATGTACGTGGACGTTTGGACTTAGTTTGATAAATTGACCAATATCTTATTTTCAGTATATGAGAACCTGTTTTCATGATAGGCTCCTTCCTTTTGATGATATTTATATCATCCACTAAACAAAAAAGTTATAACTGACATGGTACATTGGATGCTGTGTCTCAAATTGTGCTCCTGAATCCTGTCACCATCTGGGACCAGCCATTCAGAAAAGATTAAATGTGAGGCAGGCCTGTATCTGAATACATGTGTGTCAGTCTTTCCCATCTGTTTTAATTTTGCTTAAAATAATAACAGCTTTCTTTACCCCCCTACTTGAAACTATGCTGATTCTTTTAATGTTCATCAGCCAGAAGTAGTCTTCAGTACTTAAGAGTTTCAGAATCCTGCAAAGACTACCTTTAATTGAACCAATAGAAAAAAATTATAGCTGCGTATTTTATTGTCTGGGCTAGAATCACTAAAAAGTTATTGATACTTAGAGCAGAATATTTATACTGTAATTTAACATTATAAATGGTGTCTGAAAAGACTTTTATGTTGGTCAGCACAGTTTTTGTAGGACTAAGAGCAGGTAAGCAAAATGTCTTTTCTGTTGCATAGCTTTTTAATTATTGAAAAATTAATCACATTTTGTATTCAAATCTATTATATCCTTTGTTCTGTTTTTCTGCATTTTAAAAATTATATTGCTGTGAACCTCAGTTTCTACATTGCTCTCCAACCTAACCCTAAATAAAACATCTCTTGCCCTAGGCAAATAAATTTTACCTTGTTCTGAGGCAAAAAGTAATTTAGCGTGATGATAATGTAATTTAGGGTAATTTGAGAATATAATATCGATGAAAATTATAGCTGATTAAAAGGGGTAACTCTTAAACTTAATAATTGCTCTCAGAAGTCACCATGGAAACATGAGGCCAGTATTATTGTTTCCCATCATACTATACACAAAGAACTTTATATTCTGAGCAAGGGGGATTGATGAAACATAACACCTATGACCCTGAATATTTTACAAGGTTGACTACCTGTCACCATATCAATATGCCTGTCACTTAATACAATCAAGTGTTTTGCAGTGCAGAACTTCAACTGAATTAGCTTTCAGATGAGTACTTCTGTTGATAGATATGTGGATAAGGGATAGGGGACTGAATACATTTTAAGTAGTGTGAAATGTAGGAGACTAGGAGACCTGCTGCTTTTTTGTCGTAGATGCCAATTTATAGTAATTAGGCCCCACGGCTATATAAAGACTCTTTTAATAATCAAAGCTTTTGTAGATATTATAAATAAACGAATAAATCCCTTGGAAGTGAAAAATTAAGCCAGCTAACTTAAAATCTAGATTGTTAAAATTTTCTTTAAAATTATTTATTATTTTGTCTCATCTTGTATGGAATCCCTTTTCCGTTTAAAAAGAACTTAGTTTGCATAACACAGTGCAATAATAATTCAGTGCTAGGAAAAAATATTGAAAAGATTCTCATTCTAAATGTGGAAAGAACACCCTTCTGAATCTCCCAGTTTCACTCAACTGCTTTTCTCTGATAACTTTAAGATGTATTCACTTAAATATTTGGTGACTTTGGGGCCTGCAATGTCACTGGTGGGATAAAGGAGTAGATAATTATCAGTATGTGCAGTAACTGCAATCCCAAAATATTATTTTTCAGATAGTACTTAAAAAGAAAACATTTTTTATTGTTAGAATATAAAACTAGCCTGACCAGGTGGTAGAGCAGTGGACAGAGCATTGGACTGAGATGTGGAGGACCCAGGTTCGAGACCCCGAGGTCACCAGCTTGAACACAGGCTCATCTGGTTTGAGCAAAGCTCACCAGCTTGAGCCCAAAGTCGCTGGCTCAAGCAAGGGGTCACTCGGTCTGCGGTAGCCCCCCAGTCAAGGCACATATGAAAAATCAATCAATGAACAACAAAGGAGCCACAACGAAGATTGATGTTTCTCATCTCTCTCCCTTCCTGTCTGTCCCTGTCCGTCCCTGTCTCTGACTCTGTCTCTGCCACAAAACAAACAAACAAACAAAAAAACTAGACTATTACCTATACTGGCCCCACCTGGTGGTTTGATTTTTATTTATTAAGAACATATAATGGCCCTGCCTGGCCCGCGGAGCCCGGGGCTTGCAGCCCAACTTGCAAGTGCAGCTCTGCCCATGGGGCAGGGCGAAAGCCCGGGAATGGGCTGAGAACCGTGGCTGAGCAAAGGTGCTCACCCCTGCCCTTGGTGCCAAGGCTTGTGACCCCAGGCTCAGGGTGCAGCCTCACCCACAGCAGCAGGGCAAAGGCCAAGGCTTGTAGACCAAGGCACATGAACACAGCCCCTCCCATGGAAGAGAGGTGGAAACTGCAGCGACAGCCGCAGCTGCCCGGCGCGGGCAACACCCATACCCAAACGCCCAAACACCCAAGGCAGTAGCAGAGGAGGTGGTAGGCCTGCAGACAGACCACATCTAGGGAACACAGAGGCCACACCCATTGGACTACAGTGGCTACAACCTTCTTATACACAGACAAAATGGGAAGGCAGAGAAATGCAACTCAATTGAATCAAGAGAAATCCCCAGAAAAGGACTAGAATGAGTCAGATATAACCAAATTACCAGATTCAGAGTTTAAAATAATGATTGTTAGGATGCTCAAAGATCTTAGAACAACAATAGATAGTCATAATGAACAACTAAATAAAGAGATAGCAAGTATAAAAAAGGACATTGAAATATTAAAAAAGAATCAGTCGGAGATGACAAATACAATATCAGAAATGAAGACCTCAATGGAAGGAATTAAAAACAGAATGGATGAAGCTGAGGATTGAATCAGCGAATTGGAGGACAAGTTGAATGAGGTCACGGAAGCAGAGCAGAAAAAAGAAAAGAGACTCAAAAAGTCTGAGGAAACTTAGAGAGCTCTGTGACAACATAAAGAGAAATAACATCTGCATCATAGGGGTTCCTGAAAAAGAAGAGAAAGAACAAGGCATAGAGACTTTGTTCAATCATATCATAGCTGAAAACTTCCCTAAATTGATGCAAGAAAAAGTCACACAAGTTCAAGAAGCACAGAAAATTTCATTAAAGAGAAACCCAAAGAAATCTATACCAAGACACATCATAATTAAAACACCAAAGCTAAGTGATAAAGAGAAAATATTAAAAGCTGCTAGAGAAAAAAAGGCTATCACCTACAAAGGAGCCCCCATAAGGATGACATCTAACTCCTCAACAGAAACACTTGAGGCCAGAAGGGAATGGCAAGAAATATTCAAAGTAATGCAGAACAAGAGCCTACAACCAAGACTACTTTATCTAGCAAGGCTATCGTTTAAAATTGAAGGAGAGGCCCTGGCCGGTTGGCTCAGCGGTGGAGTGTTGGCCTGGCGTGCGGGGGACCCGGGTTCGATTCCCGGCCAGGGCACATAGGAGGGGCGCCCATTTGCTTTTCCACCCTCCCCCTCCTTCCTCTCTCTCTCTCTTTCTCTCCTGCAGTGAGGCTCCATTGGAGCAGGGATGGCCTGGGCGCTGGGGATGGCTCCTTGGCCTCTGCCCCAGGCGCTGGAGTGGCTCTGGTCGCGGCGGAGCGATGCCCTGGAGGGGCGGAGCGTCGCCCACTGGTGGGCAGAGCGTCGCCCCTAGTGGGTGTGCCGGGTGGATCCCGGTCGGGCGCATGCGGGAGTCTGTCTGACTGTCTCTCCCCATTTCCAGCTTCTGAAAAAAAAAAAAAATTGAAGGAGAAATAAAAAGCTTCGCAGACAAAAAAAAAGACTGAAGTAATTCAAACAATTAATTAATTCAAAGACTGAAGTAATACAACCAAACCAATGCTACAAGAAATGTTAAGGGGCCTGTTGTAAACAGATCAAAGGGGGAAAAGAATATAGCAAAAGAGGAATACAGCTTTAAAGAATAAAATGGCAATAAACAACTACATATCAATAATAACCTTAAAGGTAAATGGATTAAATGATCCAATCAAAAAACATAGGGTAGCTGTGTAGATAAGGAAACAGGACCCATACATATGCTGCCTACAAGACACACACCTTAAAACAAAAGATGCACATAGACTGAAGGTAAAAGGATGGAAAAAATATTTCATGCAAATGGAAATGAAAAAAAAGCTGGAGTAGCAATACTTATGTCAGACAAAATAGACTTTAAAACAAAGACTATAGTAAGAGATAAAGAAGGTCACTACATAATGATAAAGGGAGCAATCCAACAGGAATATATAACCATTATAAATATCTATGCACCTAATATAGGAGCACCTAAATATATAAAGCAGACTTTGATGGATATAAAGGGTGAGATCAACAGCAATACTATAATAGTAGGGGATTTCAATATCCCACTATCATCACTAGATAGATCCTCCAGAAAGAAAATTAAGAAGGAAACAGCAGACTTAAAGGACACATTAGATCAACTGGATTTAATAGATATCTTCAGAACCTTTCACCCTAAAGCAGCAGAATATACATTCTTTTCAAGTGCTCATGGTACATTCTCTAGGATAGACCACATGGTAGGGCACAAAAGCAGTCTCAACAAATTTAAGAAGATTGAAATCATCAGGCATCTTCTCTGACCACAATGGCATGAAACTAGAAATCACCTACAACAGGAAAACTGAAAAACACTCAAACACTTGGAAACTAAATAGCATGTTATTAAATAACGAATGGTTAACAATGAGATCAAAGAAGAAATAAAAAATTTTCTAGAAACGAATGATAATGAGCATACAACAACTCAAAATTTATGGGACACAGCAAAAGCAGGACTGAGAGGAAAGTTCATAGCAGTACAGACATACCTTGAGAAGCTAGAAAAAGCTCAAATAAACAACCCTGCATCTAAAAGAACTAGAAAAAGAACAGCAAGTAAAGCCCAGAGGTAGTAGAAGGAAGGAAATAATAAAGATCAGAGTGGAAATAAATGACATAGGGGTTAAAGAAACAATACAGAGGATCAATGAAACAAGGAGCTGGTTCTTTAAAAAAGTAAACAAGATCGATGAACCTTTAACCAGACTCACCCAGAAAAAAAGAGAGAGGACGCAAATAAATAAAATTAGAAATGAGAGTGGAGAAATAACAACTGACACAACAGAAATACAAAATAGTGTAAGAAAATACTATGAAGTATGCCAAAAAATTAGACAACCTAGATGAAATGGACAAATTCTTTGAAACATATAATATTTTAAAAATAAATCGGGAAGAATCAGAAAACCTAAACAGACCGATCACAACAAATGAGATCGAGACAGTTATCAAAAAACTCCCAACAAACAAAAGCGCAGGGCCTGATGGCTTCACAAGTGAATTCTACCAAATATTCAAAGAAGAACTAACTCCTGTCCTTCTCAAGCTATTTCAAAAAATTCAAGAGGAAGGAAGACTTCCAAGCTCCTTTTATGAAGCGAGCATAATTCTGATCCCAAAACCAGACAAAGATAACACAAAAAAAAGAAAATGATAGGCCGATATCCCTGATGAATCTAGATGCTAAAATCCTCAACAAAATATTAGCCAACCAGATCCAGCAATATATGAAAAAAATCATACACCATGATCAAGTAGGATTTATTCTGGGAAGGCAAGGCTGGTACAATATTTGCAAATCAATCAATGTGATTCATCACATAAACAAAAGAAAGGAGAAGAACCACATGATAATTTCAATAGATGCAGAAAAAGCATTTGATAAAATCCAGCACCCATTCATGATCAAAACTTTCAGCAAAGTGGGAATACAGGGAACATACCTCAAATGGTGAAGGCCATCTGTGACAAACCCACAGCCAACATCATACTCAATGGGCAAAAAATAAAAGCAATCCCCTTAAAATCAGGAACAAGGCAGGGGTGCCCCCCTTTCACCACTCTTATTCAACATAATTCTGGAAGTCCTAGCCACAGCAATCAGACAAGAAGATATAAAAGGCATCCAAATTGAAAAAGAAGAAATAAAACTATCATTATTTGCTGATGATATGATATTGTACATAGAAAACCCTAAAGTCGCAGTCAAAAAAATACTGGACCTGATAAATGAATTCAGAAAGGTGGCAGGATATAAAATTAATACTCAGAAATCAGAGGAATTTTTATATACCAACAATGAACTGTCGGAAAGAGAAAATAAGGAAACAATTCCCTTCACTGTTGTATGCAAAAAAAATAAAGTACCTAGGAGTAAATTTAACCAAGGAGATTAAAGACTTTTACTCGGAAAATTATAAAACATTGACAAAAGAAATCAAGGAAAATACAAACAAGTGGAAGCATATACCGTGCTCATGGTTAGGAAGAATAAACATTATTAAAAACCAATATTACCCAAAGCAATGTATAAATTCAAGGCAATAACAATTAAAATACCAATGACATACTTCAAAGATATAGAACACATTTTCCAAAATTTTTTATGGAACCAAAAAATAACACAAATAGCCTCAGCCATCTTGAAAAGGAAGTATAAAGTAGGAGGTATCACACTTCCTGATATCAAGTTATACTACAAGGCCATTGTACTCAAAACATCTTGGTACTGGTATAAGAACAGGCATATAGATCAATGGAACAGAACAGAGAACCCAGAAATAAACCCACACCTTTATGGATAACTGATATTTGACAAAGGAGGTAAGAGCATACAATGGAGTAAAGATAGCCTCTTCAACAAATGGTGTTGGGAAAATTGGACAGCTACCTGGGATGCTGAAGACCCAGATTCAAAAACCCTGACATCACCAGCTTTTGTATGGGCTCACCAACCTGAGTGCGGGGTCACTAGCTTGAGTGTGGGATCATAGACATGACCCCATGGTTGCTGGCTTGAGCCCAGAGGTCACTGGCTTGGCTGGAGCCAAGGCACATATGAGAAAGCAATCAATGAACAACTAAGGTGCCGCAACAAAGAATTGATGCTTCTCATCTCTCTCCCTTCCTGTATGTCTGTCTCTCTTGCTAAAAAAAAAAAAAAAAAAAAAAAAAAAAAAAAAAAAAAAAAAAAAAAAAAAAAAGGCTGATTTTAAATTTTATATGGAAATGCATAAAGCAAAGATTATCAAGACAATCTTTAAAAAGAAACATTTGGGATCTTATACTTTCAGGTATCAAAATCTATTATAAAGCTATAGTAATGAAAATAGTATGGTATTAGAGCAAACGTTGATAAACTAACCAATGGGACAGAATTTATAGTTGAAAAATAGATCCACAGATATATGGTTTCCTGATTAATAATTAAGTTGGCAGAGTAGTTCAGTGGGGGGAAAGAGGACTTTTCACTAAATGGTCTTAGGTTAATTGAATATCCATATGAGAATAATAAATCTTTTCTTTTGCCATATATTGATACAAAGCTTAGTTCAGGATAGATTGCAGATCTGCATGTGAAAATTAAAACAATAAAGCTTTTAAAAAAAGCATAGAGGAACATCATCATGACTCAGAAGAAAAGATTTCTTTTTTATAATATTTTTATTTTATTTATTTATTTATTTATTTATTTATTTTGTATTTTTTCTGAAGCTGGAAATGGGGAGAGACAGTCAGACAGACTCCCGCATGCGCCCGACCGGGATCCACCCGGCATGCCCACCAGGGGCGAGGCTCTGCCCACCAGGGGGCGATGCTCTGCCCCACCGGGGCGTCGCTCTGCCGCAACCAGAGCCACTCTAGCGCCTGGGGCAGAGGCCAAGGAGCCATCCCCAGCGCCCAGGCCATCTTTGCTCCAGTGGAGCCTTGGCTGCGGGAGCAGAAGAGAGAGACAGAGAGGAAGGAGGGGGTGGGGGTAGAGAAGCAAATGGGCGCTTCTCCTATGTGCCCTGGCCGGGAATCGAACCCGGGTCCCCCGCACGCCAGGCCAATGCTCTACCACTGAGCCAACCAGCCAGGGCTATATTTTTATTTTTTTAATGGGGTGACATCAATAAATCAGGATACATATATTCAAAGATAACAAGTCCAGGTTATCTTGTCGTGTTCAATTATGTTGCATACCCATCACCCAAAGTCAGATTGTCCTCTGTCACCTTCTATCTTGTTTTCTTTGTGCCCCTTCCCCTCCCCCTTTCCCTTTCCCATTCCCCCCTCCCCCCCGTAACCACCACACTCTTATCAATGTCTCTTAGTTTCACTTTTATGTCCCACCTACGTATGGAATAACGCAGTTCCTGGTTTTTCCTGATTTACTTATTTCGCTTCGTATCATGTTATCAAGATCCCACCATTTTGCTGTAAATGTTCCGATGTCATCATTTCTTATGGCTGAGTAGTATTCCATAGTGTATATGTGCCACATCTTCTTTATCCAGTCATCTATTGACGGGCTTTTTGGTTGTTTCCATGTCCTGGCCACTGTGAACAATGCTGCAATAAACATGGGGCTGCATGTGTCTTTACGTATCAATGTTTCTGAGTTTTTGGGGTATATACCCAGTAGAGGGATTGCTGGGTCATAAGATAGTTCTATTTTCAGTTTTTTGAGGAACCACCATACTTTCTTCCATAATGGTTGTACTACTTTACATTCCCACCAACAGTGTATGACGGTTCCCTTCTCTCCACAGCCTCTCCAACTCTTGCTATTACCTGTCTTGCTAATAATAGCTAATCGAACAGGTGTGAGGTGGTATCTCATTGCAGTTTTGATTTGCATTTCTCTAATAGCTAAAGAAGATGAGCATCTTTTCATATATCTGTTGGCCATTTGTATTTCTTCCTGGGAGAAGTGTCTGTTCATGTCCTCTTCCTATTTTTTTTTATTGGATTGTTTGTTTGTTGTTGAGTTTTATGAGTTCTTTGTATATTTTGGATATTAGGCCCTTATCTGAGCTGTTGTTTGAAAATATCATTTCCCATTTAGTTGGCTTTCTGTTTATTTTGTTATCAGTTTCTCTTGCTGAGCAAAAACTTCTTAGTCTGATGTAGTCCCATTCATTAATTTTTGCCTTCACTTCTCTTGCCTGTGGAGTCAAATTCATAAAATGCTCTTTAAAACCCAGGTCCCTGAGTTGAGTACCTATGTCTTCTTCTATGTACTTAATTGTTTCAGCTCTTATGTTTAGATCTTTGATCCATTTTGAGTTAATTTTTGTACAGGGGGACAAACTGTAGTCCAGTTTCATTCGAAAAGATTTCTTAATTAAGATGTAAACAAATAATAAACCAAAAATAAAAATTTGATATATTGGAATATATTAACATTAAAAAATTTTGTTCATTAAGAGTGCAAAGGCAGCCCTGGCTGGGAAGCTCAGTTGGTTAGAGAGTAGTCCAGATACGCCGAGGTTGTGGGTTTGATCCCTGGTCAAGGCACATACAAGAATCAACCAGTGAATGCATAAATAAGCAGGACAACAAATTGATCTCTCTCTCCCTCTCAATTCAGTACATAAAAGAAATTTAAAAGAGAGTACAAAGGCAATTTGAAGAGTGCAATACATCAATAAGTAAGGGGTTTTGTATTCAGAATTTATGAAGAATTCCTACAGAATATAAAATAAGTCTTAAAAACCAATAAGAAAAAGATAGGCAACCCAACATAAAAATGGGAAAAGAATTTGAACCTGCATTTCACCAGAAAGAATATCCAAAAAATAGGAAAAGTTACACAACTTCATTAGTCATCAGAAAAATGCAAATTAGAACTACAATGTATTGTTAGCCCTCTATTGCTGTAATAACCAATGGCCACAAATTTAGTGGTTTAAAACACACAAATGTATTATCTTACAGTTCTGTAGGTTAGAAGTTCAATACAGGTCTCACTGCCCTAAAATCAAGGCTGAATAACACTGCATTCTTTTCGTGAAGGCTCCAGGAAAGAAGACATTTTCCTCCCTTTTCAGTGACTAGGGGCTGCCCTCATTCCTTGGTTTTGCCCCCTGCCCTGCATTTTCAAAGCCAGCAATGTTGTATCCCTCCTACCCTTTTTCCATCAACACATCTGTCTGTGACTGCCAATGGGAAAGTTCTCTGCTTTTAAGTATACACATTTGATTAGATTTATCCAGATAATCCAGGATAATTTCCCATTCTTAAGGCCCATAACTTTAATTCATCTGTAAATTCCCTTTTGTCATGTAAGATCATCTATTCAAAGGTTCTGGAAATTATAATATGGACATCTTTGGGGGACCATTATTGTGTCTACCACAACATGCTACAACTTCACACCCACCAAAATCGCCAATAGAAAAGAAAATAAGTGTTGGTAAGGATGTGGAATAAGTATAATGCTCATACATGGCTGCTTGAGAGTAATAACATTTTGCTTTAAAAAAAAATCTTTTTTATTCTGTGTGTAGGGGGCTTCATTTTGAAAGATTTTCAATGCTTATAGAATGCTGTGTCGACAACCTTTTGATTTCAGTACTTTAATAATGTCACTCAGTGGTCTTCTGGTTTGCGTAATTTCTGATGAGAAATCTGCTGTAAATTCTTTGTTCCTCTGAATGTAGTGTTTCTTTTTTTTTCTCTGGTTGTCTTCAAATTTTTCTCTTTATCTATTGGATAACAGTAGTTCAGCTAGCATGTATGTAGGTGTGTTGACTTCTCCTGCCTCATTTTGGTGTTTATTCTGCTTGAATGCTCCCTTGAAGTTTCTGAATCTTTTTTTTTTAATTTTGGAAAATTCTTCAAATATTTCGCTGGCTCATTCTCTCTTCATCTTTTAGGACTCCAGTTATACATTTGCAATACTGTTTGATGTAGCCCCATAGCTCTTGATTTTTTGTTATGTTTTTCTTTAACTCCTTTTTTCTGTGTTTCCACTTGGATCTTTTCTATTGACCTATTTTTAATTCACCAATTCTTTTTCCCCTAATATTCAGTCTGCAGATGGATCTTTTGAAGGAATTCTTTATCTCTGATATCATGATTTTTTTCCCCTAGTATTTCTATTTAACTCTTTATAGTTCTCTCTGCTGAAATCCCCCACTTGTTTGTACATCTTTTATACCTTTTCCACTGAATTCTTTAACATGTCAATCTTAGATATTTTGAAGGCCATGCCTGATACTTCCACCATATGGATCATCCTTCTTTGTATTGTTTTAATCTCTTGAACATACATTGGGTTTTTTCTTTTTTTGTGTCTTTTATAATTTTTGAATTAATGATTGGTGTTGAGTGTGGAAGAATAGTAGAGACTGAGGTAAATTTATAATATCGTTCTCAGGGTGGGCATGTATCAGTGTATTGAGGAGCTGAGCCCGTGTGAGTTTTGTTGTTGCCATAGCTGTCTTCATTCAGTACACCAGAGGCTTCAAACTCCTCTAGAATGGACTGCTTGTACCTTCAGCTTAAAGTTGAAGCTCAGGTGCCAAAATGACTTTCTCAGTCTTCCTGCCTCACTCTCAGCTTCCAGAGGGTGAGGCAGTCCCTGCAAGCCCATTCCACAGAAGTGGTTCTTTCCATGCTCTTGCTTCCTTCTCAGCAGTTCATTGTTGTTGCTTGTTTCTTGATGCTGTGCTTACTGTGGGGTCTGAGTAACATTCTCAATTATTGGTAATATGTTTCTTGGTCTGTGTGCTGTTTACATAGAATTCTTGCTACTGGAGCAATTCCTCTGGATCAAGGTCCTGTGTTTCAGGTAAGCTGAAACATTTCCTAGAAGGGAACAAACATGACTACCCACTGGTATCTTAGCTCAGAGAGAGAATGAGAAATAAGACAGGTTCATTTTGTTCTATGAGGGAGACTTGAACAGCCAAAGGCCATCATTAGAGCACTAAATACATGAGAAACTACTGATCCTAAGAACTACCATTTTCCAGGTCTGTCTGCCTCAGGTGATGCTACTGGGACCATGTCTTTTTCATATTCTGTGGTCTCAAAACATCCTATCACTATAGTATCCATCAAGAATGTATTTTGTAAGAGGTGCTTTAAACAAAGAGTTATTGGGACTATTGTTTTTAAAGAACTCTGTACTCATCAGCAAACTCATAAATCGAACAGGAATTTCCCAGTGTTAACAATGTGGGACTGGAAGTAGCTAGTGGACAAGATCAGTTACCTGCTGCCAGAATCACTGCCCACATAATTTATTTCTTACTGTTGACTTAAATCAAGACAGCCTCATTATGACTGACTGGTAGAAGCAGGGATTTTCTTCATTTTGCCCTCACACAGAAATTTCATTATCTTTTGCTTAACTATGTAGACTTTAATTTTAAGAGGATGTGTTCTTTTTGATGGTAATACTGATTAATGTTTTATGTGGCTTTGCCTTTGAACCTGAAATATTTGCTGACTTTTTTTGAGGTGGAGTTGTCAATTCTTGCTTTGATATTTTAAGTCCAGTCATTTGCGTTTTCTTGGGATCATAGCAAAACTAAACATTCTCTCAATTCTTTGTTCACCATAAAATTTAGGTAAATATATGTATCTCACCTCTTATGTTGTAGAAAAGTTGTGCTTCACTTAGGCCAATGTCAGGTACCTTTGGTTATTGACCTGTCAGAGAATTTTATTGAATGTATACATTGCATATAACTTTAGATGTTGACCTTAAACATATTATATTTCAGATTCTTTTCAAGGGGTAAGCCATATATCTTAATATTTCCTATAACTGGCCTGTTGTGACCTGATACCTGTTCTCCACCATTGACCTTTCCTTCTAACTTTACATTGCCAGAATGTAAAGATATATATACTATACAAAATAGAATTTGAAACATCTTTTGATAAACTAGTCCTTGAATAGCGTGTTAACAGGTTACCCATTAGCAATACGCCATACAGCCAGCTCTATATGTAGGGACTACGGGGTAAGATTTTGATCCGATTAGTATCTGTCATCGGTTATTTATACTTTTCTACACTAAGTAATGTCAGAATTTAAGGGATAACAGTAAAGTGAGAACTGGATTATAATTAGAGAATAAAATAGAAAGCATTCTAGATGGGTTATAACTAACTACCGTATCAGGCTTTTTCTGATAGTAAAAATGTGCTGAATTGTAGAAATTTTGGAAACAGCATAGAAATATACAAAGATAATTGAAATCTCCTATAATGTCACCATTCACAGATGGCTCCTGTTCACATTTTGATCTATTTCCTTTTAGTCTTTTTTTTCCCCATGTGTATGCAGATGCATGCATGGGTGTGTGTTTGTATGTCAAAATAAGTTTTTAACTATCTCAAGGTCTTCAAAAACAATAACAAAGCAGGACATCGTTTTTAAAAAAGGAATGAATATAGAGTCTTAGGAGTGGTGCAGTGAAGAATCAGTTTGACTTAAACTTCATCACAGAGACTATTTTATTTAGAATGTGGCTAAAGAGACAAATGGGGGTCATCTGGTGTTAACCCCCCTTTCCCAGTTGAGCCAAACACCTCACCTTTTCTGCAGTCCTCACTTCCCATGCTGTTTGGCAGAGCTGAGCATACCCTGGCATGATTACTAAAAAAAATTAATGCTTCTTAAGTCAGCTTATAATTAATAACTCCTGACAGAACGTGAGTCTTCTGTAGGTTTGGAATCTTGCCTAATTTTCTCTGTGATAAGTAATTGGGCGCTGAAGACCTATAAGGCTCCTTCCTCTGAGTATCTGCCAAACAGCCTACGTCTCTAATGCGGTAAGATGATTCAGATCTAAAACGGCTGGAGGTTTTCTCATGTGTCACAGCACTGAGGAGATGTGTATATATTCTACCCCCCAAGCCCAGCACTTCCCCAAACAAGAAAAGATTTAAAATGGATCAAAAATGTCTATACCTACAGTCACTTAGATGCTTTGGTTAACATCTGTTTTCTACGGTATTCTTTGTTCAACTCACAAATTTTCTATGTCATCAAATTAAATGTGAAAGATGAGTTTCTCACCAGCTGTGAATACTATCAAGTTGGTGATTACACTTTTCTCTGAAATTTGGTCTATATATTGATGGAATTGTGTTTACTAAACTCCTTTATAAGAATATATTGGGACATTTCTGTCATAGGGCTTCACCTTCGTACGTCTGACTATTGTGAAAGTCAAAGTCAGAGCTTTGTGCTGCCTGGGTGATAACTCTTTCCAAAGGTTCAAAGGCAATACTTTTTTTTTTTTAATTATCTGCTTTTGTTTTATTTCCTTAAAGCAGGATTTGGATTTTTAAACCTTGACACTGTTGACATTTAAAGAAGATGATTCTTTGTTGTGGGGGACCGTCTGGTGCATTGTGCGATGCTAGGCAGCATGGCTGATCTCTATAGCCACCAGGCGCCCGTAGCAACCAATCCCCCTCCACGGGTTTCTTAGTTTATTTCTTTAATTTTCCCCCACCTTTTAGAGATAAAGAGACAAAGGAGAGGGACAGAGAGGAGAAGTGAGAAAGAGAGCAAGAAGCATCAACTCATTGTTCTATTGAATACTTAGTTGTTGCATTTAGTTGTGCACTCATTGATTGCTTCTCCTACCCTGACCAGGGATTGAACGTGTGTGCTGGGTCAACACTTTATCGACCGAGCCACCCGGCCAGCAACCCCTCCCCCAAATATTGACAATCAGAATTTCTCCAGACATTGTCATATGTCCCCTGGAGGTTATAATCACCCTTGTTGAGAACATCTGGCCTACCGAATAGTATTCACATCTCAGTCGTGACAGTGTAATAACATATATTTATGGGTGAGATGTAACTGGGGTTCCAAGCTAGTACTGTTTGTTCATCTCTTCCACAAAGTTACTATAGAGAAGTTCAGACAGCACAACTAGAGAGCACTTGCTTGAACACATATACTAATTTAAGCAAGTGGATTGATACCTCCTAGTAAGCTGGATTTGACAGAAGCTACTAGTTTCAAAAAGGTTGAGTCTCACTGTTTGTGAGTCATCATCACTTTAAAGGTAAGAAAGTAAGACATATGAGTAATATCACACATAGAGTTATTCAACCCAGGGGTTCAGTTCTGCTTCTGAGAGGGTACAGCTAGGAATAACCGCGGTTGATTTATAGAACTTTCATTAGGCAAGCATTTTCAAAAAATAACCTGATGGCTTGCTAACAGAAGGAGGCTCAAATTTAATTAGCCCAAAGTAACTATAATTATTTAGAGAGAAAGGTTTTAATTGCAAAACAGCATATTGCACATGTGGGATGAGGGAGAAGTAAACTGCTTTGTATTGGGGGTCAGGGAGTGCCCTGGCCAAGATAGGCCACAGGATTAGTTTAGAAGGCAGAGAGTAGTGTGTGTTCAAATAGAAGTACTGGCCCTGGCCGGTTGGCTCAGTGGTAGATTGTCGGCCTGGCATGCGGAAGTCCCGGGTTCGATTCCCAGCCAGGGCACACAGGAGAAATGCCCATCTGCTTCTCCACCCCTCTCCCTCTCCTTCCTCTCTGTCTCTCTCTTCCCCTCCTGCAGCCAAGGCTCCATTGGAGCAGCAATTGCCCGGGCGCTGAGGATGGCTCTGTGGCCTCTGCCTCAGGCGCTGGAATGGCTCTGATTGCGGCAGAGCGATGGCCCAGATGGGCAGAGCATCGCCCCCTGGTGGGCGTGCCGGGTGGATCCCGGTCGGGCGCATGCGGGAGTCTGTCTGACTGCCTCCCTGTTTCCAGCTTCAGAAAAAATACAAAAAAAAAAAAAGAAGTACTACAGCAATCCTCTTTAATCGCTGCTAAGGTCAGACTATTAAGATAAGAAGTCAGAGAAGGATGTGGTTCTCCTAAGACATATAGAAGGCATGGAAAATTTAAGGCATATTGACATAAAAATATGAAAGTTAAGTAAGTGATGAAATGTTCCCTTAACAGCATAGAACATAAATATTAGAGTCTGGTTGTACGGATGTTATGGAGGGTAAAACAAGTGTTCTTGCTATCCTGCACATGTTTAGAAATTCCCAGGTACCCTCCACAGTGATGTCTCATGAACTTGTAAAGGTTACGGAAAAACATTTTGCACATAAATTATTAGAAGATGACAATTCTTTAATGATTAGATACATGAAAATAGGTCTATTTAGAAAAGCACAATGTAGAGAATAGATTATTTCACAATTTTCAGAAAATCTAAAAAAACATTCAAATAGCTAAAAGTAAGGGTTAAGTTTTTATAGGACTGGCAAAAACTATTTCAACAGGCCCTGGCCGGTTGGCTCAGCAGTAGAGCGTCGGCCTGGCGTGCGGGGGACCTGGGTTTGATTCCCGGCCAGGGCACATAGGAGAAGTGCCCATTTGCTTCTCCACCCCCACCCCCTCCTTCCTCTCTGTCTCTCTCTTCCCCTCCCGCAGCCAAGGCTCCATTGGAGCAAAGATGGCCCGGGCACTGGTGATGGCTCCTTGGCCTCTGCCCCAGGCGCTAGAGTGGCTCTGGTCTCGGCAGAGCGACACCCCGGAGGGGCAGAGCATTGCCCCCTGGTGGGCAGAGCGTCGCCCCTGGTGGGCGTGCCGGGTGGATCCCGGTCGGGCGCATGCGGGAGTCTGTCTGACTGTCTCTCCCCGTTTCCAGCTTCAGAAAAATACAAAAAAAAAAAAAAAACTATTTCAACAAAGAAATTGTGAATGTGTGGGTTTGTTTATTTCTCTGAGAATCAGATGTTTTTAGTTCCAGAGGGCGTGTGTTATAGGTATTCAAAAAACTCACTTATTGAATGTCAACTGTAATTGAAAAAGAGAAATATTTTTTATTTTAAAAGTCACTCTTAAATTCTTACCTCATGTTGACTTGGAATGCTGAGGTCACTGGTTCAAAACCCTGGGCTTGCCAGGTCAAGGCACATATGGGAGTTGATGCTTCCTGCTTCTCCTCCTTCTCTCTCTCTCTCTCTCTCTCTCTCTCTATATATATATATATATATATATATATATATCTTTCTTTCCTTACTAAAATAAAATTTAAAAAGTCTTACCTCTTATCCTCTTACTATCTTACTCTACTCTCAGAAGCCCTTTTGGAAAAGATCCTTCTCTGCTGAGTTCCTATAAAGCATACTGAGTATCTCTCATTACTGCAAACATTGTAGCACTAGTCTTATAAAGTGAGAAATTCTTTCTTCATTAATCTGTAGTGGTTATTATTAAATAAACAGACTACTTAATTACTCAAGTGATCACTCTGAGCCCAGTGTGTATATTTTCCAAGAACAGTTAAAGCTAAATTTAAAAATCTGAGTAGACTGTTAAATTCCTTATTATTTTGTGTTCACTCACATTTATAGAGGATTGCATTTTAGTTAACACCTTAAAATAGCAATTTATATACTTTACCAACTGGAGATAAATGCTTAAAGAATATCTTAGTAGTTTTCTAGAGACAGTTATTTGTAGATAGCTATGAATACTTTTTTTTAAAAGAAAAGCTAACTTTTTATTTCTTTCTTTCTTGCAAGTTGAAATTTGTTCTTATTAAAACTAGTGGAAAGGACCAGGTTTTGTTTGTTTGCTTTAATTTAAACATGGGTCAGTTTATATTTTACTTATTAAGAATGAGCACAGTAAAGCTTTGCAAAGTTGTAATAGTACATGATTCATTTTTAAAAAATATGCTTCTTACCAGTAAAAGAATTTAAAGGCACATACACTGCAGCTGGGCATGAAAGAACAGCTGGAAATACTCATGGATCTATATTTAGTGAAGAAGAGACAAGCTTCCTTCTCCCTTTGAGGGTTCAGTAACCAGCTCCTTGGAAAATAACTGCTTTGATGAGCCTTGTAAATGTAAAATTAGAGGTAGGGTTGAATAGTGTTGGAAATGATGAACTAAGACCCAGCAAAGCATATCCTCAGGCACCATACCTCAAGTTACCCCCAAAATTCATTTTAATTACCAAGAAGATTTTGCCAATTATAAATCAAAAGCCTTAATATTCTACTTTTTGCAGTTTATCATCAGGATGCCGTGATGAATATTCATAAAGATTCAGCCTCACAAACATTCATAGCTGTTAATAGCAATACTAATACCTGGAAGGAGATAATCTAAAAGTTGGAAAATAGTGGAGAAAGTTAAATTATTGAGACATTATTGCACCGATTTATTGGAATGCTGTATAGTCATTAAAGTGACACTGCAAAAGAATATTCAATGTATGAAAAAATATTCATTACATATTAAACACAAAAAGAAAATTTATAATACATACATCATGATTAATGTGTGTTCATAGGCTATTTACCTAGGTCTAGGAGGACACATTCTAGAATGGTAGCTGGTTATCTCTGGCAGTCCCCATTATGAATTAGGGTCCATGTTATTTTCCTTCCTTCCTTCCTTCCTTCCTTCCTTCCTTCCTTCCTTCCTTCCTTCCTTCCTTCCTTCCTTCCTTCCTTCCTTCCTCCCTCCCTCCCTCCCTCCCTCCCTCCCTCCTCCCTCCCTAAAATTTTACTTAAAAATTACATTTAAAGGGGTGACATTGATCAATAAGAGTATATAGGTTTCAGGTAAACAATTCTTTTTTTTTTGTATTTTTCTGAAGTTGGAAACGGGGAGGCAGTCAGACAGACTCCCGCATGCACCCAACCGGGATCCACCCAGCACGCCCACCAGGGGGCGATGCTCTGCCCATCTAGGGCATTGCTCTGTCACAACCAGAGCCATTCTAACGCCTGAGACAGAGGCCACAGAGCCATCTTCAGCGCCCGGGCCAACTTTGCTCCAATGGAACCTTGGCTGCGGGAGGGGAAGAAAGAAACAGAGAGGAAGGAGAGGGGGAGGGGTGGAGAAGCATATGGGCGCTTCTCCTGTGTGCCCTGGCCGGGAATTGAACCTGGGACTCCTGCACGCCAGGCCGACGCTCTACCACTGAGCCAACTGGCCAGGGCCTTAAACATTTCTATAACAGTTGATCTATTGCCTATAATTTAAAGAGTAATTTACACTTATTGTATTTTATTTTTTTTAAATTACTTCATTAAAACAAATTTATTGAATAACTTCTCTGAGCCAGATACAGTTCTAATCAGGGATTATGTTAAATAATGCATGCATTCCTGAATGTATCTTATTTAGAAGTTATGTTTTAAAAGTCAAGGGGCAAAGAGTTGTCAAAGCTTAAAAGTTCATTTTAAAGGAAAATGAAGCTCATCAGTGTAACCAGTAGTATTTAGAAGAGTGAGCTTCCAAGTCATCTTTTCAGAGGGAGGAGGAATAGCAGTGCGCTGAACTTCCACCTCTTTCTCCCTTCCTCTTCCTGCGATGCTTCCAGGCCACCTGCCAGGGACAGTGAACACAGAGTGGGGACTACAGTACACACACTGCTGCAGGTGGGCTTATCAGAATTACAGAGTGGGATTCAGATTGCAGTAACCTGACCTTAAGATTACAGCAGAGAAAGCACAACAGTACTTCTTTCCCGCACTTGAGAAAGGAAGGTATAATGAAGATAGAATTATCAGCACGTGGAAAGGATAAACACAATAGCCCCTGTCTGTTTAGTAGGATAAAGAGAAGATGGCTGTGAGAACAACACAGGAGAAGCTTGTATAACTCCCCGGACAAAGTTGCTGTGTCCCTTTCTATTGCGTAGGTGGGAAAATAGAAAAGGAGAAGAAAACAGAAAAATGTCCAAGTTGTGATTTAAGCGGTGCAACTATTTGTTAGATTATTGGAACCTTTCATAATTCTTTTGGCATTTTAATGAAATCCACCATTAATATTTAATTTTAATAATTTTGAGTTAGTCTTTCCAATCCAGCACTCTCCCTGAGCATGAACTTTTTTTTTTTTTTTTTTTTTTTTGTATTTTTCCGAAGCTGGAAACGGGGAGGCAGTCAGACAGACTCCCGCATGTGCCCTACCGGGATCCACCCGGCATGCCCACCAGAGGGCGATGCTCTGCCCATCCAGGGTGTCGCTCTTGTTGTGACCAGAGCCACTCTAGCGCCTGAGGCAGAGGTCACAGAGCCATCCTCAGTGCTCGGCCATCTTTGCTCCAATGGAGCCTCGGCTGCGGGAGGGGAAGAGAGAGACAGAGAGGAAGGAGAGGGGGAGGGGTGGAGAAGCAGATGGGTGCCTCTCCTGTGTGCCCTGGCTGGGAATCGAACCCGGGACTTCCGCACGCCAGGCCAATGCTCTACCACTGAGCCAACCAGCCAGGGCTCCCTGAGCATGAACTTGATAACATTTTTCAAAGTTGTTGCAGCAAATTTATATGGAAATTAGACTATATTTAATTTTTTTTTTTCTTTTTGCTTAGGCATAAAACTTCCTTTTTATGGCATAGCGAGGAATTTGTGTAAACTACTTCCAAATTGATTGCTTACTTTAATGTTTTAGAACCAGGTGAGATCTCAGTCTGTATTTAGGATGTTGGGCATTTATCAGAACAATGTCATTTTTCAGACACAAATTTAAAATTGATCATCATGAATGAATGCAAAGCACCCTCCTAAGGAGAACATTCATTATGGGCCAGACTTTAAAACTACAACGTGCAATTGGAAGCATCAACTTGTAGTATTTGCTGTCATATGTACCTTGACCAGGCAAGCCCAGGGTTTTGCACTGGCAAACTCAGTGTTCCAGGTCAACACTCTGTCCACGGTGCTACCACAGGACCCGATTTCCAGACTAGTTAAAATTCATGAGTTATCCACGGGCTCACTGGGCTTGTGAAGACGTGTATTTGGTATTGTGGTGGGTGATAGGAAGCAGGCTGCATGTACTTCCCAATGAGACTGCAGGTTATTTACAGATGTGTCCTGGAGGCTGGAAAGAGCTTTTTTTGTTCTTGATCTTGTTTGTTTATTTGTTGTTTGTTTGTTTGTTTGTTTTGGAAGTGGAGGGGAAAGCTGTGGAATGGGAGGATGACATTGGAAGAAACAGGAGTTAAGATCTGTAGACAGTATCCTTCTTTCCCAAGAGTTCTGGCTGCTCTGGAAGGAAGGGGTTGATAGTCCCTGCTCACTAACAGTAGAAGGACAAGATAACCGGGGTCTGCCTGGGGAGGGGGATGGCCTAACACCTCATAGAAAGTGAATCCCTTTGGGCCAGATCTGCCAAAATGCTGCCTGCAAACTGGCTCCTGGAAGCCCCTTCAATGAGGGAGAGGCATGATGATCAGGATAGAATGTGGCTAACATGGCTCCACAATGGAAAGACCAGAAGAAACCTTTTTTTTTTTTTTTTTTTTGTATTTTTCTGAAGCTGGTAACGGGGAGAGACAGTCAGACAGACTCCCGCATGCGCCCGACCGGGATCCACCCGGCACACCCACCAGGGGCGATGCTCTGCCCACCAGGAGGTGATGCTCTGCCCCTCCGGGGCGTTGGTCTGTTGTGACCAGAGCCACTCCAGCGCCTGGGGCAGAGGCCAAGGAGCCATCCCCAGCTCCCGGGCCATCTTTGCTCCAATGGAGCCTTGGCTGCGGGAGGGGAAGAGAGAGACAGAGAGGAAGGAGGGGCGGGGGTGGAGAAGCAGATGGGCGCCTCTCCTGTGTGCCCTGGCCGGGAATCGAACCCAGGACCTCTGCACGCCAGGCCGACGCTCTACTACTGAGCCAACCGGCCAGGGCCAGAAGAAATCATTTTTTAAGTTGACACACTTTAAAAAACAGGCTTTGAACCATCATAGTTGCCTCATGTTATTTTATAATTGTTTTATCTTTTTCAAACCTGAAAACATTTTTTAAAAATATTTTCCTGTTTTCTGTATCAATAAAATCACTATGGCATAACAGTCATCTTAATGAAAACATGACTTAATGAAATGAAATTTTATGAGGTTTGAGAGAAACAATTCTTTGAATTATCTTATTTAGCTTGAATGAAATTAGTATGCTCTTGCTTTCGATCATAAATGATCTGTGCTTTATTGTGTTTTTAATTTTCTTCTGCAGTGAGATTTATTTTTGAAGGTGAGATGAGGGAGGTTGAGAGAGGTCTTCCTCTTGGGCTGTAGGTGACCTGATGTTTAAGTCCTATAGGGTCTGGCTGGGGTAAGGTTTTCTTCAGTTGAGCTAGGGAGTCTAAATAGGAAAGGAGGCCAGAAAGGAAGAAGAGATGGTACACTGAGATTCCCCTGCAGTGTGAGAATGAACTTAGCACTCAGAGAAACCTCCTCTCTGAGAATGGAGGCAAGGAGAGAGGTAATGTTGGTATCTGGCAGCTCCAATTGGTTCCGGGGAGAAAAATAAGCAAGTGCTCATATGAAAAGTTCTTGGCCATTACCATGAGTCCTGCATAAAGTAGACACTTGAAGAAGGGAGGGGAGCCCATGATTCCTCAGTCTCAGAGCGTACGAAGAGTTCACTAGAAATCCAGTGGGATTGATTTTCTAAGCTTGGGAAAGCACAGCTCTGTGCCCAAACTCTGCGCAAGTCCCTTTGGAAAGAGAGGAAGGCACTTCTCAAGTTCTCTCAACGTTCCCATAAAGACAGTCAACTCTGACCTGACCAAGTGGTGACGCAGTGGATAGAGCATTGGCCTGGCATGCTGAGGACCAGATTTGCAACCCTGAGGTTGCCAGCTTGAGTGTGGGTTCATAGACATGACCCCATGGTCTTTGGTTTGAGCCCAAAGGTTGCTGGCTTGAAGCCCAAGGTCATTGTCTTAAAGCCCAATGTCACTGGCTTGAGCTAGGGGTCACTGGCTCAGCTGGAGCCCTCCCCTGGTCAAAGCACATCTGAGAAAGCAGTCAATAAACAACAAAGGTGCCACAGCTATGAGCTGATGCTTCTCATCTCTCTCCCTTTTTGCCCTTCTCTGTCTTTCTCTCAAAAAAAAAGTCAGAAGTCAATTGTGGAACAACAGGGAGGGAAGAGACTGTTATAGGCCTTTTCCAAAGGATATTCAGACTTTTGAGGGCTTGTGTTAATTGGAACTGATGGGTGATGTAAAAGCATATACTTTTCAAAAACTTTAAACAAGACTGGCACACAAAGAGAGGAGAAACATGTGTTAAAGATTGCTGTAAGTAATGATGGAATTCATAATGTGCTAAACCTTATTCAAAGAGCATATGAAGAACAGAGCATTTATAGGCACTTTAATGAAGTAATATTCAAATAAGATTGCTAGCTTAGATACAAAACTGGTTAACATCCTAAAGGGCAATAAGCTATATCCTCTGGCCTTATAGCATTCTTGTACCATGCAGAAGGAATGTGTATCTCTGTTGGAAACAAATCTACAAGTTAACATGTAAATTCAGAGACTGAGTCCTTAATTATCATTATATTAAATAATTCTTGGGTGGAGCTATTAGAACAATGCCTCAGTATGATTTTTTAAAAGACATAGAATTATTCTTGTTGCCATATTTACAAGTTTTGGATCATTTTTCTCAACAATAGGAATCGATAAATATCATATACCTCTTGATATTTACCCCTCTTACTCTTTAACCTAAGCTTATATTACCCATGTATGATCATGCTTAGCATTGACCTTTGCTTTTGTCTTCTTCTCCCCTGCCCCTTTACACACACATGCATGTGCATACACACACACATACACACACACTCACTCATACACCCCACGGTCACCTTAACACGCACACATACTGATGGAATACACCAAGATGTTGAACTCACTGCTGGTATTGAGGGGAGAACTTAACTCTTGAATTGCTTTGCAAAATTCAGGAGGTAAATAGGTATGGTGAAGGCTAATTCCTTTACTATGAATATCAAGGAATAGACAATGTGTGTTGATGTTGTTGTACTAAAATTTCCTTGCAACAGTTGTTGCCAGATCGAAGAGGACCTGCGGCACTGATAATCACATCCCTAGTAGATGTATTGATGATCCCCAAGGCGTACTTTGCTGGTATCAGCAACCACGGCACACACTGTGTATCTGAATTTACTGACTGTTACAGCCTGTTTGTGTTCCCTCAGAGATTTTCACCAGGACCCTTTCAGCTATCTCTTTTATCCTGTCTCCAAGACATAAACATTCCTTTCCTCTTCTGGCTCACCACCCACACAATAGAGTGACATCAAATTCAATGTCCTGTAATCAGTTTTGGCTTCCGCTAGCCTTGATCAGTCCTTGTGTTTTCAGTAACCATTGTGCCTTAACCCGAAAGATAGGGGGTTATTTCTTCTGGGTTAATCTTAATACTCTTCCTCATCTGGAATGCCTATGGCAAAATGAAAAGAATCATACTATTCTGTTACTTCAAAAACATAAAGCCTGGCTTTTTTTTCTTTTTAAAATTATTTTTATTTATTCATTTTAGAGAAGAGAGAGATAGAGAAGGGGGGAGGAGCAGGAAGCATCAACTCCCATATGTGCCTTGACTAGGCAAGCCCAGGGTTTTGAACTGGTGACCTCAGCATTCCAGGTCAATGCTTAATCCACTGCGCCACCACAGGTCAGGCAAGCTTGGCTTTTTTTTGGACTGATTTAGGTATTTAAAACCAGAAAATGTGTTTGGAATTCTTTTACTTGTATCTCATCTTTTTTGTAGTATTGGTCCATCGATCGTACCAAAGTTTAATTTGCTGTTTGTCTTCTTTAGTACCTTCTGACCGAGGAACAGAGGGTCCCCTCATGAGGTTGTATGACTCATAACAATAAACTGATGTGGTTTAGAAAGACACTTATCCTAGAACATTTTTCAGTTGCAAGACCATGTTCTGTGAAAGGTCAGGTTTGTTTATTTGTTTAGCTGGTTAGTTGGTTGACTGGCGGTTGGTTTTTAAAATGCAGCAACAAATGTGTTGTTAGACTGTTGTAACGGGAAAAATCCATCGAAAATATAAGGTACTAGTAATATTTTTGATAGTTCTGCACTGTCAAAGCAGGTAAGCAAATGTGTTAACATTCTGTAATTAATTTCACTAATGCTCTCTCACTTATTAGTAAGGTGACCAGTCGTCCTTCTTTAGGGAGGACAGTCCTTCTTTTGTAAGTTCATCCTCCCTCGAACAGTGTCCTCCTACATGTCCTCCTTTTTGATATTGGAAGACTAATCTGTAAATGTCCATGTTAGATCGATGCAGAGTCAATCCATTGTGTGTGATGGGATGTATTTGTATCTAAATGAGTACCTTTTTCTTAAAATTATTATTAAAAATTAATAGTCATGTAAGTATCATTATAATATAAAATATTACAAATGTTTTTGTTATGCATTTATATTATAGTATATTATTGTTGCAATGAATAAAATGTTTCTTTTATTTATGATATTGTTTTCTTCAATTTATTTTTGTCCTCCTTTTCATTGTAAAAAAGTGGTCACCTTATTATCACATTTAAATTAAATTCAACAAACATTTATTGAACACATAACTACATGGTACAGGTAGTCCCTGCCTCTAAGGAATTCGCAGTTTAATGACCATGAAGAAATACTCTCAACCAGCAGTAGCACTGGCCAGAATGGTAACATTGCTTTAATAAAGGTATATGGTACTAGCCTTGGCCAGGTAGTTCAAATGGTTAGAGCAGGGGTAGTCAACCATTTTATGCCTACCACCCACTTTTGTATCTCTGTTAGTAGTAAAATTTTCTAACCGCCCACCGGTTCCACAGTAATGGTGATTTATAAAGTAGGGAAGTAACTTTACTTTATAAAATTTATAAAGCAGAGTTACAGCAAGTTAAAGCATATAATAATAATTACTTACCAAGTACTTTATGTCGGATTTTTGCTAAGTTTGGCAGAATAAATCTTTATAAAACAACTTACTATAGTTAAATATATCTTTTTATTTATACTTTGGTTGCTTCGCTACCGCCCACCATAAAAGCTGGAACTCCCACTAGTGGGTGGTAGGGACTAGGTTGACTACCACTGGGTTAGAGCATTGTCCTGATACCCCAAGGTTGTGGGTTCGCCGATCCCTGGTCAGGGCACATACAAGAATCAACCAATGAATGCATAAATACGTAGAACAACAAATTACTGTCTCTCTCTCTAATCAATCAATAAATAAGAAATATTAATCATTGTCTTGAAACATCAACCCATTAAATTTTGGTTAAATACCATGTTGAATATAGCTTAAAGGACCTTGGAAGTCATCTGGCTCAACCCTTTCACTTTTAAATAGAAATTTATCTTATTCTTTACTAAAATAATCTATATTTGTTGTAGAAAGTTTAGAATATGTAAAAAAGTAGAAACAAGAAATCAGACCCCAAAGCCAACCACACCGAAGTTATTGTTTTTAGCCTTTGGTGTGTCTCTTTCCCTGTTCCTCACATATATTGTATTTATCACATATATAATATTAAATTACGCAATTTTTTAACATGAATTTTTTCCATAAAATATTATGGAAATTAAGAACTCTTGGTAAACATATTTTAATTTAAATAACGGTCAATTATTGGAGCAAACATAGCTTAGAGATTCTACAACTGGTTAGGTTGTTTACACTATTTTACTATTAAGTGGCTTTGGGCTTAAAACTTTCTCAGGATAAAGTCTCTGAAGTAGGTTTATGGATCAACAACATATCTGAACGTTTTTAAAGCTCTTGCAAGATAGTTTTGAACACTGTGCATTTTCTCTCTCGCATTTGGCTTTATCATCACAGCAGGTTTCATTAGCCTTCCTTACACATCCTATAGGCTCTTCTGCCTTTTAATTGGCAAGGAAATTACCAGGAACTGCACACACACTGGAGGGAGGAGATAAGCACAGCAATCAAAATCAGCTCCCAGGAAGCAATGGAAACTTAATCTCGCTAGCTTCTAGCAGCACCCTCCTTCATTTGTGTTATCTCCTTTTGAGTTTGCATAGACCTTGATTTACACAAGTGTAGAAAGTTAATGGTTCCTTACCTATGGAATTGGGGGGGGGGGGAGGCAGAAATTAGATTAGGTTCATGCATTTCTAGAAACCACTGAGTTTCTGATAATTGTTGTTAATAACAATTTCAAGCAAGACAGCTTTTTCTAATAGCCATGAAGGGATGTGAGCAGAATCATGAGCAAGGACAGACACTGCTGTGACTGATGTGCCATCAGGGAGAAGCTGGTTTATTCTGGGCCAGGCCCAAAGGCCTGGGGTCCACTGAGGTTCAGTGTAGCTGGAACATACTAGCAATTCTGAGACCGACAGTCCTGTGGGATCCCCTGAGCTCCATCCCAGGCCCCTGGGGTCCTCTGAGCGGAACACACTGACACGGGCTGGGTGGTCTGAAACTTCTGCAGACCCAGCGCTTCCTGCAGGACTGCGCCAGAGCCAGGTCTCGGCACAGTGGACTCAGGAGTGGCCTTGAGGTTGCCCAAATAACATTTTATTCTCAAGCACAGACAAGTGGAATGCGAACAGAATTTCTTACAGAGGTGCCAACTTTTCAGGGGCGTTGGCCTGCTTCCAACCCTTCACAGACTTAAGACTTATAAATGTCCTCTTAGTCCTCACTGCTAAAAGATAAATAAGCCCATTTTTAAATCTTTTCACAGAGCACCTCCTTTACATGGTCCCTGTGGGTATTTTCCGGTTGGTTTTCTAGTTCCTCCTCTCCCTCCTAACTTGTGGAAACAGTTTTGTAGTCAGTCTAACCATAACCAGCAAGAGAGAGGTTACTTCACCGACCCACTGGCTACATGTTTCTGTTTTTACAGTGTGAGCCATACTTGCATTCTGCTTTCTTAAATAGCACATTTAAAAACTAGTTCAGCTCAGCTTTAAGTCTCTGAGGATCCCTGATTTTTTTCTTGCTATATTTTCAAACAGCTAGTTAGAATACTATTTGTAAAGGTCAGGTTTCTAGTTCAAGTGTAATACTTATGTTTCCTCACAATTTTGGATAAGATTACTGATTTTTTTTTTTTTAATCCAGCAGCCAGTTGAATTACCACTGAGTTTATATTTATCCTTGATTTTGTTATCACAGATTCAATTTGTAGAGAAAACCTTAAACTTGGCCTTCTATTATTGCCTTTGCTGCTTTTAAATCTAAGACCTTGAAATGTTCCTTGTGTGAGCCCACTAATCCTGAACCCTCCAGATTCAGAAAATGTCCTATAAATTGTTACAATCTCAAATAGAGTCATTTTCTCAGGTCCCCAGAATTATAGAGTCCCGCCCCCCAGGAGCTCATGCCTCACAAATAAGACAGTTCAAAAGCCTGCTTGCTGTCATTCTATAGCTTCTCTCTCTCTCGAATGCCGCATCACGCACCCATCTTTACTTGTCAGTGGTGGTTGGAAATGGCTTTAATCCCGAACCTTCTGGTTTTTTTCTCAAGAATGCCTTGGTAAATGTAAGGTTGTAGGAGGAGGTTGTGAGGAAGAAGTGGGGTCAGGCAGTGCTGCGCTCCCCGTATAAGCTTCGTAAATGATTGGTCAGTTGAGAGAAGCAGTTCTGGGATTTGGGAGATGACAAGGAGTAAGATTAAGGAGTCCAGATAAAGGCTTTATTAAAGCGCCATTTTAACAGATTGTTTAGGCAGAGGACCAAGTGAGCCCTTGGAATGAGTGCAGATTTCTTTTTATTGTGCCACTAGAAGCCTATGATGACAAACTAGATGGTAGGTTTGTGAGTGTAAGACACTGAAAACTAGCGTGTGAATGCGTGGATTATGTACATGGTGCTGATAAGCCTGAGAATATATCAACCGGAAGTAGTCCTACAAGAGAGAAAGTTATGGTTAGTTTGCATTAGATTATACATATAAAATTGTATTTTTTTCATTTATAACCACAAGGCTTGTATATACAGCTCATTGCTTTTTACAGTGTTGCTTCTGGGCATGTATGCTAAGGTTTAACTATTGCAAAAGAGCCATTCCATTTCTCATTTTGACAAGATAGGTCGAAGTTGCTCTCTGGACAGCACTGTTATTTTCCAGTACTGTTGCAGACCACGAGCTGAGTTATGAGTTTGGACAATGAGTCATGGTATGAGCTCTCTGACTCCGGCCCCGTAGCCTCCATGAGATGTTTACGCAGAGCAGACTCTGAGCAGTCTGCGAGCCTGCTTCGTCCTGTCGGCTTGATATGTTTAGACCAAAATTTTAAATTAGAAAAAAAGGTTAAGTCTAAATGGAAGTGCCAGCTTTGAATAATTTACACATTGATTTTTCTCCCCACTGTCTTCCTAACTAACCAAGGATCACAGACGGAAGAGGAACACTCCGAGGAACTGGGTTCCATTAGCATCCCCTGCGGTTGCTGGGTAACTAAGATGAGCTTTCCCCACTCCTTGGGAAAGGAGGAAGGAAATCTCAAAGATTAAATTGTTGAAATGAGAGATATAAAAGACACACATATTTAAAAAACAAAACCCCAAAGATCTTGTTTTTTACCCTCATCCCGGCTGCTTTTTAATTTTTTTCCTTTTTTTGATATATCAGGGAACAACTTTAGCCTGATAGTTGATGGGAAGGCGCTGTTGTGTGGGGGAAATGAGTTTGGGGTTAGACCTGGGTTCAGTTCCGTGATCTGTCCTCTCCAGGGTGTGTGAACTGGAGCAAATCACTTAATGAATCACTTGAGGATAGATTGAGGTGATCCATGTAAGGCCCTTCCTCGAGAGCTTGGCTCTCAGTATATGCTTAACCACTTCGGGCCCTTCTCAACGAGAATCTTCATCATCGTCACTGGTCACCATCAACCTTCATGTCATGGTAATCATTGTTGCCCCCGCTACCTCCATCAACATCATCATCATCATTTTACTCTCCCGGTTTCCTCCTACCTCTCTGTGCCCTGCACATGGTCTCTTTGGCAGATGTTTTTCTCTTTCAAACCCTTACAATACTAGGGTCCCTGAGGCTTATGCCCTACACCCTCTTCCCTTCTCTCATTACACATTCTCCTGGACAGCCTCATCCATAGTAGGGGCTTCATGCATCAGCACTGCTGATGCTCCTCAAATCCATGAATAGCCAGATCTTTCTTCTAAGCTTTGAACATTATATCCATATAACCACTGGACATCTCCTCTTGAATGTTCCACGGAATTCAACACATTTTTCTTTCCCCTGAACACGTGTCTTCTCTTTGTTTCTAATCTTATTGAAGGCATCACCATTCACCCTGTTACCAAAGCTAGAAAACGGTGTCACCCTTGACTCTACGCTATCCCCTTCCTCCACAGTTAACCAATGATGGTGTCCGTTGCACCCTCTAGAGACTATAAGTTTCATGTGGTTAGGGACCACTTTAGAACTGAAACTGTCAGTGCCTAGCACAGTGCTCAGTAAATAATTATTGAATGAATGAGTGAAGGAAACTTTGAATACACCTACTACCTTTTTATTTCCACTGCCTCTTTTGAAAGGTCAGGCCACCATCAGTTCTCACCAACTTAATAATTCACAATCTCGAAATCCCATAGTTAAAGTATCCTAACTGATCTCCTTGCTTCTAGGGTGGCAGCCTCCACCCCCAACACCACCGTGGTTCATTTCCCACACTGCAGCCACAGTGATTTTTATGAATCCCAATGAATCTGATCATGATTATGCTTCTTCCCTGCTGAAATCACTTCACTGACTCTGAATGATTATCCTGATTTAATGCCCAGGTCTACAACTGCTGTCCTAGCACAATTATCATTCTCAAAAATGTCCCTGATTACACAATAATAATACGATCACCCTGTACCTAATCTGTCTAATGCTTATGTTTCCAGCCTCATTGCTCCTCATTCTTTCCTCGCCCCTACATGCTGCTCTCATCTTACTGAAGATTGTTGTACTCACGGCTGCCACATTCTCTTCCTCCTGCCTGGAATTTCCCTTGACCCCTTGCCTCACTGACTCCTACTGCCCAGTCTGGCTAGACCTTCCTTTTATAGGTCAGTCTTCTCTGACCCCCAAGGTTATGTCAGATATCTGTTTGTGTTCCCATAGCATCTTTTATTCTAGCTCCTGCCTCATTATTTTTATGACCTGTTAACTTCTGTGGGTTTTCCACTAGCTTTTAAGTTCTTCTGTTGAGTCAGTGACCGTATATGTTGGGTGCACAGTTGAATCCTGATATCTAACCCAGAGTCTTACGCAGGAATTCTCAACTAATATTTGGCAAGTGATTGAAATAAAATGTCACCTGCTATTTGTATGATCAAAGTGCGTGTGTGGAAACTGATATTCCATAACTAATCTTCTGGGAACATGCCTAATTTGTGGCTGTAAACAGTATATTGTCTTCTTGCCTCTGTTCATCGTGTTTGTGATAATGGTGGAAATGATTCTGTGTTCCTTTGATTAAAAAGTTCATTCGAGGACCGGATTTGGAGTTGGTACACACGGTCAATTCCAGGAAGTCTTGCAGGTGATAATGTTGCAAAACAAACCAATGAACAGCTGTTTTCTAGCCTTCTCAGCAGTTAAAGCTGCTTTTATTTCAACTATGTAAGGCAGATTGGTTTTAAAGTTATTTTCTTTGAAGTTAAAATTAAATTCTCATTATTCCAGCATACCTGGATTGTTTAAATTCCATATTCTAGTCTCACACTAATGAAAACAAACATAAAATATCTCACACTTTCAATACAATTATCTGTATTATTTGCAAACTTGAAATTATGTGCTTTTAGATGCTAAGGTATTTTTTTGTTTTTATTTTTTGGTTTTTTGGGGTTTTTTTTTTTTTAGTGATAGGAGGGAAGGCAGAGACATACTACTGCATGTGCCCCGACCAGGATCCACCAGGCAAGCCCACTAGGGGACGATGCTCTGCCCATCTGGGGTCCTTGCTCCGTTGCAACTGGAGCCATTTTTTTAGCACCTGAGGCAGAAGCCATGGAGCCATCCTCAGCACCTGGGATCAACTTGCTTTAATCGAGCCATGGCTGCAGAGAGACAGAAAGAAATGAGAGAGGAGGAGGGATGGAGAAACAAATGGGCCAGGGCCTAGATGATAAATTTTATACTGTTATTTGATCTACCAAAGAATCTAAACATTTTGTTCCCCATGCATTGACTAGAAAAGAGTTCTGGACCTACCCAGGGGTCTGTGAACATCAATTTTTAAAATAAAAGAAAAGGGCCTGACCTGTGGTGACACGGTGGATAGTGTCGACCTGGAATGCTGAGGTCGCTGGTTCGAAATCCTGGGCTTGCCTGGTCAAGGCACATGTGGGAGTTGATGTTTCCTGCTCCTCCCCCCACCTCGCTCTCCTCTCTCTAAAAGTCAATAAATAAGATCTAAGAAAAAGAAAAAGAAAGGTTAATACTTTTTTCCAAATAGAGCTTTAGTGTTTTTCTGATTATGAAAATTACAGTCACTGGAAAAAAATCAAGAAAGATAAAAAAGAAAAAGTAAAACTCATCCATAATCTCATTCTCAGGTCATTTTGTTAAATATTTTAAGGGATGTACCATATTTTTCGCTCCATAAGACACACCTAGGGTTTTAAGGAGAAAAATAAGAAAAAAAAATATTCTGAACCAAATGGTATGTTGAAATATTTTTTAAAATACCATATTTTTTGCTTCATAAGACACATGGGTATTTTCCCCTCCACTTTTGGGGGGGAAAAGTGCATCTTATGGAGAGAAAAATACAGTATTTCTAGGCTTCTTTTCTGCATATGTCATGCCAGTACAATATTTTTTAGTTGAAAATGGTATCATTCCACAGATCTGGCTTTAAAATGTGTTTTCCCCTTGACAACTTTGAGATTTCCAGGGAGAAAAATGGGTAAAGTGGATTTTAGGAAGGCTTCTTCCCAGGGTATTGAGTGGTCTAATTTCCCTTCACCATCCCCATTAAGAAAACTTCTATAATAATCTGTATTACTCTTTGAATCAGTCAGGATTCATTTGAAGGAAACAGAAACCATGCTAGCTATTTTGAAAAAGATTTGATTTTTTAAAAGAGGTGTTTACAAGATTGTTGGAAGGTCTAAACGAGGGGACTCTATAGACTGTTCCCCCAGAAGTAAGTCTGAACTGATGAACTTAGACTGTCAGGGTTGCTGCCCTTCCCTGTGCTCAGGGAGACGGGGAATCAGAAAGCAGCCACCGGAATGGCTGCTCCGTAGACACATCAGTCTAGCCGGTGGATGGGGACAGGCTCGTCATGCCGCAACTATCGGCCCGAGAGCCACACCTCGTCTGCCTGATGCACACTGGCAGAAGCGGGTGCTCTCCATCCCTGTGCCTTGTTCTTTTCTACTCTCACTAAACCAGTAGCCAGTACACAGGAAGCTGAAGACAAGCACACAAGTCTTCCCAATGGCACTTGCCAAAGAAATCCCAGAGATGTCCTCCGTTCACATCTGTCTTTAAAATTTCAGATCTGTTGGGAAGAACTTAAATCATAGCTCCAAGGAGTTTGGATATTGAAGTTTTCAGCCTCTGCAGTGTAGGGCCACACAGGGTAGCCCACGCCCGCCAGTCAGAGGCTGGCATGAATGTGAGTGTGACCATGTTCATGCACATCGGGGCTTTCGGTGGGTGTTGGATTTTCAGTCCTTTAGGATGCATCACCATGCAAAGAACTTAAAGGCAACATAACAAGGCAAAATTTATCATAAGAGGTGGTATATATCACTATAATTTATTTAATTCATCCCTGTTGCTATTTACTTTTTTATATATATATAAATTTTTATTAATGTTAATGGGGTGACATCAATAAATCAGGGTACATATATTCAAAGAAAACATGTCTAGATTATCTTGTCATTCAATTATGTTGCATACCCATCACCCAAAGTCAGATTGTCCTCCATCACCTTTTATCTATAATAGTTTTCTCTGTGCCCCTCCCCCTCCCCCTCTCCCTCTCCTCCTTCCCTTCCGCGCCCCCCCTCCCCCCCACCCCCGGTAACCACCACACTCTTGTCCATGTCTCTTAGTCTCGTTTTTATGTCCCACCAATGTATGGAATCATGTAGTTCTTGGTTTTTTCTGATTTACTAATTTCACTCCGTATTATGTTATCAAGATCCCACAATTTTGTTGTAAATGATCCGATGTCATCATTTCTTATGGCTGAGTAATATTCCATAGTGTATATGTGCCACATCTTCTTTATCCAGTCTTCTATTGAAGAGCTTTTTGGTTGTTTCCATGTCCTGGCCACTGTGAACAATGCTGCAATGAACATGGGGCTACATGTGTCTTTACGTATCAATGTTTCTGAGTTTTGGGGGTATATACCCAGTAGAGGGATTGCTGGGTCATAAGATAGTTCTATTTTCAGTTTTTTGAGGAACCACCATACTTTCTTCCATAATGGTTGCACTACTTTACAGTCCCACCAACAGTGAATGAGGGTTCCTTTTTCTCCACAGCCTCTCCAACACTTGTTCTACCTGTCTTGTTGATATTAGCTAAGCTAACAGGTGTGAGGTGGTATCTCATTGCAGTTTTGATTTGCATTTCTCTAATAACTAATGAAGATGAGCATCTCTTCATATATCTATTGGCCATTTGTATTTCTTCCTAGGGGAAGTGTCTGTTCATGTCCTCTTCCCATTTTTTTATTGGATTGTTTGTTTGTTTGTTGTTGAGTTTTATAAGTTCTTTGTAAATTTTGGATATTAGGCCTTTATCTGAGCTGTTGTTTGAAAATATCATTTCCCATTTAGTTGGCTGTCTGTTTATTTTGTTGTCAGTTTCTCTTGCTGAGCAAAAACTTTTTAGTCTGATGTCCCATTCATTTATCTTTGCTTTCACTTCTCTTGCCTTTGGAGTCAAATTCATAAAATGCTCTTTAAAACCCAGGTCCATGAGTTTAGTACCTATGTCTTCTTCTGTGTACTTTATTGTTTCAGGTCTTATATTTAGATTTTTGATCCATTTTGAATTAATTTCCGTACAAGGGGACAAGCTGTAGTCCAGTTTCATTCTTTTGCATGTGGCTTTCCAGTTTTCCCAGCACCATTTGTTGAAGAGGCTTTCTTTTCTCCATTGTGTGTTGTTGGCCCCTTTGTCAAAAATTATTTGACCATATATATGTGGTTTTATTTCTGGACTTTCTATTCGTTCCATTTGTCTGAGTGTCTATTTTTCTGCCAATACCATGCTGTTTTGATTGTCATGGCCTTATAATATAGTTTGAAGTCAGGTACTGTAATGCCCCCAGCTTCATTCTTTTTCCTTAGGATTGCTTTGGCTATTCGGGGTTATTTATAGTTCCATATAAGTCTGATGATTTTTTGTTACATTTCTTTAAAGAATGTCATAGGAATTTTGATGGGAATTGCATTAAATTTATATATTTCTTTGGGTAATATGGCCATTTTGATTATATTTATTCTTCCTATCCAAGAACAAGGAATATTTTTCATCTCAATGTATCTTTTTCGATTTCCCTTAACAATGCTTTGTAGTTTTCGTTATATAGGTCCTTTACATTCTTTGTTATGTTTATTCCTAGGTATTTTATTTTTTTTGTTGCAATCGTGAAGGGGATTATTTTTTTGAGTTCATTTTCTAATATTTCATTGTTGGCATATAGAAAGGCTATGGACTTTTGTACGTTAATTTTGTATCCTGCGACCTTACTGTATTGGTTTATTGTTTCTAGTAATCTTTTTGTGGAGTCTTTGGGGTTTTCGATGTATAGGATCATATCATCTGCAAAAAGTGATACCTTTACTTCTTCTTTTCCGATATGGATGCCTTTTATTTCTTTTTCTTGTCTGATTGCTCTGGCCAGAACTTCTAGCACCACGTTAAATAAGAGTGGTGAGAGTGGACAACCCTGTCTTGTTCCTGATTTAAGGTGGAAAGTCCTCAGTTTTATGCCATTTAATATGATGTTGGCTGATGGTTTATCATATATAGCCTTCATCATGTTGAGATATTTTCCTTCTATACCCATTTTGTTGAGTGTCTTAAACATAAAGTTTAAGGTAAAAGATTTGATAAAACATATTTTATCGAATGCCTTTTCTGCATCTATTGATAAGATCATGTGGTTTTTGTTCTTTTTTTGTTGATATGTTGTATTACGTTAACTGTTTTACGTATGTTGAACCACCCTTGAGATTCTGGGATGAATCCCACTTGATCATGATGTATTATTTTTTTAATATGTTGTTGTATTCGATTTGCCAGTATTTTGTTTAGTATTTTAGCTCTGTATTTATTAGAGATATTGGTCTGTAGTTTTCTTTTTTTGTGCCGTCCTTGCCAGGTTTCTGTATGAGGGTTATGTTGGCCTCATAAAATGTGTTTGGAAGTATAATACTCCAAGCAAATAACATCCAAAAAAAAGCAGGCATAGCAATACTCATATCTAATAATGCTGACTACAAGACAGCAAAAGTACTCAGAGACAAAAATGGTTATTTCATAATGATTAAGGGGATGCTGAATCAAGAAGACATAACAATCCTTAATATATATGCACCAAACCAAGGAGCACCAAAATATATAAGACAGCTACTTATTGACCTAAAAACAAAAACTGACAAAAATACAGTCATACTTGGAGACCTCAATACACCACTGACGGCTCTAGATCGGTCATCCAAACAGAAAATCAATAAAGATATAGTGGCCTTAAATGAAACACTAGAGCACCTGGATATGATAGACAGCTACAGGACACTTCATCCCAAAGCGACAGAGTATACATTTTTCTCTAGTGTACATGGAACCTTCTCAAGAATTGACCATATGTTGGGCCATAAAAATAACATCAGCAAATTCAGAAAAATTGAAATTGTACCAAGCATATTTTCTGATCATAAAGCCTTGAAACTAGAATTCAACTGCAAAAAAGAGGAAAAAAATCCCACAAAAATGTGGAAACTAAACAACATACTTTTAAAAAATGAATGGGTCAAAGAAGAAATAAGCACAGAGATCAAAAGATATATACAGACAAATGAAAATGACAATACTACATATCAGAATCTCTGGGATGCAGCAAAAGCAGTGATAAGAGGGAAGTTCATATCACTTCAGGCCCATATGAACAAACAAGAGAGAGCCCAAGTGAACCACTTAACTTCACACCTTAAGGAACTGGAAAAAGAACAAAAACAACCCAAAACCAGCCGAAGAAAGGAGATAATAAAAATCAGAGCAGAAATAAATGAAATAGAGAACAGAAAAACTATAGAAAAAATTAATAGAACAAGGAGCTGGTTCTTTGAAAAGATCAATAAAATTGACAAACCCCTGGCAAGACTTACCAAGGAAAAAAGAGAAAGAACTCATATAAACAAAATCCAAAGTGAAAGAGGAGAAATCACCACGGACACCGTAGATATACAAAGAATTATTGTAGATTACTATGAAAAACTTTATGCCACTAAATTCAACAACCTAGAAGAAATGGATAAATTCCTAGAACAATACAACCTTCCTAGACTGAGTCAAGAAGAAGCAGAAAGCCTAAACAGACCTATTAGTAGAGAAGAAATAGAAAAAACCATTAAAAACCTCCCCAAAAATAAAAGTCCAGGCCCAGACGGCTATACTAGTGAATTCTATCAAACATTCAAAGAAGACTTGGTTCCTATTCTACTGAAAGTCTTTTTTTTTTTTTTTTTTTTTTTTAATAAATAGCGTTTTGATAAATTGCTCCTAACTGAGTCACTAGTAGCCTCCATGTTGCTAAATGCAGCGGTCAATTCTCAGGCCTCATTTCACGCAACCTGCCAGGACTTTGACATGGCTGCTCATTCTCTCGCTGATACGCCCCCTTCCTTGGTTCCCAGAACTTCACACTTTCCTGGCATTCCTTCCAGTTCACCTGCTCAGTCTGTCTCCTGCTGGCTCCTCCTCATCTCTCCAGCTCTTCATGTTGGCTGCCCCAGGACTCAGTCGTCTCTGTTTACTTGACTCCCTTGCTCGTCTCATCCAGTCCTGCAGGTTTCAGTACCTGGAACTCCACACCCATGTGTCCAACAGCTGCCGGGTTAACATGTACCTTTGGATGCTTTAAAAATATCTCAAACTGCTCTGGCCGGTTGGCTCAGCAGTAGAGTGTCGGCCTGGCGTGCGGGGGACCCGGGTTCGACTCCTGGCCAGGGCACATAGGAGAGGCGCCCATTTGCTTCTCCACCCCCCCCTTCCTCTCTGTCTCTCTCTTCCCCTCCCGCAGCCAAGGCTCCATTGGAGCAAAGATGGCCCGGGCGCTGGGGATGGCTCCTTGGCCTCTGCCTCAGGCACTAGAGTGGCTCTGGTTGCCGCAGAGCGACGCCCCAGAGGGGCAGAGCATCGCCCTCTGGTGGGCAGAGCGTCGCCCCTGGTGGGCGTGCCTGGTGGATCCTGGTTGGGCGCATGCGGGAGTCTGTCTGACTGTCTCTCCCCATTTCTAGCTTCAGAAAAATACAAAAAAAAAAAAAAATCTCAAACTTAGCATTTCCAGAACTGGACTTCTGCTCTTTCCCACTAAAAATTTTCCATTCACAGTCCTGTCCATCTGAGTTCATGGAACCTCCATCCTTCCATGTGCTTAGGACAAAATCCCAGGGGTCATTCCTGGTTCATCTTTATTTCTCCTGCATTCACATTCAGTTCCTCAGCAAATCCTGTTTATTCTATTTCCGAAATCTCCCCCAACCAACTGCTTCTCTCCACTTCTCCTGCTGCCCACTGGTCCAAGGCACTTTTCTTTCGCTCTCGGACGATGTCCCCAGCTCACCAGTGGTCTCTGTGCCCTCCCTAAAAGTTAGAGCATGTCACCCATCTGCTCAAAACACCCCAGTGACATTCTGTCCCACTCAAGATAAAAATCAAAATCCTTCTAAGCACCTAGAAGGTTCCTTACAACACCAGCACCTGCACCACCACCATTCTCTGATTTCCTTTCCTGTCATTCTCGTTCTTGCTCACTTTGCCTCAGCCTCTTGGTGTTCTTAAGCATACCTGTCCCAAGGGGACTTGGCGATTGCTGGCCCCGTGCTCGGAATGCTTCTCCCAGGTATCCACGAGGCTCTCCCATCGTCCTCAAGACTTGGCTAGGCCATCATCACCTCCTCAGTAGGACCTTCTCTGGTCTCCTTACTTAAAGTTGCAAACAGACCTCCCCCTGGCCCTCCAAAGTCTCCTTCTCCATTTTATTTTTGTCCATTGCACCTACTACTTTCTATTAACTACACACTCCTTTCTTTTATTGTCTGTTCACCCCTATAAGAAAAATGGTTTTAAAAAAAATATTTATTATTGAATCCTCAGTGCATGGAACAGTGTCTGAGCACATTGGCGATCACATTGATGATTTATCAAATGTTTGTTGAATGAATAAGTTTCTTTATACATGCACCATTATACACTGTGTAATTATTTACTAGAAATTAACTCCTGTGGTCAAAGGTAAGCACAAATTGTCCAGAAATGTCTTAACAATTTGTTTTTCCACCAAGACTCCCTGCGAATGTCTTTTTCCTGATATCCTGGCCAACATCATGTCCTGGTCACACTAGCCTTTCTGTTCCTTGAGCTTTCCATGTTCGTCCCCACTTGATGCATTTGCACTGACTACTCCCTCCTCCCAGCGTACTCTCCTGCCACACCTTTACTTGGTGACATCCTTCTTTTCATTCAGGTCTCACTTTCATGTGACCTCCTTGGAGAGGCCTTCCCTGACCCTCAGCTGTGAAATGACCTCCCAGTCACTCCTATCTCAATCACACTGTTTTATTTTCATTATAGCATACATCAGTACCAGTGATTTTTTATTTATGTGTTTATTTGTTCGTCTGCTTTCCCTCTCTACAACATAAGCTCCACGAGAGAGGGAGCTTCCTATGTCTTTTCCAACACGACCGCAAATGTGTGTTTGGTAATGGAATAAACAAGGCATTGTAATTTTTTCATTACGACCATCTGGTGGGTAAAATGTGGACCTGATAGGAATTATTTTTCCAGATTGGTGAAGCTGGGCATCTTTTGAAGTGTGAAAGCCTGTTTTTGACAGCTCTTTTCTCAATTATGCTGACACTAGTATCCATAACATAGGACTGACACCTTTTGCAAATTGCACTTACATACTGTTGTTTTCTTTTCATCTCCACAGCTTTTGGAAAGAACCAACAGTGGCTTTGAAGACTCAGATTCCAGTGCTACCAAGAGTCCGCTCCACTTAGCTGTAAGTGCGATGCTGTGGGCAACTCCGCTTGTTACAGAAAGAACCTGAGCATCCCTAAAACTGGGCTGCTCTTAAAATGAAAGCATAGTGCTGCCGAAATCACTGGTGATGAAGGCAGTATGTGGGGAAAGGCGCAGGCTGTGAAGAGAAAGACGGCTTCAAGTTCCAATCCCAGCTGCACCCACGGGGGACCTTAGGCACATTACTCACCCTGTCTGAGCCTCAGTTTTCTCATCTGTAAAACGAAGGCAAAGAGATAATGTGCACAAAGCCTTTACCACAGTGTACTTAATAAATGAAAGTTACAAATTTTAACAATGTTTAACAATAAACTGAGGAAGTTCAAAGAAAATATTTCAGTTTTAAGAGATTTGATTATAAAAAATCCACAAGTATTCAACCTACAGGTGATTAAAATACCACATTTTAAAACCACAGTTTAAAACTCGTGAGGTATTTCAGCACGGACTAGTGAGAGCAAGGTGAGCACGCTCGTAACTGCACCTGCTTTCTGCATGGCCTGACGCCAGCTCTCCGAGGTCTCAGGCTGGGTGAGGTTTGGGAAGGCGGGGATGAAGAGTTATTCTGTCACCAGTAAAGCTTTCCCTCCACATCCCAGTAATGAAGAGAAGTGCTTAGAGTGACGATCCCCAAACTCTCCGTGAGGGTGACTGAGCTGGGACCACTGCCACCACCCAGCCTCAGATAGTGCCCTGCTAACAGCGGGCAGTCAGCCGCAGTTCCCTCGAGCCTCTCTGACTGACAGCCACGCCCAGCCACAGCCACTCAGTTGCCCAAGGTGCTGTGGAATCGAAAGCCCTCTGTCCACGGCCACAAAGATGTTTGCATGCACCCAGCGGCTGGGCACGGGAAAGGGTCAAGAGGGCAGGGTCTCTGTTTAATTGTTACAGCATTCCTCTTGATACCATGCATACATAAGCACCTCTCCAGTGTCATTCTGGTGAAAAGTTGAGGTGGACATTTTGGAGAGCACAGAGGAGTATTTACTTAATGGGCATACACAGGCATTCAGGCAAGGTGAGAGGGGACAGGGTTAGGGTGACCGTGTCATACTGCACTGCGTGGCCCTCCCTCCACCACTGTCCCCCCATGTACTCACCAGCACATTTGTTGGCACCCCACTCACCACCCTCTGTCACTCCCACCAACACGTCCACCAGACACACACATACACACTTTGGGTCCAGTGAAGGCAGGCTAAAATGTGCATAAATCTTTGTTTCTAGACATGGAATTTGGATGGAAAAGGTGGATGGTTAGTGGGATACTTATATGTAAAAAAAATTCATACCAGTTGGCTTTCAGTATTGGTTCCTCTAAAGTTTGCTTCTTAATATCTCTGCCCACCTTCCTGGGAAGTCACCCCAAAGCTGAGGGTCACAGACAGCACTAGCTGCGCCTGGAGAGGCCATTTGAAAGATGATCTCAGACAGAATCCTGATGTCCCTCGAAAGTGGGGTTGATGGCATCGCCAAGCCTACTCATAATCTGAGAAGAGACTGTCTTACCTTCCAAAAATTCTATCCCCTCATTCATTTTTTTTATAAAATTATTGTTTAGAACTTATTGTATGCCAGGTGCTCTGCTACGCGCTGTGGGTTTCGAGTCATAGAAAGACGGGGCATGATGTCATTGGAAAGAGTTGGTCTTTGATAGGTCTGCAGCTGGCCGGGCCTAAAAGTACATACAGAGAGGAAATCCCAGCCACCAACATTCTCATTAGCAACTCACTAGGACATGGTTTCCCCACCTGTAAATTAAAAAGAGTGAGTTAGCTAAGGATACCCAAACCCTTTCCAGTTTGTTAATTTATTTAGTTGTTTGTTGTATTATCTTGACTAAGTACCTCACCCCTCATGTCTCAGTTTCTCCACCCACAAGATGGGGAGGATAGCGGTACCGCTGTCCTAGGGCCACTGGGGGAATGGCCTGAGTTAATGCACGTGAAGCAGGCCGGACAGTACCTGGTACATCCGTGCAATCAGCTCGCTTCATCCTCACTATTATTCACAAGAATACCATTCTTTCATTTGACATATACTGACTGTGTTTGTACTAAGCACTGTTTCTGGAGCTGGAGATGTAATAAAACCCGGCCTCTGTCCTGGTAGAGTTTCCAAACTAGGGGAGACAATAGCCAAGTAAATCTATAGCAGGACAGATGGGGAGAGGTGCTGCGTGTGCTACAATGGCATCAGCGGGCGAGGGAGCATTGAGATGGCAGACAGGGCGTGTTTTGCACAGCCGAGAGGCCATGAATGGATGCCTTAGAGCTACCCATGCTGAGAACGGACAGAAGAGTGTTCCAGGCAGAAGCGCAGAGGTGGGAGCATGCTTGGCATGGTACCAGAAGAGCAAGAGAAGCAGTGTGGCTGGGGGAGAGCGGAGAGGGTGCGTGGCAGAGGGTGAGTCTGACCTGTCATGAGGGGGGTGGGGAGCCGCACGAGGCTTCAGCAGGTCCCAGAGGACCTCGTACTCCAGTGTAAGGACTTTGACTTTTACTCTGAGCAAAGTAGGAAACCATTTGAAGAAGTTTAAGAAGACAGGTGATATGATATGACTTCTGTTTTAAAAGCATGTTGAGTTTAAATTGTAAAAGAGTAAAAGCAGAAGGAAGACAAACAGGCAAACAATGATGAGGATGACTTTGACCAGGGAGATAACAGTGGGTTAATTCTAAAACTATTTTATTCTTGCCCTCCCAATGCTAACCCTTTGTAAAAATATTATTTGTTTCATGAACTGCACAAATATGCCCATCACCCTTTCCGGGGGTCTCTGTAACAATTAACTTGATAAAATAAAAAAACCCAAGGCACATTATTTCTTAGGTGGAAGATTTCTTTCTACCTAGCAATGAAACGGAACCAGATGCCTTCAAACCTTGACTGCCGTAGGATACCTGACCTGCCCCGAGTTACTATTGCCTGGCTGAATGATTCAAGTCCCTAGGGCTCCCAGTCCAGTGATCTTCATAAACATTTTTAACCACTTGAAAAAATTAGATCAAGAAACAGGGCTGGCCTGACCTGTGGTGGCGCAGTGGATAAAGCGTCGACCTGGAAATGCTGAGGTCGCCGGTTCGAAACCCTGGGCTTGCCTGGTCAAGGCACATATGGGAGTTGATGCTTCCAGCTCTTCCCCCCTTCTCTCTCTCTGTCTCTTCTCTCTCTCTCTCTCTCTCTCTCTCTCTCTCTATCTATCTATCTCTCCCTCTCCTCTCTAAAAATGAATAAATAAATTAAAAAAAAATAAAGAATCAGGGCTACACATCTCCAGCTATTGAGATTTCCAAACGGACCCATTGTTTCAGGGATTTTGTGGAGAGTCCAGAGCCTTTCTCCTCGTTGCCCTCAGTTCCAATCTAAAAAGTTGAAAGAGATTAATCACGTTTTAATATTGTAAAACAAATTTAAAATGTTTGCTCCTTCTAGCTGAGGCATAAACTGGGCTTTCTGTTGAAAGCCAAAATGTTACATGCTTTTTGAACCAGCATATGTGCTTCTTTGTTTGTTACTTCCTCCTCTAGTTGTTTCAGAAATTGTTTGGGTAATTACCTACTAACCACCTGGTTTAAGGTAGCACTAGAAAGAACAGTAGGATAATTTTCATCCTGTACTGCTGACATGGGAAAAGTCTCCTTTCCTGGCTACTTGAGTGTCTTTCAGAGAGTTTAAAACTTTATTGTATACTTTTTTTTTATTATACTCCAAGAATCATATAACTTCCCAAAGACAGAATCATGCATTTAACCATTAAATAGAATTGTGTTATATGGTAGTTGTTGTTTTTTTATTTTTTTATTTTTTTTATTTCTCTGAAGCCGGAAACGGGGAGAGACAGTCAGACAGACTCCTGCATGACCGGGATCCACCCGGCACACCCACCAGGGGCAACGCTCTGCCCCTCCGGGGCGTCGCCCTGCCGCGACCAGAGCCACTCCAGTGCCTGGGGCAGAGGCCAAGGAGCCATCCCCAGCACCCGGGCCATCTTTGCTCCAATGGAGCCTTGGCTGTGGGAGGGGAAGAGAGAGACAGAGAAGAAGGAGGGGCGGGTGGAGAAGCAAATGGATGCTTCCCCTATGTGCCCTGGCCGGGAATCGAACCCGAGTCCCCCGCACGCCAGGCCAACGCTCTACCGCTGAGCCAACTGGCCAGGGCCTATATGGTAGTTTTTTTTTTAAATAGGTTAAGCTCTGAAGTATGAAGGCAAATTATAGCTCTTGTATAATCAAAGTTACCTTTATTATTCCTCTTATATTGCCCTTGAAGTTTAGTACTTAATTGTATGTCTTCAATTCTCTATTGTAATGCATATGCATACTAAAATTCAAGAGCTGTAAACTAGTAAAGGATTCTGTAAGTAAATCTGGACTTTCAAACATTCTATCTTGAAGAGGATCTTTAAGCACCTGGTGTAGAAGAAAGTATGGATTGTAATTCTGAAGCTTTTCTAATTACCAGCAGGGTTCACTTCATTTTATTTTTATATTAAGCCTCTTTAGTGCATACTAGTAGATTTACTTTTTGTCATGAGGTTTTGAGGTTTTTTGGGGCGAGAGGTTGGTATTTTTCTGAAATGAGAATCGGGGAGGCAGAGGTACCGACTCCCACATGCACCTAACAGGGATCCACCTGGCATGCCCACTAGGGAGCGATGCTCTGCCCCTCTGGGGCATTGCTCTGCTGCGACCGAAGCTATTCTAGCGCCTGAGGCAGAAGTCATGGAGCTATCCTCAGCGCCCAGGCAATTGCTGCTCCAATGGAGCCTTGGCTGCAGGAGGGGAAGAGAGAGACAGAGAGAAAGTAGAGGGGGAGGGGTGGAGAAGCAGATGGGTGCTTCTTCTGTGTGCCCTGGCCAGGGATCGAACCCAGGACTTCCACACGACAGGCCGACGCTCTACCACTGAGCTAGCTGGCCAGGGCTCTTATGAGGTTTAAAGGAGAAATTGCGGGGTCTTTTAGAGGAGACAAGTTCTGAAGTCAGCACCTAACTCAAGTGCCCTGATGTGACTGCTGTTCTGAACAACGCCGATGCCTCCACACTGGCTTCCTTCCTGAGTACGTTTCTCTTTCCCCTGTGAGTCTTCTCTTTATTAAATCTAAATATGTTAGCTATCAGGGTTTGGAGATTTGCATGCAATTTATAAGCTGCTGATTGTATTTTCCTAGGCTGTCATATTGACAGAAATGTAAATGTTTACTATTTTTGTCATAATAATAACTGGCACTGAAGGAACCATGATTTGCAAATAGTGTCTAGAATCTGCTGTTATCTGTGTGGAGCCATTTCCCTTTGCTGGAAGTCAGGGTTTCTACACAAGCTGCAATGGTTACTACCATTACAATTTTTTTTTTCTTTCATTTTTCTGAAGCTGGAAACAGGGAGAGACAGTCAGACAGACTCCCGCATGCGCCCGACCGGGATCCACCCGGCACGCCCACCATGGGGCGACGCTCTGCCCACCAGGGAGTGATGCTCTGCCCATCCTGGGCGTCGCCATGTTGCGACCAGAGCCACTCTAGCGCCTGAGGCAGAGGCCACAGAGCCATCCCCAGCGCCCGGGCCATCTTTGCTCCAATGGAGCCTTGGCTGCGGGAGGGGAAGAGAGAGACAGAGAGGAAAGCGTGGCGGAGGGGTGGAGAAGCAAATGGGCACTTCTCCCGTGTGCCCTGGCCGGGAATCGAACTTGGGTCCTCCGCACGCTAGGCCGACGCTCTACCGCTGAGCCAACCGGCCAGGGCATTACCATTACAATTTAATATGAGGGGAGGTGTTATGCAAAGTCAATTTTCAAGGAAGCCACAGACTCAAACACAGGTGAGATCGACTGATTTACACCTGGAGGTAGATGCTCCTGTTACCACAGCCCTTTAGAAACTATAGGTGCTCTTGAGTTGGCTTTAAATCATCCGTGGACTGAGTTGATAATGGCTGAGAATAGATGATAGATACATAGGTATTTATTACATTATCCTATCTTATTGTATAAGTTGGAAATTTTCTTATTATAATAAGCTAAAGAAATATACACACACACCTTTTGGCCTTGTTTGAATCATGCACCCTATCACTTAGTTGTTCTTTCCTCATCTCTAAAATGTTCATTATTGGTCTCTTTATCTGTTACTAGATGGCATTCTCACTTCTTTAATTTTCACACCACAGATATAATGCTGGCCCTCCTCATTCTCATTCCTAAGTTTCTTTCTTTTTTTTTTTCTTCCGGCCTGACCTGAGGTTGCGCAGTGGATAAAATGTCGACCTGGAACGCTGAGGTCACCGGTTCAAAACCTTGGTCTTGCCGGTCAATGCACAAATGGGAGTTGATGCTTCCTGCTTCTTCTCCCTTCTCTCTCTCTCTTGCCCTCTCCCTTCCTCTCTCTCTCTCCTTTCTAAAAATGAATAAAGTCTTTTAAAACATAAATTATTTTAAAAAAATTTTTCCATGTTTTTATTTTTTTCCTGTGTTAACATGGATTCAAGTGTCCCACTCAAATAAGACCCTCAACCCCAACCATGTGCCCCTCATTACATCCCCTTTGTCCCCCTCTCCCTAACTCCCTCTCCCCCTTCCCTCTAGGATTTGCTGTCCTGTTATCTATATCTCTGTGTTATGTATATATAATTTCACTAATCCCTTCACCTTCTCTGATCCCATCCTCTCATCCCCTTCCCTCTGACAGCTGTCCCTCTGCTCCCTGTGACCCCACCTCTGTCTCTGTTCCATTTGCTCCTAAGTTTCTTAAATCCCCACTTCTGGTCTCTCTACACTGCCTTCTGAGAATTTCCTCAGTATTGGTCTCCACTTTCATAATTGGTCCTTCAGCTTTGTCTCATCCTCAATGGATGAATGGTTTCCATGTGTTCATTCTGTTGAGGGTGTTTCATCTCCCACATTTTTAACTCATGCTCTTTTATAAAACAATCTGTATTTTCATTTCAAAAATTGAATCCTCCCTTTATTTTTCAGATATTTAAACATGATAACCTCAAATTACTCTTATATTGTCCTACTGACTATTTTGTTGCATATGAGAGTCTCCATTATCAGTAGATTGCTGTCCATAGCACTGTCTGTCATTATTAGGATTACTCTGTGGAAAGAAAAAAAAAGCTAAAGAAACATATACCTTTTGGCCTTGTTGCAACATTTCCATAGAAGCTCATGGAAAGGCCACAGCTCAGGCTCCGGGGTCTGAGTGGTCTGGATCTCAGCTCCACCATGTAAGGCTGTGTGACCATGGAAGGGCTGGGTAATGTCTCTGCTCTTCTGTCATAAATAGTAAACAAATCAATAGATATGTAACAGATAGCAAGTGCTATGAACCGATGTGTAATAGCACATTATAATAGGATGTTTCCACAAAACAGACACAAGAGATGTAAACAAACTCAAGTGCATAGATAATTGTAAAGTCTAATAAAATAATTAGGAAGCAATAAGTTTTGAGTATTGACTACTGGTGTGTGTGTGTGTGTTTTGGTTTTTTTTAATTGAATTTTTTTTTTTTTTGTATTTTTCTGAAGCTGGAAACGGGGGGAGACAGTCAGACAGACTCCCGCATGCGCCCGACCGGGATCCACCCGGCACGCCCACCAGGGGCAACGCTTGGCCCACCAGGGGGCGATGCTCTGCCCCTCTGGGGCGTCGCTCCGCCGCAACCAGAGCTGCTCTAGCGCCTGGGGCAGAGGCCAAGGAGCCATCCCCAGCGCCCGGGCCATCCCTGCTCCAATGGAGCCCTGGCTGCGGGAGGGGAAGAGAGACAGAGAGGAAGGAGGGGGGGGTGGAGAAGCAAATGGGTGCCTCTCCTATGTGCCCTGGCTGGGAATCGAACCCGGGTCCCCCGCACGCCAGGCCGACGCTCCACCACTGAGCCAACCGGCCAGGGCCTTTTTTATTGAATTTTAATTGACATATAGTATTGCATTTCAGGTGTGCAGCGTGGTGATTTGATATTTATATATACACTATAAAATGATCACCACAGAGTCTGTTAAAATTCATCACCACACATAATTACAATATTTTTTCTTTTTTATTTCTTTTTTTTTTAAGTGAGAGGAGGGGAGATAGACATACTCCTCCTGCATGCACTCCAGCTGGGATCCACCTGGCAATCCCCGTCTGGAGCCAATGCTTGAATCAACCGAGCTATCCTCAGTGCCTGGGGAAGACACTCAAACCAGTCAAGCATAGAGGGAAAGAGGGAGAGAAGGGAAAGAGAGAGGGAGAGAGTGGGCACTTCTCCTCTGTGCCCTGACCAGGGATCAAACCCTGGGCAGCTGCACGCCAAGTTCTTGCTCAATCCACTGAAACAACCAGAGAGGGCCAAATTTTGTTTCCTGTAATGAGAAATTTTTAGTGCTTTTGTTTTGTTTTGTTTTTTGCCTTTGTTTTTAATATAGTGTATTTAACATTTTTTTCTAAAGTGCTGTGAAGATAAAATAAAGCGGGATCAGTGTGGTAAAGAGTGTCTAGGGGTGTTCTGAGGTGGAGGGGGAGGGTTGTTGTAAAGAGGTGCTCTGGGAAGCCTCCAGGTAAGGTATTGTTTGAAGCAAGAGTACCAGGAAAGCCGTGTGTTCTCTGGGGAAGAGCCCTCCAAACAGAGGAAACCAGTATAGATACAGTAGCCCAGAGGAGGAAATGCATGTATTTAACCATAGTGGAGGATCGTGTGGCTAGAACCGAGTAAGCGAGGAGACGTGCTGATGACCAGGGTGGAGGAAGGCCAAATCCAAAGGGCCTGAATGGTCATGGAAAGTTTTGAAATTTTTTATCATTGAGAGAAGAAGCTATATGCTAGTTTTTATCAAGGAGTAATATGTCCAACTTGGGTGTTCAGAGATTTCATCTGATGGCTGTGTCTATAATGTATTGCAGTGGGGGGGGGGGGACAAGGATGAAAAAGGAAGCTTTTGCCATCATCCTGAAAAAAGGATAGTGGTGTAGGGAGAACTGGATAGATTCTGAATATATTTTAAAGAAAGAAGGGAGACAATCATGGCTTGCAAGTAGAGATAGATGATCATGGCCTTGAGAACTACTACTGGTCACATAACACCTGTATGTGAATTAGAAAAGGGATATGGTAGATGCCTCCTGCCAGCTGCTTGAGAACCTGATGACACTTCTGTGTGGTTAGCAAAAGGTGTCCCTTCCTCTCAGAAGGCCTGTCCCTCCTATACCAGGGCATGGCACAGTTGGAGAGGGGGAGTAAGGGAGTGGAAAGAAGCTACTGTTCAGCACTCATTTGCCTTAATGTCCCAGAGCCCTGGTGCAAGACTAGAACCCTGGGAGTAAGAGGGAAGATGAAGATGACACCAGAGTTTTGGGCCTGGGCAACGAGAAGAATAAGGTTGCCATTTACTGAGATGGGGAAGGCTGCAGGTCGAGCCAGTTTAGGGAGGAGATTAAGAATGTGGTCTGGAACATGTTAGTCTTAGGATGCATGTTAGACATTCAAGTGGAACTATCAAAAGCAGTTGAATATACAAGTCCAGAAGCAAAAGGAGAAGTTGGAACTGGGATATAAATTTTGGATTCATCAGCATATGAGTTCATGTTAGGTGTGTGTTTGTGTGTATGTGTGTGTGTGTTTAATGAATAACATAATGACCATAATCATTCACAAAGATAATGTAATGAGAAAGTTTTAAAACAACTATCAGTACTCTTAATTTCTCTGATCTTTGCCATTGTTGTTGTTGTTAACATATAATTGAGGAAAAAACTCAAATGATTTTTAAAAAGATAAAGTGAAAAAAGTTCAAATTCATAACTTTACCTCTCATTTCTAGAGGTTACTAGTTTCTCTTGTAATCTTCTAAAATTTGCTACAAATTTAGAAGTGTACATATATCCAGATATGTGTATATCTGGATATATTTGCTTTTTGTATAAATGAGGTCATGTTATATGTGCTGTCTGCAACTTAGTTTTTTATTTTGATAGATTTTTGTCAATGTGTTCTCCACAAATGTCTCACTAATCTATATTCCCACCAACAGAGCATAAAATTGCTTTTTTCTACTGTTCTTAACTAATACCAGACATGACCAAACTTAATCATTGCCAGTCTGGTAGTTAAAATATAGCACCATAATATATACATATTATTCCTATATTTATTGACGTTTTGTATTTCTTTTTATGTGAGCTGCCTTTTTACGCCCTTTGCACATTTTTCTAGTTTTTTTTAAAAAAATGTTTATTTTATGGATTTTAGAGAAGAAGGGGGACAGAGAGAGAGAGAGAGAGATGAGAATGTCAATCTGTTCCTGTATGTGCCCTGAGCAGGGATTGAACCAACAACCTCTGTGCTTCAGGACAATGCTCTAACCAACTGAGTTATCTGGCCAGGGCACATATTTCTAGTTTTTAAAATGCTTTGTAAGAGAACTCTGTATATTAAGGAAATTAGTATTTTTTCTGTGCTAAGCCTTTTTTCAAATAAATTGTGCCTTGAGTAGTCATTGCAGAAGAAAAATAAAAAGTGCAAGAGACGAGATAGGGAACTTTGGCTGCTGAAGACACTGGGGGACAGGCTTTTCCTCTAGTTCCTTTACTTCCTTCCCTTGCTCCTCCTGTTCCCTCATCCCTGCCTTTCTCCTTCTGCTCCCTTGCCCCTGTGTTCTTATCATCTTTTCTTGTCTTTATTTCAGTCTCCTTTGCCTTGTGTGTACATATATATTGTTTACCTTATAGATTTAATAAAAATCATCTTTCAGACTTTTGATTTTGTTTTTTAGTAGTGTGAAGGCTCTGAACCTTAACATAGCGTAGGACCTCGGACTAAGTCTGAACTTGGCATTAGTGCATAGGACACATTTCCATACTGTTTTCTATGTTTTCATTATAATCCATGGAAGAAGTAAAGGAGAGAGGAGGAAGCATCAACTACATACAAGATAGTATACAAAGCATGTGCAATTTTATCTCTTTTCATCTTCCCTGGGAGGCACCTTTTATTGCTCTCATTTTATAGGTGAGGAAACAAACTAAGTGAAATTAAAAAACTCATCCAGGATCATATGGTTAGAAATTAAAATGTTGAACTGTAATAAGGTCTGTATGAAAGGTTTTAGTAGTAATTTTTCTCCAGATTTAACAAAATCTCCTGGAAAAAAAAATTCCATCATGTCAATATGTTTAGGACTGAACTGACCGGTAAAAGAATATATTAAGCCTGACCAGGCGGTGGCGCAATGGGTAGAGCATCAGACTGGGATGTAGAGGACCCAGGTTCGAGACCCAGAGGTCTTCAGCTTGAGTGCGGGCTCATCTGGTTTGAGCAAAAGCTCACCAGCTTGAACCCAAGGTCGCTGGCTCCAGCAAGGGGTTACTCAGTCTGCTGAAGGCCCGCGGTCAAGGCACATATCAGAAAGCATTCAATGAACAACTAAGGTGTTGCAACGCGCAATGAAAAACTAATGATTGATGCTTCTCATCTCTCTTCGTTCCTGTCTATCCCTCTCTCTGACTCACTCTCTGTCTCTGTAAAAAATATAAATAAATAAATAAATTAAAAAATATATATATTAATTTCTCAGCTACTAGTTGCATTAGATTAGTAGATCAGTAGATACAAAACAAGAATACATGAATACATTTAGTGTCTTGGGGCAAATTATTTGACAAAAGAAAAAGTACTTGAAGGAATTCATATATAACTGATTTTTGTGCATTATAATTTTTCATTCTAACTCTTGGGTTTCCTGTGTTTCCATAATTAGCCCGGTGTCTTTCTGACATGCTTTTTGGGGTGGTCTCTATCTATAACCTTGGAAGCTTAGCCCCTTATTTGGAAAGTTGTGGGATTTGAGGCGAGAGAGCATTTGTGTCATTGGTTTTCTCTTCGCAGGCTTACAATGGGCACCATCAAGCCTTGGAAGTCCTTCTGCAGTCACTGGTGGACCTGGACATCAGGGACGAGAAAGGCCGCACTGCTCTGGATCTGGCTGCCTTTAAGGGACACACAGAATGTGTGGAAGCACTTATCAATCAGGGCGCATCCATCTTTGTGAAAGACAATGTAACCAAAAGAACCCCACTTCATGCCTCAGGTAGGTCTTGTCAGGGCTGGTTACCCTAGTTTTGTGGCCCACTTCTAAGTTTGAATGAAAGGATGACAGCATCTTATTTAATCCCAATTTTAAAAATATTTCCTTTCTACATCAGATAGGCTTGCACTCTTCCAAAATGCTTGACTTACTGTCTACTTTGTGATGATTGGTGTTCTCTGGCCAGATGGGCTCTTTCCATTTTCTTTTAAAGACTTTTTTTTTTTTAGAGTAGTTTAAAGTTCATAGAAAAATTGAGAAGAAAGTATAGGGATTTCACATATACCCCCCGCCCCACCACATGCATAGCCTCTCTCATCATCAACATCCCCACCAGAGTGGTACATATGTTACAGTTGATGAAACTGACATGGACACATCATAATCATCCCAAGTCCATAGTTTACATTGGGGTTCACCCTTGGTGTTGCACATTCTGTGAATTTGAACAAATGTAAAATAACATGTACATTATTATATAATTGTATTGTGCAGAGTACAGTACTATAAACCCAGCTCTAAATATCTTCTGTGTTCCATCTGGTCTTCTTAACTCAAAAGAAAATTCAGAACCTCTGGCCAATAGCTATCACAGAACTTTCTGAAAAAAGGGACAAGATATAATGTGATCTTCAGATAACTTACATTGAACAAAATCACACAGCATTTTAAAGCATAAAATTCATGATATTTTGATTCAGGGCTGTTTCATAAAAGGAGTCATCAGACAGCAATCTAATCAGTACCTCACTCTGCCAGCCTAAATGATGCTTCTTAGTATTTGCTCTAATTCTTGATGTATCAAGTGTAAAAATAGAGACTCTTAAAAACTGCATGTATATATCAAAAACTATATAGTAAAATGCCTTTCTGGGGTTTTTCTCTAATATACATAAAATGAGACTGTGTCAGAACACGGCTCAAGATATACACAGGTGTAAAAGTAATGTGGAGAGTCTCTAGTGCAGCTAAGGCATAAATTCCTTCAGGGCTAGGAATTCAATGACATCCACTTTTGATCAGGATAGTAAGTGTTGTCTTATAATGAGAAGTAACTGTCTTACGCCATTAAATGAGTGTGTTGAGGAAGAAGAGTGAAGATAGTTTTCAGAAGACTTAATGCTCTTGTTACTTGGGAAATTTTTCTCAGAATGTTAGGCTTTGTATAAGTATTTCCATCCACATCTCTGAATTTCCAAACCACTGAAGAAAAACAATATGGAGATAGAAAAAACGATGTCTGTGGCTTATCTACCTAGAAACAATTATTCCTGGAAAAGTCTTCAGTCAGAAGATCAGTGGTAGTTTGTATGGTTAAATTACTAAATTCTTATTTCTTATCACACTTAGTCTTTTTGGCATTATTATAAAGTATTATAAACTTTGATATTATAGATATCCTTGGTATTTTTATAAAGTTCAAATTTAGTCCTTTCTAAATATTACTTACCTGTCATCACGGAAAGTAATTATCAGGTACTTCCTGACAATTACAAAGGGCCTATTTTCATTGTGGAAAATTGCTCTTGTAAACAGGTAAACAATGAAAAATAATCGTCACTTATTTGCCATTGCATAGGTTGTGGTCTAATGGAGCCCCCTAGTGGTCAGGAAGACTCACTCCTTTTGTATTTCCCTCAAATCATTTATTTAATAACACAGGCTGTCATTTGACTCTGAACGCCACAAAATGTCCGCTATGTGGAAGCTTTAGCCTGTGCTTTAAGAATTTGCTCATCCAGAATCTTTTACAACTCATTTGAAAAGCCAACTGTTTTTTGTTGTTTCAAATCCTGGGAATACTGTGAAAAGCAGGAGTCAGGATGGATGTTAGAGGTTTTGGCACAGCTAACCGCAATGACAGTTGTGGTCTTTGAGCAGCATGAAAAATGGCTGTCACTCATAGTGAGGGAGAGGCTGAGCTAGTCTAAGACAAAGCTGGACATGGCAGGGCACAGCTAAGGAGATATTAGCATTTTTTTTGCTGGAAGGCAATTGGGGAAAATATAGTAATGTAGGAAGCCAACAAAAATTCTCATTTAGCTAAACTTTAACAATAAGGGGGACTTATATTTACCAGAGGGCTATTAGCTCAGTTGAGAAAGCTGCAGTTCACTGCCCCCCCACCCCAAATAAAAAGCACGGCTGTAGAAATTGGTTTGCTCTCCAACACACTGGAACAGTGATATGAACTCAGATGATTTTTTCCCCCTTTTTTCTGTTTAGCCAAAAATCAAATATCCTTGAAATTATTACGATTATGAGCATGTAAAGAATGTCAAATTGATACAGAAAGAGGCATCAATCAAACTCCCCGGTACCTCCTCCACTTTATGAACCCATTGCCCGCTGAATTTAGCTGTCAGCCCTGTTAATCACTTCCTTTTGAGCATACATTAAACTACTTGCATATAGTAGGTACCAGTGGTAACAGATTTAATGGACTGTTTAAAACAAACAAACACCCAACAGCAACAAGAATATATTGCCTATATTCAGTCCCCAAAATTTCCTCCTGACATACCGTCTTTCCCCATCTATGAGTGAGACTCACCCTTTTTTGAAAAATTTGGGGTCTAAAAACTAGGTGCGTCTTATACAGTGGTTGTAGTTCTTTTTCTTGCATTTCCCGCTTTTTTGACAACGATGAGGAGTTGTACAAATTTTGTGATGAATAAAACTTGAGTTCAATAACTTTATGTAATACATTTATTTTCCAAATCTCCAGCCCCAAAATTAAGGTGCGTCTTATACTTGGGAGCATCTTCTACATGGGGAAATACGGTACATAAATAGGATGTTGCTGAGAATGTGCTGAATGCAACGAACTACAAAATGCGGACATTATTCCTACAGTTAATTTGAGTGGTGTCAATAAATATGAGCTAATTTTAATATGTATTGTTCCTGAAAAATGTGTCATTATTAAATTACCATTCTCTCATGACTGGCATGCAATACCAAGGAACATAAAATACAGCTCTTATACGAGCCGTCATTGACCCAAATAGCTGCATCTGTTCCCTTCTCTCTCCACATCCACAGCAAGGTAAATGCAACGTATATTATAGTGTTCTCATTGTTTAGAGAAGAGAGAAGGTCATGTCTTGAAATGTAAACACTACTTGTTCTCATCCTACTCCCTGAGTGTAAAGCCATGCCTATTGTAAGGCTGTGAGTTGCATTCAACAAGCTGGAGGAAGTAGTTTATCACACACACACACCCCACTTTGCTCCAGGGATTGTCATCCTAGGAGGTTTACTTCCCAGTGCCCAAAGCACCCATTCCTAAAAGAAGCATCATGCCTCCTGCACACAAGGGTGCGCCCTTGTACTGCACTCTAGCTGGTCACAGGCAACAGAGTGTCTGGCTGCATCTCCTGCCCGTTGCCACCTCCTACTACATCTGCTGGGTGACTGGGAGCAAGGACTTGCTATGCCCGGGAAGCTCTGGAGTCAGAGCTTGGCAGGAAAAGAGAGGAAAGAGCAGGGATGGAGGGGACTTGGGTGTGAGGCCAATGGAGAGCCCCCTTGCCCTGCCTCCACCCCCCAGCATGCTGGAGAGACTGTCAGGCAGAGAAACAACTGGCTGTGGTCTGAGGAACTCTGGGACAGAGGGGCAGCCACAGGCAGCCAGTCTGGTCAGTCAGTGAGCAATGAGAAACCTTTCTGGCTTCGAGGTGTGCTTTTAAGTCACTGCTAATCAATCAGAACTGTTACTTGAATGTACAATGGCTGAGAGGGAAAGAGAAGCAGGACCTGTTTGCTCTCTTCCTCCCCTCTTCTGTCCCTTTCCCCCTTTATTCCTCTCCTCCCCTCCCCTTGGTTTCCTCCCCTCTTCTCTCTCCCCTTCCCATCCTATTCCTGCTCCCTCCGCCCCCTCCTCTCCTTCCTCCTGCCCCTCCTTTCTTTCTCGAGGCTGGCTGGTCACAGGATTATGCAGTGTGAGGTGACTCTCTCAGAGGAACAAAAAGAGTAACTGGAAAGTGGAGAGAAATGACCAATCTCATTCAAAGTGATTTTGAAAAAGGACATCGTGTTTAAGGGAAAATAACCCCCAGTACATGAACCAGGGAACAGTTAGGTAAGGCCCAGAGTGCCCTGATAGGGAGAAAGGAAAGGACGGATTAGTGAAATAAACAGTGAACACCCTGTGCCCAGCAGCAGCTGGAAACCTGGGGATATCTGTCGGCAACAAGTGAAAACCAATGATTTCAAGTCCAAATAAATTTCACTTTGGATGAATATATATAATATAATAGTGCTGCTCTGTCAAAAGAATGTCATTATTTTCTTTTTTCAGTAATTAATGGTCACACACTGTGTTTGCGGCTGTTACTGGAAATTGCAGACAACCCAGGAGTGGTGGACGTGAAAGATGCCAAAGGACAGTAAGTGTCCCCACAGCTGGTGTGGGGGTGACATTTCCATCACGACAGGTCACTGGATAATTTGTTAAGCAGCTATGAGGGCTGACTGCTGAATTTTAGTTTTGGGGGGTATATGTTTGGGTGAAATTTATGAATGAGAATCCTAGAATAATGAGGTGGCTTTGTGCTAGAGAATATATATCCATATATCTGAGAAAAGTATGTGTGGTGTGTGTGTGTCTTGATGAAAAAGAGCCGACTTTTTATGTCTGTGGCCATGGATCCTGTCCTTTTAAAAATAATCTTATTTCTTCTTTCTCAACATTTTACCCCCTTTTGAAGCTACTACATTCCCATATTAAAATTAATAATGGCAATGACCTCAAAAGTTATCTCAATCATAAAATTCTTTTATATTTTTATTCTTTCCAAAGCCCTTCCCATCTGCTAGCTCATTCCTACACCCAGTCTTCTCTTGCAAATAGGAAATGCAGAGCGAAGAGCACTGGTGCCTCGCGCCACATAGATGAGTTGGCGCCAGATATATGAGCAGTCAGAATTAGCACCTCCCCTTCTGGACTCCAGCACTCTGTTCTGTTCTCTAGATTTGTCTGACTTTTCTTTAAGGCAGTGAAGCTTCGTTCAAATGAAATATTGACAAAGACCAACACAGAAAACCAGGGAAGTGGAACTACTCTGATAGAAGCAAAAGGGTCTGACACACACACACACACACACACACACGCACGCACGCACGCACACTCCCTACTCAGTTGAGATTTAGTCAATGCTACGTACTTTTAAAAATTGTAGAATTAAAATGAACATCTTGAGAAGGAACGTTTCCCTGCCCCACCCATACTAATCACCCCTCTGACACCATTCCGTGTGGCCGTTAACCACCAGAGGCAGATAGCTTGTTCCAAGTAGCATACAGCAAATTGGGGGCACTCAAAAATATCAAGCCACTGTCAAGAAGAGAGAGTGACAAAGTGACAGAGAGACAAAGAGAAGGTGGTCCTCCCCCTTGAAGTGAGGAGTATTTTTTTTACCCTTCTAAAAGGCCCGATTTATCTCTCTGCCTAGAACCCCACTGATGCTCGCGGTAGCATATGGACACATCGATGCTGTTTCATTATTACTTGAAAAGGAAGCAAATGTCGATGCTGTTGACATCATGGGATGCACAGCTTTACACAGAGGGGTATGTACCTGGCCCTCAGCTCTGGGCAAGCAAATCTTTAATTGAGCACGGTTCTTCTTTTACTTCCCCATATGAATTTTCAGTAAAAAGACTGTTTCCTAGGATAACCAATTAATCTCAGTCGTTCTAAAAGAAATTACAAAATCTTTTGCAAAAGTAAACTAATGGGAGATATTCTTAGGTCCCGCTCTTGAGATTTTGTGTTAAATTGTGATAATAGATAATATGTGAACTCCTACTACTGGTAGAATTGGTTCTGCTTTTTGATTACAAAATACGTGTGCATCATAGAAATTTTGCAAAATATATTCTTTTAAAGCACAGAGCAGAAAATCACAATCACGAGTAATCTTACCTCCTGGAGATAAACCATTCTTTTGGTTTATATACCCAATCTTATTTTTTTTGTATATAGATTTACTTTAAATTTCTTTTAAATAGAGAATACTGAAGATACTACTTAACCCACTTATTTTCCTTTTAGAAAATCAGGAAAGTTGTCCCAGTAATATTTTTAGTAAATATTTTCCTGCTGCATCATTTTTAATGGTCCATTGTGTGCAGATGTCATAATTTATTTCAGTGATTACTTAGTTTTGAATAGTCATGCTATTTCTAGTTGCTCTTTATTAATAATGTTGACCCATTCTATACCTGAAATACGTATCCTGCTGAAATACGTGTCCTGTGGACAATTCTTTGTACACATCTGCTGAATTGTTTTTTAAAGCATGTCAAGGAAACTAACTCGAACAAAAGCAGGAATAAAAGTGTTATTTGGGGCTGGTGCTGAACACCGTGGTTAATGAAGAGAAGAGGAACTCTAAAGCCATAATCACAGTTCTCGTTTCTTAAGTACTTCCTATGAGTCATGCAACAGGCTATGGGCTTTTACATATCTTACTAGTCCTCCCAACAACCTGTGGGGTCATTGTTACTATTCCCATTGAAGGTAAATGAAATGAGACACAGAGAGGTGAATTGATTTGTCCAAGTTTTACCAGAAGAAGCCAGGATTTAACTCACACCTTCCCAATTCTAGAACTGATGTTTTCCACTATATCATGATACCTTTCATGGTTATGTTTGGAGAGTCCAGAGATGTTTCCAGAATGCTGATGTTCACACAGATGTTTCTGCTGTGAATCTTGCTGGGTTGCCCTGTCTCTCTCTTCTGAAGCAGGGCCGACCTTACGTCCCTTCGGGCCCAGGCGTCTTCTTCCTCTTATTCAGAGCCCAGCCTCACTTAACTGAGCCTTCTGCCTTTCTGAAATGTGTTTTCTGTTTATAACTGCCATGTATCAGATTATGACGGGCCATGAGGAATGTGTGCAAATGCTGCTGGAACAAGAAGTGTCGATCCTCTGTAAAGACTCCAGAGGGAGGACACCTTTGCATTACGCAGCTGCCCGTGGCCACGCCACGTGGCTGAGCGAGCTGCTGCAGATGGCACTTTCTGAGGAAGACTGTTCTTTCAAAGATAACCAAGGCTACACACCGCTGCACTGGGCTTGTTACAACGGTGAGTTGATTGTCATGTGACCGATTCCAGTAAGCATCCTGTGAACCCAGCACCCCTGTGATCTCAGTGGAGGTGAGAAGGTAGCAGAATGCTGCATAACTTTGATACACAGGCTTTCTGCATCCAAAGTACGTTTTATTTCCCAGTATTATTTCCTACCACAGTACTCTAATGAGATAAAAATTCACTTTTTCCCTTTATGTTAATTATAACATATAACTCCTAATCAGAATTTCTGATGAACTGAATAACCAGGTTTAATCAGGGTTTCTGATCTACATGATATAACCAGTGATCCTACAATGAATTTAAATAATATAGCTAAAACCAATAATATATATCTGATGTAATAATCTGTCATAGTTGCCTACTAGTCAGACTGCCGGGTAAGTGATTTGTCTTTTGGCATCTCTCTTTTTTTTCTTTTTCTTTTTGTATTTTTCTGAAGCTGGAAACGGGGAGAGACAGTCAGACAGACTCCCGCATGCGCCCGACCGGGATCCACCCGGTACGCCCACCAGGGGCGCCGCTCTGCCCACCAGGGGGCGATGCTCTGCCCCTCCGGGGCATCACTCTGTCGCCACCAGAGCCACTCTAGTGCCTGGGGCAGAGGCCAAGGAGCCATCCCCAGTGCCTGGGCCATCTTTGCTCCAATGGAGCCTTGGCTGCGGGAGGGGAAGAGAGAGACAGAGAGGAAGGAGGGGGGGGTGGAGAAGCAAATGGGCGCTTCTCCTATGTGCCCTGGCCGGGAATCGAACCCGAGTCCCCCGCACGCCAGGCCGACGCTCTACCACTGAGCCAACCGGCCAGGGCCGGCATCTCTTTTTTATATCTCACTTCCCATTTATTTTGTTGTACTTCCAATTCAGAATATTTAAAATATTTTTTATTTCACTCATGTGAGTAAAAACAAAATACATGTTAATCATAACATTTCAAAAATACAGACATATCTAAAGTAAAATTAAGTCTGTTTCCAAACTCACTTTCTGATGTAATTTGGTGTGTACCTTTATACTTTTTTTCTTGAGAATATAAACAAATAAAAATATATGTGCATCTTTTTTAAAACTAGAATCATATAACAAGTATCATTCTATAGCTTTCTTTTTTGCTATTGTTTACTTAACACATGGTGGGGCAAAGGTATAATGGCCACCGTAACAAAGAGGTATCTTCAGAGAGAAGAATGATACAGGCAATTCCATAAAATATGATAAATTATTATAGGGTAACTTCCTTATAGGGATGTAGGGTCAGAGCAGACAGGTGACCCTCTAGAACTCTGTGCAAATTAGTCTCTACTAAGACCCCTGGTAAGGTACTTTTATTTATGGTACAACTCGGGTGCTAATGATCGACAAGACAAAGCAACAAAGAATGCAGTATGCACCGGAGGCCGTACCTCCTGGTGGTCTTGTGATGGAGAATGGTTTATAATCAACACTATCCCCAGTTTCATATTTATCATGGTTGTCATGCCATTCTGGCTGTTACTAACAAAAGTATTTATGGTACATTTTATGGAACAGAGATAATCATCAACTAGAGGCTTTGATATGCTTCCTAAGGACGGTTAGGTTGATCAAAGGTCAGTCACAGCATAAAAGAAATCCAGGACACAAAGATGGACTTAGTTTTGTTCATATCTACTTCTATATACATTTTACTGCAGAAATCCTTACTAGTTATTATGTATCAGTTATGACTGATCTTAATAGTGGTATATTTCATAGCAGATAAATATGGATGTGTGTGTATATCAGAATCTATTATTTATTCTACTGAGTCCCTGTTGAAGGACATTCAGATTGTTTTCGGGTTTCCTCCTCTTACAGACAATGCTGTGGTATGTATATTCATATTAGGTACCTTAAATTCTGTCAGATAAGTTTCCAGAAGTGAAATTATTGATAAGAGGACATGTATATATTTTTAATATTAATAAATTATACCATATTACCTTGCAAAACGGAGGTATTTTATTAATCCACCAAACATGTGTATAAAACTTACTATTTCCCCAAGCCTTTGCTAGCCCAGGATGATATCTTTTTCACTTTTGTAAATTTGAAGAGCAAAAAAGGTTATCTTATTATTTAGTATGTTTCCCTGTGTAATAGTGTATTTATTTATTTGTAGTTTCTCCTCTGGAAATTAACTTATCCATCTATTGTTTATTTTTTCTCTTGACTTTTATCTTTTCTCATACGTTTGTTGGAGCACCTTGTCCTAGAGCCGTTAATCCTCTGTGTTACGTGTATTACAGATATTTTCTCTCAGTTTGTCATTTGTCTTTATTCCTTGTTAATGATGTCTTTTTCCATGCAGAAGTCGTGAACTTTTGTGTAGTTGAATCTGTCACATTTTTATTCTGTAGGATCTAGGTTTCCAGTCTTTCTTAAGGTCTTCTGCCCCGAAGTTTATATGGCTATCTGCCATATATCACCTATTCTGCTTCTATAATTTTATTTTCCATTTTCAATTCTTGTGTTATACTATGATGACTAGGTCCAGAAAGGTTTTTGGAGTGCTGTAAAACATTTCATTTCATTTTCATTACAGCCTCTGTTTTCATTGGCTCTGATCTCAGTAAGAGCCCGATTTTCTACTTGCTCAGCTTGGTTTTGTTCTGTCTCTGCCACTGGAGAAGTGTGACTTTTTACCTGCTAATTGATAAGGGCTCCCTAACCCCCTTGTAGGTCGAGCTCTGAGACCTCTCTGACAGGAGGAGGAAGATGAGGAAGAAGGAGTGTTGGTTAGAATGGCAGGTGGCAGACGCTCCAGACCACATGCTCTCCTCTGAAGTGAGGGGCGGGGCTGATGGCAGGCTCTGCTCTGGGCCTCTCCAGGGGCGAGCCGGGGGAGAGGAGCAGTCCTCTCCTCAACGGTCCCAGTGCAGCCTTCTGCCAGGGCCCCAGGTTCGAACTCCCATCTTCCCAGAATTCCCTTCACTGAGCACTTGGAAACACCGTAAGTTGCTCAAGGATCCCAGTCCTATCTACATAGACCCTGAAATTGGGATTCATGTAGCCTCCAAGGAACATTGTGTGTGATGCTTCCCTCAGCTCCTCTGGGGGTGTTCAAACTCAGAGAGGATTAGAAGTAATCAAATGAGTGTTGGATATAGTTGGAAAGCTAAGCGTAGGTAGGGGATTTTTTTTAAAAATTCATTTTAGAGAGAGGAGGAAGAGCAGGAAGTATCAACTCCACTATGTGCCTTGACCAGGCAAGTACAGGGTTTTGAACCGGCGACTCAGCATTCCAGATTGATGCTTTATCCACCGCGCCACCACAGGTCAGGTGCTAGGCGATTTTTTGATTCATTACTTCATGTTTTTTTTAATCTTCCTAAAAGCAGCTTCACTTTTCTTTTATAGGTGGAAGGTTTGATTTGTGTTTTAACCCTTTGAATAGTACGAATGTTCACGTACGTCCTCACTCAAAAGGATTAACAAAATCTCACTACTCAAAGGGTTAATCCTGAAAATGCTCTGATCTACATTATTCTGATGTAGATCATCAGAGAGCTCTAACTAATTTAGCACTGAGTTCAGCCCAGAAGAGGTTTCAGAACAGCACTTTATACTCTAAAGCCAAATAGCTTTGCTGTTTTGTCGTTCACAAGCCACATTCAGGTCCTTTATCAAGTAAAGCTCCCGTCATCCTGTGGCATCACTAAGGCAAAGTCTTTCCAGTCTGATTTTTTTATATATGAGAAATTGAGGCTTCAGATTCCAAAGGAGGTGCCTTAGATCACACAACAAGTAAACTAACAGAGCTGGGGCATTAGTTAACTTAAATTCAGTTGATTTGAAAACTACTTGTCATTTTATTGAAAATAATTTCTCATATTCATTGCTCTACTTAATTTTGAAAAATACTTATCGGGCACATGTTTGCCAGGAACTGGTCTTGGTGCCATTTTAAACACGTAGACAGTGTATTCGTGTTCCACTCATTGTCTCAGATACCCTTTCCTGTCAACCACATCTTCTCCCCTTCACGAGGGGACATAATTATAAGTGAACCTATTTATATGGCGAAAGGGAAATTTCTATTGTAAATACAGGCAAACTGAGGTATGTTAGGTGTCTATCTCGCCAGAGCTGAGCATAATATAGAATCTGTTCTGCTTGCAAACAGGTCTCTTGCGTGTCTCTTTGCACCAGACCATATGACCTTCTCATTGTTTTGTTTCTTCATTATGTCTTGGAACACCTGTGAGCACAGTTAATAATGTTTTGACATTTTGTGAATTTTATTCCATGGAGAATGAACATTCAGCCAACGCAGGAAAATTCATAAGCTAGAATTCAATACTTAATCACACACAAAAAAATTGATTGTGTTTTGAACAAAATTTCTCTTGTGGAAACTCTCTAAATTCATTTGCTTCCTTGCAGGTAATGAAAACTGTATAGAGGTACTTTTGGAGCAAAAATGTTTTCGCAAATTTGTCGGCAATCCCTTTACTCCACTGCACTGTGCAATGTAAGTAGAAATGCTGAAGTACCCGTGTTGCTTTGATTCTTTTAACTATGCAGAGGGCTGTTGCCTTTTAGGGAAGGATAGAGCTTTCACATCACAGATAAGACCATTGTATTCCATTTGCTAAAGGCAAATAGGTCTGACAGCAAAGTGCGGTCCCTAAGGTTAAGATTTCCCAGGAGATCTTTGTGGACTGCTGCGGTTCCAAGGTGACCCACATACCACCTGAGGGGAAGTACTGGAAGTGGTAGACTGACAGACACACCCCACGCCACCCACGTGAAGAGCTCTTCAGATGTACTTCACCTTCGTCAGCCAAATTCTAAAAATAAGTTGCGGCTAGCGACAATGTGCCTATTAATTAGAAAGACATTTTATACCAGGAAGATTTTTCATATATTGTCATTCTCTATTCTTCATATGTTATATATATTTTTTTCGATAGATGTAGTTTTTGTTTCACTCTCATGGTGCGAAACATTGTTCAGATTGTGCATTGACTTTAAGTCAGACTTCGGTGGTCAGCCTGGTGGGCCGTGGTCACCTAGGAGACCATGTCACCTAGGCAACCATGGTCAGGGGTGTGGGGACTAAGACTTGGGAGTGCTTTCTCGTCACCTTGTCTCTGGGCTTCATAGGAAGCTGATCATTTGACGGCAAAGATATTGGAGCCATAAAGTGGGTTGATAAAGAAGGGATGTGGGATAAAGGGTAGAAGTGATGTTAAGTCTAAAGGAGCCATGTCTTTTTCAGTTTGGTTTCCCCCAGTACACCTCACACGATGCCTTCCTTACATAAACGGTATGCAGTCAACTCGTTCTTGGATGTAACAGTCCTGAGGAAGTGAGCGTGTGCCATTAGAACTGTTAAAATGGTAAAGAAGACAATTTAGGTGCTGTGAACAAACTCGTACACACTACGAAGCAGGCAGTGTCCATTCACAAGAGTTCAGAGACCTGCAAGTGGGGTGCAAGGCAGGGAGCTTTTACAGGATAAAGTAGAAAATGAGGAAGGGAATGAGTAAGAATAGCTGATTAGGCCCTGGCCGGTTGGCTCAGTGGTAGAGCGTCGGCCTGGCGTGCAGAAGTCCCGGGTTCAATTCCCGGCCAGGGCACACAGGAAAAGCGCCCATCTGCTTCTCCACCCCTCCCCCTCTCCTTCCTCTCTGTCTCTCTCTTCCCCTCCCGCAGCCGAGGCTCCATTGGAGCAAAGATGGCCCGAGTGCTGGGGATGGCTCCTTGGCCTCTGCCCCAGGCGCTAGAGTGGCTCTGGTCGCAACAGAGCATCGCCCCCTGGTGGGCAGAGCGTCGCCCCTGGTGGCCATGCCGGGCGCATCCCTGTCGGGCGCATGCGGGAGTCTGTCTGACTGTCTTTCCCTGTTTCCAGCTTCAGAAAAAAAAAAAAAAAAGAATAGCTGATTGGCTGGGGTTACACATCTGGCCTTATTTGAGTTATCATAGGAGCGGGGCAGTCACCCCGGTAACTGGGTGATCACATACATATTGGTTACCAAATGGTCTAATTTGGGGGCATGTGGAGCATTTACAAAATCATGATACCTAAAGCTTAAGTTTTTGTTTGCTGACATAGTTTCCCAGGATCAGTGAGGCCTGGCCTACCTACCAAGGAAAGGTTAAATAAAGTAAAATCAATTGACAGTCCCCCTCACCCTTCCACCTTGATCAACCTTTGGTCAAGCAAGAGGTTTAGTCAAAACTGGTGGTGCAAGTTATTCTCAGTTACCATTTCCTCTCTGGGTCTCGGTGTGTATTCACAGGATAGGGTGTCAAGGTCAGCATTCCACTTGGAGGGAGACCGTTTGTTGGTTGGCTGATGACCTTGAGAGAACACACAACAGACCAAGGAGATAGTACTTATTAATAGTAAAAAAAATTCCTAAGGTTTTCAGGGTGCTCCTGAGCCAGGGTTCCCATGAACTAAACCAACTGGCATCAAATAAGTCAAGAAATGATCCTAAAGAGGAGCTACTTCTTTAAGCCGGTTGACCTGTGCATGTATTTCATGTCACAGTGTCTCTGTACCCCCAGAAATATTTATCCAGTAAGCTTGTTCCTGAGAAACTGAGGCATTAAAAATCAGAGAAAAAGGCCCTGGCCAGTTGGCTCAATGGTAGAGTGTCAGCCTGGCTGCAGAGGTCCCGGGTTCGATTCCCAGCCAGGGCACACAGGAGAAGCGCCCATCTGCTTCTCCACCCCTCCCCCTCTCCTTCCTCTCTGTCTCTCTCTTCTCTTCCCGCAGCGAGGCTCCATTGGAGCAAAGATGGCCCAGGCGCTGGGGATGGCTCCTTGGCCTCTGCCCCAGGCGCTAGAGTGGCTCTGGTCGCGACAGAGCGACGCCCCGGAGGGGCAGAGCATCGCCCCCTGGTGGGCAGAGCGTTGCCCCTGGTGGGCGTGCCGGGTGGATCCCGGTTGGGCGCATGCGGGAGTCTGTCTGACTGTCTCTCCCCGTTTCCAGCTTCAGAAAAATACAAAAAAAAAAAAAAAAAAAAAAAAAAAAAATCAGAGAAAAGTTAGTGACAGGCAAAAACTACAGGATCACCAACTTGTAGTAAATCCAACAGTCATTTGAAGGTTCACCTTCCTGTGTAATGGCGTGAGATATGTGAACAATGGTATTATCTTTCCAGGCCAGAGCAAGGCACAAAGTAGACAAAAGAATCATAAAGACTTTTATGGTGTAAAAATTATAAAATATGTGAACAGTGAGGGAAGGAAGAATGGAAAGAAATGTCAGCCCCTTCTGTCCCTAGTCAGTTTGATTCTGAGGTCTCTAGTGTCTACACAGGACCAGACATTAGGTGGAGCGCCTTCAGTGTGAAATATGCACCTGAGATTCTTCAGCATCTTGTAATGTGACAGGGGTGTCAGTGGTCAAGAGTACTCTAGGGCAGTGGCCCCCAGCCTTTTTTGGGTCACAGACCAGTTTAATGTCAGAAAATATTTTCACGGACTGGCCTTTAGGGTGACCGAGACAAGTGTCAAGAGTGAGTCTTAGACGGATGTAACAGAGGGAATCTGGTCATTTTTTAAAAATAAAACATCGTTCAGACTTAAATATAAATAAAACAGAAATAATGTAAGTTATTTATTCTTTCTCTGCTGACCAGTACCAAATGGCCCATGGACCAGTACCGGTCCGCGGCCTGGGGGTTGGGGACCACTGCTTTAGGGAGCTTTCCAGGAATATCACTTTTGCAAAAGTGTCAGAGTAAAACAGTAACTGTAAATGACAAAAGACAACAATGTCCTGGTTAAAGATCTGCTGAGCCCTGGCCGGTTGGCTCAGCGGTAGAGCATCGGCCTAGCGTGTGGAGGACCCGGGTTCGATTCCCAGCCAGGGCACACAGGAGAAGCGCCCATTTGCTTCTCCACCCCTCAGCCGCGCTTTCCTCTCTGTCTCTCTCTTCCCCTCCCGCAGCCAAGGCTCCATTGGAGCAAAGATGGCCCGGGCGCTGGGGATGGCTCTGTGGCCTCTGCCCCAGGCGCTAGAGTGGCTCTGGTCGCAACATGGCGACGCCCAGGATGGGCAGAGCATCGCCCCCTGGTGGGCAGAGTGTCGCCCCTGGTGGGCATGCCTGGTGGATCCCGGTCGGGCGCATGCGGGAGTCTGTCTGACTGTCTCTCCCTGTTTCCAGCTTCAGAAAAATGAAAAAAAAAAAAAAAAGATCTGCTGAGAGCTCAGTATAGTGGGATTGACAAGGAAATTTAGTTATTTCTCTGGCACACAACATTTTAAGGTGATAACTGGAATTAAGACTGATGACTTTATATCAGGACATATCAGAATTTTAGAATACCATTTCTGGAACACTTATATTGATCATCGGTACCTGAAGATTAGCCTAGATCACATCAATGTGAAAAACTTTTGGGTTAGTTTCTACATTTCTGAGAGTATACTTGATTTATAAAAATGTCTAATTTTCTTTAAGCCAATTAAATGGAGCTCTTTACAAAATAATTTAGGCATTACTCACCAGAGGCAAAAAAAAGTCACGTATCTATAACATAAAAATAACTGAAGAATAACTGATACATAGGCATATAAAAATATATGGACAGACACAAACAGAGATCTTACTTACACCTTTCGTTTCAAAATTTTAGCCATGAGACAGGCTTGATAAGGCAACACTCCTTAGTTTATAAAAGAACAGTTTGAGCCAGATTGTTTCTGGCAGGTGGAATAAATTAAGGTGAGCTACTCAGATGGTTACACTTTTTACTAATGCTGGAGGAGAAGACTTTTAAGATTTTTCATTCTTCTGTTCCAAATAGCCTTTCTTTTTTATTTTCTTCCTTCTGATAAGAATTAGCTCCCTGAAGTGTGCATTTCGAAAAGCATTTTGTTCCTCGAGAACACTCAGTTGAACATTTATATCTCAAAGGCATGAGAAAGGAGTTCACGTTCTTCCAGGAAGGACTGCTGTTTCCTAAATACAGAATTTTTATACATACAGACTTTTAAGATAAAGAGTGGACGTTTTGGGATAGGTAAAAAGGAGAGGTGGGCTTTTTTTCCTCTTTTTATAAAGTCTTGATTTGTAAGACAAGGACAGTTTTTGTTTTTAATTCCTTAAAGAATTGGGTTGCAACCCTTGTGATGCCAAGGGACTATCATCCAATGACATTAACTTCAATTTGCTTCTTTTTATTAGGAAGATCTTTAACTATTACAGAAATAAAAATATTTCTATTTTCTAAATTTTGAGTTGTTTGTCTGGAATTTCCACTCCCCCGCCCCTTCCCATGGGTACATATATATTTTCAATTTAGCTTAGGGGAAAAGTTAGAAAAAATGTTCCTATTAGGTTCTGAATATCAGCTTCCAGATTGGCCAACCTCTAACCATAAAGCTATGCATAAAAAATCTTTTCAAATATCTTGTCAAGCCTGACCAGGCAGTGATGCAGTGGATAGAGTGTCAGATTGAGATGCAGAGGACCCAGGTTCGAGACCTCGAGGTCACCAGCTTGAGCACGGGCCCATCTGGTTTGAGCAAAAAGCTCACCAGCTTGGACCCAAGGTCGCTGGCTTGAGCAAGGGATTACTCGGTCTGCTGAAGGCCCATGGTCAGGGCATGTATGAGAAAGCAATCAATGAACAACTAAGGCGTCGCAACAAAAAACTGATGATGCTTCTCATCTCTCTCCGTTCCTGTCTGTCTGTCCCTGTCTATCCCTCTCTCTGACTCTCGCTGTCTCTGTGTAAAAAAAAAAAAAAAAAAAATCTTGTCAAGTTTTCAGCTGAGACAAACAGTAAATATCCTGGCAATACTGAACAATCCCGTGGAAGCCAGAGTTGTCCCCAAAGAGGGTGCAAGAGACACTACCCTCCCAAGATCCAGAGCCACTACCAAACAGAACCGGAAGAAAGGACTAGGACAAACAAGCTGCAACAGCTAATATGCAGCCTAGTGACTTATAGTTAACAATACTTTATTGCGATTTGTAAGTTGCTAAGAGTAAATTTTAAAAGTCCTCAACACAAGAAAAAAATTTGTAATTAAATTGGTGATGGGTGTTAACTGTTCTTCATGTGGTGATCATTTTGTAATATATACAAATATTGAATTATTTTGTACACCTAATAATATAACTATATCTCAGTAAGTAAAAAATAACTGTTAAATTTTAAAAATATGTATATATATTGAGGCAGCAATAGCTATCCCTGGGAGAGAAAAGGATCAATAAACAATGAGTACCTCAAGACTAAATTCACAAGAATCTGAATTTGGAAAGGAAGGGACAACCTGAAATTTTGCCTTCCTCTCTTGATCAGGCATGACAGAGATTGGGGAGAGCTGACCCTGGTAGAATTCTCACTTTTTGCCAGCTTATGCCAGTTTTCCCAGGATTTCATCTGTAGGCTCCAGAGTGAGTCGGCTTTAAAATAGAGTATTATACCCTGGTATCTTCCAGAATTTGTCAGGGTTTTCCATTAACCTTGATTGTAGTTTCCCCAGAACTATTTAGGGAGTAACTGGTAGAAGTTTACTAGAGAATCCCTCAAAGTCTCATAAACTCTGGGGGGGATCTAGAGAGTGTTCCTCCTTTTAATTGGTTGGAAAGATTTACACAAAACCTTCAAGGACAGTTTTTGTTTGTTTGTTTGTATTGATTTTGTTTTTTTGTTTGCTTTTTATGGCAGAGACAGAGAAGGGACAGATAGGGACAGACAGGAAGGGAGAGAGATGAGAAGCATCAATTCTTCATTGCAGCTCCTTAGTTGTTCATTGATTGCTTTCTCATATGTGCCTTGATGGGCGGGGAGGGGTCTACAGCAGAGCAAGTGATGCCTTGCTCAAGCCAGCAACCTTGGGGTCAAGCCAGAAACCTTGGGGTCACGTCTATGATCCCACACTCAAGCCAGCGACCCCACACTCAAGCTGGTGAGCCTGCACTCAAGCCAGATGACCCCATGCTCAAGCTTGGGGTTTCGAACCTGCTCCTCTGAATCCCATTCTGACGCTCTATCCACTGTGCCATCACCTGGTCAGGCAAGGACAGTCTTTTTTCCAGTGTCCTGGCTGATTGCAAGTGAGACAGTGATTTCTGGGCCAGTGTCTTGATGATGGGCCCCCTAGGAGTGTACAACAGGGGAGGCCCAGGTATTGATTTAGGTTTCTGGGGGCTCAGAACGGTAGCAGCTGTAAGGCCACTAACTTTGAGAAAACTTTTATTTATGGTCTTGTAGCTGCTTCAGAGGGAAAGGCAATTCAGAGAAAGAATTAGTGGACTGGGAGTGTTTAGGTAAAAAGATAGAGGCTGAGTAGTCGGAGTAGTAACACCAGTCTAACAGTCTTTTGTTTTGGGCACCTTTTGCATATTTAATTTTTTATTTGCTTTTTGTAGTGAATTTTTCTATGAAGCTATTTTGGAATCTCGAAGCCTTTTGGAGGCTTCTGCGTGCTAATAAAATAGGTATCCCATTATGTTTGTTAATTTGGGAACCTTTGATTTCAACTGTTATCTTAAACGAACACTCGTATCTAATTGGAACGTTCCCCATAATGGCCATTGTCATGCTAGGTTGTCTTAGTAAGATTTTGCCTTCTTTAATATAGATACCTATAGTTTCTGGGACCAAAGTTCTTAGATATAAAATAAGCAGGTGTGCTTATTTTATAAGGTGGAAATCTCAATTCTTTGAAACTTGAGAACACCATTTCTAAGCTAAACCTTGAGCCTCTTGGAGCCAAATATATATATACCTGAGAGGAATGTGCCACCGGGTTGGAGATTTTATGGTGCTTTAAGTGTTACCTCATTACAGGGACATTATCTTGAGATTGGCGGGTGACCTAGTATTGATCTAACCTGAGCTGTGACCAACTTAAGCTAGTGGAGGAGTCTTAGATTTAGGTGGCGAGCACTCTTAACAGCTTTTAAGTGCTTGGCCCTTGCCCACAACTTTATTCAGCGTTGGCTTCCAAGATTCCCATTAAAAACCGATCTGTTCCTCCTTTCACAAGAAGATTTCTTTATAGTCGCAGACACCCTAATGGCTTTTAATGGTCCCACTTGTGCCCACTTAGATTTTGATGTGCTGCTGCTGGTCACAAATTTTTTATTTTAATTTATTTCTGGAAGTCCCTGTTAGTCTATTGGCGCTGCCACTACTGCACAGTCCCAGTATAACTGTCCCAGGACCTTCCCCCTATCCTAGCACCTTTCTAGGAACTTTAAAAAAAAACAAGCAAGCAAACAAAAACCTTTTTATTTAAAATTTTGGATAAAATTTGTTTGGATCTGAGAGCTGTACACAGGGAGTGCAGCTCAAATTCAAGAGTGACTTCCCCACGGCCCTCGGTGACCTCAGACCTCGGGGGGAGGGGGTGCTTTTCCTGTGCCTCTCGCCCCACAGACCTTCAGCGGTCAGCCTCAGCTCCCCGCCTCGTCACCGAACTGTCAGAGTGATTAAAATCTTGAGAGTGGAGACTGCCTGTTTCAGGAAGTATTCGCGTTTCTTGGTATCACTTAAATTGTCTCCTTGAACCATTTTAAGAGAACAGAGACCACACGCACTTGCATCAGTTTTTTAAAAAATATATCAGATTGTTAAATATACACTGCATAGGAAGATGAAGGAGGAGAGGATGTGTAATTTCTTAAGTAGTGAGATTTTTTTACATTTAAATCCATTTTCGTTTTAGAATAAATGATCACGAGAATTGTGCGTCGTTGCTACTCGGGGCCATCGATTCCAGTATTGTCAACTGCAGAGACGACAAAGGCAGGTGAGTGGCGCAGGTGGCACGCCCCTCTTCTTGCTGACTGAGTCTCTGCTTTGTGGCTGCAGAGTGGCCAAACATCTTTTTATTTTTCTAATTGAAAAAGTACTATATAAACATGGTTTTTGAAAATTAAATTTTATAAAGGGTATACAATGAAAATAAATTTTCCTTTTAGCCCAGAAACCCGTCTTCTTCCCCGAGGAAGCCACTTTAAATGGTTCTTTTGAAATTCTTATAGTCTCTCAAATATTTCCTATATATAGCTACAGACATGAATAAAAATATATGTGCTTATAGACTTCAAGTGCAAATGGAGCATTCGATTGCAATGCTCTGCTTTTAGTATATCTTAGAGACCTTCCCGTACTGAAGCATGCAGATTTACCGCATTCTTTTTAAAACTGCACATTATTAATTTGACTGAATATATTATAATCAGCTTGTCCTCTGTCGAAGAATATTTAAGTTGTTTCCAGTAGTTTGCTATTCCAGTAGTTGTGTCTATTCATATGACCCAAGTGTATCTAAGAAATAAAATCCTAGAAGTGGAATTACGTGGTTAAAAGGTCAATAGTCTTTAATTCTGACAAATAATGCCAAATTGTCCCCCCAAAAAAAATCAATCATCCACATTAGATGATGTGAGCTTTTTAAAAAAATAGCCAATTATCTACAAATTTAAAGTGAAATTTAGAAAATGTTTTTATCAAAGGGGAGAGAAAAGTCACTGGAACTCAAGACTGATGCAGTCAATAAAGATACTAATTTCATTATCAGGGCCACCACCTACACCCCTACATAGGTGACACTTCATTGTCCACCCTGACTGTCCTTAGAAGGGGCCTGATCATTATCTCTGTAAACTGAGAAGTTTTAAATCCCAAAGACAAAACCCTACCCGTGTTTCTCTTTGCAGAAAGAGAGTGTGTTAAGTTGAAAGGGAGCTAAAATCGTATCTTGCTTTGAATTGTTAGGACACCACTGCACGCAGCAGCATTCGCTGATCACGTGCAGTGCCTGCAGCTCCTTCTGAGACACAATGCTCAAGTGAATGCAGCAGACAATTCAGGGAGAACCGCACTGATGATGGCGGCCGAGAACGGGCAGGCAGGCGCTGTGGGTATGTGCTCCATGTGCGACTTCACATTTATGCCTCTCCAAATCAGAGTACTGCAAAATCAAGAAATCAGTAACTCTCTTGGTATATACGTACAAAAGGACCAATGTTTTATGTAAGCTACCTGACTCTACTTGCAACCTTTCTGTGGTGAAATCTCTTGACATTTAGAAACCAAATGTAACAACAGAATCGTTTTACTTGGAAACAAAATTGTGAAGACAATTAAAATGAATGCATATAGACCTTGGATTCAGATAAAACAAATATAGCAATAAGTTGTTCCTTTTTTGTTAAAAACATTAAATGTGATTATGTGAGCCTTGCTAATTTAAATATGTTACTGTTTCTGTTAGTAACCTCTTCAAAATGAATGTAATTAGCGTGTAGTCTAAGTGACTTTCTTCTGTTTTTTTCTATAGATATTCTGGTGAACAGTGCCAAGGCTGATCTGTCCGTAAAGGATAAGGACTTGAACACACCCTTACATTTGGCTTGTAGTAAAGTATGTCATTGAATTTGTAACACTGTTATTTAGGGCAATAATTAATATTAATAATAATAATGTAATAATACCTCTTAAATTCTATCGCTAAGTGTGTACCATAGCTCATAATTACGATGTGCATTTCCCCAGGAATGTTGTCACCTCTAAGTGGAATGGAAGGAGTAAAAGCAGAGGCAGACCCACACAGGGTTGATAAGGAGATGCTTTTCTTGGCATTTGCCACTTGCATTCTTGCTGCAGTCTGTCTTGATGCTGCCACTGTATCTGTTTCCATGGTTGTGGTACCACATTTGGGTTTTAAACACAAGTTAGGACCTTAGATAAATGGCTTCTAAAATATAAGCTGTTCCACTTGTTTTCATTTGAAAGCATGGTAATAACACAGCCAAAAAATACTCTCCTGTGAGGCAAATGAATGTGTTCATGTGCATTTATACCCTCTTTCTTTTTTTCTGGTGCATTATTCAATGCAAAGAATGCATTTGTTTGTTTGTTTGTTTTTGTATTTTTTTTTCCTGAAGTTGGAAACGGGGAGGCAATCAGACAGACTCCCACATGCACCCGACCGGGATCCACCCGGCATGCCCACCAGGGGGCGATGCTCTGCCCATCTGGGGTGTTGCTCTGTTGCAACCAGAGCCATTCTAGCGCCTGAGGCAGAGACCATAGAGCCATCCTCAGTGCCCGGGCCAACTTTGCTCCAGTGGAGCCTCGGCTGTGGGAGGGGAAGAGAGAGACAGAGAGGAAGGAGAGGGGGAGGGGTGGAGAAGCAAATGGGCGCTTCTCCTGTGTGCCCTGGCCGGGAATTGAACCCGGGACTCCTGTACGCCAGGCTGACACTCTACCACTGAGCCATCCGGCCAGGGCCTGTTTGTTTGTTTTTTAATTGTATGTGTTCACATGTAGTTCAGAGTCCCTGCTTCAGTAAAATATAAATGGTACATATAAATATATGATTGTACAAAAGCAGGGTTGTACGGTTTAAACCTGCTTTTGTAGTGAATCATGTGTTATCAATATCTCTTTTTAGATATTTTATAATATTTTAGAAGATATGTGGTATTCTACTTTAGGAATATGTCATCCTTTATTCAACCTTTCCCCTGCTGTTAGACATTTGCTTATTTTCAAATATATGCTACTACAAATATTAATTATGGAGAATATTTTTTAGGAATCCTTGTTCTTTTAAAATAAGTTCCTAAGTGTGAAATTATTGAGCCTGAGGCTGTGAACATTTTAAAGACCAAATTACCCTGTAATGAAGTCACAGCCATTTACAACCTTACCAGTAGTATATCAGAATGAAACCACCATAGACATTCCTAAAATTAGACTTACGGGTCTCCCTTATAAGGCAGTATAGTATGATGCCAGTTGACACTGGTGATAACAGTTTATTTCAATGTAGTTATAGTATTAAAGGTGTTGTCTATACTCACTAGTACCAGAAATCTCAGCTGTACCTTTCATTGGATGCCTTTTCTCACTTTATGTTCTGGGACACTTACGGAAACCACCGTTGCATAAAGTTTGTTTCAAGGTGTAGTTTTCATGAATATAAGTGTGGTGTTTTTCAAGCATTGTTGTGCCATTGAATCACATGAGGATATTAAGATTGAGATTCTGATTTAGTAGTAGGTCCGGAGTGGGGGCTGAGATTTCAACATTTCTAAGTCCCAGGTGATGCTGATGAGGCCGGTCACAACGGCTTAGGAAGCCATGGCCCCTGAAAGGAGTGTAGGCCTGAAACTGTGAAAGGATCTCAGATGATCAATTAAAATTTTAAAACTATCAACTGTCTATTGTCATAAGATGCAGAGATGATTTTCCCTGGTCGAGGAAGAAATGAACAAGCTTTCTTGATAAAGAATCCTTTACACTATAAGGCAGTGAATGATGAGTGATGCAGATAATAGGCGTAATGGGGATTCCAACAATAGATGGATCACTGAAGTGGTTGGTAATTGAAGACTAGAGAAAGGAGATAGGACTTGACTTATATTTAAAAAGTAATGCTGGAGGATACTTCTAATTCTGCTTCCTGTTTACCAGCTGGCCAGTATCTGTTTGAGCTCTCCAGACATTAATTCTAAAAGTTATTCTAGAAATATTAATATTTCTGATCAAATTTATATTAACCAAGTTCTAATGGGTCTCAGAATCCTGGAGAATCTAAGGCCCTTTAACTATTTGCTTTTTAGAAGAAAAAATAACTACTCAGACAATAGCTTTATAAAGTATATATAGGCAGAGGACATACATTTTAAATTGAAAGTATAATGAAGTAATTGTTCCAGAACTTTTCAGTGTCTCTGTTCTGTGTTTCTTATCATTTCTTTTTCTTTATTAGGGTCATGAAAAATGTGCCTTGTTGATACTTGACAAGATACAAGATGAGAGCCTTATTAATGCAAAAAATAATGCACTGCAGACGTAAGTATGACGACTAAAGTTTGACTCAGACCCAATTCATAGTCATTTATTCAACAAATATTAAGAGCTTGCTTTGTGCCAGGCTAGTGCTGGGGAACACAGTGGTGAAAAACAGACCTGGCTTCTCCTTCATGAAGTTCAGTCACGTACCTACAAATGCAGACCAAGTAGACATTTTTAGTTAGAATCTTTGTTAGTATGCCTTCATAGAAATTGGTGAGGTCTGCATTATTCTTTGCTGATATTTCTATGGTAATAATATAAATGTAGTGGATGGCTAGAAAATCATATGGGCTGACATACTTGGGGAAATACTTGTATAAATGTATTAGCATTGGCCCTGCCCGGTTGGCTCAGCAGTAGAGCATCGGCCCAGCGTGTGGAAGTCCCAGGTTCAATTCCCGGCCAGGGAAAACAGAAGAAACACCCATCTGCTTCTCTAGACTTCCACTTCTCCTTCCTCTCTCTCTCTCTTCCCTTCCTGCAGCCAAGGCTCCATGAGAGTAGAGTTGGCCCGGGCACTGAGAATGGCCCCATGGCCTCTGCCTCAGGTGCTAGAACGGCTCTGATTGCAACGTGGGCAGAGCATCGCCCCGTAGTGGGCTTGCCGGGTGGATCCCGGTTGGGCGCTTGCGGGAGTCTCTCTGCCTCCCCGCTCCTCACTTCAGAAAGATACAAAAAAAAAATATTAGCATTATGTATTCTTACTGGAAAATAAAGGTTTTATAAATCAGGTCCCCAGAATATATTTGAAGCATTTCTAAGCTGCTTGTCTTAATTATATTTTAATGCAATTCATTGTCATCATCAGCCTGAAAGATCTGAAAGCTGATTTGTTTTCTAGTTTGGGAAATTACATAATTGGTTTAAGGACAAAGGAATATTAGGGGTGTTTTTTTTTCATTAATATTCTTAAGGAATATATAGCAGAATATACTGGATTTGATATTCTTTTTTTTTTAATTGGTTGATTTTAGGCAGACAGAAGAAGAGAGAAAGAGAGAGAGGAGAGAGAAGCATGCATTTGTTGTTCTACTTAGTTGTGTATTCATAGGTCACTTCCTGTATGTGCTCTGACCAGGATTGAACCTGCGACCTTGATGTTTCAGGGTGATCCTCTAACCAACTGAGCTAACCAGTCTGGGCCAGGTTTAACATTCTTTAAGGTATTCTAAATTCAGCAGAATATCATGTAGCAATTAAAGAGAAGTTTGAGATTATATATGTGGGTGATATTAAAGTCATATTGGTGAACTGTGTGAAAAGGCGATTCAAATGCTAGGAGAGAAATCAAGGGATAAGGAACCTTCTAGAAAACACATTATAGCTTGAGTTCTGGCTTCCTAGTTACTGTCATTGAGGTTGTTTGAAATGCAGAGTATATGTCATATCTACAGCGAAATTGAGCCAACATGGAAGAACTGTTGGATCATTAAGTACCCAGAAAAGATCTGGTCAACAAATCTTTCTCTCTCTTTTCCTTGAGTAAAAACGTTCACATACTATTTATGATTTCTTAAGTATTTTCTTCCTTTTAACAATGCGAGCTACCCAAATGACAGATTCTCACACAAATACGTACCACGGTTGATGTTCGATGCTCTTTTTTTCAGACCCCTCCACATTGCTGCGCGCAATGGCTTGAAGGTCGTGGTTGAAGAGCTGCTGGCCAAAGGGGCCTGTGTCCTTGCTGTCGATGAAAATGGTAAGTGGAAAAAGTAAACAGTTACTGCAGGCACCTTCCCCGTGCTGTGCAGCCAGAGGATATGAGAAATACAGGAGCAAGTTAAAAGGGCAGTAAGAATTCTGTCCCCCTTGGAAGTTCCCTGTGTGTGAGAAATCAAACGAGGATAATTTGTCCTGTCTGTCTTTGTAAAACACAGTCCACGTGTAGCCCACCGCTGCCTTCCATTCTGCATGTACTGTCAGCAGCTGGTGTCTAACTTCTCAGCGTGGTGGTTAAAATATTTTAGATGCACTAAAAAGCTTTCAACTCGGCATTCACAATTCTGACCACATACGCTGAAGAGTTAGGGATCACACATCATTAGTGCATGCTCAAGGGCTCACATAAAAGCCAGGTCTCTGTATTTCAGTTCATTCTGAGATCAAACCTTTTTTTTTTTTCTTTTTTAAAGAACAGATCAGAACTCATATTCCCAGTATGGATATTTGGGGGAACATGAATAAAAATTTTAATTTAATGTCTAGGCTTAAAACTTCTCTTGATCTATATGATGTTCCTTTTCTAAGTGAGCTAACTCTCAACAGAAGCTTTCTACTCTGCTTCCTAAGAAATTTTGAAAGCTAATGAACCCTAGAGTTGTATTAAACTGCCATTTTAAGCACAATGCCTATTAACCTTGGGGAGCAAGAGAGGGACTTCTGGATATTTACGAAGCAAGCAAATTTTTAAAGGTGGCATTAATTGTGGCATTTAATTAAAGTATTATAATAAAATGTATTAACATAACTCAACTGCTTATTACAGGTGTTGGAATTAGCAGCTCATGCCTATTTCTCAGAAGTAAGCAGCCATGTGATATCATTAGCGAACTCCTGTTAGTTTTGGTTTTGCAGCCCTGTTGACCCTAGCATGTTCCCTGCTCTGTCCCCAACCTGACTCATCTAGGAGGCGCAGACACTTCTCTATCACTCCACCCCTCTGGTTTTCCTGTTTTCCTGCCTTCCCTTCCCTCCCTGTCTAATCACCATTATATACCTTACGGTGGGCCTACCTAGGCCCACAGTTTTTCTGGAAAATGACCAGAGAGACCACAACACATTAGTTTCACTTCTCTGGCGGGTGGGCTGACAGAGCTGACATTCCTCCAGCCGCTAATGACCTTGGGCGAGAGGAACTGTGGCTGGTCTCAGGGTTTAGCTGGACCCCGAAGGCCTGGGGACCCGTGGGGCAGTTCAGGGCAGCACTGCCATCACCCTCCCTTTCCTCATCACAGGTCTTGCGGAGTCGGATGTTAGGATAGCAGTCCATTCTGTTTGTTTTTATACCAGAGAAGGAATCATCTATTGAGGGGAGCAAGGGGTGGGGGACAGAAATGAGGTCAGGTGCTGTTAAACAAAATAGCAAAATACTAAGTTTTGTTGAGCTAATCTCTCTGAATAAATGAGTTAATAGCAGTAAGAATTTTGGCTGTCAGGACAGGGTGATGCTTTTAGGCCAACAGAATCAAGGTGGAATAAGGTAGAAATAATCACATGCAAGAAGGTATCTATTTCCCCACGCACCCGTTTCATGCATTGAGTTCATTGTCCCCTTTGGACCACGCCCATCAAGTCTAAATTGTCGAGAATGACACAAGTCTATGTCAACCATAGCAATTTCCCCACATTTGCTACATTTAGAATTTGGGACTTTGGTTGGCAGTGTTGCTATTTTTAAAAATTCTGTTGTTTCCTTGAAATGATAGTACATTTTTAATTACGAACAACCAGTGCCTTTCTGTGTATGATCTACTCAAAGAATCCCATTTTTTTGGAGCCAGCTAGTTACTGTATACTTTATATAAAGTATATCTCTAAAGTGACAAAGCTGTATGACTCACTTTTACAGACATCCAGCTTTTAGTACCTTTTCTAATCTGACACACGATGACCTACGATGGAAAGTCATTGTTCTCAGAATGAGAGTGCTCTGGCCCGAGCCTGCGGCGCATGGTGTGTGTGTGTGTGTGGTGTGTGTGTGTGTGTGTATGTGTGTGTGGTGTGTGTGTGCGCGCGTGCGCGCATGTGTGCTCGCCAGCAGAAACCCCTTCCTGATTGTCCTGTTGCTGTTTCTTTGTAGAATTGTGTGCCACCCCCACCCCCTCGTGTCTCTGTTCACTAGCTGAAGACTGGAGTTCTGCCTAACTTTGGATAATATAGTGCTTGTTGTTGTCATGTAAGCGGAAAGAAAAAACAACCCCAAACCCTCCATAAAATGTCTCCCCTTCCAGTCCCCTCTAGCCTCACCCCCTAGCATGACCTGTGGGAAGTAACTCCTCCTTTTGCCTGGCATGATTTCTAACTCAACATACATCTCCACGTGTGCGGTCGTACGAGATGTACTGTGGAATGCTCGCGCGCCTCCGGACCCCCCGGACTAACCACCGCCTTGTCTGCATTTACGCCCAGGTCACACCCCGGCCCTGGCTTGCGCTCCTAACAAAGACGTGGCTGACTGCCTGGCCCTCATTTTGGCTACCATGATGCCTTTTTCTCCTTCCAGTACAATGACGGCTGTCAACTTCGTTTGTTTTAAAAAAGACAATTTGAACAGGACGACCCTCTCCAATCTGGGTAGCATGGTTAGCCTGTGCAGTAACAACATAGGCTCAGAGGATGGGTACAATGAGAATGATTCTGATTCGGAAACGTTTTGACTCGGACTGTAGAAGTATTTCCTTGATCACCATGTTGGAGAAAGGGAAAGAAGCTTGAATTCCAGATATGTGTTGTGTTCAAGTATTATGATGGGCCCGAGCTACCAGAAGCCAGTAGAGAAGGAATTAATCACACTGAGAGAGGGCAGCGAGGTGGTAGGACCAAGCACTCACACACACGGGCTCTGATTTTGATTTGTTTCATGTTTTCCTTAGATCTAAGATACTTCTGTAAAAGTCTACCTCTCATTTTAAGTAAGGAGTAAAAAAAATAAAATACATGTAATTGTTTTTCTTTGGGGATAGTGCACTGAGAAGGGAAATACTGTTTCCTATAAAGTGAGGTTTGTTTTTCATGTACTCACTTGGCAGTGAGTTCTCAGAAGTAGATCAATGTGACATTCATGTCCCCAGTGAGGGGAAAGAAGGGGTAGATAGGAAATGCCTCAAACCTCTTCTCACTTTGATGTTTACTTCCTCACTAGAAGCCAAAGGTAAAAGTGTTTATCTTCAGATATCATGCCTGTAATAATCTTTTTTAAGGGAGTCCAATTATTTATGTCCTCTCTTACCAAGTACTGAAATATCCAGAACTTCTTTCTGAGGATATTTGTTAAAGTTGCCAGGTGAAGGGGAAAAATTCACTGAAAATTGAACTTGCTTTTTTCATTTGACACAAATGTGGTACCCACGGCTCCCATAACAAGCCTGTGGCTTATTTTTACCCGAGTGATTGAATCCAAATCTGTTTAATAACCTTTCCAGTGATAACTATATTGCACCAAAACTTTGAGACATATGCAAGTGTCATATGAACTGACCCTTTACTGATTCATTCTTAAGTCAAAATAGTAACTTTTGAAAAACCATCAGGACCATCAGCATTGTTCATCAGTAGTAAAATGTTCAATGAGCTTCTTATCAAGGCCATGCCAAGTGAGTGAGTGTGACTGCAAAAGGGAACAAAGAAAAGTAAAACCAGGCAGTAGAAATGGGTGATGTGGAAATTGAAGCCAATTGCTAGTTGTTTGCTAATGAAGTCAACATAGTGAATACTGTGTCTGCTCCCTCTGCCAAAGCTTCTAGGTCAAACGGACCCCGTTCTGCACCTGGAATAGCTGTACAAAAAGAAGAATGAGACTCTTTAAAAATTATGCACATACACATGCGCACATATATGTGTATATAATATATATATGTCTGTATTTCATCAACCAGCTATACATGAGGACCAAAATTCTTCAGTCTAAAGTGGAAGATTTAAATTGTTTTTTCTTCAAAGTGAAAATGAGAACTGAAGTAGCTTTTCTATGGAGTTAAAATGTAATCTTTTTGTGTAACTCTTTGTTTTATATTTCTTATGACAAAGGTTTCTAGTTGATGGCTTAACATTTGTATCTGATAATGTGTTGACCTTGGCTTATTTTTTTGCCAGACTAGAGAAAATGTTCTTATACTTTTGATGTAAATGTGTTTATATTTATTTGAAATGAAACAAATGCCAAGGAAATGTCCTTTCTTTGTTCTCTCCTTTCATTGCTATATGTCTTATTTGGAATAACAACAACAACAAAACAGAAAACGTACAGGGCCCTCTCTGGGCTAGCCTGCAGTCCTGGGGCCAAGCCCAGCAAGCATTTCCAGTGCTAAGGTTTCCAGCCGATCCTCAGTATCGCCCACATTGATTGGACAGGGATGCAACGTCCATTGCCAAGCCTCATTCTGTGGCCAACTTAAAGCTCAGAAGACGTTGGAGTCCTTATGCTCTTCTGCCAGATAAAAACGGAAGTGCCTAGTGGATCATATGTACAAAGGTGGCCAAAAGAAAGATATAGAAATTACCCTAAATGTGTTGAGATCTCACATGGCCCCAGTAACCTAACGGGAATTCTGTCAGTATGTGGGTCCATGTACCAAGAGGAGAAATAAAAATCACCAGCTAAGTGCTGTTTTCTACTTCGGGAAGAGACAGGAAGGAAATGTATTGCATGAGGGCTGCACTCTTCGACCATTTTATAATCGGTTTCATTTTCTGTTTCATAGTGTATATGAAATATTTTTAAAACAGTGTTCTATCATGTCTGGATCAAATACAGATACTGTATGATATTTTTCATCTAATTGTAAAAGACTTTAATCTTACTCTTTTAATATCTTGGATTTAATTAAGAACTCACGTTGAAGGTTCTTCACAAATGAGAACTTGTTCAGAGGACTCGTAGAATTGATACTAATTTTATTGAAAATTTTCAGTACCACCAACATGGTATTTTGATTTCCCCCCCTTCCGCTGTCCTTTTTGTTTGTTTAGAGAAGATGAATTTTTTAAAGTAGATGAGTTGCTAATGAGCAATAATGACCCTGTCGTTACCAAAACGCTGAAAATAAGAGGGATCCAACGCTGAGAAAACACAAAGTACTGCGGTGTCTTTTTCTAGAAGTGAATGGAAATCTTGCTCAAGTTGGCGTTTCAAGCAGGAGAGGAAATGCCTGCTTGAATAGAGAAGCAGCCGGCAGGGCCTCCCGGAGAACAAGGAGCCTCGCAGCCGAGCAGGGACAGCCCTGCGGCATTATCTCCACGGAGCTGTGCTCTGACTCCCCTCCCTCGGACTGCACTGCGAGAAAGGAGGCGGACAAAGGAGTAACACGGAATCATGCTTACCATGAACTGTTCATTGAATCAGTCTCTCTTCTTTCTCTCTCCCCCAAGACCAAATTGTTTTTTTCCTTTATGAAATGACTTTAAAAACTCTTGAGTTCTGTGTTTTTCAAGTACATCTCTTAGAAATAATATTAGATTTGCAACATAGCATTATAAGAAAAAAAGAAAGAAAAAAGAAACTAGAAAACGTTGTGCTTTTCACTGAGTCTTAGTTGTTTAGTGCTTTTACCGAAAAAGGTGTTATTTTTAGACTGTATTTTAACCACAGCCACAGGGATCATGTTTTATTGCACTTAACCTATTTCGCCAGTGTCTGCCTATCCTTGGTAAATTCATTACTATCTCCAAATTGCCTAAAATCTGCTATGATTCTTCAGTAAATAGCTCAGGGGATTTCTATTTATCACTACTAAAAGGGCACCATAGTATGTTTTGGTACTTTAGGCAGTAAACCGCTGCTTGATTTATTATTTTATTATTAAACTAGAGCAAGAACATCAAATGGATTTGCTGCACTAGTTATTCTTCGTACTGTCGAGCAACTTGGTTTGCTTATCTGTTGTGTTGGTTGAAGAACTCACCCCCTTTTTTTTGTCTTGTGATATGAAGTTAGAGTGCCTTTTTATATTTGTATATTCTGAAAATGTTCTGTGAAATGTTTTGTATTTTTTTCATTTGAGTGTCATCAGAGCAATATAATACCAGTGAGTTTTCATTTCAGCTTTTCTTTGAATGTATAAAGTGTCTTTTTTCCTATTTCCCCTTTTACCTGCTTTGAAATGAAAATGCTGAAGTTTTCTCTAGGAGTTATGTTTGATTTTGCAGTGCTAAAATGCTTTCTTCTTACAGAACTGTAAACCATAGGTCAGTGTTATAGGGGAAAAGCGTTCTAAAATAGTGACAATCTGAGTGTGTGTACAAAATATAATTCTATACGTTTCTTATGCAGTGATCTGAAAACTCAATGCAAATATCTTTTGTTTGGTAGTTTGTCTACATATTTTATGCTTTAGCATGTGCAATATATCTTTGCAAAGCACGATGATACAAATCTGGTGCCAGTGTTATATTTTGCATAACATATTTGTAACAGCATAAAATATTGTTAATGATTTCAGTGGGATTTTGTCAGTAATGTTCTCTTATGTAAATTGGAGTTGAATGACTCTGACAAATGTCATGACTGTAAAAATGAGGAAAATGACTTAGTTCCGTGAATGACTCTGAACCAATCTGAATCTTCTCAAGCACAGTTTAATACTTTTTCAACTACTGAATGCTAATAATGTAATGAAGTACTTAATTGTAATATACTATGGAAATGCATTCAGATGGTTATTTTTACAAATAAAAACGGTACAAATATTGTTGCAATTTCTGTGGTCTTTAATTTTTCCAATTTATACTAATTTTACCAATTAATTTAAATCTTTATCCCCCTGCCAAAGCCAAATTAACCTTAAATCTTGAAAACAAATAATTAAGAAAGAAGTATACCTCCAGATTTGCTACTTCTGTTCATACCATTACAATTAGAGGGAAAAGATTCAAACATGAATTTTTGTGTTGATTATATAAATATTTATTTGTGCTTCTGACTTTTGTCATAAAAGATCTGAGCTGACTATAACAAAAGACATGGAATACCAGAAGTAGAAAAATTAAGAAGGGGGAAAAGACTGCAGACAAATATGGGAACTTTAAAATTTAACACAATGGCTATGACTGAACTTGAGTGTGCTCTAAGCTTCCTGTGTTCAAGGTAAGGGGAGAATTGTGACTCCTAATTGTCTTGACCTCATATATCAGAAAGGAGAAAGCTTACGGGGTCCTCAAAATTGTGAATTCAACCATGCTTATCTTGCCCCCACTACCCTTCAACTGCTTTGTAGTGACACGAGACCTGACCTCTCTTTACTATTCTTCAAGGTATATATAGAATTTTCTTTCCATGTCACCATCAGAACTTCTCCCCTTGAGTAGTAATTTCAGGGGCAGTACCTAGAAGCACTAAGAAACAAATTCCTAATGATAGAGTTTCAGACTGATGCGAAAAAGATTTTCGAGTGGGGCCTTCCTGAGTTCTTCAAATCACAGTTGTCATAGAATGTTAGCAGTTCGTAGCGTCTAGCCCAATCCCAGCCCCAGCTATTTCATGAAAACACTGAACCCCAGAGAAGTTATCTACTTTGCTCAACCTGTGTATACAAATGTTCAGTGATCGGAATGCACAACTTGCGCCTATAGATGTTCTCTTTTCTATGCCACCCTACCAAAAATAATGTTTTGTGATTGTTTTTATTATTATTATTATAGAGAGGGAGGGATAGAGAAACAGATGGGCACTTCTCCTGTGTGCCCTGATTAGGAATTGAACCTGGGACATCCACAAGAAGTCACAGCTTTTTAACTGAATCTTAAAGTTCCATTCTGTCACTAGAAATGTTTGGAGAGGTTGAACTCTGCCATGTCTTTATTCAAATATTCAAATCTAAGTGCTTTTCATTTTTGAAGATTATAAGGTATGAATCAGACCATAGGTGAGTACTTTCTGTAGTTTAGAGCAAACTGGGACATATTACTTACCTAAAGCTGTGTAACAAATTCTGCCAAAGCTTAGTGACTTAGAACAGCAAATGTCTATTATCTCAGTGTCTGTGAGTCAGGAGACCAGGCATAGTTTAGTTGGGTCTTTTGCCACAAAGTCCCTCACAGGCTGTTATTTCCATGTTGACCTGAGAAAGATTCATTTCCAAGTTTGCTCATATGGTTTTTGGCAGTATTCTTCATTGGTGAGTGGACTGAGGGTTTCAGATCTAATGGCTGTTGGCTGTTCTTGGTTCCTTGCCAAATAGGACTTTCCAAAGAAGAGCTCAAACACAGCCGCTCCCCGCATAGAGGAGAGCAAGCTGAGAAAGGCCAGAGAGAGAAAGAACAAGACAGAAGTCACAGGTTTTGGGGGGTTTTGTTTGTTTGTTTTATTCAGTGAGAGGAGGGGAGGCAGAGACAAACTCCCGCATGTGTTTGACCGGGATCCACCCAGCAAGCCCACTAGGGGGCGATGCTCTGCCCATCTGGAGCGTTGCTCCATTGCTCAGCAACCGAGCTCTTCTTAGTGCCTGAGGCAGAGGCCTTGGAGCCATCCTCAGCATACAGGGCCAACTCGCTCCACTGAATCCATGACTGCAGGAGGGGAAGAGAGAAAGGGAAGTGAGAGAGGGAGGGATAGAGAAACAGATGGGCACTTCTCCTGTGTGCCCTGATTAGGAAATGAACCCGGGACATCCATAAGAAGTCACAGCTTTTTAACTGAATCTTAAAGTGCCATTCTGTCATTAGAAGTCAGTCACTAAGTCCAACCCACACATAAGGAAAGGGGATTACCAAAAATGTGATCTCAGGAGGCAGGAATCACTGGGAGGCCATTTCAGAAGCTTTTTACCACACTGGGTCTATCACAGTGTCATTCTAAAGTATAATAACACTAGGATAACTTCTTCCCAGCCATTGTTAAGGAAATTATTTACTTGACTTCCTAAACTTACTCTTTCAAGAAACATATGAGGGCCTGACCTGTGGTGGTGCAGTGGATAAAGTGTCGACCTGGAAATGCTGAGGTCGCCGGTTCGAAACCCTGGGCTTGCCTGGTCAAGGCACATATGGGAGTTGATGCTTCTTGCTCCTCCCCCCTTCTCTCTCTCTGTCTCTCTCTTCTCCCCCTCTCTCTCTCCTTTCTAAAATGAATAAATAAAAAATTAAAAAAAAAAAGAAACATATGAGGATTCCCTAATTTCATTTTCTTATAACCAAGCAGAAAAAGGGTAATGGCCTCTACTGCAGTAATTACAATGTTGAGCATTGCTGTGACACTTCGTCTCCAAATTGCTTGTTAAAGGAGCCCTCTCTCAAATTCCACTCAGTAAATGTAGAATCCTGAACGTCTATCCCTCACTTAACACGCTTAATGTGTTCCAGAAGTAGCTTGCAAGGCACAGAGGTATTAAGCTAAAAGGCTATTAACATAACATAAAAATATTGGGAGTAAAAATGCTGTATGAATTGTCTCTTTAGCAAATTGCATCCTGAAGATGCATTTCGGTAAAATAGAAAGCAGCAAAGATAATGGCTGTGCTGTTCATTAATTTTCAAGCACTCGGGGGATGATTGGAAATGTGTGGGCGTGTGTGGCTGGTGCAATGACAGGGTGGGAAGGGTTGCTACTGGCATTTACTCGGCCCGCCCATCTCAGGGTACGACTATGCCACCCTCAATGCCAGGGCTCCGCCAACTCACTGTTCATCAGCTTCCTCTCCTCTTGTTTCTGAATCATTCTTCATCAATGTATTATTGGTAAAGCCAGTCACACACACACACACACACACACACACATTTTTCTGTGTGTGTGTTGTTGTTGTTTTTTGAGAGAGAGAGACAGGGACATCGAGCTACTCCTGAATGTGCTCTGACCAGGAGATCAAACCAGCAACCTCCGTGCTCCGGAATGATTCTCTAACCAACCAAGCTTTCCAACCAGGGCTTAATTATTTCTTTCTTTATTTTTTATTTTTTAGAAAGACAAAGAGAGGGAGGGAGAGAGAGGGAAAGGGAAAGGGAAGCATTCATTTGTTGTTCCACTCGGTCAGGAATTATTTGGTTGTTCCCGTGTGTGCCCTGACCAGCGATCAAACCTACAACCTTGTCTTTTCCAGACGACGCTGTTAACCAACTGAGCTAACCGACCCTGGCCTGAAGCCAGTCATATTTTTAAATTATTTTTGAAACCAGAAATATCAGCATTTATGCTGCCTATCACCACTCAGTCAAATAAGTAGAGACACAGATTGAATCTTGATGTTTTATTCAGATGGCTGGCAGTCTGAGAAGATGGGGGTTATGTACCCCCCCCAAAAAAAAAACCCATCTTAACACTTGTCTCAACCAACCTTTTCTATAATGGGAAGAAAGGGGATGGCATTTAGGGAAAATTTAATTAGACAAAAATTGCAGTCCAGGGATTCTTCTAGTATTTCTTCATCTGCTGACCAGTAAGTATCTGCATCCTTGTCAGTGGAGGCTCAGTCCTTGGAGCATTGAGGCTTAGTTAGACCCCATCTTGCTTGTGGACCTCCTGGGCCTGGGACACAATGGTGGATTGCTTGCAACCTCGTGAAGGCAGCCCCATTCATGAACCCAGTTCCTGGAAGATCTAGCAGAGCAGACCAAGAAGGAATGGTCAATGAGCTAGGAGGGAAAGCAAGAGACCAAGATATCTGCAAGACCTGGAAAAAAGAAAAGTTGATAGAAGGAGTTTCAGTTGTATCTATTGTCTGACTTGCTTCTGGGAAGTCAAATAATATATGACAGATAGAGACCACTGGATTTGGCAACAGAGTCTACTGGTGACCTTTGCAAAAACAGATGTATCAGATTGGTTGGGACAACAATACAAAAAGGATGGGTTAAGAAAAAGAGGAGAAGGTGAAAGGATAAAGGAAAACAAGGCAGTAGCCGAGGACGAGGTGGACACCGCGCAGGATATTTGTTTTTTAATAGGAGACGCTATAGCATATTGATGCTGAGAGGGTGTCTGGGAGACAGCAGGAAGAAGGTCTGAGGAGAGATGGGAAAGAACATTGTAGAGCAACAGAGGAGGATTGCTGGGTAGAGCTTTAGTACATTTGAGATTTATGACCATGATTTTAAAATGATGCTGGTCATCCTTATGGATTTTTTCATCAGATGTTTGGTACAAGAGTGAGAAGATAATGGAATTTATTTTTTTTTTTTTTGTATTTTTCTGAAGCTGGAAACGGGGAGAGACAGTCAGACAGACTCCCGCATGCGCACGACCGGGATCCACCCGGCACGCCTACCAGGGGCGACGCTCTGTCCACCAGGGGGTGATGCTCTGCCCCTCCGGGGCATTGCTCTGCTGCGACCAGAGCCACTCTAGCGCCTGGGGCAGAGGCCAAGGAGCCATCCCCAGCGCCCGGGCCATCTTTGCTCCAATGGAGCCTTGGCTGTGGGAGGGGAAGAGAGAGACAGAGAGGAAGGGGGGGGGGTGGAGAAGCAAATGGGCGCTTCTCCTATGTGCCCTGGCTGGGAATCGAACCCGGGTCCCCCGCACACCAGGCCCACGCTCTACCACTGAGCCAACCGGCCAGGGCCAGATAATGGAATTTAAACAGGGATAGAGCTTTGCCAGATAAGTATAAGGGGAGCTATGGAACTACGGTACTTTTAATAGACTTATTTATATCATGGATACTAAGCTGGTTAAGGAGAAAAATGAAGACATGAGGGAGGTGATGGATAGTGGAAAAGTGATGTAATCACTGCATTGAACGTCCTGGTCAGATGGAAGAATTGCTGAGTCATAGCACAGAGTTGGTGAGCTAAACATGGGGTGTTGAAGTCAAGATTTCTGAGTGGTACCATTTTTATGATGACAAAGCCAAGGAAATAATCATGGATGTGGGTGGTTGAGGATGATTGAAGGAAAAAGCTTTGGAGGTGAAAGAGTAAAAAACTGACAACATAACAAAAGCCATTTAGATAGAATTAGAGCAAAATTGATGAGAAAATTGGGCCACTTCAAAACATCTATCATTCAGATACTTTTAAGTAGACACTCAGAGATGATTTGTTATCGAACTGAAGTTTGGTCACAGGATTAAGATGAAGCTCTTAAAGAACTAAAAACGGTCAATTGCATTTCTGTTTAAAAAGAAAACAACAAAAACCCTGAATGTGTTATTAGGCTGCCCAGAAAACATGACAGATGGCTAAGAACAAAAGGAGTGTGTGGATCAAATGTCTTGGTGATAACAATGAAAAACTGAATACTTCCCAGTGGGCCTACCACAGAGGACAAAAGACTTAAAAATTCTGTGTTGCTTTTTAAGTGAAAATTAAATTTGCTTTAAAACATTCACTTTCAATGAATCTCAATTTTTAAGCAACAACAAAAAGCTAATTTGGATTTATACGGCAATTCCCTTTTGAATTTCTTTTTTCCGAAATGACTTCTCCGTTTCTAAGTCCATGCCCTGTTTTTATTTTACATTTCTTTTCAGGCCTGCAATTTACTACTTGCTATTTTACTATTACTTAAAATCATAAAATTTTGTCTGATTTTTTTTTTTTTACTGATTTTCTACTTAACCTCATTTGCAAGGGTCTACCCATTAGCATGCAAACTGTGATTAGACTGCTGGGCCCTTTGTGTTTTGGCATCAGTGCTCAAAGAAACCTGGTCAAGGTCTCAGCTGGCGCCATCTGGAAGCTTTGCTTCGTGATGTCACAGCTGACACTAGAAATTCGAGTGAGAGAACTAATTAACTTCCCACAGTATATTTCAGATATTGAAAAAGAAACACCTTTCAGGGTACTAACAATATTTCCTAGAGATAAGAACATATTTTCCAGTGCATATTGATGGCCCATCCTCATTTTCTTTGCTGTTAGCCTCATGATCTGATGGTGACCTGATAGTGCAAACAGAGGACATTCTTATTAAACTGTTGGTTGTGACACCAAATAAAAATCACCTTACTAAATTACTCAGGTTGCTTTTCGAATTAAAGTGAATAATAAAAGAGCCAACACACACCGAGAGCTAATTATGTGCCAGCGCTGCTCTGAGTGCTGTATTGTATATGAACTCATGTCATTCTTCCAACAACCCTAGAAGGCAGATACTATTATTATTCCCAAGATCACAAAGGCAGCTAGTGGCAGATCTGGGATCCAAACTTCATCAGGTGGTTCCAAATTCATAACCTTAACTACTGTGCTGTATATATGGGTAGGAAAACAAACTGTTTGATGTCAATTTTTCTTTCTTTTTTGTAGCCTACCACATTATTTTAATAAATTTTTATTAATTTTAATGGGGTGACATCAATAAATCAGGGTACATATGTTCAAAGAAAACATCTCCAGGTTATCTTGTCATTCAGTTATGTTGCATATCCATCACCCAAAGTCAGATTGTCCTCCATCACCTTCTATTTGGTTTTCTTTGTGCCCCTCCCCCTCCCCCTCCTCCTCCCCCTCCCCCTTACCCTCCTCCCTCCCCCTGCCCCGTAGCCACCACATTTTTTATACACAGTTGTGTGTGGCCTTCCTTCCATGACCATAAATATTGGTCTAAAACAGAAGGTTGGTAAACTAGGATCCATGGACCAGCAGCCACTGTTTTAAAGTAACAGCTTTATTGAGGTATAATTGACACACCATGAAATTCACCCTTTTAAAGTATGTATATAATCCAATGGTTTTTAGTGATTCCAAAAAAATTATGTAACCATCATCACTCTCTAATTTCAGAAATCTGTCATCAGCCCAAAAAGAAACCCATACCCATTCCCCTCCTGTTTTACTTATCTACATCCTACCGCTATGAATTTGCCTATTCTGGACATTTCATACAAATGAAATAATTCAATATATAGACTTTGTGACTGGCTTCTTAGCTCAATGTTTTCAAGGTTCATTCACGATTAGCATGTATCAGTACTTCTTTTTATAGCCAGATGGTGGTTATTAGTTGTATGGATATACCACATGTGTTTATCCATTCATCAATTGATGGATATTTGAGCTGTTTCTACTTTTGAGCTATTATAAATAATGCTGCTATGAACGTTTATGTACAGATTTTTATATGAACGTATGTTTCAATTTTCTTGTGTATATATGTGGGAGTAGAATTTCTGGGTATCATTTTAAGGAACTGCCAAGCCAGTTCACAGCAGCTGCCAAGCGTTTCATCAGCAAGGTAAGAAGAGTTTTAATGTCTCCGTGTCTTTGCCAACACTTCTTATTCCAGCTTATCTCTATTAAGGCCATGCTATCGGTGTGAAGTGGTATCCATTGTGGTTTTGATTTTCATTTCTGGTTCATGACTGATGATGTTGAGCATGGTTTCCTGTGCTTATTGGCCATTTGTAAATCTTCTGTTCAATCCTTTACCTATTTTTAAATTAGGTTATTTCTTTTTTATTGTTATTATGGAAAAATTCTTTATCCTGGATATGTTCCTTATCAGATATAGGATTTACAAATATTTCCTCCCATTCCATGGGCTGTTTTTTGACTTTCTTTATAATGTCCTTTGAGGCAAAAAAAGTTACACTTTTGAGGTCATAGCTTAAAAAACACATTGCTGTTTCCTTGTTGTATCCTCACTTAGTGTAAAGGATGGGGTAGCTCTCTGGGTTCTCTTTTATAAGGATACCAAAGTCACTCATAAGGGCTTCACCGCCATAACCTAATCACCTTCCCAAAGGTCCCATCTCCAAATACTATCACATTGGGGATTAAGTTTCAATATATAAATTTTGGAGGGACCCATTCAGTCTGCAGCAAAGATGTACCGTTATTTTCTCTAAGAGAAAAACCCTGCCAATTATATTATGACACAATACCTTGTTTTGCTTAATTATAAAAACCTGCCAATTATATTTTGACACAATACCTTGTTCTCCTTGATTATAAGATGTATCCCAATTTTAGGGACATTAAATGTAAATGATAAAACATGGTAATTGGTCAATATTCATTAAAATTAGAATTACACATACCCTTTCACTAAGCAATCCCACATGGGGAATCTATGCTGCAGAAATAGAAATACAGGTAAGCAAGGGTGATATTTAAAATCTTAAGCGACTAGTATAGCACAGATACCTATCAATCAGAACACATACAAATGAAAACAGACACCAACTAATAGGCCTTCTCCTAACATTCTCAGATCCCAGGCAAGAATACAAATGTAAGCTTTCATACTAGAGGTTTTGATTTTTGGATTAGTGAGAGAGAGAGAGGGACAGACAGGAAGGGAGAGAGATGAGAAGCATCAAGTCTTTGTTGAGGCACCTTAGTTGTTTATTGATTGCTTTTTCATATGTGCCTTGACCAGAGGGCTCCAGCTGAGCCAGTGACCCCTTGTTCAAGCCAGTGACCTTGGGCTCAAGCCTGGTATCGTGGGCTTCAGGCCAATGACCTTTGGGCTCAAGCCATTAACCATGGAGTCATATCCATGATCCCATGCTTAAGCTGGCAACTCTGCACTCAAGCTGGTGAGCCAATACTCAAGCCGGATGAGCCCACGCTCAAGCCAGCAACCTTGGGGTTTCGAACCTGGGTCCTCAATGTCCCAGGTCGACACTTGATCCATTGCGCCACTGCCTGGTCAAGCCATACCAGAATTTTAAATACTTAAAGATTTTTAAAAATTAAGCTAAAAAACTGTTAAATAAAATGTTTTATCATACCTTTACTAATATACTTTCAAAACAACCTAGAAGAGCTGTTTAAGATTTAAAGTTATTGCCCTCCCCAGAGTTTAAGCCAGACCATGGTAGAACAGGGAAGATAAACTCTACCTTCAACCTGTGGCTCAATACCTACCCCATTCTCTTTGTATGCCCCGCATCATCCTGTAGAAGAGTCTTTCACACACACATAAACACCCTAGCCTGCCTGACCAACTCTGTCAGCACCCCTTGGCTAACCCCTAAACCTATTTTTACAATGGCATAAACTAGCCTCATGAGGATAGACCTAGGAAGAAGGCAGTTGTTTTTATTTTAGTGAACTCAGGACTTTTGAATAGGGAGTGTCAGTGTCTTGAAAGTAAACATAGAGGGTCACAGATTCCAACTGGGCACATCTCCTTTGGCCCACAGACTCCTTGCCCATGAGGAGGCACACAACTGGAGGAGCGCTGGAGCTATTGCCTTCCGGAAGGGGCTCAGGTCTTTGGGTACCACTGCTAGCCAATACACTCGTATTGTACCTACAGGTTGCATATCAGTTCTTCAGAAAAGCAGAGACATATAGGCCAAATCCTTTATTGTAATTTTTAGAAGTAGCAAAAAAAACCCAGAAACTGGAGACCATTTAAATGTCACTCTGTTGCACCCCTGCTATGGAATGTGAAGCTATTAAAAATAATAAATGTGGTTAAGAAATATTAATTATGGTTTTAAAAACCCACAGATATATTAAAAATTAAAGAATACTTCCTTTTAGGAAGGGTGAAAGGAGCTGAACTTCAACAATTTAAAGATTTATTCAACTGTAAAATACGCAAATTTGAGTCAGTACTTTCTCATATCCTCCCAGCTCTGACATTCTAGTATTCTTAGACTAGATCTGTTAGTCAACAGAGTAACTGCCCACCACCTACACCAGTGGTCGGCAAACCGCGGCTGGGGAGCCACATGCTCACTCAACTGGTGCATGAATCCCCCGCTGCTATCACCCCCCTCCTGTCACCTGACCAACCAACCAAAGAGCCACGTGTGGCTCGCCAGCCGTGGTTTGCTGACCACTGCCCAGGGAAAGAAGCAGAAGGTATTTTGTGGTTCCCACTGGTCTTGAGACTGGCTAGTTCCCAACCTCTCTGGGCCTTGTTTTCCCCACCTGAAAAATGAAGAAGGTGAAAGCTGAGGCTGTGATTACCTTGGAAAAGGGGGGGGGGAGAGGGGGAGGGGATGGAGAAGGGGAGAGGGGAAGGAGGAGGGGAAAGGGGGGAGGGAAAAGGGGAGCCACATGCTCAACTTGTGCATGAATCACAAGCCCCTCCTCTGCGCTGTGTATCCCCCCCACTCCCCGCCCCGCGCTGTGTACCCACCCCGGGTCTCCTGTCACCTGACCTAGCTACACCTCTGCACACCCGCACCCGGTGTTTTGTCAAAGAGCCACATTCAAGAGGCCAACCGACCACTGACCTACACCATCTGAAGCAGTGAACTAGGGCTAGCGGACACGGGGCATAAGCCTGGTGGAAGGCTAATGCACCAGTAGGCCTTCCACCAGAAGAGTTCCTTCTGGACAGAAGGGATGAAGGAGATGTCTCTTTGCTTCTCTGAGCACGGAAACAAGGATCATGAAAAGGTATTTGAAAAAATGTGTAGTTAATATAAAGATGGTTAATACAAGACTCATTGCAAAGTCCCTTTCCTGGAGACTTTCAGAATTAAGGATGTTAACTCATCACTCGAAGTTGTCGTTAGATGTCAGAGGGCCAATGTGCTCCACAGCTCAGACTTGTTCAGGCACCATATACACAACGCTCTGCACCATGGATACTCAAACACATTTCCTCTCTTCCTCGAACAACCTATAGGGGCTTTCATATTCAGTGGCATCAAAATCAATCCTGTCTCCAAGCTGAAAACCAGACAGACTCCCTAGACTCCTCCCTCTCCTTTGCTATCCCTATCCAACTGGTCATGAAGACCTGTGCCTCCCAAATTACTTTGGAAACAATGACCTCGTCTCCTTATTCGCTACTGCTATTTCAGACCCTCACTAGAGCATACCTAGATTACCTCGACTGCATCCTAACCTCTTTGCTTGCAGTCCTGCCCTTCTCCAATCTCTCTTTTTTATTTTTCAAAATTCCTGCCAAAACTATATACATGATTTTAAGTTTAAGCCCTTTAGCCCCAAAAGCGTGCTTGCCTCATCTCTGTATCTTCATATCTCATTGCTTGCACCGCTCACCCACCCTAGACTAGAGATATTTGGAGACGGATAGCTTCCTCTTTCACATATTCCTGCCTTTATTTGTGTTATTCTTTCTACCTAGAATACTCCTCTCCTGTATGTCTCTTGAACTGGTTTTCAGATCCAGGTCAAATGTTACCTCTTCTTAAACTTTTCGTAAACTCCGTAAGTAGAAATAATAGCCTTTTCCTCTGTGTTTCCAGGGCACCCTGATTATACTGATAGCTGTGTTGATCATATCACTTCCCATTGTAATTATTTGGTCATCTGATTTTTTCACTTTTCTAGCCTATAGCCCTTTGTGAAACCAGTTCCTGGAACCAGTTTTAATAAGACCCTTGAAGAAATCAATTGCTCTCAGTCAGCCTTCCCCATTTCCACATTTGGTCTTTTCTGTTATTCTGTAGTTATTTTTCCTTTTGGGATAAGTCCTTTAAATTGCTGTTGACTTGGGGTTTTATTCTAATATAAGATCAGCTTTTGTTGCCATATGAAATTGAGTCCTGTGTTGTTTATTGCATATAATTATTTGTGTAGTTAGTTTCTTAAAGATCTAGCTTCTACCAAATTAAATCAGGCACTGATATCATGTTTCTGCAAATATTTTCCTTTCCTTGAGCACACCCCATCCCCCACTTGAGAAAATTAACATAGTTTTGTATTTTCTTTTTTACTATTAATTTTTTCCATTGATTTGAGAGAGAGGAAAAGAGAAAGAGAGAGAGAGAGAGAGAGAGAGAGAGAGGAGGATCATTGTTCCGCTTAGTTGTTTCATTTAGTTGTATACTCGTTGGTTGCTGCTTCTGTGTGCCCTGCCCAGGGATTTAACCCACCAACTCAGTACACCAGGCTGATGCTATCCATTGAGTCACCTGGCCTGGGACACATTTCCTTTTTTCTTTTCTTTTTTTTTAAACAGCAACCCAGGCTAGTAATAGTTCAGGATCCAAGAACATGGTTCAGCTGCATAACAGGAGCCCCGAGGGACTACTTATGGATCAGAATGTGCGTTATCTCAGTCTCAAAAGGCCAAGGGTCGTGCTCTACACCCAGGACAGAAGATGCCTGAGGAGAGGAGAGGTTTTCCTCACGCAGTCTCCTTAGGAGCACTCGCCCTTTATCTTCCTCCTGGGAGCAAGATACTGGAAATGTCCCTTCCACTTATGAAACAGAAGAGGGGCCCTTGCTGTGGGGAGTAGAGCAAAGTAGGTCATATTTTTAGAATTCTTTGGAATTCTTTCAGGGTAAGCGTTCTAAGCATACAAATTATTTCTTTTATTGTTAAATTATGTTCCTATCATCACTAACTCTCCAAACCGAGCCTTTTTTATTAAAAGATCTCAATGCTGTAAATCACTAAGTAACGGAGAACTTGGCAATGCAGTGAGGGCAGAATCAAAGACATACAAAATCAGCCTCTGATTAAATTACCCCACCACCACCACCACCATGTCCCATCACATATCAGGTATACCATGTGCTGGACTAAAGGGAGAGGGAGGAGGGTAAACGGAAAGGTAGGAGAAATAATTCAAAATGCAAGCCCCAAAGCTCCCATGGCAAGACAGGGAGAAATTTAGTGTGATGTAGAGACAGAGATGTGCTTGATAGAAATGAAGTCCACTAAGGTGGGCTTCATCAGAAAAACAAATCCTGTCCTGAAATATAAGACAAGGAGGAAGCCAGTAAGTTGGAATATCAAGAATGAATGTGGAAAAATTTGATCCTATCTTGAAATGGGCTTTGGGCTGTAGAGCATTAAAGCCCCACCCTCTGTAGACCAGTGCTAGAGAAAGGGAAGTTCTGTCCTGCCCTCTTGTCATTATCTAGTGTATGTCATCTGTAGGAAGTCAGCTCTGGGAACCCATGTTAACTAATTTATACTACTAAGTTGTTCTTACATGAATAACTCATGACAGTCACATTGTGGGGATATTTCCCTTTTTATTTGCTACACCTTCCTGCTTCCAAAGATGCATTCTATTTAGATGACCCCATCACCCCCTAACTTAAGTGTGTAATAAACAGTTTGCACACTCCTCAATTTTCTGATCAGTTTCAGTTAAAGCCATACATTCCTGGATCTTAACGCCTCCTAGCCAATCCTCTTCCTCTTTTCTATATCAGATATTTTCAAAAATGTGATCTGCTGACCCTTGGCATCCAAGCAGCCCTTTCAAGGAGTGCTAAGACAGACTGCCTGTTTTACTGATAGTGGGTAAAACTGCTTGCTGATGCCTTAGCACGAATGTCAGTCACTGAAACTGTACTGGCTGTCACTGTATTCTACTGTCACATACTTGTAGTAAAAAAAAATAAAAATTAAAAAAAAGATGTGGCTCAATGTATGAAGCAATAAAGCAGGGGTCCCCAAACTTTTTACAGAGGGAGCCAGTTCACTGTCCCTCAGACCGTTGGAGGGCCGGACTACAAAAAAACTCTGAACAAATCCCTATGCACACTGCACATATCTTATTTTAAAGTAAAAAAACAAAACGGGAAGAAATACAATATTTAAAATAACAAACAAGTAAATTTAAATCAAAAAACTGACCAGTATTTCAATGGGAACTATGCTCCTCCACTGACCACCTATGAAAGAGGTGCCCCTTCCAGAAGTGCGGCGGGGGCCAGATAAAAGGCCTCAGGGGGCCGCATGTGGCCCGCGGGCCGTAGTTTGGGGACCCCTGCAATAAAGCATCATCCCAGTGCACTGAGGTCACGGGTTCATTCCCCACTCAGGGAACAAACAAGAAGCAATCAATGAGTGCGCAACTAGGTGGAACAACTAGTTAATGCTTCTTTCTCTCTTTCTCCCCCTCTCTCTGGCTCTCTCCATTCCTTCCTCTCTCTCACTTTCCTTCTCTATCAATAAAAAAAAAATGATGCAGTAAAAATTACCAATTTTTTTCATCGAGAGGAGGTCATACAGGGACAGACAGACAGGAAGGGAGAGAGATGAGAAGCATCAATTCTGTTGTGGCATCTTAGTTGTTCATTGATAGCTTTCTGATACGTGCCTTTACTGGGGGGCTACAGCTGAGCCAATGACACCTTGCTCAAGCCAGCGACCTTTGGGCTCTAGCCAGAGACGATGGGGTCATGTCTATGATCCCACACTCAAGCTGACTTCGGGGCTTTGAACCAGGGTCTTCAGCGTCCCAGGTCAACACTCTATCCACTGTACCACAGCCTGGTTAGGCAAAAGATTACCAATTTTATAAATCCTCAGTCCTTGAAGAAAGGCAAGTAGGTACAAAGCACTGAGGCACGGTGGTTTCATTCAGCACCAGTTATTCCCGCTGCCAGCTGAAGAGCTGCGTCCTCATCCCAGCAGAAAGGGCGCTGGAGCAGGAAAGTGTGCATACGCTCTTGTCCATTCACCATACCCATGAGCACCCAAAGGTTCTGCAAAGTTCTGAAAACAAAATACGGTTCATTTTAAGTATTTCTCAAGCTCATTTGGTCACAGAACTTTACATTTCACACACCACCTATTCCCATTCTATGAAATACACTTTGAAAAATGCTGTTCTGCTTTTCCCCCATGTTTTTATTCTAACTATTCACTGAATATGAGGTTTTGTTATGAGCAATTTGTGTACCTCTTTGGAAGTAAAGGGATACAAATAGTAAATTAAAGGGATATAATAATACATTAGATGCCATTCCTTTGCTAGTTCACCACGGGAACATCCCTCTCTCAGGGTGTATTCCAATGCCAATTACATTTCTGATTATTTCTGAATGTTCAGTCTATGTCATGTTGGGGGGGGGGCAATTTTAAGTTATTAGCTTTTAAAATCAATACTTTTAAAAGGAAACAACTTGCCAAAAATCTGTCACAGAATTTTGGGACCCATTAAAGTTTACTAATAAAAAAAATTGAAAAAAAAAAAATTAAAAAGCCTGACCTGTGGTGGCGCAGTGGATAAAGCATCGACCTGGAAATGCTGAGGTCGCCGGTTCGAAACCCTGGGCTTGCCTGGCCGATGCACATATGGGAGTTGATGCTTCCAGCTCCTCCCCCCTTCTCTCTCTCTGTCTCTCTCTTCTCTCTAAAATGAATAAATAAAATTAAAAAAAATTGTATATTTCAGTCCCATCTATTTGAGACCCCTCAAGATTACAAAGGAACATGAGGAATCTTTTGAGCGATGACTGACTTATCTAGATTGTGTTGATGGGGTCATGGGTGTTACATAGGCTGCAACTTATCAAATTATACACTTTAAATATGTGCAGCTGTCAACTATAGCTCAAGGATAACTCTCTCTGATTATAATGCAATTGGCTAAAAATTAATAATAAAAGAAAACAAGGAAAAATCCACATAGAAATTGTAAAATATTTCTAAAAATTCATGAGTCAAAGAAAAAAATTATAAAATTTAGAAATTCTTTAAAATTGAGCCACAAAAATAGTATAGCCCTATTAGATGCAGCTAAAGAGTTGCTCAGAGATACATTTATCTTAAATCTTCCACAAGAAAATAAGAAGGACTTGATATTATTTTTCTAAGTTAGAAAAAATGAGTAAATAATGCATAAATGGAAGGAAATAAAAATAAGAGCTGAAATTAATGATATTAAATATATATATAAAAGGACAGATCAGCAAACAAAAGTTGTTTACTTAAAATAACTAGACAAACCTCTGGCAAGTTTATTCAAGAGAAAAAAGAGGAATAAACAAATTGAAAAAGAAAACAAGATGCTGTAAACATTAAAAACATAAAAGGATATTATGATCCACTCTGGCCAGTAGAGTAACAGGACCCAGATTTATCATCCTGCCTAAAACAACAAGAAAACAAACAAAATATGTGCAACAATAATTTTTAAGACACTAGATGGACATCAAAGAACAAAAAACTAATTCCTGAAAAATGGAAAACAAACAAGGAGAGCCCTATAATTGAAACTTACTATTTTGAGAGTTTCCAGGCAACAATGGAGGGGAGGGGGAATCTAGGTGGAGCCCAGCAGGTCCCTGAGTTGCTGAGTTGATTCCCCAAGAATATAGAGCTGGGAGTTCAGAGAGACCAGGGAAGCTAGAGTTTGCAGGACAGAGTACTAGACCTGAGAGAGCTTCTCAGAGACAGGATCTGGGACATCTGCACATGCACAAAGGAACTATGTTAGGCCAGAGAAAGGAACATCTAAAGGTATTTAAGGAAAGAGTGCCTGGAGTTTACAAAATGGCGCTTTCTACCACCAGCCAGTCTAGAAAAATCCCGTAATTCATGGGCACTGAATAAAGTACTCTGAAGAGATTTACAGAGAAACATGAGAAAACTTTTGGCAGTAATGGAACATTCACTATCTTGATTATGGATGGTGATGGTTTCATAGACATTTGTATATGTCAAAAGTTATTAAATTGTACACTTTAATATGTACAGCTTATTGTTTATCAACTCCATCTCAAAAGAGCTGTTTAAAAATCTGTAAACAAAAAGAAAGAAAAACGGAATTGAGAGCACAAATATACAGTACATTATACAGAACATCATATTCCCTCAACAAATATTTATTAGTTTCTTTATATGAAGTTTGTGACAATAAATTTGAAAACATATGAAATAAATTCCTAGAAAAATATAACTTACAAAACTGTCTTAAAAAAAATTAAAGCAGAAATTAAAAACTGTTCCAAAAAGAGGATCATTGTATCCAGAAAACATTCACAGGCATATTTTAGCAAATATTCAGGTGAATAAATAAAAAGCACAGTATAGTAAACTAAAAATAAAGCCATAGGTTCAATACTCACTATATGTAAAACACACTAACCTCAACAATTAAAAGAAAAAAAATTCAACCTTAGTGAAAGAATATATCTCAATAATTGATAGATAAAACAAAAAATTAATAGGGATAAAAGTGACTTAAACAGAATAATTTCAATTCTTATACATTATTTTCAGATAGAAAGAGTCTTCAGATTTCTTTTATGACATTGAAATATCTTCATATGAAATCCCATAGGAAAAACTACAGAGTACTCTCACTCATGAGCAGATACAAAAATCCTAAAAAACAGCAAACTTATCCATTCATAAAAAGATGTTATTACCTTTTTTAGAAATGCAAGATCGACTTAACATGTTTATATGTAATGACATATTGTTTAGCGATCCATACATATGCTATATTTAATGCCAAAATGCTGAAAGGATTCCCTGTGAAACCAGGAGTAAGAATAGGGTATCCCACACACCGAGCTGATGCTCTACCGCTGAGCCAACCACCCAGGGCCTCAGTACATTTTTAAAAAAGATTTTTAAACAAGAAAATTCAAGAGCATCTAGTGAAAAACTAATAGTATTTATAAAACAAAATGCAGCAGTATTGCTGGCTCTAAGATCAAACTACAAAAATTAATAATTGTCCTATATGTCAGAAATAGCTAAATAGAAATAAAATTTAAAAGGATATAATTTACCAAAAATAAGTAAATAAATAAAGATGTAATTTACAATAGCAATAAAAATGATGAATTACCTCCTTAAAAAAACTAGCCAAACATACAAGAGCATAAAAGAGAAATGATAAAATGTTTTTTAAAAATATAAACAATTTTATTTATTGACTTTTCGAAAGAGCGAGAGAGACAGAGAGAGAGAAAGAGAGGCATTGATTTGCTGTCCCATTCATTTATTCTGTCATTGGTTGATTCTTATATGTGCCCTGACTGGGGCTCAAATCCATAACCTTGTCATGTTGGCATGACAATCATTGTCTAAACCAACTGAGCTACCGACCAGGGCAATAAAATATTATTAAAAGTTATAAAGTTAAATCTGAAAAAAATAGAGCAATATGTCATGTTCTTTGTGTGTGAGTGACAGAGACAGGGAGAGATGGAGGGAGAGACAGATGGGGACGGACAGCTAGGAGGGGAGAGAGATGGGAAGCATCGATTCTTTGTTGTAGCGCCTCGGTTGTTCATTGATTGCTTTCTCATATGTGCCTTGGCAGGGGAGTTGGGGGGGGGGGCTACAGCAGACCAGGTGACACCTTGCTCAGGCCAGTGACTCCAGGCTCAAGGTGGTGATCCTTGCTCAAACCAGATGAGCCCATGCTCGGGCTGGCAGCGTCAGGGCCTCGAGCCTGGGTCCTCCACGTTCCAGTCCAGTGAGTGCTCTGTCCACTGTGCCACCACTTGGTCAGGCAATATGTCATGTTCTTTTGAGGAAAAATCCAGATTGAAAATATGTTAAATTAATCTATTAATCCAATGCAGTTTGCATAAAAATCCCAAAAAGAAAGAAAAAAAAAGAATAGGATATCCACTACTATGACATTTATTAATTTTCTATTTTATAACAAGGACATTCACTATCATGACCAGGGGTCCCCAAACTATGGCCGGCGAGCCGCATGCGGCCCCCTGAGGCCATTTATCGACCCCCGCTGCACTTCCGGAAGGGGCACCTCTTTCATTGGGGGATGCATCCTGTGCTCCTGGAGCACTGTATGTGGTGGTGCCACAAAGCGTGGCATTGCTCACGTACAGTACTACTTCCGGTGATGCAGGACACACACCTCACGGCTCCAGAAGCACGTCATATCACTTGTTACAGCTAGCAGTGACAAATATGGAACCGGACATTGACCATCTCATTAGCCAAAAGCAGGCCCATAGTTCTCATTAAAATACTGGTCAGTTTGTTGATTTAAATTTACTTGTTCTTTATTTTAAATATTGTATTTGTTCCCGTTTTGTTTTTTTACTTTAAAATAAGATATGTGCAATGTGCATAGGGATTTGTTCATAGTTTATTTTATAGTCTGGCCTTCCAATGGTCTGAGGGACAGTGAACTGACCTCCTGTGTAAAAAGTTTGGGGTCCCCTGATCATGACTATTCAATACTGAACCAGAGATTTTAGCCAGTGTGTTAAGATTAGAAAAAAAGAAATGGAATAAGAATTAAGAAAGAAAATTCAAAACTCTCATTTGTAGATAATATAATTTCCTATATGAAATAACTCAAGAGATTTCCAGATAAACTGTTAAATTTAATAAAGCTTCTGGATTAAAAAATCAGTATGTAAAAGTGATTGTATTTTTAAATAACAGAAACAAGTTAGAAAAAGTAATTTTAAAAGTACTGGTTAGGCCCTGGCCAGCTGGCTCAGTGGTAGAGTGTTGGCCTGGTGTGTGGACATCCCAGGTTTGATTCCAGTCTCTGGTTGCAACCAAACAAGGGCCCCAGATGGGCAGAGCATCGCCCTCTAGTGGGCTTGCCGGGTCGATCCCGGTCGAAGCGCATGCAGGAGTCTGTCTCTGCCTCCTCTCTTCTAATTAAAAAAAAAAAAAAAGTACTGTTTAGGCCCTGGCCGGTTGGCTCAGTGGTAGAGCATCGACCTGGTGTGTGGAAGTCCTGGGTTTGGTTCCTGGTCAGGGCATACAGGAGAAGTGACCATCTACTTAACCCTCCCTTTACCCTCCCCCTTCTCTCTGTGTCTTTCTCTTCCCCTCCTGCAGCCATGCTTGATTGATTTGAGCATGTTGGCCCAGGCTGCTGAGGATGGCTCCATGGAGCCTCCACCTCAGGTGCTAAAAATAGCTTGGTTGAGGCTCCAGGTGGGCAGAGCATTGGCCCCAGACAGGGGTTTCTGGGTATGCTGCAGTCGGGGAGCATGTGAGAGTCTGTCTCTGTATCTTCCCTCCTCTCACTCAAAAGAAAGTACTGTTTACAATAGCAACCAAACAAAATATCTGGAGAGAAATCTTGATAACAGATGTGCAAGTCTTTTATAGGAAAATTTTTAAAATTTAATTGAAAGACTTTAAATAACATTTAAATAAAAATGAATTGATTAACATCTGACACTCATGGATTAAAGAACTAAGTATTATAAGAAGCAAGAACACAAAGAAAATGCAAACATATCTAAAAATACTCAGTTTTTTAGTAATCTGGGAAATATAAAATGAAATCACCAGCAAATAAAATAGCAGTAAACCTCTACCATACTGACAAATGTGGCTTATGTCTGTAAGCAATACTGAAACCCAGAGTTAGACTGACCCACTCAGATGCGGACCACCACTGGCCTCCTCTATGGGGTCTAGTCCTTATAACACTGTGGTGTAGAGACAGGAGTGCTCCCTTTGGGCAGCTGGTTCCCAAGCAGAAGTAAGGAGGGAGAGTCAGGCTATGACTGCTTGGTTCCTGCATCCAAGTTCATGGTGGGGTAGGTCACTTCTCCTTCTTAGGGTACAGTGCAGCAAAAGAGGAGTCAGGTAGATCATGCTAATTGGCATCTTTTCAATGAGGACAAAACACCAAAACTGGAGAATCAATATTCCCACTAAAGGTAGCTATTTTATAGTTAAGGTAAAACAAATGATCCCCACAATGGCATAGCTATTTTTACCAGGAAGAGTAGCCAGCATGTAGAGTAATTTTTACAACGTTCAGTTATCTGAGGTTTATAAGCACCATAACTAAGCAGGTTCAAGTTCAACAACAGGACAGAGAAAGATGCCAGAATTTAAACAGTATATACCGACTTGTATCCTACAGAAGTGTCCTAAATATATAATTTGGCAGTAACTTGTAAGTTTTTTAAAAACTTTTAACAGTTTTAAAATAGAATAAATCTTACTAGAGAAATAATTATCACATGCACATGGTACAAAATTATAAAGGTATAAAATCAAGTGAAAAGTATCTCCTCTACCATGGCAATTACTTTTGTTTTTAAATTATATATATCATCAGAGATGTTCTTTATTTTATTTTCCCCTTCGCCTTGATTTTTTTAATATAGAGAGAAAGAGATAGAGAGAGAGAAGCATCAACTCGTTCCACGTAGTTGTGCCTCCATTGATTGTGTCTTGACCGGGGATCGAACTGGAAATCCAGGCTTGAGCCAATAACCTCAGCACTCTGGGTTGATGCTCTATCCACTGTGCCACAACTGGTCAGGGCTTTCCTCTTCACTTGATGAGTACGAAGGCCTCAATTTACAAATAAACCTTGGGCTTTGGAACACAATTTGCCTGCGAGTCCTTTGGAATTCAGACTACAAGGTAAAGTCCTGTTTCTGGTTTCTTAAATAGGCTCACTAACTTTCAATTATACCTCAGGTGCAGCACGTGTAATAGTATCAAACCTAGCACATTTAGTCCCATGTTTTCTATGCTAAATATAATTTAAGTTTTAATGAAGATTAGGAGAAATATACTACTTCTCTACCATTTTACCCTACTTCAAAATCCTATGTGCCTATAGCCTGACCTGTGGTGGCGCAGTGGATAAAGTGTTGACCTGGAATGCTGAGGTTGCTGGTTCAAAAGCCTGGGCTTGCCAGGTCAAGGCACATACGAGAAGCAACCAATGAACAACTAAAGTAAAGCAACTATGAGTTGATACTTCTTGATCCTCCCCACCCTTCTCTCTCTGTAAAATCAAAAATAAAATCTTTAAAAAAAAAAGTGTTTATGGAGGTGAATCGGGTAGTGATGGAATTTCCAGGAGGGTAACAGCATACACCATGAAAACTACCTGCCAACTGGGGATTGGGCCGTTGGACCACAGCAGCTCTGATAGCACCCTAGGCACTGGAGGACACAGCGCTCGTGGGTCCCACAAACGGTAACTTTGCTCCGTAGTACAGGGTCATAAGTGGCAATAACTGTTGGGCACATTAGTATATATTTTTAACTTACAGAGACAATTGAAAAGTTGACCATCTGTGTAGTTCTATACAAATGATACCTTTCCTACCTCTTAGTTTAAATGGATACAGCTTGAAAAGAAAGTCGTTTTTCAGTCATATTTTTATTTTACTTTACTTCAAAGAAGTATATTTCTTTTATAGTATATCTCAAAACCTACTCACCATCATGACATATGACAAATATTTTGGCTAGAAAACCAGAGTAGGTATATTTACAATCTCTTACTTTAGAAATCAAGCAACTGTCAAGTAATGAAGCCAAACATTTTCTTTTCTCTCTCACTCAATTTATTGACCAGATGCGTTAGGGCAAGGGATATGCTTAGAGAGGAGTCAGACAGTCTCATGGGATGAAGCAGACACGGAAATGAGCAAGGTTCACAGAGTGAAACAAAGAAGAAAGCAGTAACTCCTATCTGAAGCTGGGGGTGGGGGCTGGAGAAAGGAGGGCACTCAAGAGAGGCTGCAGTGACAGCGACACTTCAAAGGAGAGTGCCTCTTCAAAGTTTGCCCTGCAAAGAGCATGTCCTGCACAGAGCAAAGGCTCGGGACTGTGAAATCACCTGCTGTGCTAGGGAACTGCAGGGGGGTGGGGCTTGGCTGGCCTGAGGGGGGATGTGGGAGGGGAAGTGGTCAGAGGGACGTCTGGGGCTCCAGCTCACCCAGGATTTATATGCTAAGGTCTTACATTTTAGCTCATCCATCAGAATACTCTGGAAATCAGTTTTTTTAAAAAAACATTATCATCCCTAAACGACAAGGTTGCAGGTTGGATCCCAGGTCAGGGCACACACAGGAAGCAACCAAAGAATGCATGAGTGAGTGCAACAACAAATGAACGCTCACCTCCCCCCTCCCCTCTCTCTCTTCCTCTCTCTGTCCCTCTGGAAAATAAAAATAATTCAGCGCTGGCCAGATAGATTGGTTGTTTGGATGACAGTCCAAAAAAATATATTTTATTTATTTTGTGACAGAGACAGAGAGAAGGACAGACAGGGTCAGACAGACAGGAAGGGAGAGAGATGAGAAGCATCAATTCTTTGTTGCGGCACTTTAGTTGTTCATTGACTGCTTTCTCATCTGTGCCTTGACGGGGGAGGAGTGGTGACAGCAGAGCGAGTGAACTCTTGCTCAGGTCAGCGACCTTGGGCTCAAGCTAGTGACCATGACCATGGAGATTATGATCCCACCCTCAAGCCAGAGACCCTGCGTTCAAGCCGGATGAGCCCGTGCTTAAGCCGGCGACTTGGGGTTTTGAACCTGGGTCCTCTGTGTTGCAGTCAGACCCTCTGTCCACTCTGCCAGGTCAGGCAGTGTTTATTTAGAAGGTAAAATTTGTTATGAATAACTTTTTAAAATACAAAAGTAAATACACAAAATAAAAGGTAAGGTGTCTTACCCGACCCCTGCCCCACAGAGGTAGCCAATACTAAATTGACAGTATCTTCTTGTCTTTCTCCTAAGGATATGCATCTTGTTTCTAGAATATGGAATCATACCATTCTGTACAGTGGTTTACAGTTTGACTTTCATCTCTAAATAATTTAAATTGGATGTATTTGCATGTCAGTAAATAAAGGCTATATCCTTTTAAAAAATTCCTGTGTCATATTCCCCTATATTGATGTAACATTATTTATTTATCCAGCCCCTACTGATGGACATATGGCTTTTTTCCAGTTTTTGATTATTACAGATAGTGCTGCAGTTAACATATTTATACATTCATATCTCTGCCCTTATGCAAGCATTCTAGGAGAATGGAAAATTTGGAATTGCTTGGTCAGATAGTATATGCATTTCAAATTTTGATGAATATTCCCTGAATTACCTCTAAAATGTTTGCACCAATCTCCATTCCTATGAATGACAACTAAGAGTGGCCCTTCCCGACCTGTTCCCCATGCTGTGCATCGGGCATTGACTAGAGACTATGTCTCTCCCTTCAAAGAGTGATTAAGGCTTGTCATACTCTTATTTTCCTATATTTTCTCTTTGCTTTTCATAACTGAGGCTTATTCCTAAGAGAAGAAAGAAGAAATATGCTTATTTGGGTTTCAGGATGTTCCTCATTCATTCAGGCATCCTCCAAGTCGTGAGCACTTATCCTATAAGCATCTACACCTTACAGAAAAACTGTTCAAGGAGACATAAAAGGTAATCACCTCAAGGCAGGAAGATGGTACCTTTCAGATCCTAGAGATGAACACATAAATTCCCCATGTCTTCTTAAAACACTGATTTACTCATTTATTCTCTTATGTGTGCATGAAACCATGCATTAGTTCCTACTTGCATTCATGTATTCACTTTAAGTCTGCTAAATTCTGGCTACAGTGCTAATTCTTGTGGCTATAGGGATGAAATACAGTCTCTGCGTTCAAGAAGGTCACAATCTAGCCCTAGAGAAAAAGAAGAGGAAACCAACAGTTATAATAGCGTGGGAAAGTGCTGCTTTCAAGTCAGCGCAAGTGCCCAGGAGCGATGGCGTGGGGTGAGTGCACCCTGCCAGTGAGGGCCGCAGAGGAGGCGTGTGGTGCCGGGAGGGACTGCGCATCCGTCCAGGCAGGGAGAAGGGGAGGCAAAGGCCGGGGCTGGGGACCCTGTAGGGCAATCTCTGCCCGGGAATCACTTTAGCAGCAGAAAATAACACTTTGTGAGCATAATTTTGTTTCACTTTTAGCTTTTTAATAAAAATTCTTGAGTCAAGGAAATCTTAGAGAGGCAATGGACAAGATAAGGAGATTTTTATACTGGCTATAAAAATGGCAGGAGACTCAGTGCCTCTGTGTCATTCTCCTTTCCTTCTGAAAGATTTACAATACGTTATCATCATTAACCCATCTTTACTATTAAAACTTAAATGGCCAATTGAAACAGTTCTGAGATCATTCTTCCACCACTGATTAAGACCCAGGTGACAGGTATTAGGGATAATATTCACTTAGCCTTCAGAGCCTTCTGGGCAGATGGAGTGATCTTGCCAGCTCTGGCCACCTTCATGTCCGCTACTCTGATGACACCCACAGTTACCATCTGTCTCATGTTGTGAACAAACAACTCAGAAGAAGAGAGAGAAGCTCTCAACACACATGGGCTTGCTGGGAACCACATCAGTGATGGAAGCATCACCAGATTTCACAAATTTGGGGCCATTTTCAAGCTCTCCCCCTGAACGATGACCAATCCCCTTTGGCTCAGCAAACTTGCGAGCACTGTGAGCTGTATGAGTCCAGCGCAGATGCGCACCCAGCAATCATTTGGCCTGGATGCTTCAGAATAATCACCTGAGCCATGAAGCCAGCTGCTTTCATTGGTGGGTCATTTCCACTGTCACCAGACACATTACCACAGTGAACATCTTTGACAGACATGTTCTTGATGTTGAAGTCCACATTGTCCCCAGGAAGAGCTTTTAACATACTTTACTTTGGGTGTAATGCTGACTGGAGCAAAGGTGACCACATGCTGGGTTTCAGAACACCACTCTCTGTGAATACTTCACCTAGTCCAGGATTGGTATTATACAGATGACTGTTAGAATAATGTCTGCAAATAACAGAAAAATCTCACTTAAAACAGGTCAAACAATAGGAAAATTTTACTACCTTATTTAACAAAATGTCCCAAGGAAGGGTGCCTCTGGGCCACTGAATTCAGCAGTGCAGTGACAGCACCACATCTTAGAATGGTTACGCCCTTCTCTCCTTCCCTCATTTAGGCTAGCCTCTTTTCCTAACTAGGGGCGGCTGCCCCTCATTGCACTTCAGATGCAGACATAAACTAGCCCAGTAGAAGAGTTCACCTCCTCCTTGTCTTCCTCTTTTAAGACTAAAGAAAAATTTTCCATATGTCTCCCCTAGACTTCTCATTTCCTCATAGCCAAAATTGTTTCACAAGTCCTTGTCACATCCCAATCTAGGGTAAGAAATACCACCCTCACCTCTTCCTTCACACAGCTGGAACTGGGACCGGTCTCCCTGAAGCATATGGCTATGGGAAAAGAGAGGACAGCTCCCAAGCAAAGAAGGAAACGATTATGGGTAGCAACTAAAGTCTGCTCTATGAGCCATCCAAAAGACACAATAAAAGGAGGCATTAAAAACAACAAACTCCATCCTTTAGACGGAGTACACAGCACCCTTAGGTGTTTCTGGGGAGTACACTTAAGTAATGAAATCATGGCAGGGCTTGTCTTCTTAAGAGACTAATGGCAAACCACCTTAAGAGGTTGTAGTGTATAAACTAGCCTTGAAGCCATGGCCCAGAGTGTGTCCTTGTTCTATTTTTGAGAGAAATTATTAACTCAATCATTTCCCAACTACTATAAATACATCCTCTAACACAAGGGTACCCAAACTTTTTACACAGGGGGCCAGTTCACTGTCCCTCAGACCGTTGGAGGGCCGGACTATAAAAAAAACTATGAACAAATCCCTATGCACACTGCACATATCTTATTTTAAAGTAAAAAAACAAAACAGGAACAAATACAATATTTAAAATAAAGAACAAGTAAATTTAAATCAACAAACTGACCAGTATTTCAATGGGAACTATGCTTCTCTCACTGACCACCAATGAAAGAGGTGCCCCTTCCGGAAGTGCAGTGGGGGCCGGATAAATGGCCTCGGGGCGGCATGCGGCCTGCAGGCCATAGTTTGGGGACCCCTGCTCTAACAGAAAAATACTGAAATCAGTCATTTATTTGTTTTATTGAAATTAAAAATATTCTCAACCCAAATTATTAGATTAATAGTCCCCCCCTTTTTTTAGTGACAGAGAGAGGGACAGATAGACAGTAAGGAAGACAAATGAGAAGCATCAACTCAGAGTTGTAGCACCTTAGTTGTCCACTGATTGTGTCTTATACATACCTTGACCAGGGGACTCCAGCCTAACTCATAGCCCCATGCTCAAGCCAGCGACCTTGGGCTCAATCCAGTGACCAATGGGTCATGTCTAATCCCCTGCTCAAGGCAGCAACCCCACAATCAAGACAATGAGCCTGCACTCAAGCCAGCGACCTCCGCATTTCAAACCTGGGTCCTTAGACCTATCTGTCCACTGCACCACCACCTGATCAGGCAGTAGTCTTTATTGTATTAACAATAATAAAACATTGCAATCCAGCCTATCAGCTAGCTTCAACTTTTCATCACAAATTAAAGAACAGAAACCCTTTGCTTCCCTTGCAACACTTTTAATGCAGTGCTATAAATACAAGATACTGAATAATACTGCAATTGCAAACTAATTAATTCACTCAAGAAAACTCTGGAGCTACTTATTCCTCTTGAGTAACATTAGATGGAATACTCAAAGATTAAACATTTTCATAACGGCAATATATATCTTTATACTTGAGCTTAAAAATTACCTGCCCCAGGATGAAGTGGTTTCCATGGTAATCTGGGAGGTTCAGTGTGGCAGGTTATTATCTTGGCTTTGCTCCTGAGGTTCAGATTTCAAAAGGCTATCCACATTAATGGAGAGGTAATTTGGACTGGTACAGAAGTGGCCAAGATTGGTGCTGGGTTCTGGGTTACCAAAAACAAATGCCTGCTACATTTAGTGTGTGCTATGGTCCTGTGCTAAATTTTTGTCCATGTATCAGTCACTTAATCTTTCCATAGCCCTGTTCAGTTGGTGCTGTATTATCCTAATTTTATAAAATGTGGAAATTAAACAACATACTTCTAAAAAGTAAATGGGTCAAAGAAAAAATAAAAGCAGAGATCACAAGATAAATACAGACAAACGAAAATGACAAGACAACATATCAAATTATACTATTGAGCCACAATAATCAAAACAGCATGGTATTGGCGGAAAAACAGCTATACAGACCAATGGAACAGAATTGAGAGCCCAGAAGTAAAACCAAATAATCAACAAAGGAGCCAAAAACACACAATGGAGAAAAGAAAGCCTCTTCAATAAATGGTGCTGGGAAAATTGGAAAGCCACATGAAAAAGAATAAAATCTGACTAGTTTGTCCCCCTGGACAGAAATTAATTCAAAATGGATCAAAGACCTAAATATAAGATCTGAAACAATAAAGTACATAAAAGAAAACATAGATACTAAACTCATGGGCCTCGGCCATGGAGAACAATTTATGAATTTAAAGCCAAAGGCAAGGGAAGTAAAAGCAACAAAAATGAATGGGACTATAGCAAATGATAATGCTTCTGCCCAGCAAATGATACTGACAACAAAACAAATAGGCAGCCAACTAAATGGGAGGTGATATTTGCAAACAACAGCTCCAATAAAGGGTTAATATCCAAAATATATAAAGGACCTACAAAGCTCAGCAACAAACAAGCAAACAATCTAATTAAAAAATGAGGAGAGGACCTGAACAGATACTTCTCTGAAGACATTCAAATGGCCAACAGATATGTGAAACGATGCTCATCTTCACTAGCTATTCAAGAAATGCAAATCAGGCCCTGGCCGGTTGGCTCAGTGGTAGAGCGTCGGCCTGGCATTCAGAAGTCCCGGGTTCGATTCCCAGCCAAGGCACACAGGAGAGGCGCCCATCTGCTTCTTCATCCCTCCCCCTCTCCTTCCTCTCTGTCTCTCTCTTCCCCTCCTGCAGCCAAGGCTCCATTGGAGCAAAGATGGCCCGGGCGCTGGGGATGGCTCCTTGGCCTCTGCCCCAGACGCTAGAGTGGCTCTGGTCACGACAGAGCAATGCCCTGGAGGGGCAGATCATCGCCCCCTGGTGGGCGTGCCGGGTGGATCCCGGTCGGGTGCATGCGGGAGTCTGTCTGACTGTCTCTCCCCGTTTCCAGCTTCGGAAAAATACAAAAAAAAAAAATGCAAATCAGAATACAATGAGACACCACCTCACACCTGTTAGATTGGCTATTATCAACAAGACAGGTAATAACAAGTGTTGGAAAGGATGTGGAGAAAAAGGAACCCTCATTCATTGCTGGTGGAAATGCAACTTAGTACAACCATTATGGAAGAAAGTATGGTGGTTCCTCAAAAAATTGAGAATAGAACTATCATATGACCCAGCAATCCCTCTACTGGGTATATACCCCCAAAACTCAAAAACATTGGTACATAATGACACATATACCCCCATGTTAATCACAGTGTTATTCACAGTGGCCAAGACATGGAAACAACCAAAGTGTCCCTCGATGGATGATTGGATAAAAAAAAGATATGGTACACATATACTACTCAGCCATAAGAAATGATGACATAGTGACATTTATGACAACATGGATGGATCTTGAGAACATTATACAGCGAAATAAGTAAATCAGAAAAAGTTAAGAACTGTATGATTTCACACACAGGTGGGATATAAAACTGAGACTCATGGACATAGATAAAAGTGAAATAGTTACCAGGGAGAGGGGAAGGTGGGGTAGGGGATAGGGGAAAGATGTAAAGAGGGATAAATATACAGTGGCAGGAAATGATTTGACTTTGGGTCAACAGTTCAAATGCTATAGAAATGTTTTCCTGAAATCTATGTACTTTTATTGATCAATGTCACCCTGTTAAATTAATTTTCCTAATATTTTTTTAAGTGAAAGAAATAGGATATAGGTTAAGAAACTTGCCCAAAGGTCTACTGCTAGAAAGTGTCACTGTCCAAGTCAGTCTCAAGTGTTTAGTCTTTTTTTGTGTGTGACAGACACAGAGACAGGGAGACAGAGAGAGGGACAGAGAGATGAGAAGCATCAATTCTTCGTTGCAGCTCCTTAGTTGTTCATTGATTGCTTTCTCATAAGTGCCTTGACTGGGGGACTCCAGCAGAGCTAGTGACCCTTGCTTAAGCCAGCAGCCTTTGGGCTCAAGCCAGTGACCATGGGGTCATGTCTATGACCCCCATGCTCAAGCCAGCGACCCCGCGCTGAAGCTGGTGAGTCTGCCCTGAAGCTAGTGACTTTGGGGTTTCAAACCTGGCTCCTCTGCATCCCAGTCTGATGCTCTATCCTCTGTGCCACCGCCTGGTCAGGCAAGTGTTTATACTCTTAATCATTGCATTGAGAGACCAAATGGTGGACGAAGTCTACTTGGATTTAAATATTTTCAGTATAAGTCCTTACTACAAGTCTTGATTTAGGCCTGTTTAAGCATGAAAAAAAAAAAAAAAAGCTTACACAACCAACTAGATATCTTGCATCTTTTAAAATCTAGAGCCGTAGTTCTCAAAACATGGTCCCCAAACAAATAGCATCACCTAGAAACTTACTAAAAATGGAAATATTTTCAGTCCCCAACCAAGATCTACTCAAGGAGAATCTCTGTGTGTTAGCACAACTACCTTTATTTTAACAAATCTTTCAGGTATTTCTGACACACGCAAAAATTCCAGGAGCACTTTTCTAGAAGTTGTATGTAGACGTTGGTTAGGCCTCCTCACCCCTACAGAGGATTACAGCAGCGCTCAGGTGGCTGAGGCCCATGCCCAGTTTTTCTCTCTAGTCCTGTTTTGTCCTGCAGTGTCTTACCTGCTGAGCTCTTCTGCTGACAGATTCATGTGCCTTGAAGTTTCAGTCCTTGTTGCTATGTTTGCTGCTGCGGGTTCACAGATTTCAGTAGAGCGCTATCACATTTTCTTTCCCTCCGAGTTTATAGTTTCTACTTTTCATTTATTTCCATCTCCCCCTTTTTTCTTTTACTTTTTTTCCCAGATTTTTCCTGAGCACACTGTGCTCTGCATGGCACACTGTGTTCATCTCCCTGCTTTTCCTCTTCTGCTCTCTCTCATAGGACGGCCTGTTAATAACTTCTCAGGAAGTTATTTCAGCAGAAAAATACTGGGTTCTTCGTGGTGCCAGAAGGAAGAAACTTCAACTTGCAAGTAATTCCTACTAGTTTTAAGAGTATCTTTCTATACTTTCTCTTTCCTGAGAACAAGAGTCATTGGATTTCTCACTAAACTGGAAATGCTTTGTGGACAAGACTCATGATAATTCACACCCATTAACCACGGCTATGAAAAGTGATAATCCTGCAAAGCAATCACGTCCTTTAGAAAATTGTGGTAACAGACACCTGAATTCTACATTCTTAGCCATTTATAGTGCGCAGTTCAGTGGCATTTGTATCCACATTGTTGTGCTGTGCAGCCATCACGAGTCGTCTCCAGAACTCTCTTCATCCTGCAAAACTGAAACTGGACTCATTTATTAACAGCCCCACACACCCCCACACACCCCACACACCCCTCCAGCCCTCGGCAACCACCATTCTACTGTCTGTCTTTATGAATCTGACTGTTTTAGGTACTGCATCTAAGTGGAACCATACTGTATTTATCTTTTTGCGATTGGCTTATTTCACTTTACATAATGTCCTCAAGGATAATCTAGATTGTAGCATATGTCAATTTCCTTCCTTTTTTTAGGCTGAATGATATTGTACTGTATGTACATATATGTATGTACTTTAGGTACACACACACACACACACACACAAATAACATTTTGTTTATCCATTCATCTGTTATGGACACTTGGGTTGCTTCTACTTTTGACCATTGTGAATAATGGTGCTATGAACATGAGTGTACAAATACCTGTTTGAGGAACATCGCCTACTTTTACACATCATAGCAGCACTATTAACCCATGAGTGCTCCCTGTATTTAGGATGAAGAGGTGGGTACGGATGAGGAAGGATAACAGGCAAGGCCCATAGGAACATGTCTAATGTCTCCAGGACATTCTGGCATCTGACTATGATGGAATGCTCTAGAGCCAACTTTATATTTTCAGTTCTCTTGTTCTTGCCTATTTGCTAGCACCCCCCAGCAACCATCATTTTGCTATTGTGACTCTGGTTCTCTCCTTTTCTTCTGTTCAGACATGGAGTTTTTTGGTTCTTGTCTTGGTTCCTGACTTTGTTCTGCTCCTCATTCTGCTTTGATTGACTAACTTTGATGAGTTGTCAGCTCAGTTTCTGACCCCTAGTTTTTGAAATTTTTTTTCACTAATTGCTTGAAGGGGCCCATCTCAGCACTAATTATGAGAAGAAAAGGAAGATCCATCATCCTCCATCTGGGTATCAGGGTAATTCAAGAACACTAAAGTAGGAGCTGCTGGGCTAGACTGAGCAGACGTGCACCAGCACATACCTCTGCCTAAAGCCCATAGTATGTGACCCACTCACAAGTCATGGAAAAGAAATAACTTGAAAATCAAGCTAACTCCTCTAAACAGACTCTTCTGGCTCTGTGTCTGCTCAAAAAAAATCAAATGCGTATTATTCATGCAGAACCTCTCAAAGGGGAGTTCCTACAGCCTTTATAATGTGACTCACTGAATTGAGGTTTTTGAGAACAGCAGAGCCAGGGACCCTTCTGTGTATCCGCGTTGGCACTGATTGGCCTTGCAACATCCAGCAAGTGAGCGTGCATCTCCTCATGCGCTTCATATCTTGGGGGCTTTGAAACAGTGCTTTAGCAGCAGGTAACTGCCCCTCAGAAAGGCCTTTAGAAACACAACAGCAGCTGTAGGTTTGCAGTAGGCTTTGCAGTAACAGAAAAAGAGAGGGTCCACCAAGCTTTACAGAGAGCCACTAAACAGCAAAACAAAAATGTGCTGGGTCACTGCCTCAGACCACAGGTATGACAGGGGTTCAAAATCAACTGTCCACAGAAACTACCTGTCTTCACTGAAATGTGCTTCCCTTGGAGTGACTCCCTCACCCTTAAAAAACAAGCAAACAGCCCTGGCCGGTTGGCTCAGCGGTAGAGCGTCGGCCTAGCGTGCAGAGGACCCAGGTTCGATTCCCGGCCAGGGCACACAGGAGAAGTGCCCATTTGCTTCTCCACCCCTCCGCCGCGCTTTCCTCTCTGTCTCTCTCGTCCCCTCCCGCAGCCAAGGCTCCATTGGAGCAAACATGGCCCGGGCGCTGGGGATGGCTCTGTGGCCTCTGCCCCGGGCGCTAGAGTGGCTCTGGTCGCAACATGGCGACGCCCAGGATGGGCAGAGCATCGCCCCCTGGTGGGCAGAGCGTCGCCCATGGTGGGCGTGCCGGGTGGATCCCGGTCGGGCGCATGCGGGAGTCTGTCTGACTGTCTCTCCCTGTTTCCAGCTTCAGAAAAATGAAAAATAAACAAAAAACAAGCAAACAACAAACAAAATAGTACTTTATCATTCTGCTGCCTGTAAGTAAAATGTACTCATCCTACCTTTAAGGGCTTCCCACCTTCTTTAATATGTCGGTATTTCTGAATGTCAGTTTTGTGCCATACACCACGTTAGCCTCTGACAGATAGAAAGATGATGGTCCTTATGTTTGTTTGTCTTTCTTTTTTTCTCTTCCTTTTGGAAAGTCTTCTGCTGTGCCAAGTACTAGTTTTTCTAAATAACCAAAGTGCTATGAAGCTCCTAGCAATAACTACCTGTTTTGAGTGCCTAATTACATACGAGGCACTTTAAACAGTTATCTGTAATCTTCCCAGCAATCCCCAGGGTAGAATTATTCTTCTTGTTTTGAAGATGAAGAAACTGAGGCTCAAAGAAATTGATTTCCTAAATCATAAAAGTTTTTTAGAAGTAAAAACTGAAGCAGGCCTCTTTACTTTATGCTGATAGTTGAGAAAAGTTCATTTTGGAGTTTGAACTCCTTGGAAACACCCACTGCTTCTTACCAAGTCATAAGTAATTCAGCATTAAAAAACTAACTTAATCAATGAAAAAAGATACCTACAAAAATTCTTCCTAGAAGTGCCAATTTGCTTCCACCATCATCGTTTTCTTTTTACTGAGATTGTGTTTAAAATAGACATTTGTTCCTTGAGTACAATAGAAACCCTCTGCTAACTCTGTTTTTAACCTAACACTTTTAAACTTGATTTTTTCCCCTCAGTGGCCTAGCACCAGTACCAGCGAAGGTATACATTAAGAATTCTGTAGGTGAGACATTCATATAGCAAGAGGAGCAACTGTAGAACTTTGTGCAGGCTTAGCTTCTGTTATAGCTCTATCTTAATTTAGGAGTGTCTATTGCTTTGCTCCCTAGCCCTCTAAGAGGAAATTTAAAATTTGCAAAAATTAATAGTCTTTATTTAGCCTTAAAATTCCTTACAGATTTCCTATATTCATATATGTTTGAATATGCTTCATGACAGTATTAGGTATTTAAATGGACCTATAATAAAATTAGTCATAATAACACATCAAGCAATGTCACAATATTTCATTTATATTACACTGTTACTAACTATGGTTAAATCAGGGGTCGGGAACCTATGGCTCGCGAGCCAGATGTCGCTCTTTTGATGGCTGCATCTGGCTCACAGACAAATCTTTAAAAAAATAATAATGTTAAAAATATAAAACATTCTCATGTATTACAATCCATTCATTTCCTACCGCTCATGTTCATGGTTGCGGGTGGCTAGAGCCAATCACAGCTGTCCTCCGGGACAACACCAAATTTTTACTGGATAATGCGTAACGTACACGGATCATTGTATGGCTCTCATGGAATTACATTTTAAAATATGTGGCGTTCATGGCTCTCTCAGCCAAAAAGGTTCCCGACCCCTGGGTTAAATCGATACACATACTAAAAGTTGAGTTATACTTAAAGCCTACATTTTCCTGCTATTTCACCATTAACATTTCTTGACCAATATCTAATGAGTTTGAATATCACAAAAATCCATGTCAGCTAATGTTAACGTTCACAGGTATAGAATATTGAACCTGGAATATTGAATTAGAGATCTTCTAGTTAAGGAGTTAACTATCGCCAACAAGCCAAATCAGGCCTGCTATGTTTTTGTAAATATTATTTTATTAGAACAGAGCCACACTTTTTTGTAACCTTTTGTCTATATTTCCTTACAACAACAGAGTAGTTGTGACGGAGACCTTATGGCCCACAAGACTGAATATATTCATTATCTGGCCTCTTACAGAAAGTTTGCTGACTCCTGATTGAGTTCAGCCTCCTCAATGTAGAGATGAGAACATAGTTCTAGATGCTTTGCTAATATTTCCATGTCTTACTTATCATGTTCCATACTTTTTTTTTTTTTTGTATTTTTTCTGAAGCTGGAAACGGGGAGAGACAGTCAGACAGACTCCCGCATGCGCCCTACCGGGATCCACCCGGCACGCCCACCAGGGGCGATGCTCTGCCCCTCCGGGGCGTTGCTCTGCCGCGACCAGAGCCACTCTAGCGCCTGGGGCAGAGGCCAAGGAGCCATCCCCAGCGCCCAGGCCATCTTTGCTCCAATGGAGCCTTGGCTGCGGGAGGGGAAGAGTGAGACAGAGAGGAAGGAGGGGGTGGGGGTGGAGAAGCAAATGGACGCTTCTCCTATGTGCCCTGGCCGGGAATCGAACCCTGGTGCCCCGCACGCCAGGCTGACGCTCTACTGCTGAGCCAACCGGCCAGGGCCTCATGTTCCATACTTTGCTTAAATATATAATATGTGCTTTAGCCAGAACTCACATTTTCCTGTGTACCTTACCATTCTCAACAAGTACGTTTGTTTCCCAAGTTGTATTTTCTTTTAACATAAAGTCTTTTATGTTAGCTGATTTTTTAAGATTAAATTTGTTGGGTTACATAGGTTAATAAGATTGTATACATTTCAGGTATACTAATTTATAATACAACATCTGTATACTCCATGATGTGCTCACCATCCAAAATCCAGGCTCTCTCCATCATCATATATTTAACCCCTTTTACCCTCTTTGTCCTCTCCCCACCTCTCCTCCCTTCTGGTAACCATTATTCTGTTGTCTGGGTCTATGAGTTTGTTTGTTTGTTCATTTGTTGCTTTTTGCTTCATATCCCACAGGAGTGATCATATATTCTTGTCCTTTTCTAACTTATTTCATTTAGCATGATACTTTCAAGATCCACTCGTGTTGTTACAAATAGCAGTGTTTCATCTTTTTTATGAATGAGTAGTATTCTATTGTATATATGTAGTACATCTTTATCCAATCAGCCATCAAAGGACATTCAGGTTGTTTGCATGTCTTAGCTATTATGAATGCTACAATGAACATAGGGATACATATGTCTTTACAAGCATTTAAAAATATTTTGGGCACATACCCAGGAGAAAGATCGCTCAATCATATGGTAGCTTAATATTTTGAGGAACCTTCATACTTTTTTCTATAGTGGCTGCATTGATTTACATTCCCTCCAGTAGTGTGTGAGGGTCCCCTTTTCGTCATATTCTCTTTAATACTATTTCTTATCTTATTAATAACAGCCATTCCAACAGGTGTGAGTAGTACTTTGGTGTGGTTTGATTTGCATTTCCCTTATAACTAGTGATGCTGAGCATTTTTTATATATCTGATGGCCATCTGTAGGTCTTCCTTGGAAATTTTCTATTCAGGTCCTCTGCCCATTTTTTAATTGTATGGTTTATATAAATACTTTTAGTTATTGAGTTGTATGAGTTCTTTATATTTTTTGGATATTAGCCCCTTACTGGAGCTATCATTTGCAAATATCTTTTTTCTTTTGGTTGGTCGCCTTTTTGTTTTGTAGGTCGTGTCTTTTGCTGTGCAGAAGCTAATTTTCTGAATTAATATTTTATTTTCCAAGTCTTTTTCAAAAACTTTTTTAGTTAACAGTTATTTTACAATAAGTAGTCTACCTTGGCCATTATTGTTTACAAATGTATTTGAATATCACAAAATTTGCATTTCATAGTAAAAGGCACAAGTGTAGCTAAAACCTTTAATTAAAATACAGCATATTACTTTGATAAAAAATATTTATTCAAAAACACTTATAGAATACCTTTAAGTACAAGGCCCTGTACTGGGGTTAGGTATTAAAAATGACCAAGAACCTCTTATAGTCCATGCCATTGAAGAGCTAGAAACCTTTGGGGGAAATAGATATGTAAGCAGAAAACTGATAAGGACAATCTCAAGCAATGATTATATTAATAGTTCTTTCTCATTATAATGATCTGAATTTCAGAATTCATTGTCTGAAAATACTAATATGCCATCTAAAGCCTCTTAAACTGTTTCATTAAAACAAGCATTTATTGTGCACTCCACCCCAAAGAGAATCCTCTGGCTTTAACTGAATTGTTTTAAATTGAAGAATACTGTTTTTTCTCCCAGTTTTATTGAGATACAATTAAAACAAATCATTGTATAAGTTTAAGGTGTAAAATGTGTTGATTTGGAAGGAATATTGCTCTTATAAAACACATAACACCACTAGATAATATAATAATGCTAAACTTAACTTTTGTTATCTGTAGCTGTTATTTTCAGGATCATTTACCCCTGGTAGAAACAAATCTGTAAGGAACTATGTTATAGTGGCATTTTACTCTATTGAATGGAAGTCCAGTTATTTCCCCTTGACTCATATATATATATATATATATATATATATATATTTAGTTATTTCCCCTTGACTCATATATATATATATATATATATATACATATACATATATATATTTTTTTTTTTTATTTGCTTGCTTGTTTCTTTTCGGAGGAAGAAGGCGGTGGAGGGGGGGCAGGGAGAGAAAGACAGGAACATCGAGCTGCCTCTTTATGTGCCCTGACTAAGGAATTGAACTGGCAACCTCCACGCTTCCAGACAATACTCCAACCAACCAAGCTATCTGTTCCAGGATTATATTTTTTTCAACCTGTCTCCACACTCTTTATTTCTTTTTTTTTTTTTTTAATTTTTTTAATTTTATTTATTCATTTTAGAGAGGAGAGAGAAAGGGAGAGAGAGACAGAGAGGGAGAGAGAGAGAAGAGAGAGACAGAGAGAGAAGGTGGGGAGGAGCTGGAAGCATCAACTCCCATATGTGCCTTGACCAGGCAAGCCCAGGGTTTCGAACCGGCAACCTCAGCATTTCCAGGTTGACGCTTTATCCACTGCACCACCACAGGTCAGGCCTCTTTATTTCTTTAAATAAACATTTCATTCTAAAAATCTTTCTTGACTTATATATTCCCATTACTTATACTATTCCAAAGAAATGTTAAGTCTAAGATTCAATAATTTAAACACTTGACAGTTATGAAGCTAAATTAGGTTATTCAGCTAATGTACATAGTGCTTTATGCCTTAAAGGTATTCTTTATTCTTGCAAACAAGTTTAAATCTCTCTACAAGAGAAACAACACACAACCCAAAAGATTAATTTGAAGGTCCCAGTTTTAATAGTGAGAGACGGCACAAGTAAAACTCTGGATTGCAAGGCTGAGGCTATGTTGCCTTTCATTTTGCAGCAATGGAGACTGAACTGGTGAAAAAAGGATAATCAGTTTGAAAATCCTTATTTTGTTTTTGATGGTCTATTCTCTGTTTCCTTGGAAACAGAGCTGGCAGCCCACAGAGTTGCTGGCATTATGGGTTTTTGTTTTGTTTTGTTTTAGCTTCGAAGCATCAAAGAAAAGGTGGTTTTATGACTGTAATCTGTAGACTCTGGCTTATTTTCAAATAAATTAAAAACAAATATTTATTGAATGCCTATTACATATAAGGTAGTAGGTGATAAAACCAACAAATTTGAGAAAGGGGTTTAAACCAATTAATTGAAATAAATTTTAGCTTCTAACAGCCAATCTATTATATAAATATATATATTTTTTAAGGAAAAGAGGAAATAAAATTTATTTTAAAAACTATAGTGGGAAGGTAGTACACTGTGATCCGTATAGTTTAGTGAAGCTAATTTTAGAAAACAACTAGATTCCCCCACCAGACAGCACAATTCCTTCTTCCTCTATACAGAATATATAGGTAATATGAGGGTGGTTACTATGTGTGGAAAAGACAGCCTTTGCCTCCAGTAAACAAAGCAAGCAAACAAAAACTAAATGGAGCTTAAAAAAACCTAACAAGTTTTCTGAAAAACTGTATTAATTAAATTACTAAATATTTTAATTGAGGAGTGATTGTCAAATGATTACATGGTCTTTTCCTTTACGAAAGGTTGCATTTGATTTAAGGTTAAAAAGCCATGCCTTTAGGAACCCTGACTGAGATGAGAAGGCAAGAGCTGCACGTTTCAGTTGTAGGGAGCATTTGTCTTTAAATTTAATCAGACCTAAGCTTATTTATACGGTTCAGGGGAGGGAGGATGGCATGAGAAAGACTGACAGAGACTAACTTGATAGAACTAATTTCCTGAAGAGAAAGGAGGGGTGGGTACTAAAGAAAAACCAGGGGGGTTGCTTTTGATGTTCTCTAAGAACAGCAGATTACAATACCAGTGCCACGCTTTGCTCTAAAGTCTAAGCACTTCAGATGTACTAACTGAATTGGGACTGCTTGGAGATTAAAAAAACAAAACAAAAAATTAATAATTAAAGAGTTGCAGGAATGTGCACCTGAAAACAAAATTATCTCTGTGAATAGGAAGATGGAATTATGTACCAATCTGCTAAAAGAAAAAGAAGAGGTAGTGTAGGGAGCTTAAAAAGAGGTGGTTTGAAGAATATGAGAAAAGTTGACCAGAAACATATACACTTCTGAACAATAATTCAAATAATTTTGTCATTTTCTCCAGCACAGCTAGATACACTAGTGTCAGAGCTCAGAGCCAGACCATATTCACCCAAGGTTGGAAGGTTGTAAACAGAGTGGGATTGAAAGACCAGAGTTCAGGAAGTTGATAGCACTGGCAGAGGGTGATTAAGTGATGTGCAGTAGGATTATTTCAGATATGAAATCACATAAACCCAGGAGGGGGATAATGATATATACGAAAAAAAAAAAAAAAGTTAAAAAGTAGGAACACAAAGATTACAGACATAAAGAATCCACTGGCTGCCTGACCTGTGGAGGCGCAGCGGGATAAAGCGTCGACGTGGAACACTGAAGTCGCCGGTTTGAAACCCTGGGCTTGCCTGGTCAAGGCACATATGGGAGTTGGTGCTTCCTGCTCCTCCCTCTTCTCTCTCTTTCTCTCTCTCTCCCCCCTCTCTCTAAAAATCAATAAAAAATAAAAAAAATAATCCACTGGCTTTATCCTGCTCCCTCTGAGTGGACAATACAGGCAGTAGATTGCCACACTCACAAAAGCCACCAGAAGAGCAAGCTCTGTCATCTTCCAAGTTCAGGGTTTTCTCCATCTAGCAGAGTCCTCAGGCAGGGTGGATCCTTGTCACTCAAAGTGCAGGCCACTGACCAGCATCGCTAGCATCACTTAGGAACTTGTTAGAAATGCAGGATCTTGGATCCCACTCTAGAGCTACTGAATCAGAATCTGGTTTTTAAACAATCTCCAAGTGATTCATATGCACCTTAAGTTTAAGAAGCACCAAGATGAATGCAGATCCACTTTTGGTTTATTTGTGCTGGTCATGATATGCTAGGAGAAACAAGGAGCAGACGTTCTGTCTGTGATGTTCTCAAGTTTCAGGCTCAATGTATTTTTTTTTTTTTGTATAATTTAAACCCTTCCCCAAATGACTTGTAATCCCCGACAGTAACTCCTCCCTAATCCCACCCCACATCCTACGTGCTCTCACATCTGAATATCAGAATGTTGTATAAGATACATTATAAGCTTTCTTCTAGTTTTAAAATTCTTTGATTTTATGTATCATAGCCAAATTTCCTCTGCACACACACACACACACACACAAATACCAGAAAATCAGTTCGAGTGAAATGAAAGTCAGTACCAAAAATAATTCTAAGGAGAAGTTACACACACGCGCACGCGCGCGCACACACACACACACACACACACACACACACACACACACACCGCCCATCGGCTCTTGGGTGTTTTAAAGAGTGATGCCGTGGTTTTTTCCCTCATAACATTCCTGTGTTTTCATGCTGTTATTCCTGATTACGAATGGTTTCTGAGCTGCTCTTATCCCCTCCTTTGTGCAAAACCAAGCCGAAATTCTTCAAAATGAATTAAGTCCCTTAAGAGCCTGAGTAGAAGCTTGAGCTAAATTGCCTCCCTACGTTAATGTATAACCACTTCTCCGAGAGGGGTAGGTTCTAGGGAGCAAGGCAGTCAGCGGAACCTGATTACGCAGATACCTGTTGGGGTAACATTTTTTTAAAGACTAAGGGCGGCATTTGTGATCCAGGCTTTCGCTTTATGCCAAGAACAGAACCTTATGGATCTGCTGGTAGCTTTTTTCTGAGCCGGTGCTTTTAGGCGCAGTTAGTTACCTACTGGGCCGAAGTCCACGGTCCAGGAGGAGGAAAAAGCCATTTGTCCCCTGCTTCAGCTAACTGGTCCTGAGGGCTGAGAATGTGCTGTGACCGCTGGGAGAACCGAAACTGCGGAGGCCCGAAGCGCTTCAAATTTTTAAACTGCGCAGGGAGGTGTTCTCGACGTGACGACTCTGATTTCCCCCCTCCCCTCGCAGGGTCAGCTCACCATCATTAATAGCCTCTCGGTCCCCAGGTTAACCCGCCCGTCACCCACCCCCAGCCTTCCCCCTCCACGCTCGCGAGCCTCCCGCGCTCCGCCCACCCCTCTCCAGTCCCCTCTCCCCCTTCTTTCCCTCCAACCAGCCTCTCCCCGCTCTTCCCAGCCCCCTTCTTCCTTTCCCTCTCCCCGCTCCTCCCCGCTTCCCCTCACCCTCCAGCCCAGCCCACCCCGCTTTCTGCTTTTCTTCCACGCCGAGATTTGCGTTCCAGCGGCAGCCGCCACCTCCGCTCTCCCAGCGAGACGCCAGGCGCGGGGACCTCCGGCCCGCTGCACGCAGGCGCACTGGGCGGGGGACGCGCGGGCGGGCGGGCGTCCGCGCAAGCGCGCGCTGCTCAGGCTCGGCTCCGGCGCGGGCGGCCGGGCTTCTTCGGCTCGCTCTGTCCCGGCTTGGGGCCCCGCGCGGCGGCGGCGGCGGCGGCGGCACCACCACCACCATGTTTCTTCACTCTGTCAACCTTTGGAACCTGGCATTTTATGCCTTCATGATCTTCATGGCCACCCTCGGGCTGTGGGATGTCTTCTTCGGCTTTGAGGAGAACAAGTGCAGTATGAGCTACATGTTTGAGTTCCCGGAGTATCAGGTGAGGTTCCGCCCTCTCCTCACCTGGGCGCTCCGACACTCGGGCCCTTTCCTGCCTGGCCCTTCTGTAGGTTGCCTCTGCCTCCGACCCCCATATCCCAACCTCGCCTCTGGTTTTTCCGCCCCGAAAAACTGCAGAATCTCATTACTCCCATCACCTGCCCTTTGTGTCCTTTCTTTACGGTGAGGTGTTTCCTCGATTGTTCCCCGAACATCCTTCCTGCCCTACTCGTAATTGTTCCCCTGCCCCCCGCCCTCTTCCAGATCCCAAATGCCATGCATGCACAGGCTTTTCCGACTGGTCGCGCCCAACCCCCTTCATCCCTAGAGACGCAGCCTCAGCCCCTCTCCCTAAACCCAAACCCCACGTCCCCCGAGTTTCTGCCTTAACAGGTGCCCCTGGGCCCTCTGCTTCCCACGAGCCTACGTCCTTCCCCTCACGCACAGTGATTTACGTGTCAGCTCCTGCTTTTCTAGAAGGGGACCGAGATTCTGCAGAATGAGTATTGACTGGATAGTTCCCAGGGTTGCCTTAGAGACGCCAGGGTTTACCTCTGTGTTGGAAAGGCTAACCTGACCAGTAATTAAGTGAAAAACTATTGAGGTTCTCTCCTGCAAAGATTTTGCAGAGGCTCCTGTTATGTAGGTTATGAGTCCGTGCGTGTGCATGTACGCCTGGATTGATGCATGTCGCCTCTTAACCAATTACATTCAAAATCTATTTCACGGTGTTATTTTCTCTTCTCACTGTGTTTGCTATTTAAGCCAGACCTTGCCCTTTTCTCTCTTCCCACGCCCTCACCCCTCCCGGTCCATTTGAACATTTTCAATCACACTTGCTTCATCAGTTTAGCATAGGAGAATCTAGAATTTCATTCATGACCAGCTGTAAAAAGAGGTTGTGACAAATTATACAACTGTCTGAAGAAATTTCTCCCGAATGATTCATTTCTAAACGCATCCAGTAATTACCGAATACATATTATAATAGTCCCCTACCATGAGCTGTATATACACTATAATACATATCGATAAAATGCATTTGTGGTATACTTTTAAAGCCGTACAGATTTTTTCTTTAAGGTAAAGGATGCTGAGCATGGTTGCTTCTGTGCACAGGTCATTATGGAGGAGCATATTTGATTATGCTGCTATTATGTAGATCTTAAAGCTACATAGTTAAGGTTTAAAATGCTGATGAGCTTCCTTTTCCATGGGCAGAATTCTAGCTTAGCTTTTATTATGAGGTTCTTACCTTTGTTTTGCATGAATGCATATAAAGGGGTGGAAATATTTGATATCAGATGGTATTGAAGGAGAAGATTTTATCATGTTACTTTTGCCTTTTAATTTCTACGCGAACATACTGGTTTATTTTCATCTGACTGTATATATAGTTAAATATTTGGGCTTCTAGTTTAGATTTTTAAAAACTGAATATAGAGCCTTTATATTGCTTTGATTCTATGGTTTAGTAATTAGAAAACTACCAATAGATTAAAGTAGGTCACTTTAGTTTTGTACTGCATTGAAGAGTTTGGTTAAAATAAAATTATTTTGAAACGTTGTGCTAATTCCCATTTATTTTTAGATTTCCCACAATTATTGAAGCTATTTTAATGTTTGCAGTTGTAGAAACTGCTTAGTGTTGGAGACAAAACATATGGCCCTCACAGATGCATTTCCTGCCTCTTAAAATTGGAAATACACTGAAAATTAGTGTAGCTAATGCAAAAGAGCTAATTGGCTTTTTTTTCTGTTGTTGTGTCTGTATTTACTTATTTTAATTAAAATTGCCCTTTTGAGGTTTTACATTCTGTTAGTAATTTGTAGCACAGTAATAATTACAGTAGTAGGAGTTTTTGATAAATTTTTATTTTTGTGATATTAAAAAAGCTGTGTTAATTCATTATAGTATTTATATTGGACTCTTAGTCCCTTTATTGTACATACGATGTTGTGTTATTTTACAAGTAAGTTAAAGCCTGCCTATAGAAATGAGTCACTTTGAATACAGTGAGATTTCTGGATAACTAAGGTCATTCTATTAAGACCAATGGTTTTTAATGTCTAAAAGTGTTCTAAACTTATTTTATATATTGCTTACTTTTAATTACATTTTATAGTAAGCTAATTATTCACAGGTCGCTATTCATTATATCAGATGTCTCAGTCATTAGATTTTCTTCTCTTTCTTGATGTCTGTCTTACTTTTTTACTGTCAATTTGCATATTCTTTAGCCAAATTTTAGAGGAAATGAACATTACTTGAAACATACTCAATTTTATTCTCTGTGTAAAAAATAAAAGGTGGGAACAGGAATTTGAAACTCTTGGTAAAATGAAATTTTGAATTTAAAACTTATCTCTGTTCATTCTCTAGCTTGCTTATTGAGTTACCTGAACATCTCACTAACCCACCAGACAAAATGCACACTATCCTTTAAAGCTTCTTGCCTTGTGAGAGCAAGGCAAAGCTTTCGTGTGGTAGCAAACAGTTTTGGGAAAATTATAGAATTGGAGAAGAAATATCTGTGTTGTTGTCTCCTATAGAGTAATTTATTTGCCTGTCTTCAGATGTGTGATCTAGCAGTTGCTCTTTGAGAGAAAGTGCTGATGTTGGAAAATATAAATCACATATATTTTTTAATTTAAATAGATTTTATTTATTGATTTTAGAGAGAGAGAGAGAGAGAAAGAGAAAGGAAGTGAGGGAGGGAGGAACATCCACTTGTTCCACTTATTTATGCATTCCTTGGTTGATTCTTATATGTGCCCTGACTGGGGCTTAAACCCTCAGCGTTGGCATATAGGGACAATGCTCTAACCAACTGAGTTACCCAGCGAGGGCCACATATTTTGTTATTGAATCTGATGTTTATTTAGCAAATCATTTATTGGATGTGTCTGGTATATTCTAGTACTGGATATGGGTGAGAGAGAATTAATAAAAAATCAGACCTTGTGCCTTTATGTCTTTATAATACAATGGAGGAAGAAAATGGAGATTGTAGTGAATAGTTTAAATGTGCTGAATTTCACTATGAGAGAGTATCATATATACAAGGCTCCTCGCAGAAGAGAGGATTCAGTTTTACCTTGGTAGTCGAAGGCTGTAGAAAAGAGGCAGTAAATTGGTCCATGGAGGGTAGGTACATAGTTCATAATGTACGGAAACAAGAAAATTGCAGGATTGAAGACTAGCATTTGTGAGTAAAGACGGCATCAGGATATATTGCGTAAGCAGTATGTGTAGTATGTTACTGTTTATGTAAAAAAGAGAAAATAACCTATAAACATGTTTTCATTGTATACACGTGTAAAATATTCATAGAAGCACAAACTGCTGCCATTTGTTGCCTTCTGCATAGGAAACTGGATGGCTGAAGGACCACGGGGATGAGAGAGCCTATTCATTGTATATCCTATTGAATCTTGAATTTTGAAAGATATTAAAGATAAATTTTAAAACCTGGCATACGTAAGTTATACGAAAGTAGGTAAGAATATAAATAGAGCCAGATTTTTAAGGACCTGTCACTTAAGCCTTTATCATCTACATATGCAGTGAAGAAAAACATAGGTTTATATTTTAAGTGTTTCTTTACAACAGTATGGACTATGGATTGTAGCAAGGAGATTATGATAGGGAGAGACTGGTCTGAAAGATTCACTAGTCCCTAGATGTTTTTATCAAGCTGGAGTCTTCAGAGTATTTTTAAAGGTGGGGTGGGCAAAGATCTGAGAGCTGGTTCTTTATAAGAACTTAAAAACAGTATTCATTTTGATCAAAATCTTTTTTCTTTTCGGTTAATTATGGAACTCGAACTTTTATTTTGCAGTTTTATATCACAATTTACAAAACTATATAATAAGATAAAGACTTAGTTTCTTAAATCAATATTTTTCTAGCACTTGGGAATTTGTCAGAATTTTTGCCTTTTGAAGTGGCAGGGGAGTCTAGGTTGGAGATGACAAGAGCCTGTGCTAAGGCAGAGTCGAGAGGGCAGACAGCAGGGGCAGGACTATGGAGAAAATATTTCAGTGTAAAGATAATTGATATTAACTAGATGTCTTTTTGGGCGATAGGGGTGCTCATATAATATACTCTCTATAAAATAACAAGTTTAAAATATACTGGAGTCCTGTGGCTATAAGTGTTTTCTTTTCAAATCCCTTGACTCTTCCGCTTTTTAACAGCATCCTTTTAATGTATGATTACACCTTTCTGCCTTCAGTCTGGTCAGTACCTTTGCTGCCACTCACTCCCTACTTGAACTCTGTCTGGAAATGCAGTTTTGTCATTTGCCTACAACTCCAATTGTTTTTTTGGTTCGAATTCCTTTTTTCCATCTCTGCTTTTTGCTACACTGTATTATATGCACTCATATTCTTTAAAGTGTACACTCTACCACTATAAAATTGCTTTTATAATAGTATATTATGATATATATTAAATACATTCTTTTACTCGTTTTTCTGTCCCCAGAGAATTAAATATTACTTTTTTGAAACAATTTGATAGTTTCCTGGTTTTCTGAGTTAATTTTCAACTAGTTCAAAATTTTGTTTACTACTGGCCCAGAAAGAGTAACGACCCAATATGCATGTACTACTACTGTTCTATCACATGATTCACTAAATTGAGAGAAGTTCTCTCACATTTTCTTTTTGCTTAATTTGTACCTAAAGAAACAGTATAATACATATTTATTATATACAGTGCATAATCAATATTGGGACTAATTTGAGTTAAAATACATGTATATAAATAAAGCAAATATTTGGGTTTGTATTTCTCTATTGTGAGTATATGAGGAGATTAAAAGTTGCTAGTATCTTACACAATAAGCTCACACTCTCTAAAGATGTTTTTATATTATTGGCACAGGTTGTTTATGGTAATATCCTCAAATGAATATTCAGGAATGTGCATGAATAATCAGAATTCTGGGTTTGTACAACAGTGAGGGTTTTCAGTAGTCATTACTATTTACACTTTAAAAAATCCATTCAGTGTTTGACATTTTTATCAAGCATATGTGCAGCACTGCTAGATTATTAAATCTATTGTTGTCACTTAAAATCTGTTTAAAGTAACTGGCTTCATTTTTAATGGTTTCTTTTGTTGGAAAAAGGAGAAGAGTTTATACTTTACTACTGCTTTTATAGATGCCTACCTTTATGAGATGACATTAAGACCAAATTTATATTTTGTTGAAAAAAGTTTTATGTGAATTACTGGCTCATTTGATATACAATAATATGAATTGCAGAGTAGTTTAAAGCTTGCTGACGAACTACGCGCCTAGTTCATGAAAACTGAAACAGATGCTAAGTCATTGAAATGTTTATGGTGAGAAGAGTGTGCATGTCTTGACCAAGACATTAAGATCCAGATTAATTTGTAAGCATATTGTAGGTGAAAGCATATTAAGTTGAGAGGTCAGAAAGCTGCGTTACAAAATAAACTTGCTTTCTGTTGAATGATGTCACAGCTGGAATATGTAGTTGGGCCTGAGTGAAAGGAGAGACATTACAAAACTGTTTAAAATAGCAGAAAAGAATTGATTTGATAATGGAAAGCTTTTATCATTTCTAAGTATAACTGATACTAAATTAAATGCATTTTCAATTATGTTAACATGTAACTTGCTGGCATCAGTGTTTTTCTGTTGTCAGTGACTATTTTGAGTAATTTATATTTATTAGAAATTCAGTTAGACCCATTTTATACTTTCCCAAAGACTGCATGTTTCAAAACTCACATAATTCAAGACTAATTCTCCATATGAATAAACTAAAAGCAGAACTTCTTTTGTGCATTAAGTGCAGTTTTATCATCAGTAATATCTTTATATTACACTATTGGTATAATTCACAATTGGGTACAATGTGGCTGAATTGTATTAATAAAGTTGATTAAAGTAAAATTGCATTTTTATTTTATTTTATTGCTGTAGAAAATAGAACTTCCAAAGAAACTGGCAAAACGCTATCCTGCATATGAATTATATCTCTATGGAGAAGGATCCTATGCTGACGAACACAAAATTCTCCCTTTAACTGGTATTCCCGTTCTCTTTCTTCCTGGTAATGCCGGGAGTTATAAGCAAGGTAAGTCTCAGAAGTAAATTTTGAAAGCTATAAAATGCAGTTGAAGAGTTCAACAGATACATACTCTGTGTTAAGGCATACTGGAAACATAAAGTTTGACATTTTGTCTAGAAAAATACATGTGAGAAGTCCATAGAAAAGGATTGTTGAAGACCACTTGGCAAAAAGTAAGAAGGAGAAAAAGAAGATGGAGCCGGGTGGGATAAATACTCAGGAATCAGCAGAAGAAAGAAGCTTATATTGGAAATGGAGGATGCAGAGCACAGAACCTGAGCATTGGTTAGAGAAATAAATCAGTGGTTTCTGTTACACTGAACAAGAGAGGAGACTTGTTTCTTTATTTCAAAACTATTTAAGTTAGACTTCCAGTCCAGATGGCAGAGTAGGTACATGCTGTGCTCGCCCTCTCCCATGACCACACCAAAATTACCCCGAAATTGTAGAACAACCACCTTTGAGAACCACCTGAAGGCTAGCTGAACAGAACTCCTGTAAATAAAGATATAAAGAAGAAGCCACAATAATACTGGTAGGAGCGGTGGAAATTCAAAACAAGCTGGTCCCATACCCACGTGTGGCAGTTAAGAATTGAGAGGGAGCCCTGGCCGGTTGGCTCAGCGGTAGAGCGTCGGCCTAGCGTGCGGAGGACCCGGGTTCGATTCCCGGCCAGGGCACATAGGAGAAGCGCCCATTTGCTTCTCCACCCCTCCGCCGCGCTTTCCTCTCTGTCTCTCTCTTCCCCTCCCGCAGCCAAGGCTCCATTGGAGCAAAGATGGCCCGGGCGCTGGGCATGGCTCTGTGGCCTCTGCCTCAGGCGCTAGAGTGGCTCTGGTCGCAATATGGCGACGCCCAGGATGGGCAGAGCATCGCCCCCTGGGGGGCAGAGCACCGCCCCTGGTGGGCGTGCCGGGTGGATCCCGGTCGGGCGCATGCGGGAGTCTGTCTGACTGTCTCTCCCTGTTTACAGCTTCAGAAAAAAAAAAAAGGAAAAAAAAAAAAAAAAGTAAAGAATTGAGAGGGAGCCCCTGGCTGGGTAGCTCAGTCGGTTAGGGAGTATTCCAAGGCTACAGGTTTGATCCCCCATCAGAGAACATACAAGAATCAACCAATGAATGCAAAAATAAGTGGAACAACAAATCAATGTTTCTCTCCCTCTCTCCCTCCTCTCTGTCTGCCTCTCTTTCCCTTACCTCCTCCTCTTCCTCGTTCTCTAAAAATTCAATTAAAAAAAGAATTGAGCCTGACCCAGCGGTGGCACAGTGGATAGAGCATCCACCTGAGATGCTGAAGACCCAGGTTCAAAACTCTGAGGTCGCCAGCTTGAGCACAACCTTATCCAGCTTGAGTGTGGCTTCAGCAGCTTGAGCGCGGGCTCACGAGCTTGAGTGTGAGATCATAGACATGACCCCAAGGGTAGCTAGCTTGGAGCCCAAGGTTGCTGGCTTGAGCTAGGGGTCACTGGCTCAGCTGGAGCCCCACAGTCAAGGCACATATGAGAATCATTGAACAACTAAGGTGCTTAACTATGAGTTGATGCTTCTCATTTCTCACCCTTCCTGTGTCTGTCCCTGTCTCTCTCTTTAAAAAAATAAATAATTAAAGGGAAATCTTAGCTGCTGAGGTCACCACTGAGGAACAGGGGAACTCAGTGAGTAGTGGGATTCAGCCAGTTTGCATTGGTTCGGCAGAACCAATACCTAATTTTTTGTTGAGTTTGGCAAATTGGTTGTTAAAATGGCACTTGTAATCAGGGTTCTCTCTAAAGTGGGCACCTGGGCAGCCACCCAGTGTGGAAATCACAAATTTATATTCCATACTCTTTTTTAACGTTCATCTGTGCAATAGCGTATTCTAAGCTAGTAATGTTCCTTCCATTCATAGGTGAAAAAAATTGCAAGTGAGGACACCAATCAAGAAGCAATATGGAATTTTTTTTTCTGAGTGACAGAGACAGAGAGACAGAGAGAGGGACAGATAGGGACAGACAGACAGGATGGGAGAGAGATGAAAAGCATTAATTCTTCATTGCGACACCTTGGTTGTTCATTGATTGCTTTTTCATATATGCCTTGATGGGGATGGGGGCTACAGCAGAGCGAGTGACCCCTTGCTCAAGCCAGCAACCTTGGACTCAAGCCAGCAACATTTGGGCTCAAGCCAGCAACCATGGGGTCATGTCTATGATACCATGCTCAAGCCGATGACCCTATATAGGTTCATGCTGGTGAGCCTGCACTCAAGCTAGATGAGCCCATGTTCAAGCCAGCAACCTCGGGGTTTTGACCCTGGGTCTTCTGCATCCCAGTCTGACGGCTCTATGCACTGCGCCACTGCCTGGTCAGGCATATGGAAATAATCTTAAATAATGGTTTTATTGTTTTTTGTCAGGTATTATTTAACATTTTTTATTAATATTTTAAAATTCTTACAATCTAGTTTTGTATACCTTTTATTATTCTTACTTAAGTATTAAAATGCATGAAATAATCAACTACCTTTCAGTATATATATATATATATATATATATATATATATATATATATATATATATATACTTAAAATAATCATTAGGGCAGAGAACCAGTTGTTAAATTATTTGAATGCCACCACTGGTCTCAGTCCCACTCCAGGCTCCCCTGCCTGGAGCACCAGTGACATTAAGAAGAGTCCCCCCAACAGCTGGCAATGAAAATCAGCAGGGATTTAGTTCGGGTGAGACAGAAGGCTGCTGTAGACTCAGGTGTCCTCTTAGAGGGCTGAGCACAGACTCCCTCAGTCATAAACACTCGCCTTAGCTCTACAGAAGGAACAGAAGCTCAGAAAGTACCAAAAACACATGGAGAAGAACTGAATTGTCTGGTTTCAGTGCAAGGGATAGAGGAACAGCTCTCTCCTGGACTAAAGGCAGGCACCGTTTATCTTATATTGAGCTCTCTATTCACCCAGCCTGTGGGTACGGGTGAGCACCAAGTCTGAGTCTTCATCAACCTGGCTAACAATGGTCCCTGGAGATTCTCTGAGACCCTGCCCTACCCAGTTCACTTGCCCAGCCCAACCTTTGTTCAGAGACTAATCTACACAAATGGCTGGCCTGAGTCGGCACTGCAGACTTTCCTAAAACCTCAATAGTTCACAAACCCCAAACAACCAGCGGCTAGCTTTAGTGTGCCCTGTACCTCTCACTAAGTGGTCTCAGACCCTGCACTAGTGGCAGCTGTCGTTGGTTTATAACATAATCACTCCCGTGCACTTACAAGCTGAACACAGATCACGTTGTAGCTCCAACTAGGCAGACACAGGCAGCAGGTGACTGTTGTCTGCACTGGAACTCCTCTCCAGGGGTCCCAGAACCGACAAACCTGGTGGCTAGCTTCAGACCACACCAAAGCACCACCCAGTTAACTCCACAAATGACTCGCCCAAAGGGTGACCTTGGCAGGCACCCAGGCCCTGCTAAAGTAAATTCACACACACAGACATAACCGTAGCAGTCAAGGTCCAGCTATAACAGGAAAGCATACACAACCCACACAAGGGGCACCCCGGAAACACCTGGCTCAGGTAAACAGGGAGACTGCCACTGGGCCTAACAGGGCACCTACTACCTAAGGCCACTCTGCCAAGACTGGGAGATGTAAGAGATCTACTGAGAAACACAGAAAGTAGCTAAAATAAGGAGATAAACATGTCCCAAATGAAAGAAGAAAACTAAACCCCAGAAAAAGAACTAACCAAAATGGAGACCAGCCAATTTCCCAGATGCAGATTGCAAAGTGATGGTTAGAAGAATGCTCAATGAACTTAAGGGAAGAATAGCTAGTTTTGGTGAGAACTTCAACAAAAAGATAGGAAACAAAAGGAGATAGAAAACATAAAGAACCAGTCAGAAACGAAGAATACATTAGATGGAATCACAGCAGATGAAACAGAGGATCAAATCAGTGATTTGGAAGGCAAAGTGTAGCAGAAAACACCCAATCAGAATAACAAAAAAAAAAAAAAATTAAAAATGAGGATAGTTTATGTGACCTTTGGTACAACATCAAGCATAACATTTACATCATAGGGGCATCAGAAGAAGTGACATAGCAAATGATTGAAGACCTATTTGAAGAAACAATGACCAAAAACTTCTCCAATTTGGTGAAGGAAACAGACATACAATTAGAGCACGTGCAGAGAGTCCCAAACAAGATGAACCCAAAAAGGCCCACACCAAGACACATCATAATCAAAATTCCAGAGGTTAAAGAGAGAATCTTAAAAGCAGCAAGAGAAAAACAGTTTCCTACAAGGGGGCTCCCATGAGACTCTCAGCTGATTTCTCAACAGAAACTTTGCAGCGCAGAAGGGACTGGCATGAGATATTCAAAGTGGTGAAGTACAGTGACCTACAAGCAAGGTTACTCTGTCCAGCAAGGCTATCATTTAGAATTGAAGGAGCAAACCAGTATTATAAGAAATATTAAAGGGACTTCTTTAATAAAAAGAAAAATATATAAACAAGAAAATATCACAATGGAAAAAAATTGTCCCTGACAAAAGTGAACACAATAAAAGCAGTGGATCATCCAACACTAAAGCTAGTGGAAAGGTTAAACGGCGGAGGTGGGAGGATCATGTGTAACTACAACAGTAAATTAAGGGATACACACAAACACACACAAAAAGGAAAAAATAATGACAAAGACATAAACATGGAGGGGGTGAGTAAAATTGGTAGAGATCTTAGAATGTGTAGGAACTTAAGTGACCATCAACTTAAAATAGACTGAAAAAACATAGGTTGGTATAAATGAATGCCATACTAACCACAAACCAAAAATCAAGAGATAGACAAGAAATAAAGAGAAAGGAATTCAAACACAACACTACAGAAAGTCATCAACATACAAGAGAAGAGAGCAAAAGAAGAAAGGAATAAAGAACTACAAAAAAATTAGAAAAAGTAAAATGGCAAGAGCTGTGTATCTTTCAGTTGCTTTAAATGGAAATTCATTAAATGCTCCAACCAAAAAATGAATGGGTAAGGAAGCTGTGGTACATATATATAAAATAAAAGAGTACTTGGCCATAAAAAAGAATGAAAAAAAAATTTAAATAAGAGGAGGGGAGGTAAAAAGACAGACTACCTCATGTGCCTCGATTGGGATCCACCCAGCAACCCCCATCTGGGGCCGATGCTCAAATCAACTGAGCTATTCTCAGTGCCTTTGACCAACACTCAGACCAATCAAACTATTGTCAGCACCCAGGGCCAACACCTGAACCAGTTGAGCCACTGGCTGTGAGAGGAGAAGAGAGGGGAGCGGGAGGGGAAAGGAAGTAGATGGTTGCTTCTCATGTGCCCTGACCAGGGATCAAACCCAGGATGTCTGTATGCTGGGCTGATGCTCTATCCACTGAGCAAACCGACCAGGACTGAAATCTTTCTTACCATTTACAACAACATGGATGGACCTAGAGAGTATTATGCTAAGGAGAAAAGTCAGAGACAAATGCCATATGATTACAGTTATATGTAGAATCTAAAAAAAATAAGTGCACAAAACAAACACATTCATATAAACACAACAAACTGATGTTTGCCTAACGGGTGGGGGTTTGGGGGCGCTGGTTATGAAAAATGAAGGGATTAAGAAGTACAAGCTGGCAGTTACAAAATAGTCACAGGGGTATAAAGTACAGCTTAGGGAATATAGTCAATACTATTGTAATAACTATGTATGGGGTTGGGGCAGGGTACTAGACTTATCAAGTAATTATTTTGTAAGTTATATAAATGTCTAGCCACGATGCTGTACATCTGAAATTAGTATAGTATTAACTGTCAAAAGAAAAACAAGTTAGAAATCTAAAATACTGAGGGAACAAAGGAAGGTAAGGTTAGAGAAGTTATATGCACAGATTCCAAATTGAATCTTGGCTTAGAGATACAGCAGTTATTTCTGGCATAACACTAGTAACCTAGAAGTAATTTCAGCTAAAATCTGCTTTTTTGGTTATTAATGAGAGGAAAATTATTTCAACATTTCCTATAATTACTTACATGTTTATTTATCTAGCTTATATTTATGGGTTACCTACCATGAGCTAGGCAGTATTCTAGGTATTAGGGATCCAAAACAGACCAAGCCAGATAATGTCATTTCTTTGGTCAAACTGACATTCTTGTTGGGAAGACAGACATCAAACACATATGTCAGTAATGTTAAAATTTTGAGTGAAAAATAAAGCATAGGAGGGGGTAGAGAGGATAAACAGGGCCAGGCAGGAAAGACCACTATGAGGCAATGACATTTGAGCAGAGACTTAAAGGCAGCAAGGGACTGAGGTATGTGACTCTTAGGGGGAAAGCCCTGAGACGGGAGCACGCTTGGTGAATTCAGGGCTACTGAAACTGGAGAAAGTGAAGAGATGACAATGGAAAAGCAGCCACGGGCTGCGTCATCTAAGCTGTGGAAAAGACTGAATTTTGATCTAAGTGTGATGGGAAACTTTTGGAGAGTTTTGGGTAGAAAATTATACATTCTGATTGTTTTGTTAATCTCTGTATCTGAAATATACAGAGAAATGCTTGGAATGCAGATATTTGGTTAAAAAATATAAAATGAATACCAATGGAACCAAGACCCAAGTCAAGAAATCAAAGGTTGCCAGCACCTTGGAAACCCCATTTAAAATCGCCCCTTCCTGATTTAAACTCCCTCCCCTTTTTCTAGATGTAACTACAGTCATAATTTTAAGGTAGTAATTTCCTTGACTTTTAAAAATAGTTTAGCATCTAAATTTGTATTTCTAATATAAGCTACTTATTTGGGGCTATTTTTAAACTTGTAGATATAATCATTCAGTATGTTTTCTTTTATGTCTGGTTTCTTATACTTACATTGTTTTTAAAAATCTATCCAGTTGTCATATGAGCTGTGATCATTCATTTTCTTCACACTGTATTATTTTATTGTATGGCTCTACCATAGTTTATTCTATTTTTGGAATTTGTGATGTTTACCTTTATTGGCACTTACAAATAATGAACATTCTTCTTATTTTGAGCACATAATCCTGTTTCTGTAAGATACGTATCATAGGAGTATAAGTCCATGCCACTGTTTGTCTATTCTTTTATTTTTACTGGTTATATTAACTTGTACTCCCAGAAACAGTACATAATACTTCCCTTTGGTCTACATTCTTGACAACATTGGAATTGTCAGATTTAAAATTTTAACCTATCTAGTAAATGCCTTGTATTTTTTCAAGATGTTATCTCTGGCTTTGCTGTGTAGAGACTATGTTGCAAAGGAGCAAGAGTGGAAGTAGGAAAGATACTAAATATCATTCATCTTCAGGGAACTGCAAATCAAAACCACAATGAAATAACATTTTATACCCACTGGGGTAACTATAATCTAGAGATAGATTATAACAAGTATTGTTGAGGATGTGAAGAAATTGAAACCTTCAATGTGAAATAGTTCAGCCCCTTTGGAAAGCAGTTTGACAGTTCTCCAGAATATAAAACAAAGAGTTAATATGACCTAACAATTCTGCCACTAGATATCTACCCAAGACAAATGAAAACATACCAAAACTTCTATACAAATGTTCATAGCAGTGCTGTTCTTAATAGCTACTAAGTAGAAACAACCCAGATGTCTAGCAACTAGTGAATGGATGAATAAAGTGTGATATATCCATATAATGGAATATTATTCAGCAATAAAAGGGAATTGGTTACTAATACATAAATAACACTGCAGTATGGACGAACTTTGAAAACACAATAAAAGACCATATATTACATGATTCTATTTATAGAAATGTCCACAATAGGCAAATTCATAGAGACAGAAAGTAGTTTAGAGCTTTCCTGGAATTAGGAAAAGAGGAATGAGGAGTGACTGTTAATGAGAACAGTTTTCTTTTGGGGATGATTTTAAAAATGTCTTAAGTTTAGATTGCAGAAATAATTTTATAACTATATGAAAAGTGATTATACACTTTACATGATGAATTGTATAGTATATGAACTGTACATGTTAAAAAATGAAATGGCAAACATGGTATTTTGTTTTCTAAACTATACACTGCAACTTTTAAAGCCAGTTCATATAACCAATGAATAAATTCTGTGAAAGGGTTGTTACAAAGTTAAATCTAAAATGGCGGCAACGGCACGCGTTAGGAAACTGTTAGGCTGGTTCAGGGAGGAGATGATGGGGCTTGGATTGGAGAGGTAGTGCTAGGAATGGGGAGAAGTCAGCCTGTGGTGGCGCAGTGGATAAGAGAGAGCATCGACCTGGAATGCTGAGGTCACAAAGTTCGAAGCCCTGGGATTGCCAGTTAAGGCACCTATGAGAAACAATCAATGAGCACTAAAGTGAAAAGACTCAGCTGAGGATGTATTTAGAAGACACATCATAATAGGATTTTCATGTGGATTGGATGTGTAAGAGACAAATCAAGCATGAGTACCTAAACCAAGTGATAGGCAGACTTTATTTTTGGTAGAAATTTTCTCATTCTTAAAATACTCAAGTGTGATGAAATTCCTATTTCTTATTCTTCAAAGAATTCTTCCTCTCCCTTTTATTTATTATTGCCATTACTGAAGGGAAAGCAGGTAGAGAATGAATGACCTGTTCACTTTTTATCTATCGATAATTAAAAATATTTAGGACACAAGGCATATACCCTCCACATTGGTTGGTTCTTCTAAATTGATACTGTTAAAGGATGTCCTCAAATAGGGTTTTTATATTCAGGGTATGGGATAAAATTATTTGTTAAGTAACAAGACCGGCCCTGGCCGGTTGGCTCAGTGGTAGAGTGTCGGCCTGGTGTGCAGGAGTCCCAGGTTCGATTACCGGCCAGGGCACACAGGAGAAGCGCCCATCTGCTTCTCCACCCCTCCCCCTCTCCTTCCTCTCTGTCTCTCTCTTCCCCCTCCCCCTCTCCTTCCTCTCTGTCTCTCTCTTCCCCTCCTGCAGCCAAGGCTCCATTGGAGCAAAGTTTGCCCGGATGCTGAGGATGGCTCTGTGGCCTCTGCCACAGGCACTAGAATGGCTCTGATTGCAGCAGAGCGACGCCCCAAGATGGGCAGAGCATCGCCCCCTGGTGGGCATGCCGGGTGGATCCCGGTCGGGTGCATGCGGGAGTCTGCCTGATTGCCTCCCCGTTTCCAACTTCAGGAAAATACAAAAAAAAAAAAAAAAAGAAACAAGACTGGATGAAACTTTAAAAAGTTTTGTTGAATGCACACTTTCTCCTTTTCCTTTGCAGTTCGTTCTATTGGCTCTATCGCACTGAGAAAAGCAGAGGACATTGAATTCAAGTACCACTTTGACTTCTTTAGTGTGAATTTCAATGAAGAACTGGTGGCACTGTATGGTGGAAGCCTTCAGAAGCAGACCAAGTTTGTACATGAATGCATTAAAACAATTCTCAAACTCTATAAGGTAGGAGATGAACTTGCACATCAGAGTGATCAGTCTGCTAGCTTCTTTCTTTTTGAAAGGAACTCAGCATATTTTAAATCAATTGTTTATATGGAAATTAAAGCAAAGATGGCACAAAGGTTGTGTGTGTGTGTATGTATGTGTGTGTGACTCATTTTGAAATCTGGTAGTCTTTGAAGTTTAAGTTGCATTTACAGGAAACCTTTCTTGTGAATTGAGGGAAAAAATTCTTTTAACTATTATAAATAAATTAGGAGTGCAATGTAGTTCCTAAAAACCATTAGTATGACTTTCTGTTTCTAGTATGACTGTGTAACTGGTATGAGAGTAGACCACTCCTTGGGTAAACAGCTATAAAACCAAGTTACTTGAATTACATGTTTTCACGTGTAGGAAAGCAACCAGTCAGCAGAGGACTGATTTCTGAAAGAAAGATAACACGTGAGGTGAGCTCCATGGCTCTGGCTTTCTGCCCAGAGGCATTTTTAGGTCACATAGGTAGGTGGGGCTCAAACAGAGCACATTGATATCACTGAGCCAAAAGATGCAGAGACTGGAATGTAGGGCTCCTGAAATCAGCTAGGTTTTTGATTTGGGTGTACAAAAGAAGAAAATTAGGCAGAGATAAGAGCTCTAGACATTTTCTTTGAGCCCCTGAATGCTGTGCTGTACATGCACAAGTCAAAAAGTACAAGGCAGTGGCACACCAAGGAGGAAGTGATGGGTGTGTCCGCCTCAGGTGCAGTTGAAAAAAGCAGAAATGATTCTGTGCCAGCAGTTCTAAACAGGTCAAAGATAAACTTCTCTGCCTGCTTGGGTGAGCCACTACCACTCTTGCTATGTCACAGTGCAAGTCCTGGCAGAAGCCAGGGGAAGGTGAGCTGAATGGAGAGTTCAGAGGCCACGTAGTGCTGGGAAGCAGGAGTTCTGACCAGCTACGGTGGAAAGCCCTATCTGAACACACTGGGCATTCAATCAGTTGAGACCCCGGGAAGGACATTATTTAGGACTACTCCTATCCCAAAGTAAGAGCTACTCCAGTGTCCACCTTAACAATACTTGAATATAAGCGTTAAATATATCAAAGTTAAGGATTTAAAGGAAAAGATGCATAACAAGGGAAGAGAGGGGGAATCTCAGAAGAGACGTGGAAACTATTTTTTAAAAACAAAAAGGAAAATCTAGAAGTGAAACAATATAGGATGGGGCAAAAGTAGGTTTACAATTGCAAGTGTGCAAAACACAGTTCTTGTATTATTTATTAATTGTACAATTTTCCGTACAAACAACTGTAAAGCTACTTTTGCCGAACCCTGTACATATTAGAAGTAAAAAATTTAGTAGGTAGGCTTTAAGCAGATTGAACTCTACAGATGACTGGTTTGGAAGGAAGGACAATAAAGACTATGCAAAATAAACTAAAGGAAAAGGTAAATCCACAGATTTCAACAATACTCTTGATATATGCTAAAATAAACAGACGGGAAATCAGGGCCCTGTCTGGTTGGCTCAGAGTCAGCCCAGCCTATGAAGTCTTGGGTTCAATTCCCGGCCAGGGCACACAGGAGAAGCGCCCATCTGCTTCTCCACCCCTCCCCCTCTCACATCTCTCTCTCTCTCTCTCTCTCTATATATATATATATATCTCTTTCTCTTCCCTCCTCTTCGTTCCCCTCCATACTTTTTCCCTCCCCTCCCCTCCTGTAGCATGTCTTGATTGCAAGTTGGCCCTGGGCGCTGAGGATGGCTCCATGGCCTCTGCTTTAGGAGGTAAAAAATGACTCCGGTTGCAATGGAGCAAGGGCCTCGGATGGGCAGAGCATCACCCCCTAGTGGGCTTGCTGGGTAGATCCCGGTTGGGGTGCATGCGTGAGAGTCTGTCTCTGCCTCCCCTCCTCTGACCCAAAAAACAGAAAATCAGTAAGGTATGAAAGATTTGAATACTGTTCACCAGCTTAACCTATTGACATTTAGAGACCACTACATCCTAGAAGTGCAGAAACTCTACTGCTTACAAAAATTAGGGGATATTTATAGCTTTATAGACATTTTGAAATATTCCTTAATTTTTGTGAGCAGTATATATTCCTTTAAGTGCACGTGGAACTAAGATATGCTAGACCATAAAACAAGTCTTAATAAATTTCAAGGGATTGAAATTACACAGTTTATTTTCAGATCATAGAATTACTGTACTTCGCCATGTATAAGACGCACCCTTTTTCCAAAAAGTTTGGGGTATAAAAACTGGGTGCATCTTAATACAGTGGTTGTAGAGTTTTTACTTGCATTTCCTGCTTTTTCATGCTTCTTGTCTTTGCGCTCATTGTTTCGCACTTGTTACCGGCATATTATGATAGGTTACGTTTTGCCATGTTCTACTAAGAAGTGGCTCAGAAAACATTTTTGTACAGTGTTGAGATTAAGTTAAAAGTGATCCAGTTTGCAAAAGTGAATGGAAATCGTGCTGCTGAACATAAGTTTGGCCCTCCTCCAACTGAGAAATCAATCTGAGACTGGCTACAGGAAGAGGAAACCCTACTGAAAACGCCACGCAGAAGACAAAAAGGCAAGTCAGCAAAATGGCCTGGTTTAGAGAGGACATTGAAGATATGGATTGAAGAGCAAAGGGCAATTGGAATTCCTGTGTCCACAAAGATGGTTCAGTATGAGGCAAGAAGAATTGCTGATGAAAAAGAAGATACTGATTTCAAAGGAGGACACAATGGACGCTTCAGGTTCATGAAACGGATGGACTCAGCATGCATATACACACCAGACTTGCCCAAAAGATGCCTGAAAGCTTTGAGCAGAAGGTCCTTGAATTTCATCGTTTTGTCATTCAATGTCAGAAGACACATCAGTTTGAGTTGGGACAGATTGCAAATATGCACAAAGTTCCCCTTCAATTTGATGTCCCAAGTAATAGAATTATTGATAACAAGGAGGTAAAAACGTTTTGAACTGAATTAAAGTAAAAGCACCACATGGAAATTTATAAGACTAAAATAGTCGTTAGAGGAAATAAATAATTTTACGTGTTTATATTAGATAGGAACAAGGTTTAAAAGTAGTGATCTTTCAACTTCAGAAGCTGGAGAAAGAAGAGTAAGGCACACTCTAAGTAGAAGTGTAGCAGTAGTCAGCAAACTCATTAGTCAACAGAGCCAAATATCAACAGTACAACGATTGAGATTTTTTTTTAGAGCCAAATTTTTTAAACTTACACTATATAGGTAGGTACATTCCTTATCAAGGTAGCGCCCGCACGTGGTATTTTGTGGAAGAGCCACACTCAAGGGGCCAAAGAACCGCATGTGGCCCTCGAGCTGCAGTTTGCCGACCAGGAAGGAAACAATGCAGGTGAGAATCGAAATCAATGAAATAGAAAAAAAAAAAACTAAAGAAAAATAGATACCAATAGCTGGTTTTTAAAAAACATCTATAAAATTAATAAACTCATAGCTAGACTAATTGCAAAAAAACAAAAACAAAAACGGGACACAAAGTAATATCAGGAATGAAAGAGGGAACATCACTCGAGAGTCTGCAGATATTGAGACGATATTAAAGGAACATTATGAACAACTTTATACAATACAATTGACAACTCAGATAAATGTACAAATCCCTTAAAAGATAAATTACAAAACAGATACCAGAAGAAACAGGGTCTCTGACTAACCCTAAGTCTGTTTAAAATTTTTTGAATAAGTAATTAAAAATTTTACTGCCAAGAAAAATCTAGGGCCAGATAATTTTTAGTGTTGAATTCCATCAAGCATTTAAGAAATAAATAATACCCATCTTATGCAAACTCTTTTAGAAAATAGAGGAAGAGAGAGCACTTTTATTTTAAGAAGCCAACAAATTCTGACTCTGACTGTGACATTCTTTGTAAAGAAAATGGAGACCTACTATCCCTCATGAACATAGATATAAAATCCTCATCATTAGGCTATCAAATTCAGCAAGATTTTGAAGTTTAATACATCATGACCAAATGGGATTCATGCCAAAAACACAAAGTTGATGTAATATTCAAGTTTCAATCCTGTAATCCATCACAGGATCATCTCATAGATGAAAATGCATTTGACTGTCTTCAGCACCCATTCATGATTAAAAAAACAACACAAAACTCGGTATAGTAGGAATAGAAGCAGACTTCCTCACCCCAAGGGATTGTATTATGCATAGTACTATGGGAGAAAACAAGCCATATTAAGTTAAGGACCATTATGATTTGATAAGATGTTTATTGGATAAGATAAATAAGAGGCAATCACAAAGTGAGATTTCCATAAGTGTTATTCACAATATGTAATCACATGTCTTTAATGTATACAGGGTAGTTTTTTTCTTTCTCCATTTTTCAGCTTCTATCTGCTCTCACCCCCTCTATTTATCACTGTACAGAGGTCCTGTAAAGAGATGTAGAGGCCTGACCTGTGGTGGCGCAGTGGATAAAGCGTCGACCTGGAACACTGAGGTCGCCAGTTTGAATCTCGGCTTGCCTGGTCAAGGCACACATGGGAGTTGATGCTTCCTGCTCCTCCCCCACTTCTTTCTCTGTCTCTTTCTTTAAAATGAATAAATAAAAAGAGAGATGTAGAGAAAGGTGTGGTCACTAAGGGGGAAGTAGGAATAAAAAGAGAGCTATCTATTTTTGAAGGGAGAGGAACAGCATATTTGTACAGTAGTGAGAATCTTGTTAGATTCAGTAGTGAGATCTCTTGTTAGAGAGGGAAAAACAACGATGCAAGAAGAAAATGGGAAGAATTGCTGGAATGATGCACTTGAGAGGCCAAAGGGGATAGCTTTCAGAGCACATCTGTTGTGTTTGGCTTCTGCTGAGGTTAGGCCTGTGTTGGGGATCACCAAGGCCATTCCCAGGCTCTAGGATTCTCCAGGACGACTCACAGGACTTAGCATGTACTTGTATTTGTGTTGTTATTTATCAGAGGGAAAGGATACAACGCAAAATCGGCAAAGAGAAAAGGTGCATGGGTTGAAGGCCAGAGGAAATGCAGGTGCAAGCTTCCAAAAGTCCTCTTGCAGCGGAGTCACACCGAACGCATTTAATTCCTACAATAACAAATTGTGACGTGTGAAGTGTTGTCTATGAGAGCAGTTCATTAAGAGACGTAGTAGCCAGTATTTTTATTGGGGGCTGGATATATATACTCCCTGTGCTTACTACGTACCAAAATCCCAACCAGAAAGACAGTAGTGTTCAGCATAAAAGATACTGTTTGCACAGTTTTAGCATAGTGAGCCATTTTTATCATTTAGGAAACTAAATGATTGTGGGTTCTCCCACAATCTAAGGACCCAAACCTCAGAGCAGAGCCAACCCTATATGCAGTCCATTCTGAGAATAGCAATTTTAGGCTTACTGTGTTCATTGTTTTCTGTGCAAGGTCCAGTTTATTCAGAGTAACAGGAGAGAAGGCATAGATGAAGGGTCAGTATGGAGGATGATGAGGAAATGTTTCATATTGAAACAGGATACTGTGTGGAGACAGAGAAGATTGTTTTTAATGCAATACTTATTTAAGAAATAAAATATGTAATTGTCAGTGAATAAATGTTACAGAATGTTGGTTTATTTTTAAACCCAGGTGTATAATAGGGAAATAATTTGATATAAGATATATCATTATGATGAGGTAGTATATTGCTATGGCAACCATAATTTTTCTGTGGTATTTCCAATTTTAATTAAATGTTCCTATAAAATCTAATATTCTGCTATACGCCTAATATAATAAGACCTTTTACCTCCAATAAAACAAATGGTAAAACATGATTTTCTAGACCCAAGTTTTCTGATTTTGGTTTAGAAATTCAAAGCATAGCTGTTAACACTGTTTGTATACTAAACAAAATAGTATGTATACAGTGATTACAAGTATATGAAAATATGTTTATATCTTATGATAGGAGATTAGATAAATAGTATAATTTTTTCTATAAAATTTTTCATATTTAGAGAGAAGTATTTAATATTGTTATTATGATATTAAGTGTTAATTATGCTTTGATGATTTTTTTAATAGGGTCAAGAATTTGCTCCAAAAAGTGTGGCAATAATTGGTCATTCTATGGGTGGCCTTGTTGCAAGAGCATTACTTACATTGAAAAATTTTAAACAAGATCTGATAAATCTTCTTATTACACAAGCCACCCCTCACATTGCTCCTGTGATGCCATTAGATCGTTTCATTACAGGTGAGTATGGTTAGGTAAACGCTGACTTCCCCATTGTTGTTTAGAATAAAATAAATCCTTGTAGCTACTCCTTTTAGAGTTTGCTATACATCCATCCATGTGTGAAGAAGCTCAGTTTCAAATCACCTCCAGTTCTGAGTATCCCTGTGACTTTGAATTCAGACTCATCTTTGAAACTGCTATTAGTTTTCTCTGCCTATAGCATCGTAACATGGATGGCATATGTCTTGTAATTTCTAGGTACTTAGGCTTCAGTTTATTGTGCTTGAGGATGACGCCTGTCTCTTTTTTTATTTTTTCCAGAGACAGAGAGAAAGTCAGAGAGAGGGATAGATAGGGACAGACAGACAGGAACGGAGAGAGATGAGAAGCATCAATAATAGTTTTTCATTGTGACACCTTAGTTGTTCATTGATTGCTTTCTCATATGTGCCTCGACCGTGGGCCTTCAGCAGACCAAGTAACCCCTTGCTCAAGCCAGCGACCTTGGGTCCAAGCTGGGGAGCCTTTCTCAAACCAAATGAGCCCGTGCTCAAGCTGGTAACCTCAGGGTCTCAAACCTGGGTCCTCCGCATCCCAGTCCGACACTTTATCCACCGCGCCACCGCCTGGTCAGGCGTCCCTGTCTCTTAAAGTATGTTTAAACTTACTATATTTTATTAACTTTCCAGTACTCTGTTCAACATAAGCTTATTTTTCAGTAAAATAGTAGAAATGTCTTGTTTTTAACTAGTTGCTAACACTTTATGTGGTGAGGTAGAATTGCTAATATTTATCGAGCTTTTACTATATTTTGGATATTGTGTTAAGAACTTGACATGATGTCTTATTATGTCACTTAATCCTTATAGTGGTTCCTTTAGGTAGGTATAATTGTTATCCCATGTTTATGGATAGGAATAAGGAATCCAAGATAAAGTTTTTACCCAAAGTTATGTGGCAAACTAGTGAAGCCAGTATTTGACCCTGGTAAACTTATTCCTGGGCCTGTGTTCTTAACTTTTGCATGCTATACCAATTCTGGATTGAAGTACATTACTATAGTAGAGGAAATAAAATTATGGAGAATGGTATAATATTGCAAGAATTTTGAATAGATAGTAGGAGTTTATGATTGCTGCCATGTAATCAGATAGTGATAATATTATAAAATAAGAATTAAATGCCTATCCAACATTTTATTATAGTCAAATATTATCTTCATTGTTTATTGCTATATTATGTGAAGAGAAGAAAATCTTTAGAAAGAAATAACTTTTTTTCTTGATTAGTAAATTTACTCAACTTTTTACCCTATCAAAATTTGCATAATCTTAGTTGTGATGAAACTTTTGTTGATAAGTGAGAATATACCCTGGTGACTCCAAATCAAAGTAGTAGTTGTTCAAAGCACCTATCTTAACATTGCCAAGGAGTAACTTTTTTGCTGGAATATCTGATTCAATAGTACTTAACAGTGATATAATTTTCTTATTACACTTAGCTCTTTTCCTGTAGAAATCTCTCAATAAAAAATTGTAGTGTTATTGAAGTTTTTTACATCTGTTTTAGTAATTCTAATAATTATAAATGACCTATAGGTCTAGAAAAAAACATCGAAGGCACAGAAAAGTCATACTACTTGTCAACATAATTGAGAACTCTTTCTCTTACTGCGTTTTATATGTAGATGAGCCAAGTAAGTTAAATTGGAATTACTCAAAATACACTTTAAAAATTACTTAAGGGCAACTTTCAGGAGTCAGGTTTTATTGTTCTGAAGGATAGTGATGGTCTGACTCTAAAGGCTCAGGCTGAAACTGAGTCTTTGGGTGAAGGTGTTACTGTGACGGACAAGCTTCTTTCCTGTTTATTCTGTTTCCTTTTTAATGCATTAAGCCAGAATTAGAATGTGAAAACAAAAGTTCAAGGGTGGTAGATTTTAGGTTTTTAGGGGACTCGTGTGGACTCCAGAAATGGATTCTGTTTATAATTGGTGGCAGCACTGCCCTGAACAAGGGGAAAGGAGGCCCGGCCTTGGGCCCGGCAGTTAGAGGGCTGCTCTGGCGCTGCCCTCCCCACAGGGCTTCCGTGTGCAGCCCAGCAGCCTCCCCACCGAGGGCAGTGCCTTGACTGGAAGACGGTGTTCCAGATGGCCAAGCCTCTATGCCCCAAGCCCGCTTCCAGGGCCATGGGGGCCTCTTACCTGGATCTGAGGGCAGGTATACACAACCCTAAGCTTGACTTGTGGCCAGGGAGAGGCTCTGCACGAGGTCCAGACAGCTCGGATAGAGTCAGGCCCTGACGATGCAAGGTGGAACTGGGGTGGGAAGAGACAGACAGCACAGCGCTGGGCCAGGCACCTGCTCCCCCCCGTGCTGCCGCGATCCAGCGTCCAACGCTGAGGTGTCCTAGACTTCTTCATTTGAACCTGGCCTCCTAGGTTATTTGGATGATATACAGGCAGTCTCTGGATTAGGAATGAGATAGGCTCTGTGGGTTTGTTCTTAAGTTGAATTTGTATGTAAGTTGGAACAGGTACATTTACCTATTAAATACAACTTAGATGTTTTCTTAACATAGTATTTATTTTTACCTTTCTGTGCCTATAAATAATTAAACATCTTCAAATCTACAGAACCTATCTAGTTTATAACCCAGGGACTTCCTATATTTGACGAGGTAGGCTAAGAAAATATATTTAATAGTTTGTCAGATGGAATTTTGACTTATATTTAGGCATATTGCAGGCATGTGTACCCCTGCAGTACTGTTATCCTAGGCCTTGCAGATGTTAGAAATGGCTTTGCTTGGTCACGATCTGAGTAAGGGCACTGAGATCTTTATGGGAGGTGTTCCAAAATATTTGAAGCCCTTAGTGTGGGATCAAATACCAGAATAAAACGGCATTAAGTTTTAATAATCAGAATAGGAAATGAGAACTTCCCTGTCCTGACCTCATCCTGACACTAAAATTTTCTCACTGTTCAAAGAAAAAGTGGGAAAAGTATCTGCAGGTTCTTCCCTTTGAGCTGCTGATGGCACTAAAGGGATAGAATCTCAACCCTCAGATTTTCCACAGCTGTGTAGTTCCAGACTAATAGGAACATTATTGTCTTGATAAATATTAATTTTAAGAACTTAAATAGTACCTGTGTGGTGGTTGGCTGCAGGAGAGAGCTGCCAGCCCCATAAGCAGGGACACTGCCCAGTTAGGAAGATGCACATCTCTTTAGCGTGGTAAACTTTATCTTTGAAAGAACTTTAGGGTTTTTCTTCCTCTTGTATTGTATGGTTCATGAACAAATAGCGTCCTTGTGGAATGTAGAGATCTAATTTGGGTATCTTTTTTTTATTGTTGATGCCTGTAGTAACTCTTAGTATTTGTAATCAGATTTAATGGGGAAAGCAGAATATTAATATTATAGATATCTTATTGTTGCAGGGAATGACTACTAATTTTTAATGTTTTTTTTTTCTGCCAGATTTTTATATGACTGTGAACAACTATTGGATTCTAAATGCTAGACACATAAATTTAACCACGCTTTCTGTAGCTGGAGGATTCCGGGATTACCAAGTTCGTTCAGGACTGACTTTTCTGCCTAAACTAAGCCATCATACCAGTGCCTTATCTGTTGTGGTAATCTTTTTTTTTAAAGAATCTACTGAAATAGTAACATGATGAACGCAGTGAGGCATGAAAGGAGAAATAATATATAGTTGCTTGGATGTGACTGCTGAGTTGGTGCAGTATGGCTGGTGTGTGTGTGTGTGTGTGTGAGAGAGAGAGAGAGAGAGAGAGAGAGAGAGATAAAGACAAAATATGAATGAATGAATGAATGAATGAATGAATATAAATATGTGGGAAGGCAGAGGCATGGATGCTTATGTCTAAAGAAAGTAAAGAGGATCCTAGAGACTTTGTGAAAATAACTCTTTTTAATAAGAAATAATTGTTTCTTGTTCAAAATAAGTGCCTGTCCATTGATTAAAGTTGTAAGTATAAGAAAATGTGGACTGATGTCCAAGGGCTTCTTGTTATATCTGAGTGGTATGCTATATACAGTAGTAATGAAATATCAAACATATCACATGGTTTTAATTGATAAACTTGAATGAAGTTTTACCAACTCTAAAATTTTAAAAAATAGGTTTGATAGTATAAACAGAACCCTGATTAATTAATTTGCTAATTATTCTTCCCTGCTAGGACATCAAGTATTTGGTCTTTAACTGGGATACATAGCCTCTGTAAAGTGAGTTAAAGTTTCCTTTTAGGACTTACATTATTTCTTGTATTTTTAACATTAAAGTCTTCAGTTAAGATCTTAACTTTTTAAACTCAATATACACATCATCTTCAAAAGTAACTTAACTTAATTTTTAAAAATACCCATAATTCCTTTTGCTTTTAGGAGCTAGTGCTTTATTCTGTAGCTATTCCCTTCATAGATGCACCTTTGCTCAACTCATTTGTTGCCCTGCCTTAGAGTGCTGCAGTTCATTAAGCAATTGTTTAATGAATGCTTGCCACATGTAGAACAAAAATTATTAAGCTATTCTGCTGTTACCCACCATTTTCTTATAACTGGAGTTGCAGTATAGCCATAGTCGCTTTGAAACAAAATTGGTAAATCTCTCAAACTTCGTTGTTGGTAAAAATCTTATTTGATGTCAAATGTTTTGGGCAGATATTTGCTGGAAGTCCTCAAAACGTTAAATGTCAACTCTGTAGTAAACACAGATGTTTTATTTAGTGATATAAAATTAGATATAACTTATTTCTAGACTTGATCTGCAGCATGATGCTGTATTGATACCACATCCTGCAGCTTTTTTTTTTTTTTTTTTAAATAATTTGGGTCTTTTCAATCGTGAGTGTGTGTGTGTTTCCCTCTTTTCTAATCCATTTGATAATGCATTGCTTTCTGTATCTCTGATGAGATATGGCGCACATCACTTCTGTTTCATACGATTAGAGAAAATTAGTCGCACCTTATAGTAAGAGAGGCCAAGAGATATAGCCTGACCTTTGTTATTTGTGTAGCTTTCCCTTTTCCAACTCTAGCACTGATGCATTCACTAGCATTTTATGTTCTTGGTTAATGGTAAGAACTATCTCCTGTGAGTTATCGCTCTACTGAACATCTAATATAATCTTAGAACCACTCTTTTTGTCTTAATTTTTTAAGGAAATTGACAACAGTAATTCCTAAATAAAATACTTAATGTTGATAAATCCAATAAATAAGCTATAGATTACTCCCACTTGAGAGCCTGGATTAAAGGGTGTTACGTCATTGTTAAGCGTTCTGCAAATAGTTACATTTTTTTTTTTATATATTATTTTTATTTATTTATTTACAGAGACAGAGAGAGAGTCAGTGAGAGGGATAGACAGGACAGACAGACAGGAACGGAGAGATGAGAAGCATCAATCATTAGTTTTTCGTTGCGCATTGCGACACTTTAGTTGTTCATTGAATGCTTTCTCATATGTGCCTTGACCATGGGGCTACAGCAGACTGAGTAACCCCTTGCTCGAGCCAGCGACCTTGGGTCCAAGGTGGTGAGTTTTTGCTCTAACCAGATGAGCCTGCGCACAAGTTGGCAACCTCGGGTCTCGAACCCGGGTCCTCCGCATCCCAGTCCGACGCTCTATCCACTGCGCCACCACCTGGTCAGGCAGTTACATTTTTTAGGACCCTTTGTCCTTGTGTTTCTAACCAGCAGTATATATACTAGTTACCTAGTGACTTTTTTAAAAATAAGTAAGCAACCCGTTTGGTTGCTCCGCTACCGCCCACCATGAAAGCTGGAACGCCCACTAGTGGGCGAGAGGGACCAGGTTGACCAGCACTGCAAAAGTGGGCGGTTTTTATAAAAAGGTTCGCCATCATGGTATTAGAGTAATAAAAAGTTAGACATTATACTCAAGAAGGAATCTGGATGTTTTAATAATTTTTAAAGGGTAATATAAGTGCGACTAAGCAGTAATAACAGAATTATTTTAATGCAGTAAATATCTTAATATTTTTGTATAACCCTTTAGAAGAATGAATCATTTAAAAACATGTATCATAAAATAGTGAAACTAATGCTACATGTTTCTAAACATTAGCTGGTAAGAATTTCAAGCCTTTTGGAGGAAAACAAATATGCATTTTTTAAGTTTGATTTTTTTGTTTCTTTCCTTTTAGAGTTCAGCAGTGCCTAAGACCTGGGTCTCAACAGACCACCTCTCCATTGTGTGGTATGTTAATTTAATTAATTTTGATTATGTGTGGTGGTCCTCTTTTCTCATCTGTGCTTTGATTAGTTTGTTAACTTTCTGAGCTCTATATTCATAAATAAGGAGTTGGGAGAAAGATTAATTTAAAGGTTTAGAACTCTAAACTTCATCTTGTCTCAGTGTGACCAGGGTTCCCTTGACAACCTATGAAATCATCTCAGAACCAGTAGCAGCAGTCTCAAATAAAACTAGTGTCAGATATCGAAATTTTAGTTTGTCTTCGTTGGGCAGAATCAAGGGCACTTCATGTAGGACTTTCTGAGCAGTTGGCCAGTCACCAAACTCAGGGACTTGATTGATGCAGCATTGGTTAGGGTAGCAGTTGGAAAACCACGCAGAAATTAGATTTAACCTTACTGTAAGGAAAGAAATAGATTACATTACAGGTCAAGAAGTATGTAGACCCTACTATCTTTATGTGTTTCGATTTTTAGATACATGCTCAATAATAATGATTTCTTAAGTAATTTTAGAGTGTACAGCATTAAAGGAAAGTCAGATATTTGGTTAAATAATAGAATTGTGAGTATTTGTATCAAAAGTATATTTTTAAAGAAAGTTTAATTTGTAACACATTTTATTCTTCAGGTGTAAACAGTTGCAATTGACTACAATTCGAGCATTCTTTGATCTTATTGATGCTGACACTAAACAAGTATGTATTTTTAAACTAAAAATTATTTCAGTAAAGTAAGAGCTTTGCTGCAGCAATGGTAGAATTAATACAGTTTTGCTTTGATGTAACTAGAAGCCTACATCTTACGTTAACTATAATTGCTTTCAAAATGGAAATATATTTTTATCTGATAATACTTTGACCACTATTAATAATTAATAGAATGCAGTAGACGGAAAGGGAGTTGGGAGGATGTGGAAGATGGTAAAGGAGGGATAAATGGTGATGGGGGGAGACTTGACTTGGGGTGCAGAACACACAATACAGTATACAGATGATGTGTTATAGAATTGTACACTTGAAACCTATATAATTTTATTAAACAATGTCATGCCAATAAACTCAATAAAAATAAAAAAGGATGCAATGAAAAAGTGAAATGCTTCCTTAAATCTTCACCCAGTTCTTCCCCTTTACTGTTTAAATTTTTATATATATTATTTTAGCTTTATTTAATTAAGGGAAATACTTACAACAAGCTGATTTATCATTTTTTTTCTTAGTAATGTGTTATAGATTTCATGATCTATAGTATTAGACATTTTTGTTTAAATTTTTTAGAAAGCATCTTTACCTTTCTGATAGGACAAAAATATCTACATTTATTGAATAACCCAAACTCACCAGCACTTAAATTATGTACTTCTAGGAGTTGAATCTTTGTTGTTATGAGATTTCACATATGAACTCTCCCAACTAATGATTTTACAAGTTATTGAGTTAGTGAGGCGTCTGGAAATCATAGTGCCCTTTACAGAATATCATACTGCTCTTCATCTTTTCCTTGTCTGCCAGCAGACAGACAGTAGTGGGCACCAAGGGTTTCAGCACAGTGCAGAGGATTCTATTCATTCCATTACCTGTTTTTTCCTGTGAGCTGGGAACAGATTGCCATTAGTCATTTTAGGCAGCTGTTCCCCTTGGGTCCTCTTGCCAGGGCATCACATGGTATGAGAACTATGGCTCTGGCTTCTCCTTTTAGAGAAAAAGTTCTTTGCAAATTAGGTAATTTTTTTATTATTTATTAAATTTTATTATTATTATGACAAAGTGTTGCGCCTTATGTGTTTTTGGCTTCTTTTCCTTGAAGACTCTATAATTTCTTGAGAGACTAGTGTGTGTGGCCTCTTTCTCAGTAGATGTCTAGATAATGCTTTTCTTATCATTGTATCTTAAACCTTGCCCCTGTAGCATTCCCTTGTGGGAGTTGGGTAGTGTCTGTATGTTTCTTCTTAACCCTTTAGAAAGATGCATAACGGCTGTTGGAATCATAGATACTTAGCTCTCCCCTGAAGAATGCAATAAAAGAGAGACCCAAATTATTCTGTTTTACCACATTTTAAGCTACAAGATACATAAATATATAACTAGTATATTTATTAAAATAAAATAGTTTTCATAGAGTTAACATTGTGAATTGGTTATGGAATGCAAATGTTTTTCAGTTTTTCAACATTGTTTTCTTTCGCTATGGCAGACATTTTTAGTCTGGGAGAATGAAACTGGATACAATAATGGAATCATGGCCCTGGCCGGTTGGCTCAGTGGTAGAACGTCGGCCTGGTGTGCAGAAGTCCTGGGTTCGATTCCCGGCCAGGGCACACAGGAGAAGCGCCCATCTGCTTCTCCACCCCTCCCCCTCTCCTTCCTCTCTGTCTCTCTCTTCCCCTCCCGCAGCCAAGGCTCCATTGGAGCAAAAGATGGCCCGGGCGCTGGGGATGGCTCTATGGCCTCTGCCCCAGGCGCTAGAGTGGCTCTGGTTGCGACAGAGCGAAGCCCCGGATGGGCAGAGCATCGCCCCCCTGGTGGGCATGCCAGGTGGATCCTGGTCGGGTGCATGCGGGAGTCTGTCTGACTGCCTCCCCGTTTCCAGCTTCGGAAAAATACAAAAAAAAATGGAATTAATTAAAATTATAAGACCATTTTATATTTAGACTAACATTTAATAGGTTTGGGGAAAAACCCATTTCAACTAAGGAAGAACGGGTATCTCAGACAGGTATGTTCTTTAAAAATTGTACAAAAAATTAATTTTAAGAAATCTTGTTTTCCATTCAATCCTAAAATGAGAAAACTCTAATACTAGTCCATATTAAGTTATAATTCTGAAAGGATAACTATTTTACAGTTACCTTTTAAGGGATAAATGAGAAAAATTTTTATAACTAATACTGCTACGAATCAAAATATTATGAAACAGTTCTGTTTCACAAACTCACTATGCATAATGGACTGGACTAAATGTTAGACAATAAAATGTCAGGATATGATTCCTACTTAAGAAGCAGCAAGCATAGGTACAGAGAAACGAAACTGTAACTCACGTCATGATTCCCAAATATGTGGTACCAAGGAATCAGGCTTCATGTAACTTTTGATGGTATCAGCATAAACATCGTAGGTGAAATCTTTTTTTTTTTTTTTTTTTTTTTTTTTGTGATAGAGACAGGGAGAGTCAGAGAGAGGGATAGATAGGGACAGACAGACAGGAATGGAGAGATATGAGAAGCATCAATCATCAGTTTTTTTGTTGCGACACCTTAGTTGTTCATTGACTGCTTTCTCATATGTGCCTTGACCGCGGGCTTTCAGCAGACTAAGTAACCCCTTGCTCAGGCCAGCGACCTTGGGCTCAAGCTGGTGAGCTTTGCTCAAACCAGATGAGCCCACGCTCAAGCTGGCGACCTCGGGGTCTCGAACCTGGGTCCTCCGCATCCCAATCTGATGCTCTATCCACTGCGCCACTGCCTGGTCAGGCTCATAGCTGAAAATTTTTGAGTGGATGGATTTTCTAGAGAATAAATAAGGATGGGAGACTCTGACTTAGCTAAAATTATGGTTGAAAGACCTGTGACTTTTAATTGATTGCAATCAGATATGTGTGTCTGATTTAAAAAAAAAATCAAAACTAATGTTGCATTAGACTGAATTGATTGAAGTATAGAGGTTACATTCGTGAAGTTAAATTCCACTTCCCTCCACTCTAGTCACACAATATCTGGAGAACTATATTCTATTTTGTATGTCATATTTTAGGGGGGACATTAACCAACTTGAGTTTATCCAGGGAAGGCAGGCAGACTGGAGAGGGATCTGGAGCAGTTCTATGAAAAATGGTTGTTTTTGGCGTACCAGGATGATGTTCTAAACAACTGCACCACCAGGGCTTGGTTGATGTTTTTGAAGTTGTTTAATGTGTAGAAGAAATGTTTTATATAGTTGAGGGGCATAACAATTTTTAATTTTTTAAAGGGCTGTCCCCCAACCTATTATATCAAAGCAACAAGGAGCAGATACTTACTCTAAGTAGGGCAGGACATTCTCCTGGTAAGAGTTGTTAAAATTGGAATGCAGTATTTTGAGAAGTACTGAGTTAGAAATGTTCAAGCAAATACTCGGTGACTTCTAAGGGATTGAAAAGATTTAGTGGACCTGGGTCCTCCTTGTCATTTCTTTCTCATCAGATCACTCTGTTGTTGAGAAAATCTTTCCTGTCAGGGCCTCTGTACTTAAGCTAGAGAACTGAATAGTGGTAGACTCTTAGTGAATTTTATACCCCAGTACATTTTAATTTCAAGGGAGGGACTGATATAAATAAAAGTTAATAACATTTTTTTGTGCTGGGATATTTTAAAACAGACAACAGAAAACATCATATTGTTTGCCTGCATTTTCATTTCATGAGAGAAAAGACATTTTGAGACAGGAAGTAAGCAGAAGCGTTGCCTAGGAGATCAGTTTATGTTCTTCACTGACCATTTAATTCTTTGTTGTGAGATTGGCACTGGTCTGAGTTTGGAAACTGGTGTGTTGGAATCTCTAGACTAGAGGATCACTTAAGTTCTCTTCTGATTCTGTACTGTTTATATGTTTTATTGTCAGCTATTGTTGGAGAGGCAGTATTGCAGAATGATTAAAAGCGTGGGCTCTGGAGCCAGACTGCCTATATTTGAATACTGTTCCAAACTCTTAATAGGAATGTGACCTCGGGCAAGTTCCTTATTTCTCTGTACTTCAGTGTCTTCATACTTAAAACAGAGAAAAAAGGTTTTTATCTCCCAGAGTTCTTGTGGTGATTAAATGAGTTAATAAAATGTTAAGCACTTAAAACAGTGCCTGGCCCCTTATACGTAACTATTGGCTCTTACCATTACTTGAAGTAGATTTCATTGAACTATCACAATGAATATGAAAGGATACAGAATGTACCAATGTTCTTTCTAGATAACTCAAAATCCTAAGAAGAAATTGTCAGTTTTGAATCACCACTTTATAAGACACCCAGCAAAACACTTTGAGGAAAACCCAGCAATAATTTCTGACTTAACAGGTTAGTGGCGAGAACATGTTTTAATTATAAGTAGAGTTTTGATTATTATTTTTAGGTAAATTTATTATTAACAAAGTCTTCGAAACTGTGATACTTCAGGTTTTATAATCCTATTATATTTTATTAATTTCTCTATGTTGGTTTCTTATGAGGTTCTTTAAGGAAGGGGAAAGTAGAAAAACAATTTGTAAGATGTTGCTGTTAAAAGTTTTGTCTTGAAAATAACATGACAAGTAGAAAAATTTTAAGGATAAAGTTAAATGTCTCAATTCTCCTGACAGTCACATAAAATAAATGTTACATTATTCTTAACTTAGTTTCGTAGTGTCAGTCATTCTTCAGTCTGATTTTGAATTAACAAGCGTATCTTTTGCTGGTAAGTTTTGCTTTTAAATATAATACCTGTTGTACTCTACTTAATTACTTGTGTTGTTTGGAAAATGAAATATTGACTTCGTTCTGTTGATAATTCCTTAGAGTTAAAGGCGCTGAGTAGAATTAAAATGCTTTGTTTGATGTGATTACTAGTTAGTAATGAACCTACAGAGAACATGTCATTAGATTTTCTGTTTTAAAATAGCCAGTGTTCAGGAAACCACTTCTTTTTCAGTTCCTTGTATGATTGAGAATGATTTCACTAGCATTTAGTAAAAGAAAATTGTTTAATATAAAAAATAACAAGCCAAACAAATTAATTTCATTACCTTAGAGACATCTATGTGGGTTCCAGTAAAAGTGTCAAAATGGACCTATGTGGCTTACAATGTAAGTATACCACCAATGGATTATTTTTTACTTATAAAAAAATTTAGTATTTATCTTTAGATGTTAGAGATGCTTTAAAAAAGATAACCACATACCCTTTTCTCACAATGGTTTAATGATAATTTCTTAATAATAAATAACTAGTTGGTGTTCAGTTTTCCAGTTTTATAACTGTCAAGTTTTTTTGTTTCTTTGTTTTTCAATTTGTTTAAACAAACAAGGTCCACATAGTATTTGTTTACCTCTTATTCCTCTTTTAGTTTCTAATACTTACTTAACCACCTTTTTTTCCTTGCACTTTATTTATTGAATAAAAACAACTCATTTATCTTATAAAGTTTCCCAGTCTTGATTTTCTGATTGCTTTTCTATAGTGTCATTCAACATGTTTCTTTGCCTACTCTTCTCCTGTGACTTACGAGTAGTTGGATCTAGATGCTCAATCAGATTTGGCTTTCAGTTTTTACTAGATTCTCCCTTTCTATGATGTTAGTCAGCAGTCACTGAGAAGTAATGCTTAGTGTCATTAATGCATTTAGGGGCGGGATACGAAATCGATGATGTGCTGATTTGATGATTTCTTTGTTGTTTATTAACTGGAATTTATATAGAAAAACTCATCTAGTAAATTTATCAAAAGTGGAACAAATCATAAGGGCAAAAAATGATAATTACTGTCATCTTTGGATCTTATATTTACTGGTTTTCAGAATGGTGAGTTGACTGAAAATCATCTCCCTCATTAATGACCATAAGAGGTTTTAGTCCCCACCATTATTATTATTTGTATATTTGTCTTTCTAGCTATACTAAATTGTTCTCCCTTTGATACTAAAATTGATATAAAAATTGTTCTCTCTTTGACCAGAGTAAGCCATTTCAAGTTAGGCTCTGCAACCTTTTGATACAGCTGCTCTGTAGTTGTCTTTGATAGTTTTCTCACTACCTACTATGAGAAAATATGTTAGCTCATTTTTTATATCTCCTACCCCACACCTTGAATCCGTTTTTTCCTGTGAGGAAGTCTTCCTTGGAAAATGGCATCTAAGATTTATGATCTGGGCACTGGGGATGTTTGTGGCTAGTGTGTTAGCATTTCTAGGCCTTGTCAGTGGACAAAGCTAAGGAAGGTGTTTTGTCTTGATCATGACGCCAAACCCCAAACTAAACCAAAGCAAAACAAAACACATGTATTTATACTGATACTTTTCAGACAGATTTCAGGACTACAGGGGTTTTGTATCTAGTCTATTTTACATCTTTCTTTTCTTCCCACTCCTAGAATACTGATTCTCAACAACAGCAGGAGTAATAGAATTAGAATAATTATTAATGACCTTAGCTGGAGTTTTGAATAATGAAATATCCATTCTCATGATGGTTTTATTGTGTTTTTCCTCTTTTTTTTTAGGAATCTAATAAAATATATTTTACATTTCCTCTTGCAAATCATAGAAAAATCTACACTCATGCCTACTGTCAGAGCACTATGCTGGTAAGATGATTGGTACATTTTATGTAAATTTAAAAGACTAACTGTTCATTTTTCAAATTTAGCTAATACCTTGTAGATATCATCTTTAGCTATTCACTATTATCAAATCTAATTAGTTGAAAAGTAATTGTCTGAAAAAGAGTTTTAATTGAAAACTATTCATCAAAATATTTCTGTAGCTGATAATATATATATACCAGGCCCTAACATATCACTTAGTTGGTAGATGCTGCCGTTTGATATATAAAGCGATGGCCTTTAGAAAAGATGGTTGGCAGGCATTGTGGGCTAGGTGGTAATAAATGAATACTGATTTTATAGTGGGATTATCAGAGTTTCACATCTCTCACAGAGTCTAGCGTCTGTCAGCCTAAAATCTGGTTAGCCAGTTTATCCTAAGAGAATCTGGCTCTGAGAGTGATGGCTTAGAATATCCATATTCATTACAAAATTTCAAATAAGAATATCTGTATTATATTGAGAAAAATCTTTGCCAACGTGTAAATTATCTGTTTGGTTTATTGGAGGATCCTTTTTCTGTAATTAAGGTCCATTGGGCATTAATTAGCATAAGTCCACATAGTGAATTTTTAAAACTCTTTTCAATTTTTATTTTAGAAGTTTTCTAACATACAAAAGTAGAAAGAGGCCCTGGCCAGTTGGCTCAGTGGTAGAGTGTCGGCCTGGCGTGCGGGGGACCCGGGTTCGATTCCCGGCCAGGGCACTTAGGAGAAGCGCCCATTTGCTTCTCCACCCCCACCCCCTCCTTCCTCTCTGTCTCTCTCTTCCCCTCCCGCAGCCAAGGCTCCATTGGAGCAAAGATGGCCCGGGCGCTGGGGATGGCTCCTTGGCTTCTGCCCCAGGCGCTAGAGTGGCTCTGGTTGCGGCAGAGCGACCCCCCTGAGGGGCAGAGCAATGCCCCCTGGTGGGCAGAGTGTCGCCCCTGGTGGGCGTGCCGGGTGGATCCTGGTCGGGTGCATGCGGGAGTCTGTCTGACTGTCTCTCCCCGTTTCCAGCTTCAGAAAGATACAAAAAAAAAAAAAAAAGTAGAAAGAAAAAACGATAATGAATTCTCATGTAACCATCTCACATAGCTTTAAGTTACCAATGTTCTGCCATTCTAACTTCATGTATCCTTCCCCTCCTTTTTTTGTTTTATTTTTTGTTTGTTTGTTTTGTTTTGTTTTTTACAGAGACAGAGTGAGAGTCAGAGAGAGGGATAGATAGGGACAGACAGACAGAAATGGAGAGAGATGAGAAGCATCAATCATCAGTTTTTCGTTGTGACATCTTAGTTGTTCATTGATTGCTTTCTCATATGTGCCTTGACCGTGGGGCTACAGTAGACCGAGTAACCCCTTGCTCAAGCCAGCAACCTTGGATCTAAGCTGGTGAGCTTTGCTCAAACCAGATGAGTCTACACTCAAGCTGGCGACCTCGGGGTCTCGAAACTAGGTCCTCGGCATCCCAGTCCGATGCTCTATCCACTGCACCACAGCCTGATCAGGCCCCCTCCTTTCTTGATTGAAGAATTTTTAAAAGTAAATTCCAGGCATTTTATCCTTTCGCCTATAAATACTTTCATATATTTTTCTGACGGATAAGAATTGTATACATTACCATAACACTATTGTTTCATCCAAAAATTTTACTGATTTCCTAAAGTCATGTGGTTTCCAGTACGTGTTCAATTTCCCTTTGTTCAATTACATTTTAAGTTGACTTATTTAAATCAGAATCTAAAGTATGTACATGGCATTTGATTTATGAATCTTAAGTCTCTTTTATAACAGCACCTCTTTCTTTCCATTTATTTATTCAAGAAAGGTTATGGGCTCTACAAATTTCCTACATTGTGGGTTTAGCCGATTGTACTCTGATGGTATGTTTTAACATGTATTTCTATCCCTTATGTTTTCTGTAAACTGGTAGTTACAGCTAGAATCTTGATTAGATTCAGATTAATTTTGTGTGGTAAATATTTTTTGTAAATATATTTTATAAATGATATATATTTCTTATAAATATATATCAGGAGGTATATGATATCTGGTTGTCCCACTTCTAGTGACATAAAGACTTACCAGTGGGCTTAGACTTATCAATATGATCTGTCCATTATGAAGTTTCTGATCAGTCTATCACCTAATGATTTTAGCAGCCATTGAGGGCTATAGACAGATTTTTTTTAAACAGTTCCTGTGACCTGAAATTGTTGTTTTGACATATGAAAAAAAATCCTTTCGCCCATAAATACTTTCATACATTTTTCTAACAGATAAGAATTGTATACATTATCATAACACTATTATTTCATCCAAAAATTTTACTGATTTCCTAATATCATGTGGTATCCAGTCCGTGTTCAATTTATGAAATGGTTGTATGAAACCGTTATATGAAAATGGTGTTTTAGGGTGAGCTTGAATAACCCTTTATTCAGTTCATTGATGAGTGCGTCAGAATTCCCTGTACACTGAACTAAGCAGTGTGGAATATAGGCACTTTTCACGAGGGCTATCTTTGAGGATAGGCTCCCTTATTAGCTGCAAAGGCCCATTGTGAAAGTGGGTAAATCTTGAGAGGCTGCTTGATTTTCTTTGTTTCTGTTATGCAGAACTGTTTTGATGCTTGCTTTATAATGTCACGTTATTGTTCTGAGAAGCATAGGTAACTGATACAGAAGTTTCCCAGGTTTTTTTTTTTTTGCCAGCAATGCAGAACAGAGAAAGACCATATGTTTTGTTTTGTTTATTTTTTTTCATTTCAACTTTATTTTCTGTATTTTTGAAAAATCGCTTAAAATTTTGTTTAAGTTTCATGAGAGCACCATGTCTGTCTGATTCATCCTTTTCCTTGAGGGTATAATTTCTTGGTCCTGGGATGGACTTTATAAATTATAAATATTGGTTTAATGAAAGGATTGATGTTTTTCATTGTTCTATGTGTATGCTAAAGAAGAAGTTATGTGGCTGTCTGAGCGGTGTTTCTCATCCTCTTATGCCCTGGAAGCATTTCATTAGTTGGATCGTCAGATCTTAGAGCGTTGCTCTTACTACTTCTTTAAAAGGTGGAGTGATCTTAGGTCATACTTCTCTTTAATGACTGAACCTAAATACACAATACAGTTAAACTGTCACCACCTCTCTGCACTATTTCCCTGCTGCACTTAAAGAGTATTAACTAGCTTCAGTCTTGGATTGTGTTTCAATCCAAACACATTCTCAGCTGCCTAGAAATTATCTGCCTGGTAATCCAATAAGAACTCAAATGATAAACTAAAAGGCAATCCTTAGATTAATTGTTATTTTTAATTACTTGGCTCTGGATTTTTGTTGTTGTTGTTCATTTGTATAAAAGTCAGCCTCTAGTTGTTCATGTTTCTGTTTTGTTTAAATGTAGGTTTATTTACTATGTAAGTGGACTAATTAAACTATGGACATTGCCAAACTCTGGAAGTGTTGGTTCAAAAATTAGAAATGATTAGATAATGTGCTGTGGAGAGATACCCATCAGGTTACTCTTTCTCATATTGCTACTCTGGGTTACTTGCTTGCCTATCTTATTGGCATTAGACTTCTTTGCCCACCTCTGTTGGACTTTTAGATCATCTTAGATACATTCCTAAATAATAAGTTGCTATTTTATGTTTCCATTGTACCTACTGACCCCTCATATGACAGTAAAATATTGAAGACACCTATTTTGCATATTATTTTCTACATTATTTAGTGTGTTCTGTTTGTATTATTAATCAACAGGACACAAATAGTTGGATTTTTGGCTGCATAAACAGCACTTCTATGTGGTAAGTCTTTTGAATCTAAGGCCTTCCATTAATTTTTCTTAATATAAACACACTCAAGAATATTACACTTTCAGAATAGCTTAATACATTTTAGAGCTCATTTTGGTGCCGTGCTAGATTAAAGTATATATTTTAAAGTGAAAAATAAAGGAAATTAACATACCAGTAATTTTGGCAAACATTGAAATAGTTGGTTGCTAGAAAAAACAGTTTTTTTTGTTTCCAAAGGGACTGTGGGGATAGAATATATTGGTTTAGCTTTCCTTCCATTAGAATTCTTTCTGATAGCTCTGTTTCATTTTCCTCTGAAACTTATGTATGATTTATAATACTTTAATTAATTTTTGTCCTTTAATTATATTTTTGTATTTATTTCATAGCCAACAAGGGGTTGATTTATCATGGAGAGCTGAACTGCTGCCAACAATTAAGGTAAATTATGGCTTTAGAATTTTAATATGTAGGTGAAATACTTACTTGAGCCTATAGGTATTTCAGAATATGATATTTAATTAATTTATCTAAGGATTAAATAAACAAGATTTGTTTCTCTGCATTTTAGAAATATTTTCCCTAGCAGTGAAGAAATTTAGTAGAGAAAAACATGATAGTTTTAAACTTTCTGAGTCAAAACTATTAAGTTAACAATGCTCTAACTAAAATGAAATCTATATGTTACAGCATCATAGAAAGAGCTAGATAAATTTTTAAAAATCAGTTTAAGACCTTTTCATTTATGGTAGGATATATATCTGTTGCAGAAACTGTGGGGTAAGTTGAGGTGAAGCCCAGGTGTTTAATGAGCCACCCCCAGGTAAATCTGACCAGGTTTTCAGATGGTCACTCACTGACAGTTCTTTAGCTTCAGAGCCTCTGCCTGGACTGACCACACAGGTGCATCTGAAGAACATGAAGAAAGTTAACTGCAGAGATTTCTTACTGTATACAAATTGTTATAACATATTACTACCCTCATTTCTACATGTACTTTCAAGAAAAAAAGACGGGTTTAAAAATTGTATTTGATGACTTGAATTCTCATTAAATAGACCAGTCTTCCATCTGTTTATTCCTCAAAATACGGACTGTTGAATCTAGCCTTAATTTTGAGAAGAGAATAGATGTTTATCTGGTAAGGTACATTATTAGCCCTATTGTGTCTTCATGTCATTTACTGAATAAATTCCAGGGAATGATGTTCATGTGTATTATTAGCTAGCAACTCTACTACTTGAGCTAGATCAGAATCATTTGAGATTAAGTTCCAGCTCTTCCATCGTATTTAGCATCCGTTCATCAACTGTTGAGCCTCTGTCATATACTACCAAAATAAATAGAGAAATAATGCTGTAACATTATTTGAAACAAATAGACAAATAATGGAAAGAAAGACCACATCTAGAGATAATTATGTAAAATATTTAAATTTAGTGCTAAGTGTCATGTTTTACATGAAGGGATATAGTTGAAGGGATGAAGGGGCTATTTTTGGTAGTTCATATTTATATAATAGGAATTTGACTTTCAATGGTATTATTGATCTGAGGATATAAACATAGTACCTTATGAAGTATTGAACATAAAGTTTGAGATTTTTTTTATTACTTGTTAAATAAGAAATAGTTTATAATTTATTTTTCTTTTAATATACTTTAAGCTCTATATAACCCAAGAAATAAAATCAGCTTTTTACTTTGATCTTTTTTTTTTTTTTAGTCTCTGACGTTAAGACTTCAAGACTATCCATCTTTGTCTCACCTTGTTGTTTATGTACCATCTATTCATGGAAGTAAGGTAACAGAAGGATTAAGTTTGTTATCAGAATGTTTTGGGGATACTCATGCCAAATATTTTTTTTTTTATGAATTCTTCAACAGAGAGTTTATGTGAAACAATAGCCAGTTTGATGATTCACCTAAGGCTGGTAGGATAGTTTACTCTAACTTGAACTAAGCAGAATAAACCCAAGTTACTTTATTCCAAGCAGGAACATCAGTCCTTCATAATCTGTTAATTATTAAGACCCTTTTATGTGCAAGAGTCTATCTATGCCAGGAATTATAGGAGGCACACAAATGAGAAAGAAACAAACCCTTGTCTCAAAACTGTGTATTATTGGGTAGGGGAAGAGAAATGTATGGAAACAGGAGGAAGAGTGAGAATAAAAGAGCAACTTAAAAATGTACAATACCAATCAGAATATAGCAAATACATGAGGTGTAAAAAGGAGTGAAACTCTGATGGAATCAAGAAAGGCTTTATTGCCTTAGTAGGTAGCTCAGTCAGAGTGTCATCCCCATAGGCCAAGGATACGGATTCGATCCTCAGTCAGGGCACATACACGAATTAGCCCAGGGGTAATCAACCTTTTTATACCTACCGCCCACTTTTGTATCTCTGTTAATAGTAAAGTTTTCTAACTGCCCACTGGTTCCACAGTAATGGTGATTTATAAAGTAGGGAAGTAACTTTACTTTATAAAATTTATAAAGCAGAGTTACAGCAAGTTAAAGCATATAATAATAATTACTTACCAAGTACTTTATGTCAGATTTTCGCTAAGTTTAGCAAAATAAATCTTTATAAAACAACTTACTCTAGTTAAATCTATCTTTTTATTTATACTTTGGTTGCTCCGCTACCACCTACCATGAAAGCTGGAACGCCCGCTAGTGGGCAGTAGGGACCAGGTTGACTACCACTGAATTAGCCAATGAATTATGAGTAAATGGAACAAATCAATGTTTCTCTCTTTCTCTGTCATCTCTCTCTTTCTCTTCTCTCTCTCTTCTCTCTCCCTACATCCCTCCCTCCCTCCCTTTTTTGTCTAAAAAAACAATAAATAAAAAAATTAAGATTTAAAAAAGAAAAGATAGGCTTGATTATGAGATAACTTTTAAATTGCCTTAAAGGGTAGTTAGGATTTTTATAGGTAGAATGAACAGTCTAGACTTGTGCTATCCGATATGAGTCACTAGCACACGTGGCTATTTAATTTTAAGTTAATTGAAATGAAATAAAACTAGAAACTCAGTTCCTTGATTGTACTAGCACATTCAAGATGCTAAATATTGATAGTAACATCTTTGCAAAAAGTTACAATGAGTGCATTGTGGAGACAAAGAAATGGGGGGGACCAAGCAAGCACGGGATAAGTTTGTAAAACAGAATAAATGAACAGAAATTTTAAAAGGATAGTCACCATGAGTAGAATAGTAATGGAAGAAAAAACCATATTGTGGAGGGCCTTGATTGAAAAACTCAGGACTTAGAGCATTCAGGAGCTGGTAGGGAGCTGAAAGATTTTTCCTCATAGTAGTAATGGGATCAGAGCTATCTTGGAAGATGAATCTGTTAAGGTTTAGTATGGATTAGAAACAGGAAGGGGACACACCTCACAAGGGTTGATGAGAGCTACTAGGGAAGTGGAAGTAGAAATAAAAGGTTGGTAATTTTTGAGAGAAGTGGTGGGGAAGGAAGAAGATGGAGGTAAAAGACCGTCTATTGCGCTTTCCACGTTGCATCCAACAAAATTACCCTTCAAGATCTAGCTCAAGTGTTCCCAGTTTTCTTTTTCTGGACTACTTCAATAGCTCCGCTTACTTACTGTCATACTACTTTCTTATAACTTCATTGAGGAATTTATTGCCCTGAATTATAATTTATTTATGTCTTTGTTGCCATCACCATCCTATAAATTCTTTTAGAGTAAGGACCAGATAGATTTTATTTTACTTTGCATCTTCAACCTTTAGGTATTTCCACATAAATGTTCAAATGTTTCTTGAATGAGAACGTTGATTATATTTCTGGCCAGAATCATTAGGAAAATTTAAAGGGGAAAGAACTGTGGGTCCTGGATGGTTGGTTCAGTGGTAGAGTGTTGTCCTGGTGTGTGGATGTCCCAGGTTCGATTCCTAGTCAAGGCACACAAGAGAGGTGACCATCTGCTTCCCCACGCTTCCCTCTCCCTCTTCTCTCTTTCTCTCTGCCCCCCCCCCCCTTCTCCCACAGCCATGGCTCATTGGTTTGAATGCATCAGCCCCAGGTGCTGGGGATGGCTCCATGGAGCCTCTCTGCCTCAAGAAGTGAAAATAGCTTGGTTGGGAGCATGACCCCAGATGGGCAGAGCATAGGCCCCAAATGGGGTTTCCTGGGTGGATCCTGGTCATGATGCATGTAGGAGTCTGTCTCTCTATCTCCCCTCCTTTTACTTGGAAAAATATGAAGAGAAAAAATAAAGGAAGGGAAAAGGATATGTAGTTGAGAGAATGTCATCTCAAAGACCAAATCTCACAACGAGCTTATAATGGATTCATTGTTTTGTTTTGCTTAGCTCAAGTGAGAAGTAATTCAACATCTTCAATATTAAAAGGTCTCTTTAAGGGTTTTTCTGTCAGTTAGGTTGGTTTTGAATGAATTTAACATCTTTCCCCAACTTGGCAAGGTTGTCTGTTGTTATCCCAAGAAAAAAATGAGCTTTTGACAAATAAGAAGTCTTAGCAGCTCAATAAATGTGTAATATGCTAATACTCTTTGGCAAGTGACACTGCTGGCTCTACTGTTGCACACGCCCTCCCACCAGGATATTAACTTAGGCCTTTCATAATTGCTGCATGCCTGTTATAGCCTTTCATCACATGGATACATATTTTTAAATAGGCAGTTTAAAATTTTTCAGTCAACTGAAAATAATAGTTTTCAAAACGCAAATGTGGAATTAATCTGCATTTTTTTTTTTGATGACAGAAAGAAAAATAGCTAAATATATTACAGCTTTATATACTGTGGATGTTTCAGGGAGAAACCCCTGATTTCTTTTTTTCTTGCGGAAGGGATTATTCTATAAAAAGCATGACTAAATTTTAAAGCGATAATAGAAGTTGTATTACGGTACTTTAGCTTTTGCTGTCTGACTTATTTCACTTGCATGATGTGGGATATAACCTGAAAGCAAACGAGGGACAAATACACGGTGACGGAAAATGACTTGACTTTGGGTGATGGGCACACAACATAGTCAGCAATCCACATGCTATAGAAATGCTTATCTGAAACCTATATACTCTCATTGATGAGTGTTGCCCCATTAAATTTAAATTTCTAAATAAAATAAACAAAGCAACAAGTGAGCGAACAAGAAAAAAATTCAGACACAGACAAGGGTGTGGTGGTTAACAGGAAAGGGGGGTTGTGGGGTAGTAAAGGGCAAAGGGGGTCAAATACAGGCTGGGGCAAAAGTAGGTTAACAGTTATAAGTGAAACATGGTTTATTCTTGTATTACTATTTATTATTATATTGTTTTGCATACAAACAACAAACAACTGTAAACCTACTTTTGCCCCACCCTATATATAGTGATGAAAGAAGATTTGGCTTTGGTTGGTGGGTACACAATGCAATATACAGATACTGTATCATAGAATTGTACACTTGAAACCTATATAATTGTACTAACCAATGTCACCCCTATAAACTTAATTTAAAATATTTTTAAATTGCATTATTTTAGATACTGTACAAAGTAGTGTCAAGTGCCTTCCTTACCTCGGAATGGCTCACTCAAAAATACTTTTAAAAATAAAATGTATAACCTCCTGGCCTGTGGTGGCACAGTAGATTAAGCATTGACCTGGAGTGCTGAGGTCAGAATCCCAGGTTTGCCTGGTCAAGGCACATAAGAGAAGCAACTACTGTGATGCTTCCCGCTCCCCCCCCCCCCCGCCTCTCTCTATCACTTGCTCAAATCAATTTTAAAAACCTTTAAAAAATGTATCATGAGGCCCTGACTGGTTGACTCAGTGGTAGAGCAGAGCATCAGCCCAGCATATGGAAGTCCCAGGTTCCATTCCTGGTCAAGGCGCACAGGAGAAGGGACCATCTGCTTCTCTGCCCCTTCCTCTCTCCTTCTCTCTCCCTCTCTTTCTCTGTCTTTCTCTCTCTTCCTCTCCTGCAGCCATGGCTCGATTGTTTTGAGCAATTTGGCCCTGGACGCTGAGGATGGCTCCATGGGCTTGACTCAGATGCTAAAATAGTTCAGTTGCCAAGCAACAGAGCAGTGGCCTCAGATGGGCAGAGCATTGCCTGGTAGAGGGCTTGCCAGGTAGATCTGGTCGGGGTATATGTTGGAGCTTGTCTGTCAGCCTCCCTGCCTCTCATAATAATAATAATAATAATAATAATATATATACATGTATATATATCGTGAATAACACTGTTTAACAAATGATTTCTCTTTTAATAGCTACTTTTTATTATATAATGAAAATAAATGTTCTTTAGCCCCTTTACATGTATTCTTTTTCAATTTCCTCACGTGCATATTACAACCTAATAGCATTTTTCCTCATCTGTTTTTCACTTTCAAAACCATCAAAAATTCACTCAAGAGGAGACCATAGTAACAATGCGTTAAACACAATCCAAGGTATAGTTATTAGAAAAGCCTAGGACAGATCCCATTGGCTTCCTGCTTTCTGTAGACAGCAAACTGTTTGCTAGCTACAGTTAGGTGTCAGATTAATGTCTTCTTTAGCTCCTGTAGATCAGAGTGGTAGTGAAACCATTCTTACCGTAGACAGCTGAGAGCAGAGTCCCTTATGCCTTTGTAAAATGTTATTAGAAAAGGGATATAATTATAAAAATGGTAATAACACAGATGTCACATTTTAAGTTTAGATTTTTTAAGATAGCATTTCTTTTCCTCTTTTCATACATATAAATTCTTTTTTTCATTTACTATAATCACTGTTTAGCCTGAAATAATTTCATACAAATAACATTAGCCATCTGCAGATGAATGACAAACAGTAAGTCTCCAAAAGCCTTTTCTAGTCTAATTAGACTGGATATACTTAATAAATGTGGGATTTAGAAAAAGTAACAATCACATTTTTGTTTTGACTGTGCAAGTATTTGCATATATTAGCTAAATCCCTAATTAATTTTGAGTTAACATTGGCTCTTGATGTTTGGCTACATTCTTTAATGTCTCTCTTTTAGAAACACCTAAAACTAAAAAACTTTGTATGAATCTGTTATAGCAGTGACCCAGTAATAAATTATTTATTAAATTAAGCTTGTTTATCAAATTTTCTTTGTTTACCATCTCTACTTGAAGAATTCTTGCCATTTAAATATAGAGTGTGACATACAGTACCTTCTTCAAAGTTGAAAACTTATTTTCCGTTCAAGCATCAAGATATTTTACTAAAAACTTGTTTTTTCCTAATCAGTGTTCTGTGTTTCAGTTTGTTGTAGATTGTGAATTCTTTAAGAGAGAGACAAGATCCGTACAACTTCCTGTAACTCATCTTTTTTCCTTTGGTAAGTATTTTGATTTTGGAAATCTTAAGAATTACTTTTATTTTTGACAGTGCTGATTTATTTTGCAAGGTTGTTGCAATAAAACAGAACCATGTAACAAGTTTTGTTGTGTATTTTAAGTGTAGTTCTTCGAGTAACCATATCAATTGTTTGATTCTTATTTAATACTGAACCAACAGTCGTTTTCTGAGAAGTGGACTTTAGAAGAAATTTCTCCATGATCACATACGTTTGCAGATAGTTGCATCATTATATGTATGTGGTATGTGTATGTTTGTGTGTTCTCTTGTACATTTTATACTAAATATTAGCCCTTTTATGGAAGACTTATTATAAGGAATATATTTCTATCTACTCTATGAGGGTTTCAAGATTTCTCTAAATACATTTTTCCTGATTATTTTTAATGTAAAATAAACATAACTACATATTCTTTTAAATTTTATTTTTATTTATTTATTTAATTAATTTTAATGGGGTGACATTGATAAATCAGGATACATATGTTCAGAGAAAACATCTCTAGGTTATTTTGACATTTGATTATGCTGCATTCCCATCACCCAGAGTCCAATTGTCTTCCGTCACCTTCTAACTGGTTTTCTTATGCCCCTCCCCTCCCCCAACCCTCTCAATCTCCTCCCCCACACCCTGTAACCCCACACTCTTGTCCATGTCTCTGAGTCTCATTTTTATGTATGGAATCCACCTCTGTATGGAATCATACAGTTCTTAAGTTTTTTCTGATTTACTTATTTCACTCAGTATAATATTATCAAGGTTCATCCATGTTGTTGTAAATGATCCGATGTCATCATTTCTTATGGATGAGTAGTATTCCATAGTATATATGTACCAAAGCTTTTTAATCCACTCGTCCACTGACACACACTTGGGCTATTTCCAGATCTTCGCTATTGTGAACAATGCTGCCATAAACATGGGGGTGCATTTCTTCTTTTCAAACAGTGCTATGGTGTTCTTGGGGTATATTCCTAACAGTGGTATAGCTGGGTCAAAAGGCAGTTCGATTTTTAATTTCTTGAGGAATCTCCACACTGTCTTCCACAATGGCTGCACCAGTCTGCATTCCCACCAGCAGTGCAGGAGGGTTCCCTTTTCTCCACATCCTCGCCAGCACTTATTCTGTGTTGTTTTGTTGATGAGCGCCATTCTGACTGGCATGAGGTGATATCTCATTGTGGTTTTAATTTGCATTTCTCTAATGATTAGTGATGTTGAGCATTTTTTCATATGCCTATTGGCCATCTGTATGTCCTCTTTGGAGAAGTGTCTATTCATTTCTTTTGCCCATTTTTTGATTGGATTGTTTGTCTTCCTGGTGTTGAGTTTTACAAGTTCTTTATAAATTTTGGTTATTAACCCCTTATCAGACGTATTGTCAAATATATTATCCAATTGTGTAGTTTGTCTTTTTATTCTGTTCTTATTGATTTTAGCTGTGCTGAAGCTTTTTAGTTTGATATAGTCCCATTTGTTTATTCTGTCTTTTATTGCACTTGCCCGTAGAGATATATTGGCAAATATATTGCTGTGAGAGATGTCGGAGTCCTTACTACCTATGTTTTCTTCTAAAATACTTATGGTTTCACAGCTTACATTTAAGTCTTTAATCCATTTTGAGTTTATTTTTGTGAATGGTGTAAGTTGGTGGTCTAGTTTCATTTTATTGCAGGTAGCTGTCCAGTTTTCCCAACACCATTTATTAAAGAGGCTGTCTTTACTCCATTGTATGCTCTTACCTCCTTTTTCAAATATCAGTTGTCCATAGAGCTGTAGGTTTATTTCTGTTCTGTTCCATTGATCTATATGCCTGTTCTTATGCCAGTACCAGGCTGTTTTGGTACAATGGCCTTGTAGTATAACTTGATATCCGGAAGTGTGATACCTCCCACTTTATTCTTCCTTTTCAAGATTGCTGAGGCTATTCGTGTTCTCTTTTGGTTCCATATAAAGTTTTGGAATATGTGTTTTATATCTTTGAAGTAAGTCATTGGTATTTTAATCGGTATTGCATTGAATTGATAAATTGGTTTGGGTAATATAGACATTTTAATGATGTTTATTCTTCCTAACCATGAGCATGGTATATGCTTCCACTTGTTTGTATCTTCCCTGATTTCTTTTATCAATGTTTTATAATTTTCTGAGTACAAGTCTTTAATCTCCCTGGTTAAATTTATTCCTAGGTACTTTATTTTTTGGGTTGCAATGGTAAAGGGGATTGCTTCCTTAGTTTCTCTTTCTGACAGTTCATTATTAGTATATAAAAATGCCTCTGATTTCTGATATTAATTTTATATCCTGCCACTTTGCTGAATTCATTTATCGGGTCTAGTAGTTTTTTGACTGAGACTTTAGGGTTTTCTATATACAATATCAAATCATCTACAAATAATGATAGTTTTACTTCTTCTTTTCCAATTTGGATGCCTTTTATTTCCTTTTCTTGTCTGATTGCTGTGGCTAGGACTTCCAGAACTATGTTGAATAAGAGTGGTGAAAGGGGGCACCCCTGCCTTGTTCCTGATCTTAAGGGAATTGCTTTTAATTTTTGCCCATTGAGTATGATGTTGGCTGTGGGTTTGTCATAGATGGCCTTTATTATGTTGAGGTATGTTCCCTGTATTCCCACTTTGCTGAGAGTTTTGATCATGAATGGGTGCTGGATTTTATCAAATGCTTTTTCTGCATCTATTGAAATTATCATGTGGTTTTTCTCCTTCCTTTTGTTTATGTGATGAATCACATTGATTGATTTGCAAATATTATACCAGCCTTGCCTCCCAAAAATAAATCCCACTTGATCATGGTGTATGATTTTTTTCATATATTGCTGGATCCAGTTTGCTAATATTTTGTTGAGGATTTTAGCATCTAAATTCATCAGGGATATTGGCCTATAATTTTCTTTCTTTGTGTTGTCTTTGCCTGTTTTTTGGGGGGTTTTTTGTTTGTTTGTTTGTTTTTGTATTTTTCTGAAGCTGGAAACGGGGAGAGACAGACAGACTCCCGCATGCGCCCGACCGGGATCCACCCGGCATGCCCACCAGGGGGCGACGCTCTGCCCACCAAGGGGTGATGCTCTGCCCCTCCGGGGCGTCACTCTGTTGTGACCAGAGCTACTCTAGCGCCTGGGTCAGAGGCCAAGGAGCCATCCCCAGCGCCCGGGCCATCTTTGCTCCAGTGGAGCCTCGGCTGTGGGAGGGGAAGAGAGAGACAGAGAGGAAGGAGAGGGGGAGGGGTGGAGAAGCAGATGGGCGCTTCTCCTGTGTGCCCTGGCTGGGAATCGAACCCAGGACTTCTGCACGCCAGGCCGACGCTCTACCACTGAGCCAACCGGCCGGGGCCTTTGCCTGGTTTTGGAATCAGAATTATACTCGCCTCATAAAAGGAGCTTGGAAGTCTTCCTTCCTCTTGAATTTTTTGAAATACCTTGTGAAGGATAGGAGTTAGTTCTTCTTTGAATATTTGGTAGAATTCACTTGTGAAGCCATCAGGCCCAGGACTTTTCTTTTCTTGGGAGTTTTTTGATAACTGTTTCTGTCTCTTTTGTTGTAATCGATCTCTTTAGGTTTTCTGATTCTTCCAGATTAATTTTTGGAAGATTATATGTTTCAAGGAATGTGTCCATTTCATCTAGGTTGTCTAGTTTTTTGGCATACAGTTCTTCATAGTATTTTCTGACAATATTTTGTATTTCTGTTGTGTCAGTTGTTATTTCTCCACTCTCATTTCTAATTTTATTTATTTGAGTCCTCTCTTTTTTTCTTGGTGAGTCTGGTTAAAGGTTCATTGATCTTGTTTACCTTTTCAAAGAACCAAGTCCTGGTTTCATTGATCCTCTGTATTGTTTCTTTAGCCTCTATGTCATTTATTTTCACTCTGATCTTTATTATTTCCTTCCTTCTACTAGCTCTGGGCTTTACTTGCTGTTCTTTTTCTAGTTCTTTTAGATGCAGGGTCAAGTTGTTTATTTGAGCTTTTTCTAGCTTCTTGAGGTATGCCTGTATTGCTATGAACTTCCCTCTCAGGACTGCTTTTGCTGTGTCCCATAAATTTTGAGTTGATGTATACTTGTTATCGTTTGTTTCTAGGAATTTTTTATTTCTTCTTTGATCTCATTGTTAACCCATACTTTATTTAATAATATGCTATTTAGTTTCCAAGTGTTTGAGTATTTTTCAGTTTTTCTGTTGTGGTTGATTTTTAGTTTCATGCCATTGTGATCAGAGAAAGTGCTCGATATGATTTCAATCTTCTTAAATTTGTTGAGGCCGCTTTGTACCCTAACATGTGGTCTGTCCTAGAGAATGTACCATGAGAGCTTGAAAAGAATGTATATTCTGCTGCTTTAGGGTGAAAGGTTCTGAAGATATCTATAAATTGAGTTGATCTAGTATGTCCTTTAAGTCTGCTGTTTCTTTGTTAATTTTCTTTCTTGAGGATCTATCTAGTGATGTTAGTGGGGTATTGAAATCCCCTACTATTATAGTATTGCTGTTGATCTCACCCTTTAAACCCATCAAAGTCTGCTTTATATATTTAGGTGCTCCTATATTAGGTGCGTAGATATTTATAACGGTTATATCTTCCTGTTGGATTGCTCCCTTTATTATTATGTAGTGACCTTCTTTATCTTTTAGTATTGTCTTTGTTTTAAAGTCCATTTTGTCTGATATAAGTATTGCTACCCCAGCTTTTTTTTCATTTCCATTTGCATGAAATATTTTTTTTCCATCCTTTTATCTTCAGTCTATGTGCATCTTTTGTTTTAAGGTGTGTCTCTTGTAGACAGCATATGTATGGGTCCTGTTTTCTTATCCATGCAGCTACTATATGTCTTTTGATCGGATTATTTAATCCATTTACATTTAAGGTTATTATTGATATGTAATTGTTTATTGCCATTTTATTCTTTAAAACTGGATTCCTCTTTTGCTTTATTCTTTTTATCCTTTGATCTGTTTACAACAGGCCCCTTAGCATTTCTTGCAGCTTTGGTTTGGTTGTAGTGAATTCCTTGAGGTTTTTTTTGTCTGGAAAGCTTTTTATTTCTCCTTCAATTTTAAACGGTAGCCTTGCTGGATAAAGTAGTCTTGGTTGTAGGCTCTTGTTCTGCATTACTTTGAATATTTCTTGCCATTCCCTTCTGGCCTCAAGTGTTTCTGTTGAGAAGTCGGAAGTCATCCTTATGGGCGCTCCTTTGTAGGTGATAGTGTTTTTTTCTCTAGCAGCTTTTAATATTTTCTCTTTATCACTTAGCTTTGGTATTTTAATTATGATGTGTCTGTGTAAATTTCTTTGGGTTTCTCTTTAATGGAGTTCTCTGTGCTTCTTGAACTTGTGAGATGTTTTCCTGCCTTAATTTAGGGAAGTTTTCAGCTATGACATGTTTAAACAAAGTCTCTATGCCTTGTTCTTTCTCTTCTTCAGGAACCCCTATGATGTGGATGTTATTTCTCTTCGTGTTGTCACAGAGCTCTCTTAAGAGTTTCCTCAGACTTTTTGAGTCTCTTTTCTTTTTTCTGCTCTGCTTCTGTGCCTTTATTTATCTTGTTCTCTAACTCTCTGATTCGATTCTCAGCTTTATCCATCCTGCTTTTAAGTCCTTCCATTGTGTTCTTCATTTCTGATATTGTATTCGTCATTTCTGACTGATCCTTTTTTATTATTTCAATGTCCTTTTTTATATTTGCTATCTCTTTATGTAGGTGTTCGTAATGACCATCTATTATTGTTCTAATATCTTTGTGCATCCTAACAATCGTTATTTTAAACTCTGCATCTGGTAATTTGGTTATATCTGACTAATTCAGGTTCTTTTCTGGGGATTTCTCTTGATTCATTTGTGTTACATTTCTCTGCTTTCTCATTCTGTCTGTGTAAAAGAAGGTTTTGGCCACTGGAGTCCCTCAAATTTTATTATGAAATAATTTTAGATTTACAGAAAGAGTACAGAGATCCTGTATATCCATCACTCATCTTTCTGTAATGTTGGCCACTTAAACAATACACTTGTCAAAACTAAGAAATTAGCATTAGTATAATACTTTAACTAAACTACAGGCTTGATTTGGTTTTTATTGGTTTTTCTACCTATGTCCTCCAGGTTCCCACATTGCTTTTAGTTGTCATCTCTTTAGTCTCCTTTGTTCTTTTGTAGTTCCTCAGACTTTCCTTGTCTTTCATAATTTTGAGACCTTTGAAGAGTACCAGTCTATTATTTTGTAGAATGTTCGTCAATTTGGATTTGTCTAATGCTTTCTCATTGATTGAGTTTATGCATTTTTGGCAAGAATACAATGGAAGTGATAGGTAGTTCTCAATGTTTTATATCAGAGGACACATGATATCACTCACTGTGTTTAATTATTGTTGATATTAACCTCAGTCACTTGGTTAAGGTGGTGTCTGCCAGATTTTTCCACTGTAAAGTTACTATAGTTAATAAATATCTTGAGGGAGAAACTTTGACAGTAAGTATCCTTTTTTTTCTTTTAAATAAGCCCCTATCTTAGCATCCATTGGTTCATCTAAGTTGAAGCAGTTATTACTGATATTCTATATTTACTGGAATTCTTCCTAAGGGAAAGTTGTCCCTTCCTCCTGATTTATTTATTTATTCAATTTTTATTTATGTCTGTAATTGACTCATGCATATTTATTTTATTCATTGGGTTATAATCCAGTACTATCATTAAATTTTTTTGCTTAAGTTTTTCTGGGTCTGGACATGAAAACCTCCTTTTTGTTTGGCTCTTGTGCCCTTTTATGCTATTCATGAAAACTGTCTATATTATTTGATAGAAAAAACTTCCTTTAAGATTTTTATCCCTTTCCCACCCTGTTTTTGGTAGAAAAATACTCAAAACGATACAGAAGTAACAGCTGTGCCACCGAGCTCATTAAAGATAGCAAGCTCATAAAATAAGATCTACCAAGAAAGCATACCGTTTTGAAATTGAAAATATGTATTTTTTTAAAAACATACATGTGATTCAAAGGCATTATAAATGTTTTGTTTTATCCAGATTTTAGTGAAGGAGGATTAGATTTTTAGGATTTCATTCCTTCATGTCAGAAACTGAACCTGTAAACTCTTTTTTAATATTAAAAGTCTGTTGACATTATTTTAACATAGTTTAAGCAATTGGTACTTTTTTTATTCTTTGGTATTCTAAGCAATACAATACTTTTAATTTAACAGGTTTATCTTCGAGGAAAGTGATATTAAATACAAGCGGCCTATTCTATAATATAGAGCTTCTAAACTTTGCACAGGTAATTATCCTGACTATAACAAGGATTTGATTTTACATAACTATTTAGTTAAACAAACAAATAAACTTTTGTTTTTGTTTTTGTGGTCAAATTTTATTAGATATACCAAGCTTTTAAAATCAACGTAGTAAGCAAGTGCTCAGGAGTCAAAGGTAAGTGTATTTTCTGAAATAATATAATGGTATTGTCATTTGAAGAATCAGTAGGTTTTCACTTGAATTTTCTATAATATTTATACTTTTATATATTTTATGTGAAGTAAAGTTTAATATAACAGAAAAGCTGTTTATATTTCTAATAGATTTAACATAGACTCTTTCTTAATATTAAGCATCTTTATCTGTTTTAATTTAAATATCTACATTTAAAAATACTGTGTATCTCACTAATACTATTATAGTATTAGATTTAGGTCTTTAATATTTTTCCAGTTTCTTAATACTTACCATATGCTCTAATATCCTTTGTAAGTATTATTAAACATTATTACTTCATAATTCTCCATAATTTCTTATATTATATAACTCTTACTAAGTTTTATGCTATGGGTAATTGTGTAACTAGTTAGACATAGTACCTTATGTAACATTTAGTATGACATAAGGTTAGTAATACATATTTTCCTTTATGTTTTAATAGAGGAAATAACTAGCATCTATAAACTTCATATTCCCTGGTCTTATGAAGATTCACTAACCATTGCACAGTAAGTATATGAAAGAATTTACTGTAAACGTTTGTCTATTAATAATACACATTCTCCTTTGCTTAAATCACAGTGAAATCATTAAAGTACCTCTTAATAAAATATAGGTATCTTATATAGCATTATGCCCATACGATAATATAATATAGAGTATTCTTATTTAAATGATACAGAATTTAAACCTTAATTGCTGAAACATGAACCCTTTCCCACCTTCTTCCCCAGCTCTTATGTCCTAGAGGAAGGATTCAGACAACTGATATGACTGTCCATCCATTATAATGTGTCTGACATCTAGCTTCCTCTACATTATAGTGTTGTGTTGTGCTGATGTTTAACTTAGCCATTTATTAGTATTTTGTATTTGAGAATTGATATTTAAACTATTTTTCAGGGTTCCATCTTCAACAGAAATTTCTCTGAAACTCCATATTGCTCAACCAGATAATGACAGCCATGTACCATTATTAAAAATGTACACATCATCAGACTGTCAGTATGAGGTAAGCTGTATGTGCTTAATTTTTAAGATTTAGCTATAGATTAAACTGGAAATATATTTTTATGTTAGCTTCAGATATATGGTGATGTGAAAGGCGGTAAATATTAGAAATAGACATTTATATAAGAAAAGAAATAGACTATAGTACTCCAGCCCGCTGGGAACTACTAGTGTCGCGTGGAAGAAACCTGCTCAAGATACAAACTGATGTCAAGAGGAAGAGGGAGAGGCCTGCCAAGGGAGGCAAAGAAGACCTCCTGAATCTACTTCTCTCTCAGCTTTTATTGATCAGAAGCAGAACAGAGGTCAGAAATACAAGGGAAGGAGGCCAGGTGATAAGGGGAAAGAATGACTAAGGGCCATTTTGCTGACATTGACAAAGGGCTAATTTGGGTCAGTACATTCTTTTTTTTTTTTTTTTTTTTTTGTTGTTGTTTTTTTTTTTTTTTTTTTTGCTAACTAACAAGCACAAAGGAAAGGGTGATCTAGAACCTCTAGGCTTATTTTCTGAAGCCTGTTCACAGGGATTCCTTTGTGTCTGCACAAGGGTCACTCATTCACACAGTTTCTTGGTGTTTGCATACAAGAGACATTCACTCAAGTCTTTTAACTACAGTTCCCCAATCCAAGTCATAGAGGGTTCAAGGTTAGATGGTTGATTCCTTACAATAGACATTTATATTACTTTAAATATTCTTATTTTACCTACTAACACCACTTCAGTATTTTCTTAGCTGGACCACTGAAAATTTATGTCTTAATAAGTAATAGAAATTAAAATTTTAAAAAGTTGACACTGTAGTTTAACCTTTTCATTTTGAAAACCAAAAGTCCAGAATTCTTTTCTAAATTAGAGAACATCATGAGATCAGCTCTGTGGCTTAAATTTAGTAATCATCATGATGTATGTTGGTTTCTAGTGCTACTGGATAAGCTTTATTTCTTTTTCTCTAATTACGTTAGGCTCTATTAGTCTTTCATATGTGCAGTTTAGTGCCCATTGTGTTAACAACCACATAGATTTCTCTGTGCTAAGGGAAAGGAAATAGAACTCAAGAGTAACATTTTAACTTATGTTAAATCAACTAAGAGTCCCTCCCTATATTAGAACATACCAGGTTCTAAGGATTCCAGATTTAAGTAGTAAGTGGTTGAAATACACATATGTGGTGACATCACAGGTTTCTGGTTTCTGGTTTATGTAAAATATCTTGTTTCTACTCAGTTGCTTTAAACCAAGCTTAAATATTCAGATTCTTTATTAGAACTAACTTTCTTAGGGTAAACTAGAATCAAATGAATATAATTTACTAAACCAACTTTCAGTTGGACCAATATTATGAGTTACTGTAGATTTCATGGAATTTTTTTAACACTTTGATATCTTGCTTTTTAACATTGAAGGATTTTACAGGGTTTATAATGGTTTTTAACTTGTACCTTCATATTTTACAGAAATTATAAGAATTATGTTAATAATTTGGCTCCAAATAGTGCACACTCTCAAAATGTTTATGTTTTTATAAATATTTTCAAAAAGTCTTTCTTTACTAAATATAGTCATTTTATAACCTCCCTGTGAAAGATTTATTTCCTTTCACAGTTTTTTTTACTATCAAAAAGGTATATTTATGCTAGACATAATTAATGATGAATATCTGTTTAAAATATTGCTTTGGCTTAAATTTCACTAAATGTGCTGTTTGTTCCTGTTTTTATATCATGTGAAGTGTATTTTTATAAAATTTACTCAGAAGTAGTTTAGCTTAACTCTATTTAGTGCTATAAAATTGTAGATTTGAGTCTTTAAAGTACTAATTATATAATAGGTTGTTTAATTTGTGTTTAATTTTTCAGCAAACGTATAGCTTTTGAATTCAGTCATTTAATAAATTCCTTTAGTTTGTATGATCTGGTAATATGATATTTTGGTTAATGAAATGTTAAATAAGTTTGTAAAGGATTATTATGTATACACCATAGCATTCATTCATTTGTCAGAGAATTAGAATATGAGAAAATATACTGAACAGTATAATTACACTTGATACAAATACAAATTAAATGTTGCTACTTCAGAGGATTCTTTTGAGATCTTGAGTACTTTTAGGTTTATTACTATACAGAAGTTAATGATTAATTTAATAAAATGTTTGATTTAATACAATGTGAACTAGAGCAGCTTTATGGAAAATAACCTTTTCTTAATGATTGTTTTAAACTAGGTGACAATTAAGACTTCCTTTCCAGAAATACTTGGACAGGTAAGAGAGATTCCTGTTTGATTATTTATTGCCTTGTGAATAGATACCGTAAGGCAGGTGTTGCAAACTCTTTCTGTAAAGGGCCAGATAATAAATATTTTACCAGACCCCATGCGGCCTCTTACTGATGCGAGCACTACTACAGCTGCATCTGTCTTCCTCTTTCTCCATTTTTTTCTTTCTTCCACTTTAATAAAATCTAAAAGAAAAACCAAAAAACATTCTTGGCCCTGGCTAGATCGCTCAGGCAGTTAGGTCGTCATCCCAGCATGCCAAGGTAGCAGGTTCAATCCCCAGTCAGGGCACATACAAGAATCAACCAATAAATGCATAAATAAGTGGAACAACAAATTGATATTTCTATCTCTCTCTCTCTCTCAAATTAATAAATAAATTAAAAATAAATAAATAATACTTTTGGCACATAGGCCCTACTTGGCTACCCTGGCTTTAAGGAGATGCTTCCATGTTTGATACTTCCTAGAAATGAGAGCTAATTCCTGATTCTCAAATTAATATTCTTGGCAAAATGGACGTCATAGTAAGATTTCATGTTGTTCATACACTATAATTCATAGTCTAGTAAAATCTGTAAACTCTGCCATATAAATGAACATTTTCAAAGAAATTTTAATTTTGTGCACGCTCAGTTTGTAAAAGGTAAAAAATTATATTAAATAAACTAGTTTAAAAATAGTTTAAAGTATTTGGAGAGTATCTTTCTATAATTCATAGGTAAGTAGTGTTATAAAAATAACTTACCAAGCAGTATAATTGCTCTGTTATTGTTTAACATCACTATAATGTGCAGAATTGCACCAGCAGGACAGAGATAATATTGAATAGTCAGAGTAACTGTATAGTTTTAAAATTCTCTAAAATTTTTATTGTATCTTTTATTACTTTCACTTTATTTTTTGTGTTTTGCAATCTTGGCATAGCAAAATATTTTTAAGTAATTTAATTCTATCATTATAATAAAACAAATTAAAATTAAACTAGAAACTTTTATATGCATTATCTCATTTGATCCTCACAACAACTTAATGTGAACTAGATTGTATTATTAAATCTGTGAATATTAGAAAATTATACATTAAAGTGTAAAAATTTTTGTGCTACGTGAGAAAGAGAAGATTAAAAAAGTACAAATTGGAAAATAGCATCATAGAGAGTTATAATAAGTAAAATGTTAAGGGATCAATTACTAAGAAAAATTATTTTTTGGAATATAGGGGAAGAATTCATGCTATCATATTCTTAGTATGTCCTCATGGTATGAGCTGAGGATATAACATTCTCTTATATCATTCTGGTGCCTCATAATTGAAATTAGTGACAAGAAAAGCCTAGTTAGCTTGCTGCTCTGTAGTCAAGCATAAATACATGTGCATCAAAAAAGGACAGACTAATATACTTGTTAAGATATAGAAATTTTTCAAGAAAATGAGAGGATGTAGGTGTTACAGGATCAGAGATCCTATACTTTAAAAGTACAGGATACTTTAAAAACATCAAAGAATTTGTAGTAATTGAATTAAGCCCTCAAATTATTGAAAAGACATAAAATGCTTTTCCTTCATGTGTGTTTACAAATTGAGCTTGAGAACAGTACAGAATAAATTGAAGCTGTATGATATATCTTATTTGTCTTTTAAAAATAGCATATATTTTCATTGCTGTCAATTCATTCCAAGAAGACTATGAAGAGGAATAAGAATAAATTAATGGGAGAATCCTTAGTATTTCATTAGAAGATTTTCCATAAAATTAATTATTTTTTCAGAAAAAGAAAAATATATTGAAAGTTTCTTGCTCAAGAAAATTACAGAAACTATGTAGGAATAAAGTCTAGTGTTGCCAAATCTTAGATTTCAAAAGAAATTTGGATTTTTAGATAAACTTTTAAGTTTTCAATGTTGGCATCTAATTAAAAAGTGTAAAGAAATACTGTGCCAAATATGAATCCAAATGAAGCATGTCTACAATTTGAATTTGATCCATGGGGGCTGGTTTATTATTGTTGATTTAGTTATCTTACACCAACTATGTATGTGGCTTAATATAATCCTTAACACTCATAACAATGACAATCATTAAAAAGAAATTTTATGTTCAGAATACTCTGTGTGGGACCTCTTACAAGATTTCTAAAGATGGCCTGGCAAGTTGGCTCAGCATTAGAGTATTAGTCCTGCATGTGGGAGTTTTAGGTTCGATTCCTGGTCAGGGCACACAGGAGAAATGACCATCTGCTTCTCCACCCCTTCCCTCCTCTCTGTTTCTTCCTCTCTCTCTCTCTCTCTCTCTCTTTCTCTCTCTTCCCCTCCTGCAACCATGGCTTGACTGGTTTGCGCAAGTTGGTTCCTGGTGCTAAGGATGGCTCAATGGCCTAGCCTCAGACACTAAAATAGCTCAGTTGCTGAGCAACAGAGCAACAGCCAGACAGACAGAACATTGCCTGGTTAGGGGCATTGTCAGTTGGATCTGGGTCAGGGTGCATGCAGGAGTCTGTCTCTGCCTCCCTGCCTCTCACTTAATAAAAGAAAAGATTTCTAAAGACAGTGAAGGCATTAAAGGTTAATAATAACAGCTCATTCACGGGTTCATCCGGCTTGAGCATGGGATCACTGGCTTGAGCACGGGATCATAGACATGACCCCATGGTCTCTGGCTTGAGTCCAAAGGTTGCAGGCTTGAAGCCCAAGGTCACTGCCTTGTGCCCAAGGTTGCTGGCTTGAGCAAGGGATCACTCACTCTGCTGGAGCCCCCAGGTCCAGGCACATATGAGAAAGCAATCAATGAACAATTAAGGTGCCGCAACAAAGAAATTATGCTTCTCATTTCTCTCCCTTCCTGTCCCTATATGTCCCTCTCTCTGTCTCTCTATCTCTGTCACAATAAATAATAATAACAATAGCTTACTTCCTGACCTGTGGTAGTACAATGGATAGAGCACTGACCTGAAGCACCAAGGTCACTGCCTTGAGCCCAGGGTCACCAGTTTGAGTCCAGAGGTCTCTGCCCTGAGCTTGAGGTCACCTGCTTGATCCCAGGGTCACCAGCTTGGACTGGAGGTTGCCAGCTCGATTCCAAGGTCACCGGTTCAATCCTTGGTCAAGGCTAGTATGAGAAGCAGTCAATGGATGCACAGCCAAAGTGGAGCAATGTGTTGATGCTTCTCTGTCTCTCTCTCTCTCTCTCTCACTCTCTCTATCTCTCTATCTCTCTCACTCTAAAAAATCATAACAGCTCATATTTTTTAATCACCTACCTGTACCAGTTATTATTCCAAATATTTTGCATATATGAATGCCTTTAAACCTGAGACTCTCTGTGAGGTAAGTGCTATTTGTTTTCATAAATAGAGAGAAAGAGGGGTAAAGTAACTTCCCCAAGGACACAGAACTAGAGAGGCAAGGCTGGAATCTAAACCCAGGAGTCTGACTCTGACCTGCTATGCTGCTTAACTTTCCTTCTGTTCTCTCTATACTCTTACAACTAAGTGTGCTCTGTGTTTCTTAGCATGCAGTTAGCAGGCAGTGTGTACCATTTACTAACAGGTAGAAAAGTGACCTTTTTTCTTTTACTCAGTTCTTCTCTCCCTTACCTGAAGGTTTAAACTATAAATCATGAATAGGGACTATGAGTTTTTTGAGCCTTTCTAATCTCTTAAGCTGGGAATCCACGGAGGAGCTTCAAGAAAACCTTGAACCTCTTGAAATTTTCATAGAATTTTGTGTAAGCATGCATTTTCATAATTTTTATCAGATTGCCAGGGAAGTCTATATGTTTTCTAAACAGTTTTGTGGAATAGACAACATGATTTAAAGTAAATTTCCTTTTAAAACTATCATTAAAATAACACTTTTTGTATTACCGTATTTCCCCATATATAAGACGCACTATTTCCGAAAAATTTGGGGTCTAATAACTGGGTGCGTCTTATACAGTGGTTGTGGCATGTCAAATGCCATAGATGGAACTGAGGACAAGGCAATATATGAAGACAGTGATTCGTCATCAGACACAGATGAGGACAGGTAATGGATGGTAGTTTTGACAATGATGAGGCGTTGTATGAATTTTATGATGAATAAAACTTGAGTTCAATAACTTTATGTAATACATTTTTTTTCAAATTTCAGGCCCCCAAATTAAGGTGCATCTTATGAGGAAATACGGTAGATGCAGAGGTGGATTAAGGTCGGTTGAGGCCCCTTACGTTAGAAAAAAGTGTAAAGTTGGGGTTTTGCAGGGCCCTTCAGAAGTCAGGGCCCAGGGCATGAGCCCAGGTGTGCCCTCCGTTAAATCCTCCTCTGGGTTTTTTTTTTTTTTTACAGAGATTAGCTGATAAACTGATTTGAGGCACTATAACAATGATTGTGAATTTAGGCTCTGAGTTAAATCCCATTCCACAAGATTTCCAAAGACAATAACAGACATTTAAGTTTAATAATAGCAGATAATATTTTCTGGTAGCTTGTTACATTCGAGTCAGTATTCTGAATGGTTTACACAAACGAGCATGTTTTGTCCTTAAAACCACCTATAAGGTAAGTACTATTTTGTCCCCATTTTACTGATGAGGACATGGAGAGGTAACAAGTAAGTAACTTGCTTGTGTATCATGTTTTGAATTGTGCGTGTTACTCGGGCTCCCTGTGCCTGCATGTCTTCATCTGTGAAACAGGGGTAAGAACTACCTCAAAGGCTTTGGGGAGGAGAGTGTGAGATAATGCATATAAGATGCTTAATATCATGCCTGGACCATATTAAATGTTCAATAAACATGCCTTGCAAAAAAGTTGCAGATAATGTGCTATAAATTATTAACATTTATTTTAGAGTTTTGATACCCATTACTGGAAGTACCTTTGTGGCCATGTCATGAAAGATACAAAGTGAAGAGCAATACTCGTATTTCATGTGGAAATACATTTATTTTATTAACATGAATATTCAGAAGTTGTCCATTGATTTGCCTGTTTTCTAGGTAGTTAGATTTCATGGTGGAGCTCTTCCTGCTTATGTTGTATCTGGCATCCTTCTTGCTTATGGAGGACAGTTATACTCTCTTTTCTCAACAGGTAAGAATGTTATTCCTTCTTTCCTTCCCTCCTTCCCTCCCCCCATCCCTCCCTTCGTCCCTCCCTCCCTCCCTCCCTCCTTCAGGAATTCATTATTACCTTTTTATCTTTCATCTGGCTAAGGAAAACACATGTTTCTTTTTCACTTTTATTTTTATTTTTTCTATTGATTTGAGTGAGAGAAAGAAAGGAAGAGGGTGGAGAGAGAGAGAAGCAAGCATCAACTCGTTGTTTCACTTAGTTGTTCCATTTAATTGTGCACCCATTATTATTGCTTCTCGTATGTGCCCTCACGGGATCAAATCCATAACCTCAGCATGCCAGGTCAACACCCCATCTACTGAGCAACCTGGCCAGGGCCAATTTCTTGATGATTTACAACTCATCTCTCTCAAGTTTACACGGATTTGAGATCATCTAAGTTTTAAGAGATCCCCAAGAAAATTTCTTACTTGTTTCCTCCATTTTATGCCCTTGTGCCTTAAATTATCTTCCCTTTATGTGGAGGTTTATTGACAGGAATCAATACCTAACATAGTGCCAGTGGTAGTCAACCTGGTCCCTACCGCCCACTAGTAGACATTCCAGCTTTCATGGTAGGTGGTAGCGGAGCAACCAAAGTATAAATAAAACGATAGATTTAACTATAGTAAGTTGTTTTATAAAGATTTATTCTGCCAAACTTAGCGAAAATCTGACAAAAAGTACTTGTTAAGTAATTATTGTTATATGCTTTAACTTGCTGTAACTCTGCTTTATAAATTTTATAAAGTAAAGTTACTTCCCTACTTTATAAATCACCATTACTGTGGAACCGGTGAGCAGTTAGAAAATTTTACTACTAACAGAGATACAAAAGTGGGCTGTAGGTATAAAAAGGTTGACTACCCCTGATAGTGCCAAGCACATAGTAGGCATTCAGTGTAATTTTGAGGTTGTATCAACTGTATTAATTAGGCTTTGGCATACTGAATGAAATAATTGAGAGTTTAATGAAGGGACTATTTCAAAGATATGTGTAGGGTAACAAGAAGTGATAAAGTGCCAGATTAGCAGCAGAGCCGTCTGATACCGTAGGCACCAGGGCAAAGGAGAGAGCACACCTAGAGAGCTGTGGGAGGACAGCATTGCCGCAGCTGCAGCCTGGGTACGGAACTCTGAAGCCACTGTCAGCCTGGGTCTCAGCGGGGAAAAGGGCAGGGAAAGAAATACACTAACCTTATTTCCATCCGTTCTCCTATCAGCAGTGACTCTCATTCACTGAACCTAACCAGAAGCCAGTCCGTAAAAGTCAGCCTCCCTGAATTCAGAGCAGAGTGAAGAACGGATCTGGAGAGGCACATACAGAATATATAGTACATTGGACAAGCCCTCCACAGAGAACAACAGTTAGAATAGTTCCCAGGAGGCTCAGCTTTGTAAGACCCTTACAACTTGTTGTGTTGGGACAGTAATCAAGGGAGGCAAGAGATAGGAAAAGAGAATGGGGACAAAATACATAAAAGCAGTCCCAAAGTCTCCACTGTTTCCATTTTGCCAGGTCCTTCCACAGCTACGCATTCCCTTTCAATGACTTTTTACAATTTCCAATCTGCCTGTAGTGTTCATTTTAACCAGATTTCATTTACATTCCAGGAAGAAAGAAGCGACATTCAATGTGCTCTGCTCAGATCCAGTCTTTTAATTGAGAGATTATTTTGGCAATTTGACCTCATTGTACTTGAATATGAATATTTTTTTGAAAGTTTGCAAGAGATACCCCATTCTTCTTAGTTTTAAGAGACTTGAAAATTAATTATTAAATATGCAGAATTTATATCTAGGTAGTTCATAGAGACCCCAGAGATATATGATATTGGTTAATCTGGAGTATTTCAGTATGGGATTATGTTTCAAGCCAATTAAAGTAATTCTGAACCAAGGAAGTTTATCAAAGTTTATTGTGGGTCATACTCACTACAATAGAATGACTATAAACTTAAGAAAAAAAAGATAATTATGTGTTAATGAGGGTATGGAGAAATTGGAACATTCTTGTACTGCTAGTGGGAATGCAAAATGGTATAGCTGCTCTGGAAAGCAGTCTGGCAGTTCTTAAACAGCTAAACAGAGTGACCAGGACTCCGCAGTTCCACTCTTAGCTATGTACCCGAGAGATAAAAACATACACCCACACTAAACTTACACACAGATGTTCAAAGAAGCTCTGATCCTAACAGCCAAAAAAGTGGAAACAAACCAGTTGTCCATCAACTGACTAATGGATAAATGAAATGTACTGATACATGCTACAACATGGATGACTCTTGGAAACATGCTAAGGCTGGTCGGCAAACCACGGCTGGTGCGCCACATGCTCACTCAATGCCAGCATGAATCGCGCACCTCCCCCTGCGCTGCGTATCCTGCCGCGCACCCCCCAATGGACACCCCCGCGCGTACCTGCGCGCCCGCACGTGGTATTTTGTGGTAGAACCACACTCAAGGGGCCAAAGAACCACGGCTTGCTGACCACTGCCCCAGGGAAAGAAGCAGAAGGTATTTTGTGGTTGCCAACCTCTCTGGGCCTTGTTTTCCCCATCTGAAAAATGAAGGTGAAAGCTGAGGCTGTGATTACCTTGGAAAGGAGAGAGGAAAAGGGGGTGAGGGGAAAGGGGAGCCACATGCTCACTCAACTCGTGCATGAATCACACGTCTCCCATTGCCTGACCGACCGACACCCCTGCACATGGTGTTTTGTAGAAGAGCCACACTCAAGGGGCCAAAGAGCCGCATGTGGCTCACGAGCCGCTGTTTGTCAACCACTGTGCTGAGTGAAAGGAGCTAGTCACAAAGGTTAGGCCAATTCACAGAGAAAGAAATCTAGATTAGTGGTTGTCTAGGAATGGGGAGGCATTGGAGGTGACAAGGGGAACAGAGTTTCTTTTGGGAGTAAGGCAAATGGTCTAAGACTAAATGATGTGGGAGATGTGTGAATATACAAACCTGAATGTCATATACTTTAATTGGATGAATTGTGTGGTATTAGAATTATATCTAGTAAAGTTGCTTTTTGAAAAATCACTTCTGGAGCTTTGTGAAAGTACAGTTGGTGAAATTCTAGTGTTGGCTTCCAGAACTTGTTTCAGAGGTGACTGAATGTATATATATACTCTTGTATGAGAGCCATTGAATTACAGGAATTTCTAATCTTTTGAAGAAGGTCTCGTGATAGTAATGAAGACTAAGAAGATAGTAATGCCTTCTCTGACATGAAATATGTTGTTCTTACAGACAATGCAGAATATAATATGTCTCATTCTTAATTACTGTAAAATCTTTGCTATATACCATTTTTTTAAATCAACAGGTCATTGCTTAGAATATGCTACTATGTTGGACAAAGAAGCCAAACCATACAAAGTTGACCCTTTTGTAATTATGGTTAAGTTTCTGTTGGGGTAAGTCTTATTATCTGTGATGATAATTTTAATTTTGTATTGTGTATAAAACACTGTGTTTTCTTCCATAATGGAATATAAGTTTTTATACAAATATGGCAATTGACTTGTTTTATTAAATGGAATTTTTCTTAGACAAGGGCTTGATAAGTATATATTTATCAACATTTACTTTAATGGTATAATCATTTCAAAAGTAATTGTTGAACATAAATATATATAAATATATATTTAAATATATATATAAATTTAAATATATATATATATATATAGGCCCTGGCCGGTTGGCTCAGCGGTAGAGCGTTGGCCTGGCATGCGGGGGACCCGGGTTCAATTCCCGGCCAGGGCACATAGGAGGAGCGCCCATTTGCTTCTCCACCCCCCCCTCCTTCCTCTCTGTCTCTCTCTTCCCCTCCCGCAGCCAAGGCTCCATTGGAGCAAAGATGGCCCAGGCGCTGGGGATGGCTCCTTGGCCTCTGCCCCAGGCGCTAGAGTGGCTCTGATCGCAGCAGAGCGACGCCCTGGAGGGGCAGAGCATCGCCCCCTGGTGGGCAGAGCGTTGTCCCTGGTGGGCGTGCCGGGTGGATCCCGGTCGGGCGCATGCGGGAGTCTGTCTGTCTCTCCCCATTTCCAGCTTCAGAAAAATACCAAAAAAAAAAAAAAAAAAAAATATATATATATATATATATATATATATATATATAAATCTACACTTAGACTATAAGTTACCAGGACTTTAACATTTCCAAAGGGTTATATGTAGTCCATGATCTTTGAATATATGAGGTAATGAATTCAGCCGTTCTAGAATATTGATGAGACAGCTCACCGGATTACTTTTTCTTGTTTCTCATACAAAGTGTATTTTAGATCTCTCTACCCTACTTAACATTCCTGTATTAATTTATACAAATTTGGATTTTGCTTAAGAACCATTGCTTAGATCTTTTTCCTTCTGGCATTAGAAGTAGCTATTGACTTTATAACTTAAAAAATATATAAAGGACCACTCATTACTTCATTATGAGTTACAATAGAGAGCAGTAAAGCTGCACTGAATGTCAGGGCTCAGGTCCTTGAGCATGAGTAGAACCTGAAACATAAATGACTTGAAATTTGTTCTTTAGTATACTTGCAAATTAAGCATCCTAGTACTTTGGGGACTCTAGTGACTGATCATACAGCTCAAATATTAATTCCTTGAATGTCAGTTGTTGATTTTTTGCTTTTATTGTGTATTTCCTTTTATCTACAGATACAAGTGGTTTAAAGAAATATGGGATGTTTTATTATTACCAGAATTAGATGTCATCGTGTTAACTAGTCAGAGTATGTGTTTCCCCCTTGTGTCCTTGATTCTCTTTCTGTTTGGAACCTGTATGGCCTACTGGGGTGGCTGCCTCTCTTCTGCCTCTGTGAGACTCCTTTCTTCACTGTGGCTAGCTCTGAAAAGGTAAAGAATGAATGAGTAAAAGCTTTCTCATTGCTCTTAATTAAGAAAAAATTATATTCTGATGAGGAACCTTAACATTAATTTGTTTTCACTAGACTATAATTTCTAAGGAAAGATATATAACTAGCAAAATATGGATTAGTATTGAAAGTTATGTCATTGTCATTATTGCAAGTTAAATGCTACATCTGATTTTGAACTTAACTGCTTGAGTTAATAAAAAAAACAGAGTATACAAATATTTTTAAATTTCCACCATTATAAATCTAAGTAGGAAATGTTTCTCTGGCAGTACTTTTATATGCTAACTTTCCATCAAACCTGAGGGCAAGAGATTCCAACCAAGATATTTAGGGTACCCTGGCCAGTCAGCTCAGTGGAGTCGGCTGGCGTTTGGATGTCCCAGGTTTGATTCCCAGTCAGGGCAAACAGAAGCACCCATCTGCTTCTCCACCCCTCCCTCTCTCACTTCTCTCTCTCCCTCTCTCACTGTCTCTTGCTTTCTCTCTTGCTCTCTCTCTCCCCTTCCTGCAACCATAGCTTGATTGGAGTGAGTTGGCCCCAGGCACTGAGGATGGCTCCATGGCCTTGGCTTCAGGCACTTGGAAGAACTTGGTTGCTAAGCAACAGAGCAGTGCCTCAGATGGGCAGAGCATTGCCCCCTAGTTGGCTTGCCGGGTGGATCCCGGTTGGGGCGCCTGCAAGAGTCTGTCTCTGCCTCCCCTCCTCTCAATGAAAAAGAAAAGAAAAAAATATATATATATATAAACATATATATATATATATATAAATATATTTAGGATAAGATTAGATGGAATGTATAAGAGCTCCAAAAACATCACCTATGGTTTTATTATATTCTGGTAAGCCACTGATCTAGTTTCCTTGGCCAATCCTCTCCAGACATGTGATTTACTGTCCCAGAGGGGATTATGGTATGATGCTGCATCTTCTACCCTCTGAGCTGCTTCTGACACCATCACATGTGTGAGTGATCCTGAGGCTTTAAGAAACAGAAAACTGTTTCTCTAGCTATCAAGATCAGAAATGTACGGCACAAGGCCTATAATTAATGATTATTTTTAGCAACATTTTTTTTCTTAGTACAAATGTAGCCATAGTGTATCTAATTGGAAGAGGAGCTATCACAGAATATTACAGAACTTACAATGAAATATATCACCCTTGCCTTTATTAAAAAATATCGGCCTGACCTGTGGTGGTGCAGTGGATAAAGCGTCAACCTGGAAACGCTGAGGTTGCCAGTTCAAAACCCCAGGCTTGCCTGGTCAAGGCACATATGGAAGTTGATGTTTCCTGTTCCTCCCCCCTTCTCTCTCTCTCTCTTCCTCTCTCCTCTCTCTCTAAAAATCAATTTAGAAAAAAAAAAACCTAAAAAAATATCTTACTGTTAACTTATAGCACTTGCATATTATTAAGCAGGAAAGTCTGGCAGAGTACTGTACTGTTTTCTTCCTGTATGTAACTGTACGAATAACTGCTGTATTAAGAGCTTTATTCTTGTTTTTCCAGGCCCTCTGAACTTCCTAAAGATATCAAAGTGATATCACCAGACTGGCCCATTTTGACCATTGTTTTGATTATAGTTAGTTGGGCAACTTGTGGAGCATTTGCCATACTTCTTACTTATCTTTACTATGTGTTTAAGGTATGTTCAATCAATAAAGTCAGAATGGCTTGGCTTTGTATCAGGCAGACATAGTATTTCTTGTAGATGTTAACAAAAATTTTAATTACCACTGCAGTAATTTTATGTTATATAACAGATTTAAGTGTAAAGGTGTTTTTTTTAAACATCTTAGTCATTTAGAATATATAGTTAAAAGATTGAGCAAAAAAGGACAAAAAAAGAGAGAGAGAGAAAAGTCATGGATGCAGACAATAGTGTGGTGATTTCTGGGGACTGGGGAGAGAGTCTGGGGGGATAAATGGTGACAGAGACTTGACTTGGAAAGGGATGTTAAATACACAATACAGCGGACAGAGATGTATTGTAGAATTGTGCACCTGAAACCTGTATAACTTTGTTAACCAGTGTCATCCCAATAAAGTCAATTAAAAAAGGGAGGGGCAACCATATTTGATAAACACCATCCATTAGATTAGATCAACAGTCTCTGAATATTGCCTTTCTTGTAGAAACAGTATCTTTCCTGCCTTCACAGAACATGTGGTCAAGAGGAAATTGAATAAAGCCCTTTAATCAGAAAAATACATACATACATACATACATGCACAAATTATATAGTTAATTGTAAAATTGAAACTATTAATCTGAGTTGAGATAGTCTGTTAAAAAAACAAAGGGAGGGAAAAAGATATGTTTCATATTATGTCTTGCTCTTCCAAATAATGTTAACTTTAAAAAAAAAAACATTTACTAGAGCAATTTTTATTCACACCTCCCTTGGAACAGGGGTTATAGACAAACCAAAAAGTTATGTTAGTCAGTAGGATCAAGTGTTGCATATGTTACTGAAGAATCAGAAGGCAAGGATAAAAACAATGAGGTTGGTAATTTTACCGGGGAAGTAAAAACATTTGCGAGAGGGCTGATAGCTTTGTGGGAAATATAGGTCAGACACTTCACACTCTCCATGTTAGTCTTAATGTAGAGACAGTTGATGGATAATATTTTTTTAAACAAAAATATATTTTTTTTAATTTTTTTTTTTGTATTTTTCTGAAGCTGGAAACGGGGAGAGACAGTCAGACAGACTCCCACATGCGCCCGACCGGGATCCACCCAGCACGCCCACCAGGGTGCGACGCTCTGCCCACCAGGGGGCGATGCTTTGCCCCTCCGGGGCATAGCTCTGTTGCAACCAGAGCCACTCCAGTGCCTGGGGCAGAGGCCAAGGAGCCATCCCCAGTGCCCGGGCCATCTTTGCTCCAATGGAGCCTCGGCTGTGGGAGGGGAAGAGAGAGACAGAGAGGAAGGAAAGGGGGAAGGGTGGAGAAGCAGATGGGCGCTTCTCCTGTGTGCCCTGGCTGGGAATCGAACCCGGGACTTCTGCACGCCAGGCTGATGCTCTACCACTGAACCAACCGGCCAGGGCACAAAAATATATTTGCATCTGCTTTTAACACATACATATACAGTATAGATTATTTTCATCAGGAAGAAAGCTATTTAGAGCTACTTTGATTTATAAATAAAATATTTTGAGTTCTTAATTATTTATTTCAGACTAACCCAATAAGCAAAACTTTCTCAAATACTTAAGCAAATCTAGTAAGTTAAACTTACAGACTTTCTCAGATTCTTATAAACATTTCTCCAATGTATATAATTGAGTTTAGATTTTCAAAGATTTAGAATATATAAAACAAAGTTATTTTTTACACTAGACTGAATAGAATCAAATTTTTTGCTCACAGACACTTAAAGTTGCTATAGCAAGGTGTTGTTCAAACAGAGGCTCCAGAATGGAAAAGGTGTAGCAGTGTATCCTCGCCCTAATTACTCTGGAAGTTCATATTCTTTTCCTTCTGTTTTTTAACCCAGGATAGTAAGCATGTGTAGTTATTATTTATCTTTGTGAAAAGAATATTTTTAAATGTTCAAATTAACCTTTAGTTGTCTAGTTTTTAAAAAATTTTAGATTACAATGCTTCTCAATTTAATATAAATGGTTTCTTTGTTTTAAAATAAAAGTAAAATTAAAAGGTCATTTCTTTTTCCTAGGTTGTTCATCTGCAAGCCAGTCTAACAAATTCTAAAAATAGCCAAACTGTGGTAAGTTTTATTTTCAGAACTCTGCATCATTTTAACATGAAAGAACATGGGAAAGTTTTTAAGTTCTTTTTAAATATTGAGATTTTACAGTGTTTAAAAAGTATTATGGGCCTGACCTGTGGTGGTGCAGTGGATAAAGCGTCGACCTGGAAATGCTGAGGTCCCCGGTTCAAAACCCTGGGCTTGCTTGGTCAAGGCACATATGGGAGTTGATGCTTCCAGCTCCTCCCCCTCTTCTCTCTCTGTCTCTCCTCTCTCTCTCTCTCTCTGTCTCTCCCTCTCCTCTCTAAAATGAATAAATAAAAATAAAAAAAATAAAAAGTATTATGAATTTAAATAATTTTAAGAAAAGTGAAAATAATGAATATTCAATAGGCTATCCAAGAGTAATTTGATCTTTGTCGGTATTTATCATTTTTGTTATTACCAACTATATTTTAAATTTTATTTTGATGCCCTGACCAAGTAGCTCAGTTGGTTAGGGCATTGTCCCACTACACCAAGGTTAGGGTTCAATCCCCTGTCAGGACACATAACATATAAAAACTAACCAATGAATGGATAGATAAGTGGAAAAACAAATCAATGTCTTTCTCTTCTTTTCCCTCTAAAATCAATAAAATGAATCAGTTGTGTATTTTGAGTACTTAGAGGATATATTCCTGCAGTGACAATAGCAAGTCAAAGGTGTAAAAGTTTTATAATTGATGAGCACTGTAAAACAAGGTAATATCAGTATTTTTTATCAGTTTCTAATGGAAAGATGTGTTTACTTAGCTATTAATTGAATATGATCCTAAATAAACTTAAATTTTACTTAATGTCTTGATATGCTTACATTATTGCTTTATAGAATCCGAAACACTCTAGAAGAAGTGAAAAAAAATCCAATCACCATAAAGACTCTGCAGCACACCACCTTCGTTTGTCTGCCAGTGACGCGGAAGATAGCCTTCGCATGCACGACACTGTGATTAACTTGTTAACGTGGACTGTGCTTCTCAGCATGCCATCTTTAATTTACTGGTTAAAGAATCTGAGGTGTGTTTTATTTATACAGTTATAATTTATGTGGTTCAAACAAATATTTTTAAGGAGAAGCTTGCTAGATTCCTAATCCATAAATTTCCTCAAGAACAAGACGCTGTATATCCCCTGAAATTTATTTTCAGTACATTCACATTTTCTTCCTTACCATGAGAATATAAACTTTTAAGAAAATTAACTTCCCCTAAATATGCCCCCTAAAAGAGGGCTGTCACCTTTAACCTTCTTTGATCTACAGATGTGAAAATGTGCTTTATTTTGTTGATTTTCAGGTTTGCATAATGCTAGTGCTTTATGTTTTTTTGTTTTGTTTTGTTTTTTTTCTTTTTTTTTTTTTGTATTTTTCTGAAGCTGGAAACGGGGAGAGACAGTCAGACAGACTCCCGCATGCGCCCGACCGGGATCCACCCGGCACACCCACCAGGGGCGACGCTCTGCCCACCAGGGGGTGATGCTCTGCCCCTCCGGGGCGTCGCTCTGCCGCGACCAGAGCCACTCTAGCGCCTGGGGTAGAGGCCAAGGAGCTATCCCCAGCGCCCGGGCCATCCTTGCTCCAATGGAGCCCTGGTTGCGGGAGGGGAAGAGAGAGACAGAGAGGAAGGAGGGGGGGGTGGAGAAGCAAATGGGCGCCTCCCCTATGTGCCCTGGCTGGGAATCAAACCCGGGTCCCCCGCACGCCAGGCCAACGCTCCACCACTGAGCCAACCGGCCAGGGCCTGTTTTTTTTAATCCATGACCAGTTTTATGTTTTCTTAAATTTGAGAGGAAGAAAAATGCTTCCATTTAAAAAATATTAGAAGTAATGAAAGAAGTGTGTACTTTTCTAATATGTCCCATATATATAACTAAAATAAGTGACCAGCCATCTTACTACTGAAGGCCATCATTTGTTTTGCTACCTGATAAGTATCCTAGTTCCAATAAGAGTCTGAAATACCCTCCAATATATTTCTAGACTAATTAGTAGTTGATAAATTGTTTCAAAAAAATAGGCTACCTATCAACTAATAATTGAACCTCTACTCAATATAGTTTTCAGGAATTATTTAAAGCTTTTAGATTATCTCACTACTGGAAGTGGGTTTTTTTTTAATTGGCAAAAACAAAATAAGTGTGATAACTTAAATCAGAGGTTACCAAATGTTAGTATCCTTCGTCTTTCATTTTGATCAAGACCCAGATTTTTGTTCATAGAGTTAGGGAGAAAACTATTTAAGGGGCACAAGTTTATGATTCTGAAAGGCTATAGACGTTTCACTGTAAAAATTTTGAGAGAATTTGAATTTTAAGAAGATAAGGAACAATTACTTTATATAAACATTTTTTTATTTTTTAAATAGAGCAACCTTAATATATTTTAAATAATTTGTTTTATAAAATTTATATATGAGCTTTTAGGCATATACTTATAAAAAAGAAGTACTTTTGAAATAAAGGACATCACAAAAAATTTAGGCGTTAGAGCAGAGCTTCCTAATACACAGACAAAATGGGCCGACAAAGGTATATGACCCAAGTGAATCAACAAGAGAAATTTCCAGAAAAAGAATTCAGTGAAATGGAAGCAACCAAACTACAAGACACAGAGTTTAAAATAATGATTATTAGGAAGCTCAAGCATCTTAGAATAAAAATGAATGATCACAATCAGAACTTAAAGAGATAATAAGCATTTTAAACGGACATTGAAATGATAAAAAGAGGCCCTGGCTAGTTGGCTCAAAAGATAGAGTGTTGGCCCAGCATGTGGACTACCCAGGTTCAATGCCCAGTCAGGGCACACAAGAGAAGTGACTATCTGCTACTCTCCCCCTCCCTGTTTCCCTTCTCTTCATCTTCTCCTCCTGCAGCCAGTGACTCAGTTGGTTTGAGCATTGGTCCCAGGTGCTGAGGATAGCTCAGATGGTCTGAGCGTCAGCATCAGGTACTAAAAATAGCTCAAAGTTGAGCATCTTCCCCAGACAGGAGTTGCCAGGTGGATCCCTGTTGGGATACATGCAAGAGACTGTCTCACTATCTTCCCTCCTCTCATTAAAAAAAAAAAAAAAAAAAAAAGAAGTAGTCAGAAATGGTGAATACAACATCTAAAATGAAGACTGCACTAGAAGGAATCAACAGCAAGTTGGATGAAGCAAAGATTTGAGTCAGTGATTTAAAGCACAAGATAAAGGTAAGCACAGAAACAGAGCAGCAAAAAGAAAAGAGAGAAGCTCAAGAAGGCTGAGGAAACGCTTAAGAGACCTCTGTGCCAACATCAAGTGAAACAACACCTGCATCATAGGGGTTCCTGAAGAAGTAGAGAACGAACAAAGAATAAACTTGTTTGAAGTCATCATAGTTGTAAACTTCCCTAACCTGATGAAGGAAAAAGATCACACAAGTTAAAGAAGCACAGTTCCTTTAAGATGAATCCAAAAAGGCCTACACCAAGGCACATTATAATTAAAGAGTAAAAGGTAAGAGACAAAGAATACTAAAAGCTACAAGAGAAAAACAATTACCTACGAAGGAGCCCCCATAAGGCTGACATCTGATTTCTCAATGGAAACACTTAAGGCCAGAAGGGACTGGCAAGAAATAAATACTCAAAGTGATGCAAAACAAGAACCTCCAACCAAGATTACTCTATCCAGCAAAGCTATCTCATTCAAAATTGAAGGAAAAATAAAGAGCTTCCCAGACACACACACACACACACACACACACAAGAGGTGAGGGAGGGCTAAAGGAGTTCATTACCACCAAACCAGTATTGCAAGAAATGTTAAAGGGCCTGTTCTAAGAAGAGGAAAGGAACAAAGAAATTGAAAGAAAGAGGATTATAAGTTTAAAGAGTAAAACTGCAATAAATAAGTACATAACACAAATAACCTTAAATGGAAATGGATTAAATTCTCCAATCAGAAGACACAGGGTAGCTGAATAAATAAGAAAACATGACCCATACATATGCTGTATACAAGAGACCCACCTGAGAACAAAAGATACACATAGACTGAAAGTGAAGAGATGGAAAAAAATACATGATATTTCATCCAAATGGAAATGAAAAAAAAGCTGGGATGGCAATACTTATGTCTGGCAAATAGTCTTTAAAACAAAGGGACAAAGAAGATCACTACATAATGATAAAGGGAGCAATTGAACAAGAGGATGTAATCATTATAAATATGTATGCACCTAATATAGGAGCACCTAAGTATATAAGGCAGATTTTGATGGACACAAAAGGAGAGATTGACAGCAATAAAGTAATAGTAGGGGATTGTAACACCCCACTGACATTGATGGATAGATCCTCTAGACAAAATCAACAAAGAAAAAGCAACCTTAAATGACACACTAGATCAACTGGATTTAATTGGTATCTTCAGAACATTTCATGCCAAAGCATCAGACTATACATTCTTTTCAAGTGCTCATGGTAGGCCCTGGCTGGTTGGCTCGGTAATAGAGTGTCAACCTGGCGTGTGGAAGTCCTGGGTTCAATTCCCAGCTAGGGCACACAGGAGAAGCGCCCATCTGCTTCTCCATCCTTCCCCCTCACCTTTTTCTCTATCTCTTTCTTCCCCTCCTGCAGCCAAGGCTCTGTTGGTGCCAAATTGACCCGTGCACTGAGGATGGCTCCATGGCGTCTGCCTCAGGCACTAGAATGGCTCCGATTGCAGTGGAGCAATGCCCCAGATGGGCAGAGCATCGCCCCCTGGTGGGCATGCCGGGTGCATGTGGGAATCTATCTGCCTCCCCCTACCCCACCGCTTCTCACTTCAGAAAAATATGATACCAAAAACATTTAAGAAGATTGGAATCTTGCCATGGCTGGGTAGCTCAGTTGGTTAAAGCATCATCTCAAAGCACAGAAATTCCCAATTTGATCCCCAGTCAGGGCACATACAGGAACAGATCAATGTTCCTGTCTCTCTCTATCTCCCTTCCTCTCACACTAAAATTAGTAAATAAAAGTTTAAAAAACATCTTACCAAGTATCTTCTATGACCACAATGACATGAAACTAGAAATCAACTACAATAGAAAAACTGAAAAATATTCAAACACCTGGAGACTAAATAGCATATTATTAAATAACAAATGAGTTGACAATGATAAGGAAGAAATCTAACATTTCTTTAAAACAAATGAAAATGAACAAACAGCAACCCCAAATCTATGGGCCACAGCAAAAGCAGTCATGAGAGGGAAGGTCAGAGCATTATAACCATACCTCAAGAAGCAAGAAAAATCTCAAATCTAACCCTGCACCTACAAGAACTAGAAAAAGAACAACAAAGCCTAGAGGAAGTAGAAGGAAGGAGATAATAAGTATCAGAGTAAAATAAATGACAGAACCAAAAAAGAAAAAGTGCTTTTATAGTGAATATTTTTATTTCCTATAGTAGTTTATGCAGTAAGTCTTACATAAAACTTTGGTATAAATATCATCTAGAGCAAAAATTATCAAAGATTTCATGAGCTGTTTAGAACTTTTATATGCATACTACTACTGAAATATTTTGCAATTTGAATTTGATTCTGATTATTTAAAATGATCAGGTGTGCTTTGTTGATTCCTGTTATGTTTTTTTCTCTTTGATATAGGTATTACTTTAAACTTGATCCTGACCCATGTAAACCTTTGGCATTTATCCTTATTCCAACTATGGCAGTTCTTGGAAATACTTACACTGTTTCAATAAAATCAAGGTATGGTTGTTTATTCTATCTTTTCTCACATTTATTCCTGGTCTTTCTCACCCTTTCTTTTTTCTTTTTTTTTTTCTTTTTGATGACAGAGAGAGAGACAGAGAGGGACAGATAGGGACAGACAGACAGGAAGGGAGGAAAGGGAGAGAGATGAGAAGCTTCAATCCTTCATTGTAGCTCCTTAGTTGTTCATCGATTGCTTTCTCGTATGTGCCTTGACGGGGGAGGAGGGACTGTAGCAGAATGAGTGACCCCTTGCTCAAGCCAGTGACCTTGGACTCAAGACAATGACCTTGGGCTTCAAGCCAGCGACCATGGGGTCATGTCTGTGATCCCAAATTCAAGCCAGCGACCCCGTGCTCAAGGTGGTGAGCCCATGCTCAAACCGGCGACCTTGGGGTTTTGAAATTGGGTCCTTTGCATCCCAGTCTGACACACTATCCACTGCGCCACCAGCCTGTCACTCTTCCTTTTAAGTCTGAAGTGTGCTCTTTCTAAAACTTTGACTATTCCTAAAAGGAAAAATGTGATAGGAATTATGGTGTATATGCAAATATAGTTTATATGGAAGTATATTATATTTTTTCTTAATTATGGGTTTTATAATTATTTTTTTTCTTTAAAAAGTTAACCCTTAAAAGGTATGATGTCTCAAATTTTTCTTCCAAAAAATACTGAGCTAGTTTGCTCAGTAGTGGAAAGTGTATAGAAATACAGGTAAAGTAAGTTTGGCCGTGACTTGATAATTTTTGAAGCTGGGTGACCAGTATATGAGGTTCATTATACTGTTGATCTATTTATGTATGTGTTTAAAAATCTCCATAATAAAATTTGACTTTTGATTGACAGGTTGGTTGTTGTCAGAGCCTTTTCCATTGATTCTGGCAGGTATTCACAGATATTCTAGAATCAGGCTGACCTGAGGTTTAAATCTTGGCTCTGCTATTTAATAGCTCCATATCATTAGGCAATTTTCTTAACCCCTCTTATCCTCATTTTCTCTATTTGTAAGGTGAAAGGTGATAAATTTTCCTGATAATACAAATGCTTCTTGACTTTGATAGGATTCCGTCATAATAAGCCAGCTCATCTTTAATTGAAAATATCATAAGTCGAGAATGCACTTACTGCACCACTGTAGAGTACTGGTTGTTCACCCTCATGACTGCGTGGCTCACTGGGAGTATGGCTGTCTCCACTGCCCAGCATCACAAGAAAGTGTTTTACCACATAGTGCTAGCCAGAAAAACATCAAAATACAAATGCAAATTAGAATTTCTACTGAATGCATATCCCTTTCACACCATCGACAAAAACTCCTAAGTCTAACCATCATAAAATGGGGACTATTTGTATTTTTCTTTTAAAAATATGTACATTCTCCTGTTACAAATTAAGTTGATTTCTTTTTTATTTGGTTGAGAGGGTTTTTTGTTGTTTTCCTTTTGCCATTTTAAGTAAGGTTTACTATTTTTGTAGCTAAATCTTAGTAAACATTATTGATTATTTTTGTTATATTTCTAGTGGTAGAATTGCCAAATAAAAGACCAACTAGTATTTTTCTGTTGTTAAAAATATTTTAAAGAAACAAAACTAGTTATTTACTTTATAGGAATAATCTTTGGCCCTGGCCAGTTTGCTCAGTGGTAGAGCATCAGCCCGACATGTGGATGTCCCAGGTTTGATTCTGGTCAGGGCACACAGGAGAAGCAACCATCTGCTTCTCCACCCATTCCTCTCTGTCTTTCTCTTTCTCTCTCTCTCTCTTCTCCTCCCGCAGCCATGGCTCAATTGATTCAAGCGCATCAGCCCTGGGCACTGAGGATGGCTCCATGGAGCCTCCCCCTCAGATGCTAAAATATAGCTCTATTGTGAGCATGATCCCAGTTGGGCAGAGCATCGGCCCCAGAGGTGTGTTGCCGGGCGGATCCTGGTCGGGGCACATGCAGGAGTCTCCCTTTCTCTTACTTAGAAAAAGAAGGAAAAAAAAAAAGAAATACTTTTTCTTTTTTCAGTCAATATATGGCTGGGATTGATCATTTTTAAAATTATGGACAGTTAATTTCATTATATGAAAAATTCATCCCAAATCACTTAGAACACTTTCTCAAAACTGTATAAACAATCAACATATTGTTTTTGCTCACAATGTACATTAAGTAATGTATATTTCTCTCTCTTTACAGTAAATTGTTGAAGACTACTTCACAGTTTCCGCTTCCTCTGGCTGTTGGTGTGATTGCTTTTGGGTCTTCACACTTATACAGGGTCCCGTGCTTTGTCTTCATCCCTCTTTTACTCCATGCGTTATGCAACTTTATGTAAGGTTGGATTTAAGGAAAGATGAGGTTGATTTTTGCCTTTAGGGTCAGTACTAAGAAAGACTGCACAGATCCATCAATGTGGACAACACGATCCTTTGGAGAAGACCTATTTTTACAGTCTTGAAAATAGGAAATTAGTTTTGTAATGCTTGAAGAGAGTAGTTGAAGCATGGTTGTGTTTTGTGGTGTGGCGTTGGTGTACTAGTCATTTTTTAAAAATTAGTAAGACAGTATGGTGGACACTGTCTTGGAGGACTCCTCTGCCTATCAGCTGGTCCGCCTGGTTGGCCACACCAGGAATCTTCTCCGGAACGCTCAGTAAATGTAAAACACTTTTTGCGATCTCACTTCAAGCATTCTGCTCATTTCATCAAACTTCCTTCGGAAAACTGGGTTACTTTGTATTTACTACGGTACATATATTGAGGAATCAGTCTTACCAGGTTGAAATACACAAATGTTGGGTTTCTCAAAAGTGAAGTAGCCACAAAGAGCCTTTGATCAGTTTTTGGTAGCCACAGTGAACAACGTAGATCTTTTGTTTTTTTACATCTATGAAAATACACCTTTTTATTCTAAAGGAAACATGTTTTCTTAGTAGCCAATGCAACACTGATGGATAGAAACATAATTCATACTCAAAACTTACTGAAATGTTCTTGTTACTTTTCAAATACAAATCTTAGTTTTAGTCTTGGTGAACATGAGGAGACTATTAAAGAGATCTGTTGTTAAATTTAAAGAAAATTCTCATAGATGTTTACTTACTGGGATTGGAGCAGGCCAGCTGTTCAATCTATATTGCTTCCCAGTTTAACCATTGACCCATGGTTTCCAGAAGTGCCTCAGGTCAAGATGGATTATTAGCATAACTAAATTCCAGTGGTCAGAAAAACTCTAGATGCGCACAGTTTTGATTACTATAGAAAAAAATTAGCATGACCAAGTGCAGTACCACATTTGATATACGCAATTATTAATGTTAACAGACAAACTGTTACCCCATTAGTAGCATAAGTATATACAGTATACTTGAATAAATTGGAGGCTTTAGCCACTAGGTTTAATAGTGGAATCTTAATTTGCCAAGTTAATTACTATTTGAAAGATAAAAAATAATATTTCTATTTCATTTCAGATTTCAGCTCACTTTTAGCTACAAGAGTGGGAAGTAGGTAATGGAGCTAGGTGTCTTTGCCTTAAGAATGAATTAATTCAGGCTGAGGTGTACCTGGCTGATAGAACTGTTCCTGTAGATCAGCAGTTCTTAACCTGTGGGTTGCAACCCACAGGTTGAGAACCGCTGCTGTAGATGCATATGCTATAAATACCTAAAACCTCTCAAGTCCTTAAGACTCAGAATTCCACTGTTGCATCTGTGAATTTGCATCCTTAGTACCTAGGAATGTCCTAGAGTACCAGGTTCATTTTATCTGCCATTGCGTCAGGATTCCAGTAGAGCCTCCCAGCTGTTACTGCCTATACAGGGTTAGCCCATGTTACTGCCTATGCAGGGTTACCCCACTTCTCTTCTCAGTTGTTCCTCAAGTCTTTGCTCTTTTGGCTTCATTTGAAGAAAGTCTTGCTATCATTTCTGAGGCTTGTAAGTTTGTTTGATTTCATTGTTGTTTTTCAAAACTTGATGCCTATTGTTCAGAACTCATATTTTCACTAATTCCATTAAAGGGAAGTGATAACCTCATAGTAGACATGGCAGACATACCAGGCTCTTATCTGAGAGAAGTAGCAAAAGGGATAAAATACAGAATGGCTTGTTGTGTGTTCAGTACCTGGAAGAAAAGATAATTTATTAGATTACACACTTGTCCCTTGGCATACCACATATATATTTAAATAAGGACACATCTGCCTTTTTAGCTATACATTTTCTCTTAAATAACTTTTATACACATGGCATCTTTTATTCTTTCACATGTGTAATTCAAGTTACAGATTAAATGTGTCATTTCACTATTTCTGAATTTGAACTTAGATTTATATGTAGAAATAACTTTAGAAAATTCATCCATTTGAATCCTCTACTGAGAGCCATAATAATTGTATTGAAGTCTCCTTGTTTAGTCAGTACTGCTCATGAATAAAATGTAACAAGCTTAAGTTTCTCATTTGTGAGTAGTACATTAGCTTTTTTAAGCCACAGACTAGCCACACTAATTCTTACTAAAATATTTTCATGTGAATGTACATAGTTATCAAATACTAAAGTTTTATTTATTCCAACAAAATATTTCACTTTAGAACTTCAAAAAGGATTCTAATGGAACACTTTAGAAACAACAGTAGATTGGGTCTATAGCTATTATATACATAACTATGTAGACATACTACAGTGTGTCCGTAAAGTCATGGTGCACTTTTGACCGGTCACAGTAAAGCAACAAAAGATGATAGAAATGTGAAATTGCACCAAATAAAAGGAAAACCCTCTCAGTTTCTGTAGGATGCTGTGGCAGCATGTGCGCATGTGCAGATAGATGATGATGTAACACCATGTATACAGCAGAGCAGCCCAACGCCATGCCAGTTAAGATGTGGACGGTACAGAGGAAAGTTCAGTGTGTTCTGTGGCTCTCTCAATTCGAATCCATGACCAAAGTGCAACGTGAATATCGGCGCATTTATAACGAAGCGCCACCACATAGGAATAACATTTCTCGGTGGGATAAGCAGTTGAAGGAAACCGGCAGTTTGGTGGAGAAACCCCGTTCTGGGAGGCCATCAGTCAGTGATGAGTCTGTAGACGCTACACAGGATAGCTACCTAAGGAGCCTTAAAAAATCTGTGCGTGAGCCCACATCAAACTGCACTGAATAGGTATGAAACTGGGAGAGTTTTCCTTTTATTTGGTGCAGATTTCACATTTCTATCGTCTTTTATTTCTTTCCTGTGACCTGTCAAAAGTGCACCATGACTTTATGGACACACTGTATTTTTTACATTTTGACAGGGTCTCACCAAGTCTTGATGCACTTTAACCCAAATAACTAACAGAGCTGAGAAGATAGGTAGGCTCTGAAGATGAGCAAAATTGATGTTTCTATCACTTGAGTAGAGGAAAGTGTTTTTGTGTTTAAATTGCACATTGTTTCTGTCATGCTTATAACTTACATATTATTAACTGGTAAAACAGCACAGTTTTATTAGTGATGTTACTAAAATGAAATTGTTGATAGGGATTATCTAATTCAACAAACTTCTGAGCTCTAATGTTACAACGTTTTTATTTAGCAGTTGTTGAGTTGGATCCTATTGTTGATAACGGAATCAAATAATGACTAGGCACGAAGAGCCCTGCATACTTTCAGTGTTTCTAAAGCCTCCTCTGAGTTACTGCTCTTATAATTTAGAACTGGTGACACAATAGAAACCACTAAAGCCCTTTTTTTCTGTATTTCTTTCATGCCAGAAGTTAAACACATTCTGCTGCTCTTTTCTTGTCACCAGAATGAAAATACATAAAATAGTGGTCCTAAAAAAAACCATTTGTGCCTGGTTAACATTGATATTTCAGACTCTTCAGCGCACATCGATCATGTATCAGTCTTTTTTTTTTCTTTCATATTTTGGCCCAATAAATTTAGATATATATAATGGAAATCTTTTCTTGATTGAACTACACCTATGCCATCTACATGATTTTACAGTAAGGAAAAAGAACTATAATAGGCCTAGAAAATGTTTGTTGTTGATTAACTTATCACTCATGCAGATGGTACGCATTTCCACCACACATACATACTTATAGGACATTTGTTATCTGGTATGTTCATTATCTAGTTTCTATACTTTTCTTAGTTCTTTACCATTTTCACTTAGAAAATACTGTATATTTCACCTCACTGTTCATTAACACTTCTTACAGAAGGTGGTCAAGAAAAATAAAAGGTAAAACAATTTTTAGTTTAGTTCCTGAAAGTTCAGGGAAAAATAAGGAAACCACAAAGATTATGAGACAAACTAGGGCTATTGATCTTTGAATCCCCAGAAAATACAATTGGCCTATATTTTCACCTTAGAAATTAGGTCTAAATTAGTGTAATGCTGTGCTTTATTATAAGGTTTAGCATAAAACTTTACAGTGCTGCAACTGCAATTTTAATAAATTAAAATCAGTTGGAAGAAAATTTTTAATGTGTTGGGACCTTCTATGACTGGGCATTTGTTGGTTACTTTTCATCACCATT